>NC_142714.1:41693773-42318773 GCF_055471065.1 Atractosteus spatula | reverse complement strand
AGCAGTGTCCCATCTGGGCTCTGAACCCATTATCTTCCACTTAGTGTACAAGTCCAGAACCACAACCACTGCTCCACACTGCTGCCCCGGTTTAATTTGATTCTCCCTAATCCTGAAGGAGCTGATGATGTCCTCATCTCTTTCAGATTTCATATAGAATCCGGGATGAGAGAAATTAGAATTGGACCGCTGTGGGCTTCAGGGCTGGGGGGAGGAGGAATAACTTTCGACATTGTTATAGATCAGAGGAACAGACATAGTTGTGTTATGGAGACCTGATCTTTGTGGTCCTTTGGCAAAAAGTATTAAGGCTGGCAAGAAAAGTGGCAGCAAATGCTTTCTTACATTTCCCTAAATTTAAATGAACAACTGTATAGGCCTTTACATATACTGTACAGTACACAGCTATTTGAATCTGAAAATTGAACACGTCAGCCAGGTTTGGAATCACTGATATCTTTATCCCTAGGGGCTTATCTAGCCTAGAGAGGAAAATAAGATATGGGTACTATGTAGCTCATTTGGGATTTTACGAGGTCCTGGATCACCTTCTTGTGTTTGTCTATGCGACATAACTCACACTGAAGACCGAAGCTGTTTAGTTTAGTTCCAGTACCAGTTGTTTAGTGCTTTAGAGCAGTCTGTAGCTTGTAGAACCTGCAGTGGTAAAGAACATTTATATATTTCCTTTAAAGTCTATGATTACACTGTAGCATTGGCCTTTTCAACTAACATCAATGGGTTTTTGTAAAGGTTAGGACAGAATTTTGCACTGATACTGAAAGTCTGTTTACTAGTTACAGCTCAGTGCAGATCTGTTTGCTCTGTTTGTTTAGAGACAGTGAAAATAATGCAGCGGCCTTGTCATTACCAAGAATTCTGCTTCAAATAAAATGTGTATTTCTTGCAGGAGTGCTTCAAGATGCCACAGTCCTTAGGCGTTTTAGGAGGAAAACCCAACCTTGCGTACTACTTCATTGGGTTCATTGGTAAGCAGGAATGAAGTTTGTATATATTCCCAGGCCTTTTCTGCGCAAGCAAGGTGCAAGTATTACTTGATAGCAGCTTTAGCACCTTGTAGCCTTATCTGATTAGATCTCAGAAGCTCATCAAGGCTGGGCCTGGTCAGTACTGGGAGGAGAGACTTCTAAGGAAATCCAGGAGGTTGCCGCTGTAAAGGACCAGTAGGTGGTGCTCTTCTCTCTGGATCAGTTTTGAAATAAATGCCCCAGTGTGGTGACTGGGGACACTGTGCTGTACGAGGTGTCTCCCCTTCAACCAAGGGCTTAACTACTTGATCATTGCACACCCTGGGGGAGAGTTTGTTAGAGTAGGGGCAGTCTAGCTCTCTAAAGTTTTCCACTAATTAAACTGTTGAAGCAGTCCCTGCCTTCTCCATGTGTATTATTCCAATAAAATAATAATTGTTTCGGAGCTGCTGATGCATAACATCACTTCAGTGGTGGGTAATGTGGGTCTCCTTCCTATATGTAAGATACTTTGGGGTGAAAAGCGCTATATAAATGCAAGGAACTCATGTTTTTGTTAGTTGTGGGAATATACAGTATATTAGAGTAGTGGATAGCCACATGGTAAAAATGACTGTAAAATCCTACAGAGAGTATGAAGGAGGTTCTGTTCATTACTCCTCTCACCTCTGACATTATTGCCAGCATCCTGTTAGCCTGCCAGTGTTCTCCATCTGGGCTCCCAGTGGGATTTGTGAGCTCAGAGATAGCAGATGTCCAGTTGCCCTTCCTTTCAGCTGAAAGCTCATGCTGTAGCAGAGGGTCTGTACCAGTGGTGCGTCCCTGCTGCTTCTGAATCATTCTGTCCAGAAAGCTGAAAGTGTGTTAACGCTGGTTTTCCATGGGCAGCTGCTACGAGTCACTGCAGTATCTCCTCCCTCTTCAGGAGGCTGTTAAAATATAGGTCCGAAGTTGTTTTCTTTCAGGGCAATTTTTTCTCTGATAATTTGAATGATAGGTTTACTGTAGTGGGAAAACTCAGACTTTTTAGACTGAGCAGTTTATTATTTTGTTTATTATGATTCTCAGTAAATGAACAAGCCTGAAAGTATGGGGTTACTATGGTGGGTGACTGGACTGTGTAACATTTGAAAATGCCAGAATAACCCCAAAGGATTGTGGGAACATGGAGTGGCCTGTAAATCTCCAGTCTGTAAGGGTTAAGTGTAGCACTCAGTTTTCTAGGCCTTAGCTGTTTTTTACTCTGGTTTCTGTAGGAGAGGAGCTGATCTATTTGGACCCTCACACTACACAGACGGCAGTTGAGCCAGAGGAGGGTGGCAGTGTGGACGACCAGAGCTACCACTGTCAAAGAACTCCCCGCCGGATGAAGGTCATGAACCTTGACCCCTCTGTGGCCTTAGTAAGAGCTCCACCTCACATTCATAATTCTTGTGACATTGACGTCATTCCTGCATGTGAAGGTGCTCATGGGAAACCCACACACTTTATAACACACTAGCCAAAATATTTTGAATTATGGGTTTATCTGACATCATTTGTGATGGTGCCTTACATTGTAAGCAAGCAATGAAGTGTAAAAAATTAAATACAGAATGTAAACTGGTCTGAAGAGAGAAATGTGGCATAACTGAACCATATAGAATAATAAAAATATTAAATTGAATGTATTTCAATAAAGCAAAATCACAGGTTCTGAAAGTATAGCCTGCAATAAGCAAAATAAGAACACTAACGGACAGTAATAGCAGCATGAGGTAATGACTATGGGCGCAATCTGGACAGGTGGGTCCTGACAAGGAGCTGTGAGGTCAGAGGTCAGAGGTCAGAGACAGCAATGCGGTCTTGTACTGACAGCAGGGCTATAAGGAGAGGATATAAGGAGACATGAGGGACTTGAGAGACCATGCAGTTAAGAGCCGGGAACTTGTGAGCAGAAAAAGACTGAGGACCTAGGCAAGGAGCTGAGTGGAGCAGGCTGTAAAGAAAAGGGCAGATCATGTAAAAAATGATAGGAGTGTGAGATGTGCAGGCTGAGAGTAGGGAAGGGAGAGGTCAGGGGTCAGGGCTCTGGGCAATGGAAGAATATAAAGTATGAGAGATACTGAAAGTCAATGTAAACTCAAGTATAATCAATGTAGAAGTGTTTGAAGAAACTGTGAAATAATGTAAGACCACTCATAAGGTATGGATATCAAGAGAGAGAGTCACTCCAATAGGGAGAGGGGCAGTGCTCACGTTCTAGGTTTTTGCTATAAAATGGAGCTGTTTGGCTTTGATATTTATTCTTTTGTCACCTAGTAATCATTAGACATCTGAAGGCTTCTTTTTGAGTTTGTAATGTGCTTTTTTTAATTAAAACTCTGTGAAACAAAAGAGTCATGTTCAAACTCTGCTGTTGTAGGCCTTAGCTTTCTTCCAGGCAGAGACTATGGCTTTATTAAATTACATCGTCTTGTTTCAGTCATCAGCTGACATGAAAACCAAAGAAATCATTGTTCATTTCCTTCATGTGATTTAACTAAGTCTCCTTGTTTCCAGGAATAATACAGAGGCCTGCAGCCAGGATGATGACTGGTTCTAGTCAGACACATTGAAATCTGAGTTTCATCTTGTATCAGACTAAGAAGCCGCATCTTTCTGGGGAGCCCAGTTCCAGTCGGGGTAGAGCGGCAAAATTCCTATGGCACTGGAGTTGAGCACCCCTACAACTGGAATGGCTTGATGTCAATGTTTTGTGTTCCTTTCAGGGATTTTTCTGCAAGGAGGAAGAAGATTTTGACACATGGTGTAGTGGTGTACAGAAGGTAGGGAAGTGTGTGGTTTTGTTATTGTTTTACGTTTGCATAGAATTTGTTTTCTGGTTTAACCTGTCTGCAAATGGCTTGGCCTGACAGCTTACAACAGTCAGTCCTAAAACGTTCTCATG
Organism: Atractosteus spatula; assembly: GCF_055471065.1. NCBI lineage: Eukaryota > Metazoa > Chordata > Actinopteri > Semionotiformes > Lepisosteidae > Atractosteus > Atractosteus spatula. Next base: position 42,314,855 of record NC_142714.1, on the reverse strand, counting down.
ATTATTGTAATTGGGAACAGATCTGTGCTTTTCGCAGGGTCCAGCTTTCATGCCTAAGCTCTGTCTTAAATGAAGTTCATCGTTTAAAAGCTTGGAGCCTCAGACCTTTTGTTTGCTCTGCTTGATAGGATATTTTGAAGAACAGAAGTCTGAGGATGTTTGAGCTGGTCGAGAAGCATCCTCCCCACTGGCCTCCCTTCGTCCCTCCCACCAAGCCCGACGTTCAGACAACAGGAGCAGGTACAGTGCTAGCCTAGAGAAAGCTGCAGTAGAAGCCAGAGGTCATTTGGCCTATCTGCCTTGTTTGGTTGCTATCAGTTGCTTGATTTGAGAATCCCATCCATACTTTTCTTGACAAAAGCTAATTACCAGCTTCTACAACATCACTGGATAGCCTGTTCCAGACCCCCGCAATGCTTTGTGTAAAGACGTGCCTCCTGTTCTCAGATTTAAAAGCACTTCCTCTTAGTTTTAACTGGTTTGTGTTTCACTGTTGATTCTGAAGTCCACCCTGTTTGAATTTGTCAGATTTTGAATGATTGTCCAACCTTATCATCTTCTCTGTTCAAGACTAAAAGGATTCAGTTCCTTCCGTCTGCCAATGTAGGACATTTCCTTTATTCCCAGAATGCCCAGAACATCTGTCCACACGCCCTCAGTCCCCTGTGTGCAACTGCAGTCTATAGCTGTGAGCTGTGATAAGATAAGCACAGAACTGGTACATCCAAATCCAAAGTTTAAACTGTCATGTATAGTATAACAGTATATCTGGCGAATCTAAATGGAAAAATTGCTTATTGATCTGACAGTGTTATCCAGGTGCTTTTTGGAGGACCTCAGAGAATCATTTTCAGCAACTTTGCTGTAGACTCCGTCTCTCTGCGTAGCGAAAAGCTGAAACTTTTGAACATCCGCTCTTCGCCTCGATAGGGAATGCATCGACCACAACAAATTGTTTTCATTTTTGATCGAGGTACCGGGCATAAAAATGCCTTACACCCTCTTCTTCCTGTCTGCAGAGTTCATCGAGTCCACTGACAAGCTGTTTGAATCGGAAGAGGAGTTTGAAATTCTAAACGTGTGACCCCTCTTCACCACGCGACTGGACGGCGGCTACGTTTCAAACTCGTTTGACCACAGAAGTGCCTCTGACCACTCTTACACCAAGCACATTGTGTAACCAGCTTGCAAAAAAAAAAAGAGGACAGGGAGAGGTCATGAGGGCCTCCAGCAGAACTGCCAGCGATGTGAGAAGCAGAAGGACACTTGTACTGAACGTTATAGACTCCTGTGGCTGCTGTTTACAATACAAGGATCGCCCCTGCTTGCTCTTGTAAAATAACGGTCTGCGCAGGCAGGCTTTTGTAAAGACTTTGCTATGAAACGGACACCTTCTACGGGATTGTTCAGTGCATGATTTAAAATTCCGGCCTCCTAGGGAAAGAAGGAGGTCAACACTGTGGATGCAGGTGGGAGCATATCTCTTCACCGCCATCACCTCGTCAGTAGATCTACCTCCTAAAAAGGAGAAAGAAATATGCAGACGATATTAAGTGTGAACAAACGGTGTACATAGAAGTGCCTCTTTTACAGATAATCTATTTATACAAATTCTTTTCCGGTTAGTTGCAGTACCTTTGGAGAAGGTAGTGCGATACCTACAAACTTTGTAAGCCAGTAAATGCAAACATTAAAACCTGAGTTAATTTATGGGGAAGGAATTATTTTCACGCGACACTGGTGTTTGTTCAACATCGCAATCATATTCATGAATAAAGGTTCAGAAAACAACACTGAAAATGTATAGCTTTCGTCTTGGTTTGCTTTCAGCCAAATCCTGTATGGTGGCTTGACTTCATGGAGAAGGAAACCGAGATTGTAGGATCCTCATAGCCCAGGAATGAGGAATCTCCCTTCCAAAAATGAATGAGATGGATTTAGGATTTATAAGACAGGGAATATACTGCCAAATCGACTTCATTGTAGCGTGGTCTTAAAATGTTCAGCTCTGGACACACTGAGTTCCTGCCCCCTGGTGGACAGTGCACCTTACCGCTGTCCGGTCGCACACGGCCGTGGCGAAAAACCTATACCTGACTAACAGATTACAATACACAGTCATTCAATGAAGTGCTCAGTGGTTTGCAAGTTAATTATAACACTGACCTGTAGTAAAGATTTGCAGGAACAGACGGGAGAGTTCTGCTACTAGTAAGAGCTTTATTACAATTCTAGTATGTCGAAGATGGTGCTCTCACGGTAAACTTGCCTCCGGGTATAATCATTTGAAGTACTCCTCTCAGTATTCGCCTGAAACCGTAGCAGAGCCCGTCCTCCCCCTCGTTCTTGTGTTCAAGATCTGCTATCTCAAAACAAACAGAAGCCAGCTCTCCAGCACATCCGTCACCTCCACCGGCTTGACCTACCTGCCTTCACCGCGTCCTATATGGAACAGCAGGAACGTAGGGCTTATAAAGCCAACAATGAACTGGCTGACTTGGGAGTTAAGGACTTAAAACTTGTAGGCAAATCGGCGATTTAGAAGGACTAAACGTCCCCGAGAACTCGGTCAGATATTAGTCTGCTCGTTTGTCCGAGGTAGAGAGTAGTGTAATCGCAAATAAAGTAGTAGAGGTATCCCTAGATTTACACTGCGGCCCAGCTCTTAACTAACCAGTTGCAGTAATTATTAAAAACCCCGCGGATTGCGACATTACCGGACAGTACATTGGCTCCTCCTCACCGCCGGGGCTGCACGGTAACTTTCCAGAATCGCGAACACCTGAATTCAACCTCACCCGACCTGAGCCGCTTACTTAACACATACAGAAAGATTCAGTCTTCAGAGGAGAGCACCGTGCTTGAACGTATTTCTACTTAACGCGTCTTCGCAATACTCTTTAATATGTGTGAACAGAATAATAAAACGCACCTGTCGCTTCAATAAATGAATCGAAAAAGAAAAGGGTTTACGTGGCACTAAAGCATAACCCCGTTGTAATAATTAAAGCTCATCCAGCTGTTTGCAGATGCTTAAGAAAAGTTCAGAAAGTATAGGTGGACAGGGATTTCTGAGATCTGCTGCATCAACAACTTTAGGACTAGGTCAGGAGAGATGACCCAGCTCGCTGTGACATTCGCTGGACCTCTATTTCGGTCTAACACGCCCGCAGCTGGTCTGTCAGTGGAGAAGCCACACGCTTTGCACCGGGACCACGTGTTTAGTTTACTTTCTGCAAGAAATGCTTGGTGTCCTGACAGGGGCATAACAATATAAGATCGTACAACTCCTTCAGATGGCAAAAATGGATCAGAAATGGCTAAGAGGGGTGTAAAAAATTTCTATGAACGCCTCAAACCCTTTTCTTGTTTTATTTCCGTTGATATTCTAGTTTCTTTTCGTTTGTGTGTGTTACGCATTTGAGGATACTTCGCAGTCCGGAGTGAGTTGTTTGGATGGAGTATCTGGGGAGGAAGAGAGCTGGAGATAGGGTTTATTTTACTGCAAGGGTACATATAATCATTAACTTTGTTTTATTTTTTGAACTCTTGTTCGAAAACTTCTTGTAAAACAACGCTGGCACGTCTAAACTAGAGCACCCGAGTGACTGGAGTTCCCGATCGCAAGTTTCGCTGGTTTCTGAGACCTGCTGTAACTTGACTCGAGTGCTACCATTTGTTTTCGTTTACCGAAGAAAAAAACAACATCAGGTGATTTAACACTGTTCATGTAAGTAAGAATATACCTTTCGCATTTTCAACGTAGTTATAGGAAAGGGGAGATTTGGAACAGCTAGCTTATCCCCGAGCTTTCTGGACTTCTGCTTCTCATAAACTTTGAAAACTGATCCGTGTAATGATGTCTAAGATAGGCTAGCTGCTTCCCGGAGTGTGTTTTCCTGGTGCTGTTGTGTCATGGTGTGCGCTGTGAAAATGTTCACTTTTTAAACTTAACTGCTGTGCAGAAATGACGGTGTTTGCGATTTGAAGAGAGTGGGGACAGGCAGCCATGAGGAGCCGTAGTAATTCCGGGGTGAAGCTCGATAACTACGCCCGTCTGGTGCAGCAGACAATCCTCTGTCACCAGGTGAGTACCGCGCTGCGTTGGTGACAAAGCGCTTTATTTCCGAAATACGATCTCGTTTAGTTGCATTTGTTAAGACCCATTTTTGTTGGCTTAATTTGGAACGAATTTTAAGTGTCATTTCCCTCGGTGGGCAGTCAGTGTTTCACTTAAGCCTGCGCGGAAACTGCAGGGTCAGTGCAAGAGTTTATTTTGAACCTATGGTAAAGTATGAGGGGGATAAGTCTACGTAGCTCATGCATTTTTGTGCCTCAAAAAAAGAACTTTCATGTATTAGTTCTAAAAATAAGATATATGCGTGATTTCACCTATAGAGAAATAACCGAATCCACATATGCAACTGTTTTTTGGTGAAGATTAGCAGTGGTAGCCAGTCCATTCCCACAATGTTGCAAAAACGCAAGACGTGTAAGTGAATGTACTGCAAAGCAAAGTGTGATAATAAATGTTTTTTTTTTTCATTTTTGTAGGAAGCAAAGCAGCTTGTTAAATTTGTGTTTTTAAGAGTGTAAACGTTTAAAACTCAATATTATAAATGTATATGCCGAACTTCAGCATTCCCGAATGGACGTGATTAGTTTTAATTTCCACTAAATTAGAGCGTGGACAGCCTTTAGCTTTGTTAAACATTTGCTGAAAACAGGGTGCTGCTCTTTACACAGGGAGTTGTGGAGGTCTGGAGCAAACTCTAGCCATGTTGTTGAAGTTTACTCTGTGGACTAAGATCTGAACTGTGGACTGCTGTTGTTCGTAATCCTTCTTGTGTTCTTGTATCCCATGGCCTGTCCTTTCTGTCAGCCATGTGTGTGTCTTTGACCTGAGGTCTGTGAAATCGGTGTTGGTTCTGGCTTGTGGAATATGTGGTATTTCACTCTGCAGTGTTTCTAGCTTTGCCAATCAAACATGTCTTCAATATACAGTATACTGTACTGCATTGTTGTCATTTATATGGATACATTTTGGGCCTGAATGTCACAGAGGCCACACTGTCCAGGTAATTTAGGAGTGACAGTTCTGTGGGAGCACTGAAGCAAATTCCTGGGACGTGCTTTAAGTCACGAGCATAACCGTAAATTTCTTGTTTTCTGTATCACTGAAGGTGTATGAAACGTATAGTCAACCTCAGGTGATTTGAAAATAAAAATGCTGTGTATGGCCTGTGTTATTCCAGAGTAGACACATGCTTGATGACCTCAGTAGTTCCTCTGACACAGTTCAGCATTCTAACATAGTGACACAGTCTCAAAGGCAGCCTAGATAGTATTTGCTTGCTCCCATATGGGAGCCATTTCCATGTCTATGTTCTAGCTGTTTGTTGTATTTTGGGAGGGCAATTTCTATTATCCATATGGTGTTTTAGACCATATTACAGTAGAACACAGTCCACTGAGAGTTTCGTATATTTATGGCGAGTGGTGTCCTGAAAAGAAGCTGGAAAATGCTGAGAGCACGTCTTTCGGCCTTCTTCTGAAAGTGTGGGAAACGCAGGGGGAGGCCGGGAACTGGGCGGGTCTTGGACAGTAGTGAATAGAAGGATGGGGTGGAAGAATCTAATCAGGCCACATCTATCTGCACTGTGCCAGGTCTCCAAAACCGCTTACTCCCGGAGTGCTCAGTGTGGCTGTGAGTCTCTTGGCACCGTTGTGTGCCTTGGCAGGGTGGCATGTCTGTGGTGCCAGCCCCAGACCTCTACTATCAGTTCATTTATCGTAACGGAACAAGCAGCCAAATTTTTAGGTTTCTTTTGAATTGTTACATTTCTCTGTAAATTGGGAGAAATTCTCAGACGCTATAGGATACCGTTCCACATACTAGGATATCAATGGGCAGCAGTGTGTATATTAGTGGGGAAAGGTGGGGATTCAGTGGAGCAGAAAAGAATGATCTTGATTGAGCTTTAGTAAAGGTTAAACTCTTATATAAATAAACTTTCAGGCTGTTTGAATATGTGACCTTTCTGTTGTTGATCAAGTTGTGTGGCACACATAAAGCTCTGCAATTAGCAGTGGCAGCTTTCAACAGCTGTTCTCAGATGACCCGCACAAGTCAGCGCCTAGCAATATCGGCATAAGTGTAGTACACTAGAGAGCAATTTGTTCCCCTATCTCACGTGCATGGCCGGTCTGTCATTAGTCTTTCTAAGTGCTGTGCTGCTATTGCTCCGGCGACCTGTTGGTTAACATCCCCCAGTGCTGGAGAAATAGGGTGAATTAGTGCTTGCTTTTCTTCTTCGGTGGTCGCTCTGCCACACTGCAGGATCTGCTGCTGTGCTTGAGGTTAATGTGAGTTTGAATCTTTAGGATGGACCCCAATCTGTTGGGGTGGAAGTGCCCAGGATAGAAAAACAGTGAGCCTACACCCGCCTGGAGAGCCCACGTTTCCACAAGTGCACCATGTTGGGAGTACAGAGTGACGGAGCTGGGTTTGGCTTTCTGACCTGCTGACTGGGATCCGCCGTCTTGCCCTTTCAGGATCCCGTGACGGGCCTCCTGCCAGCCAGCGAGGAGCAGAGGGATGCCTGGGTGAGGGACAATGTGTACAGCATCCTGGCGGTGTGGGCTTTGGGCCTGGCCTATCGGAAAAATGCCGACCGCGACGAAGACAAGGCCAAGGCCTACGAGCTGGAGCAGGTGAGGCGTCTGTGCTAGAGGCCCGCTGAACTGGTTGTAGTGTGTGTGTTGAAAAACCTTCTGTGACATTGTGAAAAACCTTAGAATTACACACGAGAAACACAAAACGCAACAGGGCAGCGTGCTGGAGTACCAGTTCGTGTTGTGGCCCGACAGCCTGAGTCCTGATACTTAACTGGTGCACCTTTTCTGTGGATGTACTCCCTTTGTTTGTGTGTGATTTTGCTGGGTGCTCTGGATATGCTGTCCAGGTTAATATAAATGTATTATGCTTTTCATACTATATGAATAGTATGTATCTTGTATCCTGTAATAGTATGTAATATGTATCCTGAGGAAAGATAGATACACAGCACAGTTTTTAACTTTTTCCCACCTTTTGGGTTAAGGAGGGAGATACATATCCTCTTTATACTGTACAAGGTCAGCATGCCACATGTTGAATACTGAACGGAAAAGGCTGAGGTCTGAGGAAACATGGAATTTGGGCCAAAGCCAAAATGAACTGATTTGAATTTTAATTCTTGTGGTCCTTGGGGGTGCACTGTACAGCAGGCATGAATTTTAAACAAGGTCACCATTAATTAAGGGAAAGAGACAGACAAGGGAATGTGATTTGTTAAAATCGTTCCTCATATCATGAGGCTGAGATGCAAAATGTTTGTTTTTTTATTGGCTTTAAAACGATAAATCTTGTTCACGATGTCTTCATTTTGTATCGTCATTTCTTTGTTAATTTTTAATGGCGTGTTTCACGTTTCTTCAAGATAACATCGTCAATGCCCTCGTTATCCATTCTGCGTCCGAAAGACACTAGGGGTTGTCGTAGGGATTCAGGGGCCTCAGGTGACATTCAGTGACGTCTGACTAGAAGTGGTGACTTTTAAAAAAAGATGGCTAACATGTAACAAGCGAGCAGTCAAACCAAACTTAAAATATGAGTTATTGTTTTCAAAATAATACTGAAAGTTAATCGTACTGTTTGCTTTGAAAATTGTATAAACAATGCAGTGCAAACAGTGACCTCATAAATAAAATTAAGTCTACATGTTTTGGGTCGATTTCATAGCATTGGGCTCAGACTAGAAGCAGGTATTAAAACTGGATTCATGGAGGGAAGACATGGACAATTTAGAAACCTCAATTAAGCTTGTCAGCATGAGTTGAGAATCTGGGAGCTAACCAGAGCACCTAGAGAAAACCTACATTATCACACGGAGAATGTGCAGACTCCACACAAAGTTCGGAATCACACCCAGGACCCAGGAGCTGTGAGGCAGCAGTATGAACTACTATCCCACTGTTGAGTTCAGTATCTGTTGCCATGCTTTTCAAATGCAGGTGTAGCTTGCCCTGTACACACTGCTGAAATGTCTTTAATATCTTGTGTTAATAAGACCTGTAATATTTAAAACGGAATAGATTATCACTTTTTAGGCTAGTCAGAATGGATTTACTGTATATTATGGAGTGGAATATGTAGATACAGTATGCAAGAATAAAGTTCAGTATTTGAATAATGCATGAAGTTAAATAGCTGTTACTATCTTTTGGTAGTGTTAACCGCCTTCTTTTAATTTTTCATGCAGAGTTTTGATTGCAGACATTGAAGCTTGGTCTGAGTTTATGAGCGACAGAATAAAAAGGAAGCTTCTTTCAGGCAGGCGGTGTCGAGGGCATCCTCTTCTGCACCTGCTGGGCTGCTGGGATGTCCTGACCCTGCCTGCCTCCGAGTCGATCACTGTGGACTCAGCACAGGCTGAGAGAGGGCCCCTGTGTGTCTGTTGCTTGTTGCTGTTCTAGGGTGCAGGGGTAGCTGAGTAATGCCACTCAGAGGGGTGTCGCGTTTCGGTTGCAGGGGGCAGGGAAAAGGTCAGGGTTGAGCCTGGCTGCTGACTCTGAGCTCTGGTGTCGTCGCTAACCGGTGCGTTTCCCCCCCCCGCAGAGCGTCGTGAAGCTCATGAGAGGCCTGCTGCAGTGCATGATGAGGCAGGTATGACACTGATCCCGGAAGAACTCCTGCCTCCTTCTGTGCTGAGCTGCAATTCCATCACTAACGTCAGGAGCCCAGTTTTGTGGGGGAGACGCCTCTGGCAGGAAGTGAAATCTAACAAACGAGTCCAAAAAATTAAAGGGAGATTGAAACCATGGTTGATGAACAAAGCAGGGTAAACGTGGTTAATATGAGGAAATTACACTGTTTCATTAATAGAATTTAGAATGTGTAACATTAAAAACAAAGCACATTTTGTTCTGTTGATTTTTACTCAAAAAGTGTGCTTGTTTTAATCCCTGGTATTGTTCAGCGCAGTATGGTGGAGTGTATCTTGATATCTCAGTGTTGGGAAGTGATTATCTCTGCAGTGGCCCTTTGCTTTTCCATTAGGCTCAGGGACTGAGTGTCTGAAGGCTTCTTTACCCCGTAATTACCTCTGCACTCTGCAGAAAGTGTCCTGTGTGGTAATTCTCACAGTTCCAGTATAATAGGAACAACCTTCTGGAGTGAGACTCTCCTTGGCTAAAAAGATTTCAGCCATTGTTAGCTTTGCCATTATGTCTGAAGGACAGTTCCATTCAAAAGACACCCTGAAATTTCCTTATATATAATATGATTTCCTTATATTCTTTTTGCAGTTGATGAAAACCACAGGTTTAGGATTTCTGCTGCTTCTGTCAGGGTTTGCAGGCAGAGATCTTACCAGACACTCATGGTCATCCTGCCCCATTCTTACCACTAGGGCTGCGCTTCTCCATCTGGAGACTTACTGGTCACATATGTTAACACAGAACATCAGAAATTAGATTCCAACTTCAAACTACAAGCACTGTAAGAAACAAACCGACTGTCCAGAATTGACATGAGTAAATGAATCAATAAAAGCTCCAGGTAAAGACCTAAGTAACAAACTGGAGAAAACTGGAGACTTGTCATGATGTTATTGTGAGGACTAGCTTTTCCATTCTGTTGCTACTTCCTGCAAACACAGGGGAATGACTGCCAGTCTTCTGTTCACGGTAAGCAGAGATCTGGTTGAACATCTTTAGAACAAACAGTGAAACGTGAACTGGAGGACACGAGTGGAAAATATGTGGAAGTGCTTTTAAACAACCAGAGGACAGGAGGCACTTAAAAGGGCTGGGAACACGCTACCCATCCATGTTGTTAAAGCCGATACCCTGGTTTCATTCTAGTGACCGGCTGAGGTCTATTAATTACCAAGTACCAACGGGCTAGATGGCCTGAATGTGTCTGTAACTCTTCTTTCAGTACGTTCTTAGATAATCTTATGTCTGAGAGCCAGCACTCCTGAATGGTTCATGGACAAACGGTTATTCTCATGCCAGCTCAAAGCTGTAGCCTTGATTTCAATAGTGGGAACCCTAATATGAAAGCTGTGAATAAAAGAAACAGCTGTGAAAGTCTCTTGGCTCACGTCAAGACTCGAGGGCAGTTTAGTAAGAAAGTCGTTGCTGAACTGCAGTTACCCTGCAACCTTTTCACACGGCAGAATCGGATTGCAGTAGTCGTTTCATCCAGCACAGTCATTAAAAAACTGAAATGTTATATCTGGTTGTAAAAAGGAAGATGGAAAGCACTTAGAAATATTCATTAAATGCTTCAAATTTAGTTTGCGAAGCTGCTTTTTCAGTAATCCTCACTGAATGTTTACCATGGTAATTGTGAGTGGTTCTGTTACTTTGTATTTTTCACCTTGGAGCGCAGAAGTTTGTCTCACATCTCACTTCTGGGTGCAAATCACAGGAACTGTCTAGTGTTAGAGTAAGTAGAAATGCCGAAAAGATGTTTAAAAGAGAGTTCAGGTTTTGGAGTTCATTGTTCTAGTATTTTTCTTTAAGCAGGGCTTAAAGTAATACGTCTCCTGTTGTTTTCACAGCTGCAGAAGGTGGAGAAGTTCAAGTACAGTCAGAGCCCTAAGGACAGCCTCCATGCTAAGTACAATCTGCACACCTGTGCCTCTGTAGTGGGTGATGACCAGTGGGGGCATCTGCAGGTTGATGCCACCTCCCTTTACCTGCTTTTCCTGGCACAGATGATCGCCTCAGGTATACCCAGTATGCATTGCTGCAGACTAGCATGGTACTGATGATTTATCTCGGGTATACCCAGTAGGCCTTATGGCAGCTATAACATGGCAGTGATCACTAGCTCAGGTTTCCCCTGAGCACAGGGGTTATGTAGTGCCCTACCGTGCCCTGGTTGATAATTGAATATATGTAACGTAATAGGGCTGGTAATATTGTACAATCAGAAGATCACTTCGTAGGGAATTTAATTGATGTCAGATCCATAATGCCATCTCTTCTATTAGAAATTCTCGATTGTTTTTTTTTTCTTAGGTCTCCATATTATTTACACTCAGGATGAAGTGGATGTGGTTCAGAACCTCATGTTCTACATTGAAGCTGCTTACAAAGTTGCAGTAAGTCCACTTTTAAAACTACTGAGGTTTTACTGGAAATTTGTCCTGTAGTTATGGACTGCCCACACCAGCAGTTGGCTTTTAGCACTACCTGTATTCTGCAGCGTAGGTTCTGTGTAGTTCTGGACATGTTTCTGCTCTCCCAGTGAAAACTAATAAGATCAGATCACTTTATTGGCCATATACAATTTCTTGTATTTGCAATTTGTCTTTTCGCATACCCCAACTTGCTCTCCATGAGACACACAGAGAGGGAGAGAAGCTTGGGGTCAGAGTGTAGGGTCAGCCATTTATATTTATATGTCTTATAAGAGCCTCAGGTGACCCAGGCTCACAGACTCAAACAGCTTTGTAAGGGCTTCAACTTTAAATGCATACTGTAAGTGATTAAGACAGTGATTGAAGTGATTAAAACGTGATTAAAAATTAGGTTGATTAGTCTGGGATGTAGTTGAAAGGTGGCTAGAACTGAGATTTGGCAATGGATGTAGCCCTGCAGTACTGGTGACTCCTAACAGAGCTTCAGGAATTAGTGGAAATACTGAGGTGGTAGAAAATCCAGGTAAGCCTTGACAGGCAGAAATATTCAAACTCTGCTAGCGGAATACATTGTCTTTCTTTCCTGTGTGGTATTTGTAGACATTTCCTTTGATTTCTGCCATCTCTTTTGTCTTGCAGGACTATGGCATGTGGGAGAGAGGTGACAAGACCAACCAGGGGATCCCTGAGCTTAATGCCAGCTCTGTTGGCTTGGCCAAGGTGCACTGTCTGGGGAGTCTTAGCAAAGCCAAGTCATGATAGAGCTGTTGGACAGCCGCAGCTATGCAGTATAGATTTCCCATGGTCCCCTTGTGATCCTGTACCTCAGCATAAATGCTACAGCACTGCCTGGCCTTGCATACTTGTTTTAGTGATGAGCTATCCCCATTTAAACTAGGCAATGACTGGTTTTATTAAGATGTTCCACCAGAGAGCAGCTGAGAATGCAGCTCCGATTAACCACGGAGCCCACGTGCCTCTGTCAGGAGGGCTTATCTGTCCGAATTTACCCCTGGAAGAGCACTGCTGTCGTTGAGGATCGCATAAGGTCCAGGTTGTCAGGTGCTGCAGTAATCTTTGTCACGGCCAGGATTAACGGAGTGATCCTTTCACTCTCCTAAAGAACAGGAGTCTGATTTTAACCCTCAACCAGTTATTTTATCTCATTTGTATCTTGAGGTGCAGAAAACTGATTTTTTTATTCACACATAAAAGGCAGAATTGCAGATGCGGGATGCGTTTTTGTCACTTTTTCGGCCTGTCAGTAATGGCATCAGGGCGCTCTTGTAACAAGGAAAGAAAAATACATGTAGAAAAAAAGACGTTTCAGAGATGCCATGTTACATGGCAGTGTGAGGTCCATGAGAACCATCGGGTTTCTGAAATGAGTGTAAATACATTCACTTTTCTCAGTTTTGCAAATGAAGACAATTTCTTATACAGACTTCTCTTGTGAACAGACTTTTTAGTGGACTGGAGGTTTTTAGCTTGCTTTTTAACATTTTAGAAATGTGCCAATTTCTCTGTTTATTTGGAAAGACAAGCCCTGCTACCTTTCCTTTTCCTTTATTTAACACAGAAATACTCTCTATTTCCGTTCCTTCTGTATGTGTCACCAGGCTGCACTAGAGGCCTTAGATGAGTTGAACCTGTTTGGTGCTAATGGGGGTCCTGCGTCAGTTGTGCACGTTTTGTCAGACGAGGTTCAGCACTGCCAGGTGAGGCCTGCGCCCATAACTCTTTGTTTCTTGCGAAATGTGCTTAGACAAAAGTCAGCCTGAGGTGTATGGGAGGGAGGGGAAGCGGCCAAAGACCTAAAACCAAAACATCTGTGGAGGAATACTAGCCCTGGAAAATGTAGTTTTTCTGTTTGAAAAAGCAAAGGGAGGAGTCCAAGGCCTGTCACCTGGCTCGGATAGGACAGTCGCTTGTTCTCATTCTCCAGTGTGTGGTCTTGGGTTCCTGAGCCGAGGTGTGAAAAGCACTGCTGGTAACAAAACAGCTGGCTTTATAGTTTTTAAAAATGTTTTAAAAACACTGAAAAGGGGCAAATGAGACACTTGATTTCCAAACAGCTGGAGTTTGTCAACGAGGCCTTGTGTTTTTCCCCAGCTGCTTGTAAATGACAGGACATCGCCTGCAAGGTAATGCTGATCTCCTCAGTGCAGGGTCAGATGTGGCGGTGGTGAGGGCTGTTAATCCACTTGTTTTCTTCTCTCTGGGTTTGTAGTCTATTCTCCACTCGATGTTGCCAAGGGCTTCGACTTCCAAGGAGGTGGATGCTGGCCTGCTTTCGGTCATCTCGTACCCAGCCTTTGCAGTGGAGGATGTCCAGCTGGTCAATATCACCAAGGAGGAAATCATCTCCAAACTGCAGGTTCGTTTAGATCATTTGTTCAGAGATGAGTACAGGTTCCTGTTTTGTGACAGAAGAACAGGGTGCTGCTACGAAGTCCCTGATGTCGGTAAAACCACCTCTTTATTCTTTGAGGACATTGATATATCCAAATCAGATTGCTGAACATAGTTTGATGTGAAATAGCCCATCATATAATCATGTGCTTCTCACAGAGTTGCAAATCTGTGCTCTAGTAGGCAGGTGCATGGCTGTTCTGTGAATGTACAGCAGATATCAATGTTAGTTTGGTATTAAAATAATCCTTCTCATTGGTGCACACTCTCTAAAATACATGGCAGTTTGCAGGCATATGAGTGCTATTCTTAAAGCTTGTTTTTAATTAATGATTTAAAAAAGGTTGTAGAAATATAACCAGCAATATAGTTGTGGTTCCTTTAATGTAGCCAAAATACAGAGTATCATGGACATTTTCTCCGGTCTTCAAATCCTGCTTGTCCTGAGCCTGGCTTTATGTTTCTCCACAGGGCAGATATGGTTGCTGTCGGTTCCTTAGAGATGGGCACAAAACTCCTAAAGAGGTGAGGACAACTCACAAGGATGAGTAAAAGGCTATGTGTAGATAATACATGTGGGCTACTAACAATCAAATTTGAAAAGTCAGAGTTTTGAGGAAACCATTCTGACATATACACAACTTGGCAAGTTACAAACTAGGTTATTGACTTAAAAATTCTTGGAACTAGATCCTAGGTCATTGTTACTAAAAGCCATTTTAAAAAAAACTTGTAAAAACCTACAGATCCCTGTCCTTTGAAAACTATAGTTGTCCATTCCTGATCTAACTGTGGAAGGGTAATAGGAAACCGTATAATGGGCACATTGGAAACAAACAGAGATATCTGCTCTTGCCATAGACTTGCCATATTAAAATCTGCAGTTTCAATGAACAGGCTGTGACAGAACACCAAGCATACAATGGAGCCAACACAAATACACAAACGTATGGATTTCCTACCAATCTCTTCTCTCTCCAGGATCCCAACAGATTGTACTATGAACCAGCAGAACTGAAGCTGTTTGAGAACATTGAGTGTGAATGGCCCCTGTTCTGGACCTACCTTATTCTCGATGGCATCTTTATTAACAGTCCTGAGCAGGTGAGCATCAGCTGTCCTTATGAATGTTATAAATAATTTCTAATTATATCAGAAAGGGCAGTTACCAGAGACTTCCCTGAAGAGTCCAAAGGCTTAAACATCTTTGGTTTGCAGACATGTCCATCATATTCTCTACAGGATGTGTTAAAGAATTCAGTTACAGTGTTAAAGATTTCAGAAGACAAAATTATTGTTAAAAAATGAAGTTATGGATTTGGCTGCCAATACTTTAGATATTGATTAAATGGATTCGGCATAATTTTGTTCACATTGTTCTTTACTGATTGATACACTTAAGTAACTGACTGCATAAGCATAAAATCACTTCATTAGTGAGAGTGTTGATCTTAAATAGAGCTGTAGCTCCCTTTTGGGAACTTTACAAGTATGAGTTTTTAAAATTGAGAGATAAGCAAAGAACAATGTGGCCTTTAGGAACAGCTCGGAAGAGTCATGCTGTGGGAGAGCAGTCTGCATGATCTAGGCTGTTTCACAATTGTCCTAATTTCTTGTATGTGAGGTCATACATAGTGCTAATTGCCCAGACTTTCAGTCCATTGAGATAGTAGTGTTGCCTAGCTGAAGTGGGTGGGATTTCATGTCAGATAAAAACACATGGGAGTTGAAAATGACTGGCTACTTTGAGGGGAGGGCACAGACCAAATTTTTTTTTTTTTTATTGGCACGTCCCATACAGCAACGGTTTCCTTCTGGGAATATTTGAAGCATAGTGTAAACACCTTTACATCATAGTACCCTTGTATCACCCGCTGCTGATGTAGGCCCCACACAGGGACAGAGTCGAGACACTGATTAACACAGCATATGTTTGGAAGGTGGAAGGTAACACACACAGAACTAGGGAGAGCAATTCCACACAGGAGGCACCCCAGTCCAGAATCTGTATTTGTCAGTTTACTTTACCTAAGGCAACATAAACACAGTTTATGAAAGAGGATATTCATTATTATGTAAGTTAGTCAAGATACAGCCAATAGTACTGCTAGAATAAAGCTAAAATTATAACTTATTGAAATATTGCATGTTGCAAAGTACAAAATATAGTAATGAACAAATGAACATAGTCGTGGTTTTTGAATTGTGACCATAGTCTTCGGTCTGTGTAAAAACAGGTCGGGGTGCAGTGTGGGAAGATGGGAACAGTTCGGCTCTGATGGGAGATTGTGGTTTTTCTTGGCCTCTCAGGTGCAGGAGTACAGGGACGCTCTGGACGGGATTCTGATCAAAGGGAAGAACGGAGTCCGTCTTGTGCCCGAACTCTACAGCGTCCCTCCGGACAGGGTGAGGATTCTGCCCTCTACAGCAATTAGGGAATTTCCCAGAAAGAATGCAAGTAGCTCATGGGCATCCCAGACCACACATTTTAAGACCGGAAAGTAAGCAGGATTCCTTTTCTTATGAGGAAATACCTGAGCTTTGGTCTTTAACAATAAAATTCAAAAGGGCTGGTTAGCAACCGGAATGATACAATAACAAAGACTGTTTTACTGGTTGTCCGGTAACAACCATTGGATTGGTCCTTTAGATTTGCATGCCCCTTTTAAGTATGAGCAGCTATACTGGTCTGGTACTGCACAGCACTCCGAAGGTCTTTAATTGGTTTCTTCTACAGAGCTCTGGCAGCCTAAGGTGCATCTGCAATATCTGTATCCTTGTTTTGTGGGTTTTGCAGAGTTCTTGGTTGTGTGTTGTAGTCTAATTAGCTCTTTGGCCAGTATGAGAATGCTAGGAATGCCATTTTTTAAAGAGCCAGAGCGCTTCAGATTGTGATTTGGGACTGATTCAGTGAAGTCCAGAAGATGTGAGTTTATGCTTCGTCCATGACCAGAGCTGAAGAAGCAGTCCAGTTGGCTGTAGGCGGCCGTTCCTGATCTTTCACGCTGGTGTTAAATGAGAATGCGCAAGAATGACCTCCATTGTGTTGGGATTCATTCTGAATAGAATGACAAATCTCCGTCTGAAACAGATTGGGTCAGGACAGGCAGCAAAAGGGCTGTAGAAGGTCAAAGCGGCTAGAAACGTTTGGTGCTAGTAACTCGACCTCTGTTCCTGCAGGTGGAGGAGGAGTACTGTAACCCTCACACTGTGGACAGGATCCCCATGGGGAAGCTCCCTCTCATGTGGGGTCAGTCCTTGTACATCATAGGGAACCTGGTGGCTGAGGTAACAGACCATCCTTTCTCCATCCTCCGTCCTCTGTAACTGACAGCACCCTGACCAGTGGTTCTTTCTGTTGCTCTGCCTTGGCAGGGATTCCTGGCCCCCGGAGAGATTGATCCACTCAACAGGAGGTTCTCCACCATCCCCAAGCCTGACGTGGTGGTTCAGGGTAATTTCCTAGAGCAACTAATTCGCTTTACACGGTCTTAAAGCCAAGTGCAACTTCACTAATGGGGTGCACAAGTGTGTAAGCTGCACTTTGGGCTGGAGGTAGCGTGTATTTCCTCTGGGTAATGTGTTTATATGACACAGATCTACCACATGTAGAGAACATACTTCCAAGTGCATATTAAGGGCATATAAAACAGAAGAAATTGAGTTTATTTTGCTGTGATAAAATCTATAATAACAAATTAGGAGATTTTGTTTTAAAACGAATAGAGGCTCTTAGTGTTTTAATTGGATGTTACAAGCTAGAAATAGAAATGTTCGGATTGCACCATTAGTAAAATGTTTAACTAACCCACAGTGCCACTGCAATCCGTATATCTTATCATCGGAATAAAACATGATAAAGCGCCGATTCAGATGCATATGAGGCCTGCCTGGCAGGTGAAAGATGTGCCCGTTGTGTGTCTTTATAGTTTCCATCCTGGCTGAAACAGAAGAGATTAAAGCCATCTTGCAGAAGCACGGGTTCAACGTGGAGACAGTGGCTGACGTTTACCCCATTCGAGTGCAGCCTGCCAGGACTCTGAGTCACATCTATGCAAGGCTGGGTAAGGTGGGGGGCCTGGGCTCGGCTTGGGCGTCGTTCTCATCACTTGTTAAGAAAGCTGAGCTGTATTTTTCCCAGGCTCTTCCCCGTTGTTTCCTCTTTGCATTACAATTCTGCACATTTTCTCCATGTTCAAGCCGCTCTCAAGAGGCTTTTCTGATGCTGTGAGTGGCTTAGAGCATTGCGTGACATATAACCGTAAGCATTAAGGTGAGCAGACTCAAATATACCAGCAATTAGTGCCTTGGTCTTGTATGCCGTACAGAAACTAACAAAGCACTTCAGATATTTAAGCTCCGACCATAGGATTTTTATGGGAAAACTGGGCAGTTCCATTTTGCTTGGAGTGGGTTGCTTGGGTATGATTAATACCAACCCTGAATCCTTCCACAGTTAGCATAGTGGTGCCCCAAGTGGTGCAGTGGTTAGCATCGCTGCCTCGAAATGCTGGGGCCCTGGGTTCAGTTCCTGGGATGCTGTTTAGGTGGAGTTTGTATGTTCTTCCTGTGTTTGCTTGGGTTTCCTCCGGGAGCTCTGGTTTCTTCCTACAGTCCAAAAACATACCAGTAGGTTAATTGGCTTCTGGGGAAATTGGCCCTGGTGTGCCCGTTTGTGTCTTCATGTACCCTGCGATGGACTGGCATCCCATCCAGGGTGAATACTGCTTTGTGTCTGTTGCTTCCCCTGTATTGGACAGAGAGGTTAGCAGATGGATGGAACAACCAAACACTGCCAGAGCAAATTTCAGCCCTGCTCTTTTTTCAAAGGTGGCTAATAAGTAACACGAGGAAAGGTTACAATAGTAGGAGTCACTGTATCTTTTTGCCATACGGTAGTTACGTGTCTTGCATCAGTGCCTAGAAGGTGTTGAATGTCAGGTGACTCTTACTCTGTTTTTCAGGTCGTAACCAGCGCCTGGGGCTCTCTGGCAGACCCTATCGTCGCATGGGCGTGCTGGGAACCTCCAAATTCTATATCATCCGTAACACCATCTTCACCTTCTTTCCTCAGGTGAGCGCAAAGAATCTTCTGGAGCAGAGGGGCCACCTGACCGTCAATAATGCTGTTTTACGTTAGCAAATATTAGCACGAATATTTAGTGACATTCGCCATGTGTATGGCATAAAGTATTCTGTGCCTTGGACAGTACGGCCTTATTCACGCACATTACTGTGTTGGTTTCATCAGCAAATGTAAATCCCTGGGAGTGTTTGAGATACCAGAGACAACCCTGGGTCGAGGTCTTTATCTCCTGTGTGCGGTGCTGTGCTCTGCCCCATAGTTCATCGACCAGCAGCAGTTTTACATTGCCCTGGACAACCGCATGATTGTGGAGATGCTCCGCACTGACCTCTCCTACCTCTGCTGCCGCTGGAGAATGACCGGCCGGCCCACCGTCACCTTGCCCATCTCACAGACCATGCTGAGTGAGTGGCCACCTCGTGGCTGACCGGTCCTGTGCTTAACAGATATCACACTGCATTTTTTAATAGTACGGATTAAAAATCCAAAATACAACCATAGAGAAGTGGAATTAGTCATTTACATAGTGCAGTATAAGAAATGGATAATGCCCCGCTATAGTGATGGGGACACTAAACTGTAAAAAGGCGCTGTCCTTCGGATGAGACGCAAGACCGAGGTCCTGACTCTCTGTGGTCTTTAAAAATCCCAGGGCATTTCTCGAAAAGAGTAGGGGTGTACCCTGGCATCCTGGCCAAATTTCCCATTGGCCCTTATCAATCATGGCCTCCTAATAATCCCCATCTATGAATTGGCTTCATTACTCTGCTCTCCTCTCCACTGATAGCTGGTGTGTGGTGAGCGTTCTGGTGCACTGTGGCTGCCATCGCATCATCCAGGTGGATGCTGCACATTGGTGGTGGTGGCCGATAGTCCCCATTACCTGTAAAGCGCTTTGAGTGGAGTGTCCAGAAAAGTGCTATATAAGTGTAAGCAATTAATAAACCCGTCAGCAGTGCAGTGTGTGCGTTGCGCTGGGACATTTGTCAGTTAACACAAGACAGGTGCCGTTCACGGTATCTGCAGGTGCAGTCTGAATTGGGAAGTTCAGTTAAATGCAGTTAAAAAAAGGGATCAGCCTTTTTCATTAAATGTACTTGTTGTACTGAACTATTTTATGGGGACAACAGGTTTTAACTATGTTTAAGCTATGTTTAGACCTGTTGCGCCTGCCCACACTCACGCAATTTAGACACCCCGGTTAACGTAGAGCATTCAGAGACAATTCCACAAGGACATGGAGAGGACATTATGCTCTTCCAAAAGATCTGATATTTCTGCTATGGTACATTTTCCGCGAATGCACTAGGAGTTAGCCAGGCCCCCCAGTCAATTGAAAGATGGTTTTGTGCCGCCATCATAGCACAGCATCTTTTGGGAGACCTGATGTAGACACGTTAGTTCGTTTTGCAGCGACCAGCTGCAGTGTAAGACGGTGAGTTCGAGTTGTACATTCAGACACGAATGAGCTCTTACCCGTGTCATCCTCTGACTGGCTGTGAAGTTTAAATTCTCTCACCGTTAGAGGCACCTTTTTTTCTGCGCCCTGTTGGCTAACTCGCTGTCTTACTCGCTAAGTGATTATTAAGGAAGTCGGTCTCTGCTTCCTCATTTATGCACCATAACTCTTCTCTATTTTTTCTTATCTTGCTGACCGAGTCCCTGAATCAGCCTATGCTGGCGAGTGTCCTACAGTCTCATATACTGTCTGCAGCAGACAATCTTTTATGCCTCTACAAAGCCTTGAGCCACAGCCCTACCACAGAACTGATTCACTGTACTCAATTCAGCCTGTGTGCCCCCCTTGCTTCTAAAGCCAGATTGTCTTTTGTCCTCCTGATATCTTTGCATCAAAGCATGTTGTCTTGACCACATCCTCTTGAGCAGCTGTCTCATACTGCAGTGACTTTGCAACTACATAGCACAGAGGCTTTTGCAGGGCCTGGACTGGTCTTCCATCTGTGGTGAAGGTGCCCCTTCACAGCTTTTAGAAAAACTGACCTCTGGACATACAGTGTGCATGACGGCACTCAGAGTGTTGTGATGCAGTATGTGTGATAAGTTCTCTGTATAGGAGGGCGGAGACGGAAAGTAAGAGCTTTTTCTAACAGTGAGAACAGGAGGTGCTTCTTTACATGAGGGATAGATGGGAGTCCGGAGCGAACTGAATGGCTGTTTTGTTAAAAACTACCATTAAAAAAATGGTCTGATGAGATGTTCAGGTCAGTAAGCAAATACCAACCACACAATCTAGATGGGCTGAGAGGACACCTCTCATTTTTTACGTTTCTTAAGCTCCATCGTGTATCTTTGTTTTTTTGTGTAAATCTTGCAGCTGAAAACCAGTTAGATCTGGATCCTGCTGTCTTGGCAACTCTGAGAAAACTCCAAGATGGCTACTATGGAGGAGCAAGGTAAGATTTGCCAAGGCAGAAAAAAAATCTACAGTGAAGAGTGTAGGTGAGGCATTTGTCAGAGGGACTTCAGGCTTTAGATCCTGTTGAGAGAAAGGGTATCAAGCTGGAGCTCATTATTAGAAAGGACATGCATCTAATGGCAGACATTGCTTTGCTATTAAGCACTTTCCTGTACAGATGCTGGGCAGAAGTCCTTCATGGACTAGTAATTCATGTCAAAGAGTATTATCTTTACTGTAATGTTAAGCAGATTAAGAGTAAATGGCTCCATGAATGCTGGTACACATTTATAGAGATGGCATGATTTAAGATTTTCCCCTTGTAAGGAGAGCATATAAAGACACACAGTCTCTGTTCTCTGCTCTTCCACAGGGTTCAGACAGGCAAGTTGTCAGAGTTCTTGACAACGTCCTGCTGTGCTCACCTCAGCTTCATGGACCCCAAACATGTCGGTAAGGCGCTTTACTCTAGCGACGCCAATGACGACAGCGGCGACTTTGTCACACAGCCCAGCAGTGACTTGCGTTCAGCAGACGCCCTGCATGCTTTTCACTGTGCAGATGATGGTAAGGATGAGCGCACCAATCAAGGGCATTTTCACATCTGTTTTTTACAGCTGTCCATTAACACAGCCTTTTGGCCAAAACAAGCAGCAAAACCTCTGCATCCCCTGGTTACCCTGAATAATTTTGATCATTTTTAATTATTTTACATAGTGCTTCACGATACATTGTCTTAAGGCACTGTACAATAAACCTACTGTATAAACAAAATAGACAGGCATTCACAAATTAAATCAGCAGAGTAAATCACATGTACAGTATGTAGGGAGTAAACAGTTTGCTGATATAGACTGGAGCCTTTGGCGATGAACACTGGTCTTTTGAATCTTATTCTGAACACTCAGTAAGCCAGTACATGGAACCTAAAACAGGTGATATATGCACATGCATTTCCATTCAGACATGGTTGTCATCTTACAGTAGGGTAATGACTTCGTCATTATTTTCTTGGCCTATGACTTACCCCAGAGAAGAAACGGTACGCTCCTACAGATCCTTGATCATAATTTTATCTCTAGGCACATGATTTCTTTGTTCCTGGTAGAGTGAGCACAGTAATAATCAAGTCAACAAACTTGAAAGCTGGATAAATATTGATAACTATTATCAGAATCACAGAATCCCAAAGTTTTCTTCAGTTGTTTACAGTAACATAACAGAACTATTAGTACATGAGCCCAGCCTTTTACAAAACTATGAAAAAGATCTAAAACATGTAAATGAGGCAAGATTACCAAAAAGAAAAAGGAAAACCTTTTTATTATAAATTGAAAGACCCCACTCTGGACAAGACTACTTCCTAAACAAATGCTAACCAATACAGGAACCTTTCTCCTTAGTGCAAAGAATGGATCACAGTACAAGAGAACAATTTTTCTTCTGGATAGCAGAAAAATAAATAAAAGAAATAACAAAAACAATTAAAATGAAGTAACAAATAATTAACAGTCCCTTACCTAAAGCCTGTTACCAGTGCCTTCAATACTCACATTACTTTTTTTCTGTAAATTCCAAGGAGGAACCTTTTCAAATACAATTTCTATTTTTCCACTCTTACACCTTCACTTTCTTCCCTGAAGAGTGTCTGGAGTCTTGTACAGAATTGGTGCCCACTTCTTTACTGTGCCATCACCAAAAAGGTTGGTTTGATGTCCTGTCCCAGAATGATCTGGTCAATGTTAAATATTAGTGTGGACTCTGGACATTGTGGCTGGTTCAATTGAAAAAGTCAGATAAAGGGCAGCTGTAGAGCTCTACATGGCCTGACCAAGAAGGCCCATGTCTTACCTTAAAGATGAGAGATATTGAAAGTTGTACTTAAACACTCATTACCCTTTCGCACAGAACATTATTTACTTTGTGAATCATTTAGATTTTAGTTTTGAGCTATGTATCCACAACATTAGGCAGCGTATACTTGTTCGAAAAAACATCTTCAAACAAAACACACTTGTCCTAGGCACAGGTTGTAGAATTCCATCCCAAAGTCTGCAGCTCCAGACCCGACTCTGTTCTAACCATCAAAATGCATTTAAAATTAATAATGCTGTGTTAAAAATTAACTTGATGACCAAACTTTAGTTTTTAGTTATGGGGGAAAAAATTGACTTTTACTAAAACAAAAACATACAATTTGTGGCCGTGTAAGTGGTGTGGGTCATTTCTGTTTTTGTTTTTCCCCCAACTAGATACTGGTGCTAACTCCCATCTTGTCCTTTTGTTACAACAGTGGCATCCTAAACTCGCCCTGGCTTCTTTGTCCCCACAACCTTGCCATCATTGCATGGTGTGAACTTCAGCCCAGTTGTTTGCTTCTGTTGCCTCGCCCGTGCTGAGCTTACGCCTGCAGCCTGTGGCTGTTCCAGCTCTCTGAGAGCACTGTCTTATTAGTGGAGGTTGTCCCTGAGTGGGCATTAACAGTGCTTTAACACAACACTCACAGACAGCTTTCCTGCTGTAATCCTTTCTCGCCTGTGGTAGTGAGTCTCAGAATGAATATAACGTTGAGTTTGTTCGTATTCGTTGGAGTTGTTTGTTAATCTGTGGAGCATGCTTATAGAGAGATTTCCAGGGGCCTGCTCACACTCTACAGTTGACACCTGTTGGTGAAAGCCTGAGGCGAAGGCTCTGTCCTTTACCACAGCATTTCATATGCAGTTGATTTAACTGTTAAACACTCAGTGCGCCTCTGATAGCTGATATTTTGCTTTGCTGCTGTTGCATGCTCAGCGACCATGTGACTCCTGTGTGATTTTGTTTTTCTCCCCATCAGTCATTAGCTGTACTAACTGTCCGAAAGCCTGTGTTAAAAACTTCAAAGCTGAAAAAGGGAAAAGGGCTGGAGGTTTGTGTAGACTGTTAGTTAGTTTTGCTTAATACATCCCTCTTGCAGTACCACAGCTGATGAGTGAGAAACAAACCGTTAGAATTAAACGGAGAACTCTGGGGGGAAATTCTCTGAGGTTTTCCCTATTAGTATAACTTAGCTCTTAACTTTTGGCAGCACAGAAACATACAGACTGCTTGTCCAGGGACAGGGATTCCTTGGGTTTAATGCTATTATTGAGGGCAGGATAGGGT
The DNA here is from genome assembly GCF_055471065.1 of Atractosteus spatula. NCBI lineage: Eukaryota > Metazoa > Chordata > Actinopteri > Semionotiformes > Lepisosteidae > Atractosteus > Atractosteus spatula. Next base: position 42,290,602 of record NC_142714.1, on the reverse strand, counting down.
TAGGTTGTGTCCCAGTTCATTTATTATGGACTTTGCTGTCCAGTGGAAATACAGATCTAGGCAATTGGAAATGTGCAGTTTTTCTTGCCGTGTGGTTGACCGGTGAAGAAGAATCATCAACAAGGCATTTCAAGTTGTGAAAATGGGTTCCTGATAAAAGACATGTACTGGGGGAGTGCCTTAGCAGTTTCTGACTCCTGGCTGCTTCTCCCAGACGAGTGCGACGATCTGACCCAGTATCTGGACCACCTGCTGGAGAGCACAGCCCCCAAACCCACTCCCTCGCCCAGCACGCCCAAGGGGGGGCTCGTCCGTTTCCGCGCAGTGGCCCACCAGACGCGAGACATGGTGTCCCTCATGAACAAGGCCAAGGGCCTCGACATACAGAGTGAGCCTCCCGTCATCCGCGGTCTGCGAGAGTGAGCGAGAGCCCGAGGGGAGTGAGTGTGGGAGTGAGCGAGAGCCCGAGGGGAGTGAGTGTGGGAGTGAGCGAGAGCCCGAGGGGAGTGAGTGCGAGAGTGAGCGAGAGCCCGAGGGGAGTGAACGTGGGAGTGAGTGAGAGCTAGGAGTGAGTGTGGGAGTGGGAGTGAGCGAGAGCCCGAGGGGAGTGAGTGTGGGAGTGAACGAGAGCCCGAGGGGAGTGAGCGTGGGAGTGGGAGTGAGAGTGAGCGAGAGCCCGAGGGGAGTGAGCGTGGGAGTGAGCGAGAGCCCGAGGGGAGTGAGCGTGGGAGTGGGAGTGAGAGTGAGCGAGAGCCCGAGGGGAGTGAGCGTGGGAGTGGGAGTGAGAGTGAGCGAGAGCCCGAGGGGAGTGAGCTTGGGAGTGAGCGAGAGCCCGAGGGGAGTGAGCGTGGGAGTGAGCGAGAGCCCGAGGGGAGTGAGCGTGGGAGTGGGAGTGAGAGTGAGCGAAAGCCCGAGGGGAGTGAGCGTGGGAGTGAGCTTGGGAGTGAGCGAGAGCCCGAGGGGAGTGAGCGTGGGAGTGAGCGAGAGCCCGAGGGGAGTGAGCGTGAGAGTGAGCGAGAGCCCGAGGGGAGTGAGCGTGGGAGTGAGCTTGGGAGTGAGCGAGAGCCCGAGGGGAGTGAGCGTGGGAGTGAGCGAGAGCCCGAGGGGAGTGAGCGTGAGAGTGAGCGAGAGCCCGAGGGGAGTGAGCGTGGGAGTGAGCGAGAGCCCGAGGGGAGTGAGTGTGGGAGTGAGTGTGGGAGTGAGTGAGAGCCCGAGGGGAGTGAGCGTGGGAGTGAGTGAGAGCCCGAGGGGAGTGAGCGTGAGCCCGAGGGGAGTGAGCGTGGGAGTGAGAGTAAGCGAGAGCCCGAGGGGAGTGAGCGTGGGAGTGAGAGCTAGGAGTGAGTGTGGGAGTGGGAGTGAGCGAGAGCCCGAGGGGAGTGAGTGTGGGAGTGAGTGAGAGCCCGAGGGGAGTGAGCGTGGGAGTGAGTGAGAGCCCGAGGGGAGTGAGCGTGGGAGTGAGAGTGAGCGAGAGCCCGAGGGGAGTGAGCGTGGCAGTGAGAGTGAGAGAGAGCTCAAGTGGAGTGAGTGTGGCAGTGAGAGTGAGCAGGAGCCCGAGGGGAGTGAGTGTGGGAGTGAGCCATTGAGTGAGCCAGTGGCCTGCAGAAGGCTATCAGAATAAGGTCACATGTTTACTGCTTTATAATAGTTCTTCTTTCCAAGAGAGGTCCTCTGCTGTAGGTGAAAGATACCTCATTACTCACATCAATGCTTTGTATTGATTTACTTGCAAACAAAAATTGCAAGGTACAGGCACAGTTTGGAATGAGAATGAATTCTCTGATTTATTTCTGTCTGGTCCCTGACAAAGAGAGCCCTCGTGAAGTGCCTGTTAATGAATGAACGAATTGGGCCAATGTTTTAGTGGCTGGATGTAGGGCGGTTTAAAAACTTATAAGAATGCATTTGAACTTTCTGACCTGGTACCTTTTAAGAAAAAGTCTCAATCTTATCTTGAACTGCATAGACTTCTGAAGCTATTGGATTATGCAGAAGCATCCAATTATTTATTATTTTGTCAAATAATTGTTTTAAAATAATTGCTATTAATTATGGCCTTTCTATTACAGAAAAGCACACTCTGGCCTTGTGGCTGCTAACATGAACCATTCTCTTTGTTCCAGATGTGCACATGTTCCTTCCTACTAAGCTATTCCACGCTCCCCAACCCTCTCTCAATCTCCTGGAGTCCCCACTGTCCAGCGACACCAAGGTACGCACCACACTGCCTCACATGCTTGGGCGATCCTGCTGGAGCCTCTGTTCCTTATCGGGCTGGAGCTTTTCCCAGTTTTGTAGCATTGGTTCAGCCGAGAGGCCTCTGTCAGTATTTGTCCTCCCAGTTGTGCTCGAGCAATCAGGGCAGAGTTTCCTGCTCAAGAATACAGTGCAGGTGTCTGAATGAAGGTCTTGTCCAGTGCCTATATTACTACATTACATGACTTAAAACAGGGCTTTCAAATCCTGGACCTGGACGGCCAGTGTGTATGGATTTTCACTTTAACTCGGTTCTTAACAAGCTAAACTTCCCACTTATATTCCAGAAGGCTAAAGCATTCCACGGTTCCCAAGATCAGTTTTTCTGTGTGTGCTGCATTCTGTGCTTGGTCTGGTGGAACTTCTTTATCTTCGTCTCAATGGTTCCTGTACTGATGGAGTAGGGCCACTGGCTGGCGGAGTGAAACGCCAATCGTCTGCTCATCTCCCCCTCCAGGGCCCTCGGGTTGTGACCTCAGAGATGTGTCTGCCCCGAGACTCAGCGGGGGAGATCGACTGCCAGGCTCTGGTGGAACAGCTGCGAGAGTGTCCCTCCCTCCAGGACCAGGCCGACATCCTGTACATCCTATTCAACAAGAAGTGAGCCTCTCGTGCCTTGAGCAATGAGCAATGTCATTCTTCAGACGGGTATATCCAAGCGTTCACCATTATAATGTCATGTAATCTCTTCACAAACATGAAAAGAAGCAGTAATAATAAATAAATAATTTGCAATTCATTATACAGGACATAGGGTATACAGCTTCAGGAAAGCGAGATCTTTAGCCAAGTCCTTTTCAAACTTGTTTTTGATTAAACCTTTATAACCCCAGGATTTTATATCTGAGGTGGATTTTAGAAAAATATTTGCCTTCTACAATACGATGTACAACTAAATGGTGTATATTCATGTCCATAATAGCTAATTATGTTTAACTACACGTCCACTCTTTAAAAAAAACATGCATCACAATTGTTTGCTACATTTAAGTTTTCTTTTGCTGGTAAATTTAAGACAGTATGGGATTTTAGGTTATGCTTAAAATGGGGTGGCAGCTGGGGTGGCAACACCTCAGGCTACACCCCTGCCCGCTAGATGCCAGTTTTAAGCTGCATTTAGTGGCACATTACTGCATCCCGAAGAGTAAATACAGGCTGGTAAAGCAGGTGTGTGGTTTAGTTGTGTACTATTAGTATCACACAAGGTTGTAGGGTCCATTGACAAAGCCGTGTTTTTGTACGTGTCTGTTCCCACGAGTGGGGTCTCTCCTCTCAGTCAGCTTGGAGAATAGTTTCTAGAAACTTTTTGGGTTGGGGAAAAGTCTGTCACAGTGGAATAATCTGAGTAGAAAAATGTGAAATATCTCAATGGTTAGGAGATATAAGATCCAAAAATGAGTCCTGCCCCTAGTGACATTCCATCCCCGTGAAGCAGAATGGTCAGACGTGTAGATCTATTGCTGTGCTCTTCAGTGGCTCAGGCCCTCCCATGCCACAGTGTCATGCTGCGTTGTCTCTCAGGGGCGCAGACTGGGATACGCAGCTCTACAGCCCGGGCGCCACGGTCCAGAACCTGCTGGTTGAACTGTACACCAAGGCTGGCACAGTGCGTCAGTGGGGTCTCATCCGCATGACCTCCGGCATGCTGAAGAAGAAGGTGGAGGGGCTGGATGAGGTAATCTCAGCAGGCCTCCAAAACATATTAGAAGAGCAAAGTCAAAACCACTACTTGTGCTTTGCAGTCTAGATGTGCTCATTGATTTGATTCAGAAATCCAATGTAACCCACATTTTGTTTTTGGATAGTTCCATGCATCCATGTGATCATACTAGAACAAAACCTGTGTTCAACCTGTTTCAAAGATTGTAAGTATTGGGCAACACTGAGATTCGTGAATCAGTGTTAAAGTCCCTGTTTGGTTGCATATCCCTCTGCACCAATAACTCCAAAAAAATATACCACCCACTTAGCTCATTTTTTTTTTTCTTTTGACGAACTCCTGAGTTGCATTGGCTGGGTGTTTTTGGTCATTGTTGTGCTACATGTTGAAGCACCACTCGACTAACGCAAGCTGATAAAGTGTTTCTGTAAACTTCACAATTCATTCTGCTGCTGCCATCATCAGTTACGTCATAGTTCACGACAAGTGAGTCAGTTCCAGGTCATGGCTTGACCCCCACTATCATTCACAGTTCTTTGGAAGTTCCTTTTGTTGTTCCTTTCTTTTCTCTGAACTTCCTTTATTTTGGCGATGGTTTATCTCGGTCTTCTGTGCCCATAAAACTTTGTTCCAAAACTCCTTTTTGTGCTTCAGAAAAAAATCTGCAGCATGGTGGAGATAATGTCATGGTGGTCTGGGTGTGCATGGCTACCTCAGTAACGCAGCCCTCCTTTATATCGGTGATGTGGCGAACGATGGCAGCAGTAGGGTGAACTTTCAGAAAAGCCAGACATGGAGAATAAGATAAAAAAAAAAGGATTTGCTGTAGGATATGAAGTGGGCAGAGCTAAATTTGCAACTGCACAATGTCATATCATTCTAATTACTCACATCAGGTAAAACTTGGATAGGGTACCTATTTGACTCATTGTGAAAAGGATTTTGTTCTTTCTCATGGATTCAAATTCTGCTTTCAAATGCCATATGGCTCCTATCTTGGGGGAAAAAAAGTGGGGAAGAACGGTGCAGTATGAAAGACTGGTTCTGTTGGTTGCAGGCCTGCTCAGATCTCCTGGCACACCAAAAGCACCTCACCGTGGGTCTGCCCCCTGAGCCCCGCGAGAAGACCATCGTAGCGTAAGTGTTACAATCCTGCAGTACAGCACTGCACGATAGAATCTGTCAGTGCAGTGCTTTCGGTGAGCAACACGATGAGAACCTCACTTTTGAAGTGGAGGTCTGAGGATATAAATATGGAGTTTTTGAGAACAGAAGGCACCAAATTGCCCAAAGTAAAAGCTTGCTTCATTGAATTCGTCTAATACTTGTTTTAGTCTTATCCAGTTAGTTGTCAGTTCTGCTTTGGTGGTTACCTTTTCCTTCTCAGGAAATACCCTTCTGCCTGGGAGCAGTCCAAAATGTATGGCGTTTCCATGTGGTTTTCTAAGAACAGGCTTGCTGGTCTTATCTTCCCACAGGCCCTTGCCTCCTGATGTGCTGATGAAACTAATTGATGAAGCGAGTGACCAGAGCATCACCATAGCCGTGCTGACTCAGGTCAGTGGCCACAGGGGGGAGCTGTCCATCCACGCACTCCTTGTGCTTCTTATCTGTGGGACTTTCAGGGTTAGACATGGGATGACAAGGAACAAAGCCACTCACACCTGTTATCAGTAGCAAAACAATATTAGCAGCAAGTTGATATAAACTAAGGGTGCCCTCTGCTGGACTTTGTACGATGCAAGTCAGTTCCCTTTTTCAGGAGAGATGAAAGAAGGTCTTTGTGGGTTAGTCTTTCGTGTTCCCAAAATAGCAATAGTTCCGATATGTGGCTGTGTTCTACAGTTCTAATAAACAAGAAAATATTAGTCAGTTTCGTCCCTTTCTGTATGCGTATGTAGAAGTGCCAGTTCTTACAGAAGGCATGAGGGAAATGTCACATTGGAGCAGAGGTGTTGCTCCAGCGGGTGTTAAGTTCAAGAAAACGTCTGTGTTAACTGAAAAAGATGGTCTGATTATGGCAAATCAAGGGCTTGTGCCATACTTGTGTAAAACAAAATAATCATAGTGATTGGAATAAATGAACTGGAAAGTCCCTTTCACAGAGGCTCCTTGTGCTGACCTGTAGTCAGTGCTGAAATATTAACTAAGCAATGTCATACTGCTGCTTTTATTAAAGACACCAAACAAGTAGTTGGGAACTGGACACTTTGATGGTATGACTTTGATGGTGTTACCATGAAAAACACAAATCAAATAGGTCAGGCTAATACAGATGATGCAGAAATGAAGGCAAAGTGGACACTTTCAGTCTGTTAGTGGGTGCTCATTTTAATACAGCCCACTTGCATGGTCAGCGGGAATAAAGACGTTGGAGTTGAGGATGCTCATGGTCAGTAGTCAGGGCGCACTCAGGCTGTTGGGGCAGAATCGGAACTGATGGACAAGACTGATCATCCCTCTGCTGACAGGAGATTATGGTGTACCTGGCGATGAACATCAGGACCCAGCCCTCCCTCTTCAGCGAGATGTTCCGCCTGCGGATCGGGCTCATCATCCAAGTCATGGCCACCGAGCTCGCCCACTCGCTCAACTGTTCAGGTACTGGCATTGACTGACTGTCACGGACGCTGAGATGATGTTTTTCCAGTGGAGTGGCCTTTGCCATTGCCATCTTCCCACGTAGGTGGGAAGAGCCCTGGGTTTTCTTTCCATTCCTTCCCATTTGAGTGGTGACCACACCAGTTTTGCTTAGCTTCTCATCTCACACGGTCGGTGTCTTGAGGTACAACAGCCACTGGCTGCTGTTTCCTCCGTGCAGTGGTTGTGTGTCGGTGGTGGTGGGGAGGAGCTGAAACGAGCCAGAGTGTAATGGGAAATGCATTGATCATCTGTCTCCCCGTGTTCCAGGTGAAGAGGCCACAGAGAGTCTGATGAACCTCAGCCCCTCCGAGCTGAAGAACCTGCTCCATCACATCCTGAGCGGGAAGGAGTTTGGGGTGGAGAAAAGCGGTCAGTAACCCCAGGAGCTCAGGGACACCCCACTGTCACTCAGTGTCCCCTCTTTGAACTGCATTCGGGTTTAGGGACCTTTTCCTGATTCTTTAGCTGTCATCAGCTGAGCTCAGGGAGAAAGGCTGCAGGATCCAGGATATTGCTGACTCAGTGTCTCAGCTGTCGAATTTTGCAGACAGATAAAAGATTGAGATACATGTAACTACTGCAGTTTAAACTTCCATTAACCCATCCTTCCACCTATTTTCATCAGAATTCCACCTGAATCTGAGTGCATAGGTCTCACTTCCCAGTGTTGTAGAGCTTCATTAAGGGTGTGTTCAAAAGGCATAGCACTACATAATGTATCATGAGCCCAGAGTGCTTTATAAGATTAGCTTACAGTCAGAGGAGCAGTCTCCATACGTTTCCGGTGATGGTGTCCAATTTTCCAAAAAATATGTCATCAGCATAACTCAACCTAGGATTATAGGACACTTTAGACTTGTTTCACCTTCTCTTTGGTCCTCATTTTGATTTCTGCAGTGTTGCTAATGCCATCAGACCACTTCATTTTCATTTTTAAATCCTCTGCTTGACCCTTATGCTTTTCGGTGTTAGTTCTTGTTTCCACCACAGTTCAATGCTCTGCTTCGTTGAACACACCCAGATTTATTCCAACAGACCTTTGCCAAGGTAGCCCTGTGGAGTCTCTGCCTGTCTCCAGGGGCGTAAGGCACTGTGCTTGTTTTGCAGTCCGCTCTGTGGATTCGGCGGTCAGCACGGCCATCTCAATACACGAGGTGGGCAACGTGGGGGCCACCAAGAGCGAGAGGGTGGGCATCAACAAGCTGAAGAGCGACATGAAACAGGTAGATCCAGAGATCCTCTTGCAAAAAGCACCTCGTTACTCTGCACTGAATGAGTTGTACACTGCCCTATCCACATAGTAGAGGATAGTTCTAACAACAGGTCAGTTCCCAGCTAATGGTCCACTTACAGCAACAATCTGGATTTCCCTGAAAGTCTCCCATCCCAGCATTGGCCTTGCTGAGCTTCCAAGACCCCACAAAACAGAGGTACAAGGTGTTAACACTGACATCTCTGGGGAGTTGATAGCAAGCTTCATGAATGAGGAACACATCATCCAAGGACTGAGATCTGTGCATGGGAACACCGTGCCTTCACAAAGTCTCAGTTCATGAAAAACTTTAAGGTACTGAAGCTACGTTAGAGCGATTTCATAAAAACTCCATGGTATACCCAATCCAGGTATGTGAACTGTGGGGAGATAAATACTGTAAAATGTGTGAGGCTCTAATCTAGCTAATAACACATAAATAATACCAGGATTTACCATAGCAAATGCAACCTCCATTGGTGTTTATTGCAAGCATTTTACACCAGTGGCAAGTATGGAGAAAGAACTCAGGTGAAGCTCACGGTAAAGTACCCAACTACCCTGCTGGCCTACTGCTGGTTTACTGTGGTAAACTGGCACCAGGGTGGGCATTGCAGATATGCCACTCCGGCTGCGTGCGTGATGTTTAAACATCTGGTTCTGTTTTGCTTTGCAGATGGAGGAGCGTAGGTTGTCATTGTTCGGGACACGTAAGGTGATTGGTCTGATACGGCCTGGCTAGTAATTCACCTGGCCTCTTACAGCAGGCTGTGCTGAACTCCAGGCTGACTGCTCTTCTGTAGTTCTTCTTGTAGTCCCGCAGGCTCTGGCTGCGAACTGCAGTTGGAGAAAAGCAGGCTTTGATCTCCTACGTCGCTAGTGCGAGGGGCGAGGGTGAGGATGAGCAGTGAGCGAAAGACTTCAGCACAGCCCCTGGTGCAGTGCCATACATCACCTGGGGTGGAGGTTTGCATGCACCACTCCACTGGCTCAGCTGGGCAGGGAAATGACTAAAACCACATCTTCCTCACTTTCTCAGTTAATTTTGCCGCTGGATTCTCGGATAATTGTTCCTTTAGTGCTTGGCAGGTTGTGACAAACAGGTTTTATAGCAATGATGGAAGAACAATGATGCTGCATTCCTAACTATCCAGACCTAATCCATGTGCCTTATTCACATTGCCCTTGAAGCACTGGTCCTCAGGCTCATCTGGTTACATCTACAGTATTTGAGCCTAGGCTTTAACAATGAAGGCTTTAAGATCTGCTGCCTGTAACAATTATGCCGCCTGTACTTTTGTAATGTTTTAATTAATTCAGCAGCTGAAATGTGTGATCTGGCATTTTAATTGCTTAATAATGCTCCGTGATATCAGGAGGCTTGCTTTATCTGTCTACAGCACAAACCTAAAGATCTAAACACTGCCAGCTCTGCAGAGGATAGAAGTCAGTCCTTTCAGTATTATTGATCTCGAGTAAGGCGAACGTGATCCCTCTTTTTTCAAATTATCTGACAAATATCTGACATACGCGATTCGCCAAAGTGCTTCCCACTGTTTAGAGTAAAGCCGAATGCGCTATTTTCTACTGAGGTTAGAAAGACCTTTTCATCACAGCAGGGTTTCAATCTGACACCACTGAAACATTCTACAGATGCAGCCCCTTAACACTCTTCCATTTTCAGGTCAGTCACATCAGTGAGGAGAGTACAGTTCATTCGGCAAATTAGCTCCCAAATCAATGAGAAAGGTTGGCTCTGTGCTAGCTTGGGAGTGTTTAGAAATCCCAAATAGCCTTTCGGAGAGCCTGTGCTGTACTGTTGGTGTTTATTTTTTAAGATTCCTTTCTGTTTTGCAGCCTTCCACTGCACAGCCGTCCGACCTGGATTACAGTGAATCCACAGTAAGAGTCCTTGAGATCTTGTTCTGTGGCAAAGGGGTGGACCATCACTGAGCTGGAAAGGCTATGGTAACACTGGGCTCCAGGGATGTGTTTTGGACTGTTCAGACTGCACTCTCTGGAAGGAAGGGAACAGCTGCTGATGGGCGGTAATGTAGCTCATCAGCGGATGAAGTGCTGGCTGAAATGCTGGCAGTCTGTTGCATTGGGCTCCACTCAAAATGGAGCACCTGGAGATGTGGAAAATGTGATTGTCGCTCCTTCTGGGTAACGTTTTTAAATATTTGATTTCTATGAGCCCAAAAGTTAACGGTAGTTTCTGTAAGCCATTTTTTTGTTGGCTGTAGCTCAATCAAACGAATGCAGCCACTAAAGAAAAGGGCTTTAACAGGGGTAGTAGAATTGAGCTCTGGTGGACATGGGCCTGGGAAAATTATATTGGGCCCATGTTAAAAAAAAACATATTAGAACCAGAATGTCTTCCAGGCAGTGTTCCGAAACGGGGGACAAATCGGTAGCTTTGTCTTAAACAACAAGTCAAGAAACGTGATTTAGCTTGTGTGAAAATATCAGTCTGGAAACTACAATTTAGAATTTTCAGAACTGCCCTGCGAAAGCCAGAGAAAGCGACCACCGCAATGGCCCTGTTTTATATCTTTGCGTTTCTAGAAATCAGGCGGTTTGGCCATTGAGAGCTTTCCCCAAGAGCCCTTTGGGCCTACGGCCCGGGACATTCGCCAGGGCCAGTGGCTTCGCCGAAGGAGGCTGGACGGAGCTCTGAACAGAGTGCCGGTGGGCTTCTACCAGAAGGTTTGGAAAATCCTGCAGAAGGTGAGTCTGCCCTGTCGCCCGGTGTGGCAGCTGAGAGCTGGAGTGGCCCTGCATGGGCCAGAGAACTGTGTCAACGCCTGTTTCAGTTCAGAGGTGTTTGTTGTCGGCACACACTTCAGAACCAAACCTTGTCCTTCGCAGGGGGGACAAAACCGAAGCCTTCGTATTTAGGATCACCTTTTCTTCAGTTGACCATTTTTTGAGAAATGCATCTTAGTACATAAACAGTAACCTGTAAAGTAATTTGCTGTCAATAATTTACTATCAATGCAGACATCAGAGCTGAACACTAGATCTGTTAGCAACACATAGTCAATATGTTTAAGTAGGTAGCTATGTCAGCATGCGTAGGCTGCAAAGGAACAAGTAAAGGTTTGTTCCATGCTGAAAAGAGAAGAGGCACAATGTTTCGTTTACTCCAGCACACCTGAAGAAGGCTCCACAGCGGAAAGGTTATGTCTTTTTTCTTTTCAGCATGGAATAAACCACATAGTCAATATTACCTCTTGATGAACAGTTGTCATCTTTTTGTAATTTCATATTTCAAACCTGGGCAGAGTGGTGGCATAGTGGTTGCTATCTGTGTGGAGTTTGTATGTTCTCACCATGTTTGCATGGGTTTCCTCCCACAGAAGACGTGCTGGTAGGTTAATTGGCTTCTGGGAAACTTGTCCCTAGGTGTTAGTGTGTGCATGTTTGTGTCTGTTTACCCTGCGAAGGAAAACCCAGACAAGCTTTAACAAGCCTCCTGTCCAGGGTGTATCCCACCTTCCTCTTTGGATAGCCTCCTGCTCTCCCACAACCCTGTACTGGATAAAGAAGTTAGAAAATGGATGGATGGATATTTCAAACTCGTATCCGCCTGGAGTCAGCTTGAACCCAGGTAGAATCAATTTGTGCTTTTACACAGCTCAATCACACATGATGGTGTCTTTCATTTCCTCAGTGTCACGGGCTGTCCATCGAAGGCTTTGTCCTCCCGTCGTCCACCACCAGAGAGGTAAAGCTCTTAGTGTTTAAATACTCAGAGGAAAATAAATTCCAGTTTGAGTGTGGAAAGGAACAGTTCTGACAGATGGTTCAGTGCTGCGTGGGCAGTTTCAGATTTCAGGCTTGTTAAGAGCGAAAGTGCTGAACCTTTTCAGCTCTCGAGCATGTTCGTGATCTGAGCGAAGGAAAGTAGCTGTTACTGGCAGCTCAGATAGCGGAGATGCTGGTTTGACAAACAGTAATTTTACAGTTGGTGCTGAATTAGGATTCTCTGTCAATTCTTTCTTAAACTTAGAATCCCTCCACATAATACAGTTAACTGAGGCTTTTTTTAAGTACCTATATTGCCATGAAACTAAAAAGCAACAGTTTTAATTGCAGTTTTATAAAAAACTGTGGTTTCTTTAATAGTTGCCTGATTTAAGTAGGTTGTAACTGTCAAACCCTCCTGTATGAACTGTTGGAGAAATTTTTCCACTTCCTCTTAAAAGACAGGAGTTCAAAGGAGTATTTATTTCATGCGCATGGGAGTGAAACACGCAGAGATGCTTGGTGTATTTTTCTCAAAGCAATTAAACTAGAACAGGCCTTTAATATTTTTCTGTTATCTATCACACTTCCCTGTGCTAATCAGATTGATAGCATTCAAAGATCATCTTCCTCTTCCCTATTTGCCAAAGACAACTTCTTTTTAATGCAGTTGGTTACTTAATTTCCCTATATAACACAGCATAGAATTACATAGTAGCCTTTGTCTCCAGCATTCTTCCATTCTGGTTCAAACCAGCTCTGTATGTCCATCCTTTAAAATACTTCAGCATCAGCAGAAAAAAGTATGTACAAAGTTCACAAACGGTACCTTGGGGATTGTTTGAGGAAACGACCGGCTTCCACCCCCTTTTCCAGATGACTCCGGGTGAGATCAAGTTCTCGGTGCACGTGGAGTCGGTGCTGAACCGCGTCCCCCAACCGGAGTACCGCCAGCTGCTGGTGGAGGCCATCTTGGTCCTGACCATGCTGGCGGACATGGATGTCCACAGCATGGGGGGCATCATCCACGTGGAGAAGATTGTCCACATCGCCAACGACATGTTCTACCACGACCAGGTCTGCCCAGGTCTTTTCCCTTGGGGTGGGGGATGAGTGCCAGTGGGAGGCTTACCGAAAGCGTGTCCAGCCATGTGATTCGGTGACGGCTCACTGTGGGAGTCGCACCCTGCAGCTGTTGTTCGAAATTTGCTCTCTCCCTCTCTCTCCCGTCTGCTGTCTCGTCTTCCCGAAGAGAATTACTAGCTGAACACAAGGGCCTGCTGCGAAAAATTCATTTAGTTAAATTCCCCTCACTTTTCTCCTTAAGCGTTCTTAGATTTTAGGTTTTTTTTAAATAAAACGGATGTGTACCAACTTTCACTGAAGAAGCCCATATTTGATACATTCAGTATTGCATAACTAATATCTGTTATGCAGCGAGAGGCTGGAAAACTCTGTGATTACAGATATTTCTTACGGATATATGATTTTCTGTTGTTTTCTGAATGCTCAGAAATTCATATTGATTTAAACTGATGCACATAATATAATTTGGAGAATTAGCTATTGAAGGATACAATGCTACCATTATCTAGAATACTAATTTTCAAAAAAGTGAAGCTTTGACTAAGCATGATCTGTTTGTAAAATGTCTCAAGCATTGAAACCATTTCTAAAGAGTTTGGACTATAATGCTTGATTGTTAGAAACTCAGAAATTGGTATAGCGATGCAGTAAGGGTATACCTACTGTATACAGTTTCCTTGCTTTGAATAATGCTTTGTGGATTTGGTTTTGCTGGTGAAAGTGTCTGAGTTCTCTGGGTATTGTGTTTCCTCTAAAGAGGCTTGTCTGGTCTTCATCTCTCCTCCACAGAGAGACCTGGGTGCAGATGACAACATTCTAGAGAAGGACCAGGCCACTGGCATCTGCAAGCTGCTGTACGACAGCGCTCCTAGTGGCCGTTTTGGCAGCATGACCTACCTCTCCAAGGCGGTGGCTACCTATGTACAGGACTTCCTGCCCAGCAGCACCTGTGCCATGCAGTGAGACTGCAGGGGGGGACACAGACGAGAGGACAGCCCTGCTCCTGAAGGACCCGTGGCCCTGCAGCTGTCTTTCAGTCATCAGCTGCTTAGCACTTGGATAAGAAGCTTAATTTGTTTCATGTAGCAAACCGTTGGCTCCATTAAGGAATTAAGAAATGGAGGAGTGAAGTGAAAACACCCCTCTGGTTCTGAGTGGTGCAGGCCCTTAACCTTAACCTGGTTCTCTGAAACCCCCTCAATTATGTGTGCCTTAGTAAGACTCTGCAGATAAGACATCAGGCTATCTACAGAAACACACTTTGGTGCATGAATGTATCCAACCTCAAACAATAATAGGCTATATTTTATGGGGGGCCTCCTTATCCTAGTGTACCAGGAATTTTCATTTTGGTTACTTTGTATGTCAGCATGAGTATGTAATATTTGAATGTAGGTTTACTTTCATCCAGCTATAGGATATGTAGTTGCAACTACATATTTTATTAAGTCAGCTATGTATCACCCTGTCATTTCATGTTCATGAATTAACTGTAAACCCTTCAATATGTGCTGTGGGTTAATTCTCTAATGGTCTGGGATGTGATCTGCCAATCCTGTGTAAATGTCTTCTGCACAGACCTGTGCACACTGCCCTTCACAAAGAAGCACTCTATTCTTGGAACAGTAACATTTTTAGCGCTACATGCCGACTTGTGTTACACTAATTTCCTTCCCCTGTGCACTTCCTGTTCCATGTTTCCAAACTCCTTTTAGAAGCTGTGTTCTCCAGAAGAGTATACTAACATGTTGTCAAGTGGTGCTTTTAGTATTAGCTGTAACCCAGAATATTTCTGAAGGGGACTATGAAACGAGGGAAAAATAAAGAGAAGAAATGTGGGCAGTGTAGCATCTGCATAAATGTAGTTTAAGATTTTCATCACAGAATTTGCATGACCCCATGCAGAGGTCGTAAAACTGGAGTTTTATGTGCTTTTTCTCCATGGTTCACACAGACAGGTTTAATTCATTTTCATTGTAGGAAGACGCGATCTTGTCAGCTGTGCACAAACGGGCAGATAGTCTTAGTGAAAAATCTTTTCTTCCCACATGTTTATATGTGGTTAAGCTTTTGAGGCATGAAAGCCTTGATCATTTTAAAAGCTGAAAAAATGACTAATCACTACAGAATTCTTGTCTTTTTTTACAATAACACTCTTAAAAGCCAAAGTAGATGTTTGTGTTCATGAATAGTTTTGGCTAATTGGGTGAAACGCGTGTTTTACAATACTAGCATGTCTTATTTTCTTACTTTCTGCTGTTTGCAACGATTACAGACTTGCAAATTAAAAAGAAAGCCTTAAAGCTGTTTTCAGGTGTATGTTTTTTGCTCATTTAAAGGGAGGAAAAAGGGAAATATTTTCAGAATTTTTAGGAAGTGATTTGAAAATGTTACATTTTTTCTCAATTCTTTTTAATTGTGGACTACAATAAACCCAGACAAAACCCTCTTTTATTTTGAATTACTTTTCAAAGTGTGGAGGGTAGAATATTCTTTGCAGTCTGTTTCTTTCTGATTGCACAAGAAACATTTAAAACATGATGTTATCCCACATTTAGTACTTCTGATTTCTGAACAAGCATATAAATGGTGAATGAATTTGTTTATTTTACCTTGTAACTTAACAGTTAAAACACATTTCTGGGAGAAAACATGGCAGTAATTAATCAAGATTTATTCAATCAATCAAGGTTTATTTATCAGTGCACAACATTACAGCATACAGCGGTGGTTGTCAGCAGTGAAATGCATTTTCCGCAAGCTCGCCAAATTGAGAACAGAATTTGATGGAAGGTTACAAGAAGAATACAATAAATTATACATTTACAAGATTACGCAATAATAAAAAACCGCTGGCGAGAAAAAAAATGCAGTGAACTGACTATTTATCAGTGGTTGTTTGGGTAATTGCTAGTGACTTCTGTGGCTGGCTGTTCAGCAGTCTTATTGCCCTGTTTTCAAATCAGGATAGAGATTCAATCACTTCTGGGATTTTTTTGTCCCAGTTGTATTTGTTCTGACAACAATGTTCTGCTGCAATTTCTAGCATTTGTGTTTGAAGATGGTGGGATTTGGTTGAGTGTGGCTGAAATCAATTTGAGGCTGTATTGGAAAAGTTGAAAATGATTAAGAAGCTTCTTCCTTGTTTATTTGATAACGTGCCATATTTCTCTTGTTTGGAAAAATCACTAGTGAAGTGGTACCCAAAACTGTCTGGTTCAATGTTCGTATTGTCAAAGGCTTTAAGTACGTGGTTGAGCTGTGTGAAATTGGCCTACCTGTGAAACTCACCAGTACTAAAGCAAGGTGATAGCATTCTTCTTATGTTCGATTAATTTTTAAACCATTTAAAACCTCACACTCCTCCAAAAGAGAAATAGATGTGCCTCTTGTCATTGTTTTTTGTTTAGGCCTTGGTGTCACAGACAGCACAGCAGCAGTGGCAGGACTCTCTCATTGAGGATGACATTTTTTGAACTCTGAAATCACAGTAATCAAATCCAATAAAACCTTCAGTATTAGGTCACTGAAAGTCTGTGGAAGAGATCTTAGGAACTGCTACTGCTCTCTGTCATCTTGTGAAGTATCCCGGTGTGTTTTATGTTGAAGAATGCACAATTTCACCTTTTGTTTTAACAGAAACAAAATGCTCATGCTGGAATGACTAAATTCAGGTGTCTAGTAGTTTGTTTTTTGCTGCTGCTTTTGAAAGCAGCTGAAGAAGGTTTATATTGCAGTGTTTGAAACCTTCTTGAAATAAAACTACAAAAGAATGATGTCTGTGGTCTCTTTTGGGGAGTGGAGTTCTGGGCATCTAAATGGACGGTTAACATTACCTGTATTTTCTTCAGGTCTTCATTAAGCTATATGCCAGTGATTCTTAACCTGGGGCACATGCACCTCCTAGCAATGTGAGACATGCCCGATTTTTACAGAAGTAAATAAATTATGCACAGGCATGCAAGTACAACTACCCTATTTAATCAGATGTATGTATTTTTAGGTTTTAGGTTAATTTTTCATCTTGCAGAGTGATGAAGCCAATTCATAGATGGGGATTATTAGGAGGCCATAATTGGTAAAGGCCAGGAGAAAATTATGGCCAGGACACCAGGGTAACACCCTATTCTTTTTGGGAAACACCATGTGATTTTTAATTACCACAGAGTTGGGACCTCCGTTTTACACCTCATCTGAAGGATGGCACTTTTTTACAGTATAGTGTCCTCATCACTATACTGGGGCATTAGAACCCACTCCAATCACAGGGTGAGCACCCCCTGCTGGCCCCACTAACACCTCTTCCAGCAGCAGCCTTAGTTTTTCCCAGGAGATCTCCCATCCAGGTACTGACCAGGCTCACACCTGCTTAACTTCAGTGGGTTACCAGTTGTGAGTTGCAGGGTGATATGGCTGCTTATTTTCAAGCTCTATAAAAAAATAATATTGTTGTTGTCGTTGTCGATAGGTTTGGCATTATAATGTCACAGGAGCACACTAATGGATTTTCTGTGATATCTGATGTGGTTTGCAACAGCTTTTTTTGTGTCACTCCAGTTTGATACACTACCTTACTCATCATGTAATGTCTTTTAAGGAGCCACACACTGTCCCTTGCAGAAGTATTAAGACCCTGGCACTATTTTCACTGTTGCTTTTAAGCTTGCACTCATCACATTTTGAAATAGCAGTTAGTAGTTGGTATTTACACAGCCAGCCCACACATTCAAAGCAAAAATAAAAGAGAGAGATAATATGAAAGTAAACAGGAAAAGGTTGTGATTGAGTATTTACATTGTATTAAATTGTACGAAATTACCTTTTTGAGCCACACAGTTAGTTGAATGGCCTTTGTGTGCAATAATAGATCACACGATTTCAGAAAAAAAAACTTAAACTCTCTGCGAGGTTCCTTGGTCAGGTGATGAACTTTCAGAATACACTCAACCAGACTAGCTTCCCAAAGAATGCAGGGATAAAGTTGAATAAAGTTTCAGATTGGGAGAAGGGAAGCTTTTTAAATTTTCCCGCAGCTTGGCAACTTGTAATGTTGTGATAAAAACATTAGAGGGAAGTACAGAAACGAGGAACTGTGCTCCAATGAAAAGCAGCTACCTTGTGAAATAAACAGTTTGAACAGCACACCAGAGAACACTCCAGGCCTTCTGACAAGGGAAAGAGCTGAACAGCAGAGCTCTTCTGGGGCAAAGGTCACAAGTGTTGTTAAGCCTGAGTGAATATGGTCATTATCCCAGCTTGTGTATGCAGTGTCACTTAGTCACATGTGGGACATACACAATATATAATATTAATATATATAGAGTAAAACAGATTTCTCTGTAAGTTGGTGATCTTTCTATGTCTCTTGCAAGCAATGGCACCCAAAAACCTGAGTGATTCCGTTAAAGTGCTCCAATTTAGCCATAAAGCTTCACACTGTTAAAATCTGAGCTGGAATGAAAACCCGAAGACGCACACTGGCCCTCCAGAACCAGGATCGCACCTGCCTCCTTTAGGTGATGTGTTGAGAATTATGAGGTGGTGTGTGAGTGAATCTGAAGCCAGATGTTTGAAATAATAATCCCTTGTGTTTGTGTAGTTTGTATGTTCATCAAAACGTGTCCCAAAGCATGCATACAGGGGGAAAACTGAATTACGTCCTTATTTTTATTCACTTAACATGACAACTATGGAAGTATGAAAGGATAAAAAGCAGCTTTCTCGCGGCGGCGCCCAAGCTGGCAGGGAATTCGAGAGAGAACATTTAAGCGCTAATGACTGAGAAAGAGACACTCGATCCCACATCTTCAAACCTTTCTGAAATACTGTGTTTCGGAGTGATACCCCATACAAATTATCCTTCTGTGTTAGATGGGCTCAGTTACGCAGTATGTTTTTTCCTCTGTTTACATATAGATTGACAAACTGGGATATGGGAAATACACTTTGCCTTTTGACATTCATAATGGACTTCAATTCCCAGGGGGCCTAGCAAAATAGCGTCCTTTAGGGAAGCAGGCGTACCAGAAACGTGTTTATGGTCTTGGAATTGTAGTTATTATTTATTATCTTAGAAGTTAATTTAAAAATAAAAGAGACCTTAAAATACATTAATTTTGGGAAAAACTCCTAAATACTTTAATTTATTTAAATAAAAACGTCGAATTTTCTTAATATAAAAACAAATGTGGTCACCATTTGACGTGCTCTTGTTTCCGGAGTCGGAGGGAGTGTTTTGAGTGAGACACGCTTCCCGCGGTGCTTCGGCTATTTGATTTGGATAAAAAATAACGTGCAAACTATTTCAATGAATATTAAAAGTCCAGAAACTGTCAACAGCTGTAATCGCAATGTGCTTTATGTTTACAGCCCGGAATTAATCGAAACCTGTGATTCACTAGCTAAAGTTCCCAAAAGGGTAAGTCGCACTAAAAAAATGTTGTTTTGTTCTTTAAATTAGGTTCTCAGCTCAGAATAATAAAACTTTATTTTTCTTTTGGATCGTTCTTATAATTCTTCAAAATCCGTTTTTTTGTCACAATAGATGCTATTGTTATGGTTTTCAATAAGGCGTTGTTACACAAGGACTCAAATACTGAATCACATTCACTTGGTCTTCTAACGTATATACTTTACTTTTCCGAAAGCAGAAATTATGATTTAAGTACCACGCAGCGAAACACCTTAAGTGTTCGACATAATATATAAAATCGATCGCATGACTTTGATATAGAAAACGTGTATGTCTATTGCAGTAATCTTTGTTTTATATAGTGCCTTCATGTAAAACGTAACCCAAAGTACTGCCCACGAATAAAACAATAACAGGAAGTGAAATCAGCTCATATAATAACAAAAACAGATCAAACCGTAAACATCAAGGCGCAGAAGTAGATAATCGGTTTGGAATTAAGAGTATAGTATGTTCAAGGTTTATTAATGGTTTCTAAACTCGTAAGGGGGACTGGTTCTGTATTTTAATTACAACAGTGTGCACATGACTGAAATGCAGACATTTATGTTCATGAGCCTCTGAACACACCTGCTGTTTGGAATGCTTGACATTAGTGCATTTAAATCCAGAGCACAGTCCATCCAGCAAAGGTAATTCTGGCCAAGAAAAAGCCTAGATTGAAGCTGTATTGTGTTTGTTCCAAAAAATGCCTTCTATTGGAGATTATTTTTCTTTTCAATTTTAGGCAAGTATGGTGCACTCCTTGATTGAAGCCTACGGCTTGCTAAAACACATGAGGTACGTTTCTTGTTCCCTGTGAAATAACAGCTTTTAAGGAGCCACACCTTGCAGAAGTATTCAAGACCCTGGCACTATTTTCACTGGCTGTTGCTTTTAAGCTTGCAGGCATAGCATTTTGAATTACCACCCGGATGATGAGACGGCAGCCATAGTGCACCAGAACACTCACCACACATCAGCTATTAGTGAGGAGAACAGAGTAATGAAGTAAGTCATAGATGGGGATTATTAGGATGCCTTGATTGGTAAAAGCCAGAGGAAAATTTGGCCAGGTTACACCCCTGCTCTTTTCAAGGATTTTTAATGACCACAGAGAGTCAGGACCTTGGTTTTACGTCTCATCCAAAGGACAGCACCTTTTTACAGTATAATGTCCCCGTCACTATACTGGGGCATTAGGATCTACACAGACCACAGGTTGAGCTCCCCCTACTGGCCCCACTAACACCTCTTCCAGCAACAACTTAATTTTTTCCAGGTGGTCTCCCATCCAGGTACTGAGCAGACTCACACCTGCTGAGCTTCAGTGGGTTGCCAGTTGTGAGTTGCAGGGTGATATGGCTTCTGGCTATTTAGCAGTATGGATGGCACAGTGGCGCAGTACTTACCATTGCTGATTCGCACCACTGGGGCCCTGGGTTAAGTTCCAGATCTGGTGTGCTACCTGTGTGGAGTTTGTATGTTCTCCTTGCGTTTGCATGGGATTCCTCAGGTGCTCTGGTTTCCTCCCACAGTCCAAAGACATACCAGTAGGTTAACTGGCTTCAGGAAAATTGGCTCTTGTGTGAGTGTGTGCGTGTTTGTGTCCGTATGTGCCCTGCGGTGTCTCTCCTACCTCGTGCCTGTTGCTTTCTGGGATAGGCTCCGGCTCCCCCACCATACCAGATAAAGCAGTTAGAAAATGGATGGATGGATGGATGGAATATGGGTTATGGGAGAAATGCTTCTTCTGTTGGAGTTCACGTGGAATTAGAAAAAAAGAGAAACACATTCTCCACCGAGTGCCACCTGAGTGTGTTCCAGGCCCTCTCCGCTCGCTGCTGAGAGAGCCCTGGTCCGATTCCTGTCTGGGACCTGGCCTCTGTGTGCGAGCCGGCCACCAGGGGCTGGCTGACTGCGTGCTGTCCCTGTTCTGCCATAGGGTAGTGAAGCCCCGCGCTGCCACCATGGAGGACATGGCCGCCTTCCACACCGACTCCTACCTGGAGCACCTGCACAAGGTCAGCGAGGAAGGCGACGACGACGACCCCGAGTCTGTAGAGTACGGCCTGGGTAAGAGCACACGGGAGCAGCCTGGGGTTCATGGGGAGGTTTAAGGGGGTCAAACCTTTTAAAGCTGGACTCTCCCATCCTGGTCCTGGTGTGTCTGCAGACTTCCTGTGTCTCGGTAAAGAAGCAGGATCTGAAGAGCTGGGAGAAGCTGTTAACCATGTCCAGTTGAGCCAGTAATGAGCTGGTTTAGACTGTTAGAAACTGAGCTAGAATGAACTCCTGTAGACAAACAAGTCTTTCATGAGCAATACCACTGTATTTCTAACAGGACGGGCATAATAGGAGCATGGTTGAAGGTTTTATTAAGCTACTGTTTTGTTTTTGTTTTAAGTCCTTAGTCATTTAAATTACAGCTGAATACAGTCTCAGAATGTTCCCGAATGCCTGTCTGTTTGTGTCTTTATCAAGACGGATAAGGAGGGGAGTTATAGTTTGTGATCTTGTCAGATTTAACTTGTGAATAATAACTTTGTCCTTGTTATTGTCTTTAAGTTTGTCTCCAATATCCTAATACATGTCAGGTTTCACCAGATTGAGTTGATGCAGATTCTCCAGGGTTTGTCCAGTAGAGGGCGCCAAAGCAATTAAAAAAAAAAACCCAGGGAGCGCTGGATTGCATGAGAGAGAGTGATAGATGACCTTTTGGAGACTCTGCGGGGAAGATAGCAGGTCTGCCAAGCCACAGCATTACCACGATAAACTAAACTGTGGCCTGGCATGCCCTTAAACCAAAGAGCTTTGGCTCAATAATGGCAAAAGAAAAGAGACAACCCTTATTTTAAAGTAATGCATACAGAATGCATAGAACAGGATAGGAAGCCTAAAATTAGCATTGCTAAGAATAGGGAGCACAATGGAAATCTTTCCTTTCTAAACAAAGAAAAATCTGAGTAATGTCTTCCGGAAATATCAGTGTCTTTCTATTGTATTTTAGAAGCTGGTAACTGACATGAGGTGGATTAATGTTTTTTTTTTTCAGAACACTCAGTCCAAACCCCTTTGATAATATAAACATTGCAAACGTTATGCAAGTCCTCTTAGTGTGTGCTGTTTTCATTGTCTTCCAAAATGAAGTCTAGCCAACTCTGTGACCCTAATAGAGGAGGATGAATTAATTTCTCAAGAGAATCAAGCCAAATGGCTTCCTTTTTGGGTATTTTGATACTCTGCTTTCCATCTTTAATGCAAACATTTTTGCTGGAACATTTCTACTAACCTCAGGATGGGTTTGAGGTCTGCTGGTTTAAAATCTCTCCCACCTGAGGCCTGTATCTGATTACAGCCTTATGACACTTCTGAGTTTTTCCCCACTCAGGGGGAACAAACTAGAGGAACCAGGGATTACAACAAGCCTCTGATGATGTGGAGGCCTTTTCTCCCAATTATATACTGTATTTAAAATGTGGGTGAGCACTGTAACACTCAGTTAAATAACTGAACTCTTCAGAGACCTCATAATAGGTTAGTTTTGAATCTTTTATTGTTTTCGGTTCCTAGACATGTAGGTAGTTGCTTTTAACTGCTGTATGGCATGTATTAAGACTTAATTAACTTAAAATCTAGGGGAAAAAAAAGGTTGTGACCAAAAGGTTGCTAAGGTTCCAACCAAGCAGCTTGTTGGTTGAGTCTAGGAAAGAGCTTGGTGTCCATGGAAACCGGCAGGTCTGTGGGTCTCTATGACTGGGCCTGAACTCCCTGTGGTCTTCTGATTTTTTTTTACTCCAACTGAAGTCTTAATAAGGTAAAATCGTTTATGTATTGTAAGGAATTACTTCATTGTAAGAGTCGGAACTTGGTTTCAAGAAACAGGAAATGTAGCACGCCGATATATTTCAACTGGGATGTTTTCTGAAGAACTCCTAATTGATCATCAATTAAAGATGTATAGGAACAGATGGAATAACACTGAGGTACACACTCACATTACAATCATTCTGAGTGATGCATAAACTTGTTGGGAGACGTACCACCTGTCGTTGATATGGCAAACCTAAATGGGAGAGGCTCAGAAACATGGCTTCTGGCACAGGGTTCATGCTAATACCGACATCTGCCCTTCTCATTAAGACTAATTAATAAACAGTCCTTCTGGAATGAGAACTGGGAAAACACAAGGAACGCTACTGTATTGGATGCCACAGTGCCACTGAAGACAGGACGCTTGCTTCTCTTCGTTATTTGACGTGACTGCCTCTCTCTCTCTCTCTCTCTCTCTCTCTCTCTCTCTCTCTCTCTCTCTCTCTCTCTCTTTCTCGGCCGTCCCTCTCAGGTTACGACTGCCCGGCAACGGAAGGGATTTTTGATTACGCCGCTGCAGTAGGCGGAGCCACGCTGACGGCTGCTCAGTGCCTGATAGACGGGACGTGTAAGGTCGCGATCAACTGGGCGGGAGGCTGGCACCATGCAAAGAAGTAAGCCTGTGGCTGTGGGTGCCGTGTGGGTCTTGTTCTGTGATTGACAAAGATGCGACAGCATACGGAGGCCGTCCTTCCCTTCCTGTTTGGTTGGCTGCTCACAACCTGACTTCCTTGGGACCTTACTGAGCTGCTTCTTGTAGAAACCCAGTGGATCACCTTTCACAGCTTCTTAGGTAGCTTATTCCAAGCCCGGAGGGCTCCTTATGTAAAGGAGAGAAATCTTTTTTTTTTTATTCCCCATCTGCATTTACACGTGATTTTCATTAGCATCCTCCGGACAAGCTTGATGAGCTTCAAGTAGTTGCTCGGGGTTAAATCTCTTGGCACCTTCAAGGATTGTGAGTGCAGGTGTGAAAGAACCTGCCTTTGTTTAGGTGATGGCTAGTTATTGCTTTTCTTACAATCTACTTGCAGAGCGCCATGTTGACCTCAGGCTTCCCTCTGACTGGAAGACATCAGACTGATTCCTCCTCTGTATGCTAGAGCAAGATCTACCGAGATTAGGCAGAGACTGCCAAGGTTGAGATCTGTCCATTAGGATACACCAGGCAGACTGATGAAGAGAATATACTGACTAGACTCATAAAAAAAAAACAAGGATGTGGCTAAAAAAAAGTTTTGGAAACTTCATGTTCATCTTCCTTTCCACTATGCTTGGTCTGCCTTGGTGGGTGTAGAAATGGAGTCTGAGTTGGATTCAGCTGTGGTTTGTGTTTCTTTCCAGGTTTTGCAAATTCCAAGTCTCAAACAAAAAAGCTGAGCATCAAACAGTGCTTTGTGTTGGTGGCTAGAATGACCTTTCAGTTCTGACACTTTTCAGAAAAGCTCTTCCTGATACTGAAGCTTACCCACCTACTTGTCTGCTACTCGGTCAGATATCTGCTTGCCTGCAGCTGGATGAAAATGAACTCAAATCCTAAAGTGGCAAAAAAACATTTAAGTTTTTATTTGTTTTGAAGGAAAACTGAACAAAACACTGTGTGTAGGTTCAGCTTTTGAAGTATACCTCGGTATATCTCTTGTGCCAACAGCCATGGGAATTATGGGGAAGGGGCAGACAGACTGTGTCTTCAGGTAGGATCTTTTAATGGTTGCAGACCATGTTGTGTTGGAATTCGAGGTGTCGACAGCATGTTGCCTTTGAATCTTGGGCCATTGCATTGGGTTTGGTGCAGGAAGGGTGCGCTCTGTGTTAAAGGACAGCGTTTGGGTCTGCTCCTTTCTCACATGTGTCCATTAACCTTGCAACAAGCCCCTCTTTCACCAGCTAAATGGTTTCCCCTGGTCAGTTGAGAGACTTCCCAGGGCCTTTGCAAGTGGGAGCTTCTGTCCTGTGACCTGAAGACAAGCATAAGGTCCCTCTACTGCTCCCACAACTTTCTCACTAAAAGCAGTGCACAGAAGGTGCCTTCAGAGCTGGTGAAACACAGACGTTCCCTTTGGTTCTCTGCCTCTTTTCTGCTGAAATAGAAACTCAGGCCACATTTCCTCCTTGATGTGTTTCAGTCTTTTCATTCTGACACATAGAGGTTAGTGTGCTCCGAGGTGAATCGGTGAACAAGCACTGTTGGATTTGTTGTAATTGCCAGGAGATCAATTTGCCGCTTACCCCTGCAGGGGGAAAATTGCACTGTTTGTCTGCTTTCAGCAAAGTAGCAGTCAGTTTGGGAGCCTTAAAGAGCAAGAAGACAAATATCAAACACTACATCTGGTCCAGTACCAGGTTGATAAAGTGTGTACTTCACCAATAGAAAGGACAGTCTGGTGCGGACAAGAACATTTACTCAGCAGATACAACGATTATAATCCAGCTACTACTTCGATATAATGAATTGTAACTTCTTCTAGTATTCAGCAGTAGGATTATCTCTGAACCACAGAGAACTGAAAGATCAGCCAGCATAAAAGCCAGGCAATGCTGGCAGTTTTAGAGTAGTCTGTAAAAGTCACTTCAGGACTGTACTGGAATCCAGGAGAGGAATTTTGAAATGGGTTTAATACGAAATACCATGAGACTTGGTTCCTGCAAAGACGTCTGTCTGCAGAGAATTGGAACAGTTGTGGTTTTGAAGGGGATCTGACACTGAATCCAGAGAACAGATTCAGGAGTCATCAACAGAAAAATATCTGTGTGTGTGTGTGTGACTGAAAGAGCTTTCCACCTCCTCCGAAACTGTCCTGCCTGGAAATGAATGCCGGAGCTCAGGCCTGGACCCTGCGGAGCACTGTGGTTATCCTGAGAAAAGCAGCTGGCCGTCAGCTTGTCCTTTTCCCACGGATGTCACCACAGAAACAAATACTCCCACAGCAAAATCCGGACCAGGCCACGGGTCTTGCAGGCCTGTTGCACGTGTGGAATGGATCACGTCGGCCCCTAACTTTCGTTTGCACGGTGGAGGCGCCCTCTTCTAAAAATATCTTTTCCCTTTTTAAAATGTGGTGTACTGATTTGGGGACGTTGAGTCTTTTAAAAAAACAAATTCAGTTCAAATTCTAAATAGCACTGTTTCTTGTGCACCTCATTCTAATGTATCAAAATGAGCAAGCACCTTGGTGTTTAGCTGTTCCCATTGTCCTTGCTGTTTCTTTTTCCGTGCCAGAGATGAAGCCTCTGGGTTCTGCTACATCAACGACGCTGTCCTGGGTATTTTAAGGCTGCGAGAGAAGTATGAGCGGGTGCTGTACGTGGACGTGGATCTGCACCATGGTGACGGTAAAGCTAGTCTCCTCTCTGTGCCGGTTCCTTCATGCAGCCATACATTTTCTAACCAGTTCTTTAGATTCAGGGTTGTGGGGGAGGGGAGCTAGGGCCTATCCCAGCTAGCAATGGGCGCAATGAAGGATACACACTGGACAGGACACCAGTCCATTGTAGAGCAGATACACACACCTCCACACTCACCACAGGGCCAGTTTTCATAGAAGCCAATTCATCTCCCAATGTTTTTGGACTGTGGGATGAAATCGGAGCACGCAGAGGACACCGACATGAGAATGGGAAGGTCATACAGAAATCACCCCATATCCGGAATTGAACCCAAAGCCCCAGCACAGAGAGGCAGCAGTGCTAACTCCTGTGCCATCATGCAGCCCATGACAATTCAGACGATGAAAATTCCAAGTACAAGGGATCTGTCAACCCATATTGATTTTAATTTTGCTTTTTTTTTTTTGCTCCATATGAAGACTGAATACCTCAGGTCCCATATGTTCAAATTATTTTCTTTTCATGTTACAGGAGTGGAAGATGCTTTTAGTTTTACCTCCAAAGTCATGACGGTCTCCTTTCACAAGTTTTCGCCTGGTTTTTTTCCCGGTGAGTTCCTCTGATTGAGAAAGGGTGTGAACATGAGTTTGGCTTCGTCCGCACATTTGAGAGTGCAACCAAAAACAGCCCTGTGCAAATTCCTGATTCAGTTTATCCCTGAAAAGTTTGTTCTCGATTGACCTACATGGTTAAATATAGGATTAAATGACATTTATCTAATCTCCAGTGTTTTCCTTCTGGATAAATTTTGTTGTTACTTTAGAGTAAATATACAGCTCCACAGAGAAAACGGAAAGCTTTGTGGTTCCTGTCAGGGGGGGACTCAGCACTGCATGCTTTAGAGATTTATTTACATTTCTCTCCATGAACTATGCGGATTGAGAGTTGGTGAATTGGGTTTTAAAAAAATGATAATTGGTGGTTCCCATTTTTTGTTTAACGACATGTGTTAGTGACTGCCTGTTCATCTGCCGCAGGGACTGGAGATGTGACGGACACGGGGCTTGGCAAGGGCAGGTGGTATGCGGTCAATGTTCCACTGCAAGATGGCATTCAAGACGAAAAATACTGCCAGGTCTTCACCAGGTCAGCTCTCTCTCATTGCTGGTCTCTGCCACCTGCACAAGTGGCACACCTTCACTTCCAAAGCTCTTAACGCCACCCTTTCCTCTCTCTGTATGTCCAAAGACTGAAAAAAAGACTTTCTCAAAAGGTGAATTTCTTTTTTTTATTTGGTAATAGAATGGATTGCTGATACGACGATGCCAGTCTAGGAAGTAAAAAAGCATCCTCTGCTTTACATAAAGGGTTAAAGATTTGTTAGGGTTTAATAGTGTGCTAGATGAAGCATAAAAAATTCTGAAGCGCACATTTTTAACTTTTCCCACAGTTCAAGTGACACTCCATTTGAAACGTATGTACGGTAGGGTCTGGACATCTGTGAATTGAACATTCGCGATGGGTTTTTCTATGGAAGAATAGCAGAGCAGGATGAAACCGAGCTGAAGGTTCTTAACTGCAACTTTGAAATGAGCAACACGACAGACTAGGATTGTCAAACAAGTCTAGCTAGTGGGCGAGTCTCTCCTTGCTGCCTGCCCCATACCTGCTACCCAGCATCAGCATCTCAGCGTGGTCTTGTTTTTGTATTGCAATGAGCACTCCTAGGTGTGTGTCCACTGTGTAAAGAACATCAGGCTGGAGATGACTTTACGAGCTCTGATCATTTTGTTGCCGCTTAATTACAGTGAGGCATGCTAATCGCACAGAGAGAAGAAAGTGCAGGCATCCTCTGGACACAGAGGAGGGATTCATGTTGTTTATTTTAGCTGAGTACAATAAGTTTGTGATTACTGTTTCTTTTAGTTAATCGATGTTCTTTAACTTAGTCATTGCATTAGTATTTTGATAAGGGAATGTTATATCATATATGTTATATACTGTAGTACATTGTGTAAAGGTATAGGGGTGAACATGGTTATTTTAGAATTTAGCTATTGGCGAGGGTTTAGTGCTAAATGTCAAGACCCTATTGTATTGCTCTAATAGGTCTTCTTTAGAAATGTTGCCTCAGGATTGCAGCTGCTGAAGTACTGGGTTGCCCTGCAGCTTTATGCGTCTGCCTGTTCTCTTCTGTGTGCCTCAGTGTCCTGCAGGAGGTGCACTCCATGTTCAACCCAGAGGCGGTGGTGCTGCAGCTAGGGGCAGACACCATGGCCGGGGACCCCATGTGCTCCTTCAACATGACGCCTGTCGGGGTGGCGCGGTGCCTGCGCTACGTGCTGCAGTGGGAGCTGCCCACCCTCTTACTGGGAGGAGGTGCGTACAGATCGTTACCTTTGACAGTAGTGTCTCCATAGAGGAGACATTTCCATTTGAACCCATTTCCATTTGCGTTGGATCTCGGATGAGCGTGCGTTCTGAGACTGGGCAGGTTGTGTCATAAGAATGTAGGAATGTTTAGAACAAAGAGATGGTATTTGGCAGGTTGTCCTTACTAGAAAAAGACAGCTTTCTCATAACGGAAGAACCTCTAAATTCATGGCTGGATATCTTACCTGTCCGGGTAAAAGGTGACGCAAAGAGTCTAGGCTCAGATCCTCTTTGCTACATCCCTGTTTTTCTCCAAGAACCTCTGCTTTGCACAAACCTCGTATCCCCACTCATCAAAAAAATCAATTCACCCTATAGTTTAATATTTTCTCTTTAATAGGTTTTGCCCTTTATGGTGCTGCTCTTTCTGACCTGTGTAAAAATAATCCCGAACTGTAGGCAGACAGGAAATAGCAATGCTAATCAAAACTTCACTTTTCACTGTCCCCTCCCAAAACACAGTGTACTTTTAAAATTTGTTGTCTTATTTAAAATGCTGTGTTAAGAAAACTGTGCACAGTGGAGCAATATAATTTGGAAAATGTACACGAGACCGTGGGGAACACATTGCCATGGACAGCAATGGTACATACTGTACCAGAGGGCACTACATCATATCACTGTGACTGCTGTTTGTAACCACAGTGGCTTGTGTGCATAGCTGGACATGGTGCACAGGTCCATGACGCTGTTCAGTGTCCACTTTTGCTGTGCGTATCCTATTATTCCATTTGTTCGTACCTGATTTCAGTGCCCAGCAGTGCAGCTTTCATGATAGAGTTGTGAATTGGACTTTACGTGCTCAGAAAAAACCAGAACACCCTAGCTCTTTCTTTATAAGTAAACCCCTTCCCACACACAAACACCCACCAAACATCGTTTGTCTTCTGTGTGCACTCATCTTATTCATCTTATTAATAACGCTGTTTCGCACTGGGTCAGATGAACTAATGCATTTGGTCTGCTGCCAAGACTAGAGCAAGCTCCAGCTGTGAACGAGCGTGTGTTCTGTTAAACGAGGCACGATTCAGGCACGCTCGGTCCCTTTGTCGTTCATCGGCAACAGGACTCTCAATATGAAACAGATTTGTCTGAGACATGAGGAAATGTTTGCTGTCAGAAGCAGCCTGTTTGATATACCACTGAAAGTGCATGCTAGCAATGTCTTTCTAACCCAGAAGACCACAAGAAATTGGGCTGCTCGCATCAAAGCAGCGAAGTGCTTCACGTGCAGAAATTGTCAGGCTCTAAACAGAGACCAAGCAGGTGTGTCGGCTATTTCTCACTTATTCACAGCAGGCATTTCTCCTCTGCATCTCCCTTTGGGGGCCACATGATGCAATGCTTCATGTATCCCAAAACAATTATATGCTCTTTGAAATTCCATTGTTTTTACTTCCTGTACTTCAGACATCCCTTTTACAGCACCTTCATCAATGCACTTTGCATTGGAGGTGCATAGGCTAATTGCAACCCTTTTTATAATTAAGAATCGATCTTACCAGAAAACAGAAAATGCATCTCTGCAAATTGGTGAGCGAGTGTCAGCCTCTCTGTGGCACTATAGTGAGAAAAAGACTGGAAAACAAACAATGGCCACTGATGTAAATGTATCCTTTTACAGTCTTCTGGGCTTCAAAGTTTTGGATTCACCTTTAATGCTACACATGTTTTTCCACCCAAAGCCAAAAGTGTTATACCTTTCAACAAAACATCTATACAGCCAAGAACTGCTGGATAGTATTGGCATTATGTAATCGGGAACATACTCTAGGTTATTCTACATACAGTAATATATAGGATGTCAATTTTACTGATTTTTGTTTGTCATTGTTTTTTAATTTGTATCTTCTCTTCAGTGGGGTGAACATGTTTTCTGTACTTGAAATAGTCCTTTGATTGGTACGGTGTTTGAGAACTTTCATTGGATATTATCTTAAAAGGTTTCTCGCTCACTGTAGATGTGGTTTCTAGAAAACGTCTCTATCCAACCAGGCCCTCACTCAGCAAGACCATCAAGCCAATGTTAATAAGATCTGACCCCCTTCCCATCTTTCCAGCCTTCAAACAGACCTTTACCTTGTCCAAAGGCATGAGCAGTTTGGTTATTCAGTAGCAAAACAGAAAAAAAGCTTAGTGATTCTACTGTTTTTTTTTCTTTCTTTCCTTAAATGAGATCTCCACTCAAGCCTTCTTATCCATCCAGCAGATGAAAGGTTCTAATTAGACGCATACAAAGACACCATTTACTTCAATCTGCCTTCTCTGCTTGTCTCTCTTTCTCTCTCTTACTGTGCTGGAGACAGGAGGCTATAACCTTGCCAACACTGCCCGGTGCTGGGCCTATCTGACTGGCACGGTGCTGGGCCAGACTCTGTCCTCGGAGATTCCGGACCATGAGGTAAGGTTCCAGCACAGCTCCTGTTTCTGCCTCTCCTGTGCTGAGTCATTCCCCCTAATCAAGGGCCCAAACGCTCTTCTCAATACTGTTTTGTTTTCAGGTGGCTAGGGGAACAATAACACACTGTCCCTGTGGCACAGGGACTGCTTGTTTCCTTAGAATCCTGGGCTTTTCAAGTCAAATGGGGAGAAAAAAAAGTTTGGAAGGAGGAGATATTTTAAATTCCCAGATAATTGATCTGAGAGAGAGGGACAGAAACCTGGAGATATCTCTCTTCACAGCACAAAGAGGGGCTTTCTGTAATTGTTTTCGTGGTCACCTAAATGAAAGAAATTCTTAATGGTTTCCCAAAAGTAAAAAAAAAAAAAAGCAAAAAAAGAGACCCCACCCTAGGAGTTTACCACTGTCATTGTAGAGAGTGCAGGACTGTAGGCCTGTGTGTAGTTACAGCTCATGACTGAAGGCCCTGAAATATCTGATAGTGGAGAAGGGTCAAAGCCACCTGTTGATGAGGGTGCCTGTCTCAGGATCTCTGGGCTTCCTTAGAGTACACCTGAGCAACTGTGCAACTCTAATAGAAATGTATAGAACAAGAATACTGAAACAGCAAACAGCAAGGCTTTCACTGGGTACACAGGAAAAGTCCTACAGTTCTGAGTTTGCTGGTTTAAATCCCGGCTATGCCATTGGCCGATGGACACAGGGGGTGACAAAATATTCAGCTACAGTTGCAAGTTGCTTGAGCACAAGAAAACCTTGCTACTTTATTTTAAAAAATAATATTTAACAGTATTAGTGGCTTGTCAATGCGACTCTTGATGAGTTATGTTCTTTACCCAACCCTTTTAGAGTATTATTATTATTGTTATTTTGTATGCCCTCATTATTTTATTTATTATATCTATTTATTGGCATCTGTAGTATGCATGTTTATAGTCAGTATGGTATTTCTTTGGTATGTGTCTTTCAAAAGACAATGGATATATTTTTAATGAAACTAAAAATGTTAACGTAAAATATAATAATGTAGCACAAAAGTGTCATCTTTCTCTAGGTGAATTATAAATATAATTCATGTTCTATACTGTAGATATTTTAGTTTCCTTTACATACAGAGCTGCTTCTTTTATTCATATTTAATATAGGTAGGTTAGGTCCCCTTTTCTGGCCATAAAGGCCCATGGGGGAATGGGGGGCAAGGGCCACCATTTTTCTCAACCATCCGACACTGGAGGTGGAGGTGATGTGGTCATCATCACGCTCCGGCTGGCCTATTACCCCCGGAGGGATTAACCCCCAGTAATCATTTGGAAAGCAGGCTGAGTGGACCTGGGAGCCCTCTAGAAGGAATCGGAGCAAGCTACATCACTTGTCCCTACCTGGGATTGAACCCAGGACCTTCCGGTCAGGAGCCAGATGCCCTTTCCGTCTGAGCTACCACGGCTCCCATATTCGATGTGTAAGCTGTAATACAGTACGAATGAAATCATAGTAAGAACTAACTTGTTACAATTTTTCACGAAAATGAAATCTGTTTGCCACATTTCACTGCAGTGGCAATGTATTGAAACCCGCCACCAGTCATGCAGTTGGCGGAGCTAGCTGAGGTTGAGTTGGCCAGGGTGTCTGCAGGGTGATGGGCACCAGCTGTCACCTGTGAGCTTCCAGTATCGTCAGTGATGCTGGGGTGAGTGTGCCCAATCCTCACTACCCCACCCCACAAACTGTTTTATGGGTGCAGTGGTGATGCCAAGCAGCTTAATTCCACTTAATTCCAGGAATTCCACTGAGGTTTATGGTGATTTTGCACCTTGGGCTGTATGGGAGTATATTGCCAGTAGCTGGAGCCCTTGCACATGTGTCCACCAGCAAGAGGTGACGACCAGAATCGTTTAGAATTGAGACTGCTGAATACTTCTTGATTCTGCTATTTTTAAATGTTTTGTACACTCGCAGATATACTATAAGTAAATTAATGCTCTGAACTTTACTGGCCTACACCAAATAGAGATATTTTCCTTAACCTCAAGTGTTTTTGGTCCAGTATGCTGGCACTGAGTCACGCCAAAGGGGTAATTTTCAAACTCATTCCCACTTCCCAAAAACATATTTTGAAAGCAAAAAGTCATAGTCTTCTTTTTTTTTAAATTAAATCTGTTGTTTGCACAATTTTCACCTTATGTTTTCTAACTACTTTGAGAAATTGGGATGGTTTTGCCTCTGTATGAACATAATGAACTAAATCGG
Organism: Atractosteus spatula; assembly: GCF_055471065.1. Taxonomy (NCBI): domain Eukaryota; kingdom Metazoa; phylum Chordata; class Actinopteri; order Semionotiformes; family Lepisosteidae; genus Atractosteus; species Atractosteus spatula. The sequence goes on along the minus strand of NC_142714.1, from coordinate 42,257,226 downwards.
ACCATCTACGTATAGAGACTGATAAATGAACAAGATACAGGTCTTTGATTAATGCCACTATACCAATAGACACCTCTAAATGGTGAGCATGTTGGAACTTGAGTTGGTAAGTGAGTTTGGTGTCCTGTTTTCATTCTTCAAAAGAACGTAAGCACCTGAAATTCCCAAGCAAACAGTATGATTAAGTATCAAATTGGAAGAAAGCCTGTCCAGTTACAGATTATGGCCTGCAGTGTTTTTTTACGCTTTTAAAAATTGGTGCATATAAAGTAAATATATAGTAATACTTAAAATATGACATCAGATTTTTATACACCAAAAAAAAAGAAGCTGGACCAAAACCAGAATCCAAACTTTGCGTCAATGCTGGAGAAACAGTAGCTCACCTGGACGTGACTTCCTCAAACAGAAATTTTGAAATCGAGTGATGTTTGGGAGCTTTTATTTTGTCTTAAAGATGGTCAGCCGAATGGCCACGATGGTCAGTCGGCAACAGAAAGGAAAGCTGCTGTAGTGTTATAAGCATAAAATCAGGCTAGAGCTGGGGCCACCTACTCATAGAAGTGCTGTGAGAAAGTTCATTACTGCTTTGTTTTTGTTTTAAAGAAGACAGAGGAAAACATAAACTGGTGCATAGGTATTGTTTGCAATAGTTTGCACTGTGCCTCTCGCATACAAGCAAATGATAGATGAAGGGAATCTTGCCCCATCTCACCACCACCACCTGGGGTCACTCAGTTAGTAGGCCATCAACTCCCCGATAAAATCGGCTTCTTCCTTTTCTTCTACAGCCTCTTGGTCGTCAGCCTTTTGTTGTATATGCCCGACAATCAAAGATCCACCCCCCAATCCTCTTGAGTATTGTCTGTGAGTTTACACCAAACACAACTGAACTGCAGTGGGCCTGGGAGATAAAGAGGGTGCCTGGAGCCGAGAAAAGGGAGAAATCGCCTTCGACTGTGAAATGGGAAACAAAAAGGACTTTGTACCTGCTGCTCAAATCCCTTCACTTCACCAGCTGCCCTAGGGTCCTTGTTGCAAGCCCCCAGTGCAGGCAAGCCCCCAGTGTTGGACAATAAGGAGTCAGGGTAACAAAGGGCTTATTGACCTCCCAACTAACCACCCCCCTCCCCCACCAAAAAATGCTCTAATTTTTAAGAGATTGAGCTTTAGCAAGAATGGGTTGTCCAAGTCCCACGAGGGCTTCTGCCTGCAGTCGTCCCCAAATGTGTCCTGAAAAACAAAACCATGTAGTTCAGGAACAACCGTGCCTGCGTTTGCCGTTTTTTTGGTGTGGCAGCTCTCACAAGTTGTTGTACCTCCTGTGATGGGCTTCTCGCTTGTCACCGAGACGATAGGCCCAATTTCACGCCCCCTCCCACCCCAGTCCAAATCAGCCGTCTCCATTTCTCCCAGCAGCTTCCATCACCCTGAAAAGGTGTCGCGTTTCTCTAAAGACCACTGCAGCCCTTTGAAGGAGAGAGACTCTCAAGGCGCTGCACTTGAGGAGCAGTGTCAGACTGCCGTTCGCAAAAATAAAAGCAAGAAATGAAAGAACACTCAGGCCTCCTGAGTGTTATATGAGGACATTTCAACACAAATCGCACAGTTGTCTTATCAATATTAATAACCCCTTTTCTTTACTGTTCCGGAAGACCGGTTTTAGTATTTTCAAAATATGGAATGTAAATATGGATATGATGTCTAACAGCTGGAAGGGGTGCATTCATCTTCCTCCCAGTAGTGGTGTGTTCTTCTCAAGTGACATCAAACTCTGTGCTGATAGGACTTAATAACCCTCCTCTACCCACGCTGTGTGTGTTATACTGTACATGAACTGTATGGCCTACCTCTACAGTCAGATAAGACTACCAGTATTGTTAATACCTCTGATGTGTTATTGTTGTTCTTATTTGACTCTTAAAAGGAAGAGCAGAGAGGTTAGGAGTGCTGTGTGTAGCTTCTTGAGAGTCAGGCATGGAGAAGGCAGACCCTGCCCTGAGTAAGATGAATTGTCCCTACAGTACGTAGCAGTCAGACATTTTTAGGTTGCTTAATCATTACAATTCGAGCTCAAACATTAACACAAACATTAACAAATGAAACGATATAAACGACATATAAGAAAAGGTGGTTGTCTGATATTCATATCGATAGAGGCTCGTTTTCCTAGTTCAGTGATGTGTATCTGCTACCAGACAGCTGCAGCTTTTTCTTTTTCTCGGACCGCAACCATCACCGAAGCCTGACCGCCCTCTCCCGCCGTTGTTTATGCCTGAAACACATCCTGCCATCTTGTTCATTGACGCAGTTGCTTGTGGTATCAGCTCAAGGCCTGCCCTCTCTTTCCACTCCTCCTGCCGTCCTTTGTCGTGGTTCCCTGCCCCTCTCCTTTTTTTTTGTTTGTTTTCCAAGAGAGAAAGAGCGCCCATCACTTCCAGCCATTGTAGGCAATGTCACGTCCTTGGAAAGCCGGAGCGTTATGGTTGAAAAGGAAGCGCCTCTCCTGCAGGACGAGCCGATCCTCCGCTGTTGGACACGGCAGGATCTCCCAGGGAGGCTGTGTTCATGGAACTCAATGGCCCTAATAAGATTATATGGATTTCCATTTCCTGCCGTCAGTGTTATGGAAATTTGTTGCTGCTTCCTGGAAGATACTGGCCTCTCCCTGATAAACAAAGGAGGCTTTATTCTTTGCTCAAAGGAAAGATAACCAGAGCAAAATGATTACAAGAAAAATGAATGCTTTTGTTACTGTACATGCGGTGTCCGGTAGAATTTACATAAGCTCGTTTTCGAGTTGTGTATGAAAATAAGACTTCATTGTGCTGTTCCAGATTCTGATTTTATTGCTAGATAATGTTTTGCACAGTATTGAGTATTTCATAGGCAGGTTGTATGCTTTTCCCTGCATGAGGAAGTATGATTAATTGGAAGGTTCTTAGTTTTGATTTCAGATCACACCCCCCCCCCCCCCCCCCCCCCGAGGAGACGGTTATTTGCCTTTTGGTTTTCCTCCTGTATCACTGTATCGGACCTTCGTCAAGGTTCTAATCATTCTCATAGCTGTAAAAAGAGGTTTGCTTCTCCCAGTGTTTTTTTTTTTTTATGCACTCCCTATGGCTCAGGGTTAAAGTTTATCAGGTGGGTATTGGGATAGACGTTCTGGCTAAGATGAGAGTAGTTTCCTAACATAACCATTGTTCTTCAACGGTGACCGGCCAGTTCCATTTAGATGGGGACGGGCACGGATCCGCAGGGCTTGGCTTTCATCGTGTTTCCCAGGAATACTTTGCTCAAGGTCTTTCTTGCCCTGCTAGGGCGCGTCACTTCTGTGGTGTGGGGAAATGGCAGGCTTTCAGCCGCCTTTGCAAAATAAATAAAGGAAACTCGGGCCCTGATTGAGGGGGATTCTCACTGATGTGTCAAATTTGTCTGTGGAGAAGAAGACTTGAAAAACAGTGTCTAGACAAAACTTATCTGTTTCAAGAACAATAGGCTGTCTTTTTCCATTTCCCCTGTACAATCTGTATTCAAAAGAGACTGTCCTGGCATTGAGGTCTGTTATGGGATTGAAATCGGTATCAGAACTTTCACCTTTTCCACTGCATTGCCTCTGGGGAGTGTTGTAGACAAGGTATTTTCCTTCCCAGTTAGTTTTACAGTTCCTCCTCCCTTTTCAATTGTCCCCGTCAGCCCCATAGTTGATTCTCAGCTCTGCTGCAGCTCATGCACAATCAAGGAAGTGCTGGGGTCTGGTGACCTAATGTGTGATGATGGGCGAGGCCTGTGCGGCTCCGAGCAGTCCGATGAACCACCCACACACTGTATCTCCTCCGTGTCACAACTCCTCCGTGATGGGCTCAGCCGCCTGCTGTCAGAACTGCTGCACACACTTGTCTGTCCTTGGCTCTTCCTGAGAAAAGCCTTGGGGCTCATGAATGGGCGAATACAATATCAAAGGCCTCCTCCTGTTGTTCAGTGAGTCACGCAGCTCAGAGCTGGGAGATTTCAATCCAGGCTGTCCATTTTGGTAAGCTTGGCTGGAGGCACTGTATGATTACCACACTTCCTTGCAATAGCCAGAAAATCCAGTCATGCAATCCAGAATGTTTTGCGTCACTGCTCATTAGTACTGCTGTGACTGTCTTGACATCTCTGCATTGCTCTTCTTTTCCTGAGAGAAGATGTAACAATGCCTTGTTGCAAAACTATGCTTGACACTGGTGTCCTCTGATAACTAAAGCTGTGAAACTGCTCCTCTGCATGAATCCGAGTCTCCCCTAACAACTCCTGTGGAATTATTACTTCCAGCTGGTGACTGTGCCAGCTGCACAGGAGGAACGTTGGAACTCGCTGTGTATTTCACGTATATTATTGTATGTGATGCATATATGCCCTTATCTTTTTTGAAACATTTTTTTTCAAGACTGCTCCTTCTGTGTCCTGCAGTATTTCACAGAGTACGGCCCTGACTACGTGTTGGAGATCAGCCCTAGCTGTCGACCCGACCGGAATGAGCCCCAGCAGCTCGAGCACATAATCAACACAGTGAAAGGTAATAATCCTAGAAATCCGACTCGTCCCCCCAGGAGTTTGTCCAGCTCGTGTGCACAGTCGTACGCAGCAGGACCTGAGTCCTGCTTTTGGCACAGACCGTAGGCTAGGCGACTTGACTCGGCGTCCCAGGAATCGGGCTAAACCAATCAGTAAATTGTAAATAAAAGTCTAGTATACATTGCCTTAACTGTACACAAAGTACACTTCAGCAGCTTACAGTTTAGGAAAATATTTCACTTATGAGCAAATGCTAAGTACCTGTTTTAACCCCATAGCTGAATATGTATAGTGTAATTGGAGTTTAATTACTTTAAGCACGACAATAGTGACATAATCACACGATGACAATTAAATCGGACTACAAGACATTCAGGCATGAAGTGTAGACTTTTGGTTGAGGTACATCAGCAAGCATTCCTTCTGCTCCAGTTCCTTGCCATACTGTAGTTCCATTGGGCATTTAGACATTTTAAATCTCTCTCATCACTTTTTGCATTCCTAAAAAGTGAGTAACATCTCCCACCAAACAAACCCATTTACTTAAGTGCTAGAGACAAAATTGACCACTTCTCTCACGAGTCCAGACCACATCTATGGTAATGCCAGTAGGCATTCATTTAGCTTTTTTTTCAGATTTCCAATTTGTAAATGTCATCTTTGCATGGTTTTTCGTTTTATTTTGCATGAAATGTTGAAGTCTTTGTTATTTTATTCATTAGCAGAGCTCCTGCCACAAGTTAGGTACTGTAGACAGTTGGCATTGGAACAGAGAAAATTAACAGTAGTTTGTGTGACGTGGAAAGAAAGGCGAAACTTCAAACCTGTAGTGGACTGTGGACTGCTGAGGGATGTCACCAGCTTGTCCTCCAGAAAACTGCTAGCTCTTACATCTCGTTAGCTAGCAAGGCACAATAAGAAATATAAAAACCAGTTAAAACACAAGCAATAGCTATGCTGGGGTGCTGTGAGGAACTCCTGTTGAACACTTCTGCTGTTCGCCATGCCCACATTGTCATCAGTCTGTCAGACAGAGGAGATCATTCAGCTCACCCTGCTCGTTTGTTCTGTTTCTCTCTATGGTAGCACTGAGTAGAAGCACTCCCCCGCCCCCCATAAACAGACTCACTAGCCAGCGGAACTTAGGACCCTGGGACTGTGTGCACTTTACGGCCAGCCATTTCTCTTAACTTCAGTTCCACCTGCTTCTTCAGTTTGACCACTGTGGGACAAAAGCCTTATGTGGTCTCTAGTTGCTGGGGTTTTGAGCTCCTTGAACTTCTTCCAGCCTTTCTGCTCTTCTTTAGCTTTTCTACCCACCACTTTCCTCTCCCGTTGTTTCTTGAGTCATCCAGAGTCTCTAGACTCTCTGCTTTCATTCTGCAAACGTGGTCAGTTCAAGCCTGTGTTTTAATCTTCAGTTGTTCTTTTTTTTTTTCCCCCGTTTTCCCACATTCCCAGTGTCCCCTGTCCGTTCCCGACATTTTCTTCCACTTATAATAATAATAATAGCTTACACTTATATAGTGCTTTTCTGGACACTCCACTCAAAGCGCTTTACAGGTAATGGGGACTCCCCTCCACCACCACCAATGTACAGCATCCACCTGGATGATGCGACGGCAGCCATAGTGCGCCAGAACGCTCACCACACATCAGCTATCAGTGGGGGTGAGAGTAGAGTAATGAAGCCAATTCATAGATGGGGATTATTAGGAGGCCATGATTGGTAAGGGCCAATGGGAAATTTGGCCAGGACGCTGGGGTTACACCCCTACTCTTTTCGAGAAACGCTTTGGGATTTTTAATGACCACAGAGAGTCAGGACCTCGGTTTTATGTCTCATCCGAAGGACGGCGCCTGTTTACAGTATAGTGTCCCCATCACTATACCGGGGCATTCGGACCCACACAGAGCACAGGGTGAGCGGCCCCTGCTGGCCCCACTAACGCCTCTTCAAGCAGCAGCCTTTTCCCAGGATTTTTCGGATTTTTCCCAGAAGGTCTCTCATCCAGGTACTGACCAGGTTCACGCCTGCTGAGCTTCAGTGGGTAGCCAGTTGTGAGTTGCAGAGTGATATGGCTGCTGGCATTATAGACGCTGTAGTTTATTGTTACTTTGTCTTCTGGGTGGTGGCAGTCCCTCCAGCTGTTTAAAGAGGTACCAGCAGAGCTGCCATTAACCTGCGACTGACCAGTCCCATCCATACAGTTTTTCTACTTAATGCTACAGAAATTGGGATAAGCCCATAGCCTGTTAAACCTCCAGGCTCAAGTATGAACTGCTTATTTGTCTCTATGAGGCTGATTCTCTGGCCAAGATAAATGTATTCATCCGCAAACTTAACCAATTCCCATTGACACTGACTGTTCTTCTCTAACTGCTTATCCCCAGGGGTGCATGTAACCATCCTGGCAGCCCTCCCAGTGAACTCGTCTGTGTAAATAGGAGCAGTTTATTTGTGTTTCATCAGAGCAGGTCAGTTCTGCGAAACTTCCCTGAGCCTTTGTGCTGCCCCAATACTGCAGGACAGTGCTGTGAAACTACCCCTCAGCCCTTGTGCTGCCCCAATACTACAGGTCAGCTCTGTGAAACTGCCCTTGAGCTCTTGTGCTGCCCCAATACTATAGGACAGTGCTGTGAAACTGCCCCTGAGTCCATGTGCTGCCCCAATACTGCAGGACAGTGCTGTGAAACTGCCCCTCAGCCCTTGTGCTGCCCCAATACTACAGGACATTGCTGTGAAACTGCCCCTCAGCCCTTGTGGTGCCCCAATACTACAGGTCAGCTCTGTGAAACTGCCCCTGAGCTCTTGTGCTGCCCCAAAATTACAGGACAGTGCTGTGAAACTGCCCCTCAGCCCTTGTGCTGCCCCAATACTGCAGGACAGCATTGTGAAACTGGCCCTAGGCCCATAAGCTGCACCAACACTGTAGGCAAGCACTATGAAACTGCCCCCAGGCCCTTGTGCTGCACCATCCCTGCAGGTCGGTGCTATGAAACAGCCCCTTAGTCAGTTCCCTGGCTGCAGCACAAGATGTTAGCGGCTGTGAGGGGGTTAACGCCCCTTTATCCAGTGACCACCATAGGAAGAACACTGTATGAATTCAGTTTCAAAACACATCTCACTGTGGAGGAACAGATGTGACGCCGACCACAGGCATATGTTCCCAGTTGCTTTCCTTTCTTTTCCTCGGTTTCTTGCGGCGGGGGCCATCTGAAGCCAATATGCAGAGAAAAGGGAATATGACCTGCATTAGGACTGACACTGCACATTCCACTTCACGTCAGATTCCGAGTGAAATGGAGGTCAGCGGCTCGGGTCAGATCTAAGCCTTGCAAGCTGAGGAAGTTCCACTCAGATTCTTTTGTCTCTTTCTTCAGGTCCTGCACATTTGCTCACACAAAAACCCTTACTGGTCCTCCTAAATGTGAAGGGTATTTGAGGATTTGAAAGCAATTGGGAATGGCTGTTGTCAGTCAGTCAATCAATTTCATTCTTTAACGGGTGCTTAAATCTTATCATTTTCAAGGCGCCTTGGACATAAGTTAAAAATAGAAAAAGAGAAATGGAAACGGGGAAAAAAACACTACAAAATGTATCTATAAATTCTGAAATTAACAGAAAGAATTAAGATAGGAATTGAAAGCCATTGAGAACGAGTAAGTCTTGAGGCGAGATTTAACAACATCAGCAGAGGGTGCAGTTTTTAGATGTTCAGGAAGAGTATTCCGAAGATGGAGGGCCTATCTTTGAAAAGGCTCTATGTCCCAATGAGCAATGTCGATTCCAAGGAAATGTCTAGATGGTCTAGAGACGTTGGTGGGAAGCTGAAGGGGACTGACATCCACCCTAAAGCTCAATAACTTCACCAGACTGGGCTTGCTGTGACGGGTCTGGCCAGTCTCTGCACCACAGAAGGGTATTCAGCAGCCCTTATCAGTGGAAGTTGGTGAATTGTCTACCTGTGCCTGGGATAAAAAAACAGTGCTTGATTTACACATATTTCTGAAATGCTAGTGAACATAAAAACACTGGCAAATCAGAAAGAGATTTAGCCAATTTTCCACTGCTAGTACCTTCTCAATACCCAAATGCTGCATTCGCAAACCTAAAATAAGTGTTTTTTTTGCCCCATGTGTGCAGTGTGAGCTGAAAAGGCCTGTTCACCACTCTCTGTCCTAGTGCTGTTGACAGGGCACAGCAGGCTGCCTCTGTGGGCTTTTCCTGCAATTGGGAACACAGGGGCATCTTAATTATCTGACTCTGTCTCTAATACAGCTGAAAAGGCCAACATGCTTTTTTTCCCCCCCTTTTCTTGCATGCCTTCACCTCCGCCCTCCTGACACCTAGCTTGGCGGCTTTGCAGTGAATTTGTTTTTTTTTTCTTGTGGTAATTGATCTCTGGGGTCTGGCAGTGCATGATGGATGCTTGTGAACCTTCAAAAGCACATTTACATGCGTGACAGCTGAGGGCGACCAGGCCTGTGGTTTTCCAGAGCACAGTTTATCTTAAATAAGTGCATCCTAGTCCATCTGTGGAAGGGACTGAATACTGCCAGACTGATTTCCCATTTCTTCAAACCAATATGGTTGGGCCTGTCTTTATTTTCTGTGTCTTTAATAGACGTCCAGAGTGAAAGCGACTTTAAAGCTCTGTGGCTTAGTGACTTGTCATTAAACAGGCCTTGCATGTTTTTAAGCACACTGCAGCTGAGCCATCTTGGTGGATAATTAAAGGGTTTTTGTTTTGACTTCTTGTGGCTGTGGAGAAATGTGTGGAAGCTTTGAGGAGGCTGGGGGCCCCAGAATAGAGAGCTGTGTGCAGCTGCATTCTCTGTACCACCTCTTAATGTAACAGTACTCCCAGTGTATATGAGGACATGTGAATCGGCCTGTAGGTGAGGGAGGACAGGTTAGACCTACACATGTAGCACAGTTCACCTGCCAGGGGTCCCTGAAATTAATCACACCGGCCACCATCTTCATCATCTTTCTGGGCAGAGATCAAAGGGAGAATGACCCGTAAAACTGGCTTTAAGGGAATTTGGGCAGGACATTGACTCTACTGCATTTGTCCAGGACACCAGTGCTACAAATGCTCTCTCATTCAAGGCACACCAAGTGTTTCCTTCTCCTGGTGCTTATGCAGAATCTCCTGCATCACTGGTAATTCTCCAGTTTCGGGATAAAGAGATTTTGTTTTAGGCTGAGCTTTGAAAAACTGCATTTAACGTTTTTATGTAATTGTGAATTGATTAACGGACCTTTCCCCGTTTTCAAATTCTGTCTACAGATGCCCTTGGTACATTTTTCATTTTGTGACATTTGCCCATATAAACAATGTTAATACTGGTGGATGGTCTGTGGCCAGGTTTCACCTCAGTCCACTGATCTCTTGAGCTGGACCTGGAGAATTGCCTAGACCAAACCCATTCTTCAATAGACTAAAAAGACACCAGTACCTTCATTGTATTTTTCACTGGGAGGCCTCTCTGTGGTCTTGACGTTTCTGATCGTTAAAGTGCTGTAGGCAAAGATGAAAGATAAGCCCAGCTTGTTTCACTTCTAACTTAAAACAGAATGCTAATAACTGCACTGCTGGTTAGACTTTTAGTAAAGCTGCCCCTTCCTGATATTTTTTGTGTGTTTTAATTAGAAGCAGTTATAGGTTATTTTTTATGTAATCAATCATGGCATTTATAGAACACAAAGAGAAATGTGATCCATAACAAAACTTTAGAACTCTTGGTATTTCCATGACACAAAAGTCCTCAGAGCTTGTTACCAAAAGCTTATGTTTGGTCAGATTATTTTTATTGCCTGCACACTGACAAATTCCTTGTGAAAGAGTTCAGGTTCTAAGGAACACCGGCTCTAGAGCTGCAATCTCAGGTCAGAGAGCCTAACATTAGTCGTAATTACAAAATCCTAGACATTTGGTTTATTTCTTTTTTTAAAGGATATACAGTGTAGCTTTTCTTGTCTAGCATGCAAGGCTGTGGAGTTAGGGTGTGGGCGTGTGCCTTGACACCCCAGGGCCTTTCTGCCTGTCTGAAAGTGTGGGACCTTCCTGCGGGTGTTACTGGTAGAAACATATGCAGATAAGCAAAGGTCCCCTTCTGTTTTTGATTGCGAAACCATTCCCTTGTTATCACGAAAAATACTGAAAAAAAAATATTTTGTCATCAGATACTTGTAGCTCAAACTGTGATCTTTGTTTACACTTTGCCTTGATGCTTGGTTCATCTCGATGCACTACACATCCAACGTGATGCTAATCTGCTCTGCCAGCAGAGGTAAATACCACTTTCTTTAATTTTGCTCTTTATTTCATTCTGTATATTTTCCACTCCCGGCAAACCGATGCAAGGGGCAAGCTGAGGGCACAGTGGGATGGAACACAGTTTTGTACATTGCTTTCAAAGCACAACAAGCTTGATTGGATCTTAAAAGGCTCATGGCTGCTTGTCTGGGATTATCCAGACAGAATATGTAATGCAATGCCCAGCACAAAGTAACATGGTGAAGAGATGGGCTGCTCTGTCAACCCAACTGCAATGCCAGAATTAAAGTTGATGTGCTTCCTGTGCCTTCAAAGCCTGGCATACTACAGAATCCCATTTTTTGAGTGAGCTTTATTTAATCAAGCCCTGAATTTCACTTATTGCCCGGCTGATGTAATTCTAACTTTCTTTAGTGTGGGGTGAAGCACTTTTTTCCTTTTTAATTACAACCACGGAGTTCTGATGCAGAGTTACTTTCGTATGGGCAAAACGCAAGTGGAGTGGCTATAAATGGATAAGCTCACAGACGTACCACTGCACAAGCCTGACAGCTTGTTCATTAAACTCTTGCGTGTATTTTTGAGTCAGCGATTATCCACCCAGGGATATCACAATATTTTGCTAGCAGCTGCTGTGACTGATTAGCATAGGTAATAAATGGTGGGCCCTGCAGTTGTTTCACATTATTGGAATTTCGGGTAACATCTGGGGAGCATTTATGAGACTGCTAGCTCAAAATACACACACATACACATTATCTAAAGCTGCTCAAAGTTTTGGAAACACCACCTAATGTTGCATAAAAATAAACTTGCATTACTTCAGCCAGAGCGTAAAAAATACATTTTAATTAATTTCTAGCAATGAATTTGGAGTTCATATCATAAAATAGTTGCAGGTGCTTAGAGATTAGCTCTTTATTAGGCACCGTGCACAATTACATTTCCAAGGAATGAAAATGACCTTTTGCTCTGAAAATATTGGGCGTTAAATGTTAAATACTCATATTTAATAAAAGCGATTTAGAAGGTATTGAAACTAACGTTTAGTGGCAATTTAAAGAAATTTGAAATGGGATGGCATATACAGTAAGCTGCATTTTCAGGCCCTTGGCTCCAAAATCAAAACCAGAAAGGGAAAAATGACTGCAAAGGTACTGAGTCTTTTAAACTACAGCTGAAGAAGACTGGCCAGAGCATACATCCCCATTAATGGAATCTGGAATGTCCTGAAGAGTTATCATGCAAAGTGTTGGAATGCAAAATGGAATAAAACATCTGTGAGAACAGGGAGAGGGAATTCATTTCATGACCTGTATCGGAAGACTCCGGGTTTAAAAAGAATAAGAAGAAAGCCCGTTGTAGGTTTCTGAAAAAGAAATGGGATTCTGCAGCTACAGTGCTAGATTATTCAAAACTGAAAGAAGCCGAGCTACACAGTATAACAACCCTTTCTGTGCAACTAGGATATCTGAAATGAACACAATGACCTCCACGTAAAAGGACACTGCTAGAAACGGGAATAAGATTTGGAACTGGATAGCTCAAACCGTATCTCAAGAAAATATACGTAATGTCAAAGAATGAATGTTGTCTGTCATGAAGCTGAAGGGGGGGGTGGGTGTATAATATACTATCTTCTCATGTTCCACTCAGTTAGAATGTGAGGTTTTGTTAAATGCTGTTTGTTCTTCAGGACTCTACTCTTTACATCTATGAAAAGTGTTTTGTTGTTAGGTTTCGTACAGGATTGGTGGTTAGTTGGTTTCAAAGACACTGATTAATGCTGTAAATACTACACCTGTATCACGCAGAGCACGATTATAGCAGTGAAAGGTTTGATAAGTGAATTTTACTGCAGGAGGTCATTTTTATTGTATTTTAAATCTTTTTTTTAAGTCTGTTTTTGCAGTCTGGCTTGTCGTTTTTCATGAGGGGGAAAAAAAACCATTTTATTTATAAATAAACTTTACAGAAGCAAATGGGGTGTGTGAAATGCAAAGCAGACCTGTGGCCAGTCTGTCACTTTCCATCGTTTTTTTTTTTTATTGCACATGTTGTGGGACAGCCCTGCAGCACAGTTGCACTGGAATGATTTATCCATTAACTGTTCTGAAGCAGAGAATCCTACCATCTCCTCTTTGCTGTCACTGCGTCAACCAGGCTTTGACAGTCATGAAGTCTTGAGTTATAACTGCAGAGAGCTCCTCTAGGGTTCTTCAAAATGGAGGGAAGTTAAATTATGGTACAATTTCGCTTTTGTAAGGAGTGAGGTTTTTGTGGTTCCTGAGAATGTGTACACAATCAATTTCACCCCATCTCTCTCTTGTTGTTTACAGGGAATCTGAAGAATGTAGTTTAAAAGCTGTCTAAAGCTCAGATTTCCAAAGCAGGGAGGCCGAGCTAATGAAGACAGTATGTGGAAGTGACCGCCGGAGGGGAGATTTGGAAAACATTACTTGAATGTTTCCAGGGAACTTTTAATGGGAAAACCAGCTAACTGATGTTGCCTGTTTTACTTTTTTCTTTTTTTTTATACGGACGATTTAATACAATGTTTTAAGATACAGATTAAATGCAGACAGGGTAATGGGTTACTCTGTGGCTCATACACAAGATCCAGTAACATTTGCTCTGTAGAGGAAACTCGGTTTTGTGGCTGAAAAGGATGCATTTTTAGATCTGAAAGGGATTTTAATACGTTTTTGTTCTGATCTGTGTTTGTTTCCTTTGTAAAGTGACGGCACATGCATGGTGCAAAAGTTACACAAAGGACAGCAATATTCAAAGTTCATGTGACTGCTTTTAAACCCTTAAACCTTAAAGTGAATGAGAGTAAAGCAGTTGTAAAAGGCTTCATCAGTACATCTCCTTGCTCTCTTTCACATGTGGTGAAGTATTTTTACTTAAAGACTTGTAAGAAAGTATCACTCTTTTGACAGTCTGTCCTGATTGAAACTTTAAGCCTTTTGCTATAGGATTGTAAACTCCTTTCTGTCCATAGTTTATTTTTCCAACACCCAAATAAAATGCCAAATGAGAATGGTAAAAGTGGTCAGAAGGAGATCAACACTGTTTCATGCTTGTGTTCTGTATTTTTGTTCTTTCAGTCAGAGTAAAATCTCTGCTGGTCTCAAAACAGCTCCCCAGTACATTCTGGGACTTGTTAAACTTGAAAAGCCAAAGTTCAAGTGCTTTTCAAGAGCAGTCTGTCTGGGATAGTCTCCTGTTGTGATCAGCTGTGGGAATCAGCCAGCTTTTCTCTGACTGCTCGTACAGGTATCACAATCCCTTGAAATAGCTCTCTTCCAATCAGTGGTAAAACAGAACACCTTTTTTAAAAACCCTGAATGTCACTGTGATTTGCATCCATGGCTGTTTCACAAGCGAGAATTTATTACAACCATGTTTTGCAAAGCTGCTGTTCAAAGTCATTTCCCTGACGTATCTGGCCTGCAGAAGCCTTCCTTTCATCAAAATGCAGTTTTATTAAAACTTTTAATTCATATGGGGAGGAGTGCAAGTGTTTGTCTATTTCCAAACTGTTTAAAATGTTATAGTTTAAAACTGTTATAGTTCCTCTTTTATGTCAAGATGTGAAATATGTTTTTGATTTGTTCCTGCAAATTTGAAAACTGCATGTTGTCTTTCAGTGTAAATAGATTTCTTATAAAAACAGTAATGTAACTATGTTGTGTTTTATTTCATGTCTGTTGGAACTAAAATAATCTCATAACCTTCAGCCAGAGGGATAAAAGTGAATGTGGTCACCAAATAAGCTATGATAGTAATAAATGTTCCAGATCTTCAGGTCAATTAGTGGAAATGCTTGCTACTAATCCCAGTAGATATAGTTTTTCTTCATTTTTTTACAGTTATATTCTGGATAAACTTCTCTTAAGGTTTTGTAAACCACTCAAGATGAATTGTGGAATAATGTATTTTTTCGAACGCCAGATTCAGCTGCTTTTGGTGGTCTTAAGATTTAACTGATAGTCTATGTGGTATATCAGTTGCTCTCCTCAATTACATTCGGATAAACAGAAATGATGACTAAGCTTTCCAGAATTCTTTAATGTGTACTTCCTTAATTCTGTCTTCTGAATTCATATGAGCTCTTAAGACATTCCACAGAAGAAAAATGTTAGTTTGCTGTCTTAGCCTTTGTCCTATTCACTCCCAGGTGCCCATCTTAAACTATAATAATTGGTTGCATTAATATGGAGCTTCCGATATTTAAGGATCAAAAGTGCTTTAATTGGAAATAGGAGGAGATCCACTGCGTAAAGCACTGAAGCACCACAGGACAGCAGACCTAGTGAAATGAGAAGCTGCTTCACCAGCTGAATTAAGGAGTAACTTCAGTGAGGTCAGATTGTAAAAGACCAGAGTGGAACTTAGCCAGGATACTGGGGTTATACCCCCTCCTATTATGAACAATACCCTGGCATCTTTAATGAAAAATCAGTCAGGATCTCAGTTTAACATCTCATCTGAAGAACCAGTGCAATGCGCAGTTCTAGGTTTTTATTCTACCCATGATCTCAGCTACGTAATTCCACTAATTACTATCTTAATTGGACTACTTGAAGAACTTTTCACCATGCTTAAAAGCTCTGGATTTTATTAAACCCCTCAAACCGTGCTGCACGGCAGTGTTGAATTGGAGGACTTCTGAGCTTCAGAGTAAAGTTGTTTTATTTTTTATCACTTTTCTTAGTTTGTCAGTTTTAGATGCATGATCACAGTCTAGTCCTGACAGTCTTTCTCAAGTGCCACAGCAGACTGTACCTATGGTTTATGGAAAAACTGAGACAATATGTTTAGGAATGTGACTTATTATAATAGCCCTTATTTGGAGAGAGAGATGTCCCTGGTGTTAGTGCATAGTAACCTCAGGCAGCATCTCGCAGGATTTGGCAGGATGAGCTCCATTTCCATTGCAGGACTTAATTCCGAAAGAATTAATTCATTTTTTAAAAACATTTGGCAGAATTGTGCGATTAAAACTCTTGGAAGTAATGCAGTCCAGGGGGGGAATTAAGAAATAGAAAAGAGTTCATACAGAAATTAGGGAACAGGCCTAGACACGCTGGACTAGTTTGAATGTTGGTGGTTGGAAGCTTGTTGGGAGACGTCCCACAGTTGACCACAGACTGGAATCTGTGGCCTAAATGTTTGTTTACTTAGGAAAGCAGGTGCAGGTGGTCCTCCAGGCAGTTTTGTGACAAACACGGACAGCCTCCTCTGTCTTCCTTCACTTGGAAAATGGCTTGTGTCTGTGCGAGTCTGGGGAGACAGGTCTTCTCCTCTCAGGGCCAGTGTCCCACCTGACACCAGTTAATACGCAGCAAGCCGGCACAACACTGACAGGAAAAAAGGGAGCTCCTCTGCTCTATCCCTCTATCACAGGCTGTTTCTTGCAAAGAGTAGGGCTGTTACACCAGTGTCCTGGCCAAATTTCCCACTGGCCTCAACCAATCATGGCCTCCTAATAATCCCCATCTATGAATTGCCTTCATTACTCTGTTCTCCACCCCCCTGATAGCTGGTGTGTGGTGAGCAGACTGGCACACGTTTGCTTCCATTACATCTTTCATAAGTGGTGCTGGAGGGGAGTCCCCATTACCTGTAAAAAGGAATTATTTTCTTTACAAGCAAGTCAGCAGGCCTTTCCATCCCACTAAGGCTGATAAAGCATTAACAGACTGGATCCTCCAGTCAAGCCTCAGGTTCTGCCTACTGTATATATACAATGGCCAAAGATACTGCAAGTGAGACCCACCTGATCTCATCAGAGAGCAGCCTCTGGAACAGCTTCCTTGAAAGCTTTTAAGCAAAATCCAGTTCTTTTGTTTTAATGATAAAGCCAGGGGCATGGAGAATCAGCCCAACCTGTGTGTGGCAGCCCTCGCACAAACTCCATATCCAATCATTAATCTGACGGCTATAGGAGAGCTTTGAAGAAACCATTTTTTTCTTTAGTTTTTTTTTAGATAAGATTTCTTGCAGAAATGTTAGTCTCAGAAAGAGATTGGCGTATTTTTATTGAAAACATGTTGGTGTCTAATTTGTTTTAACCGAAAATCGTGTTTTCAATACTGTGTTTATATTTCCGTTTTTTAATGCATTATTAATTATTCTGTTATTTGCTCTGTAGCTCGTCTCATTGTCACACGTATTCCGGCGGTTAATGTGTTAGCAGAAGGAATACAGAAATAACTTCTGGAACAAAGTAATTATTGATGACTCTTCAGATTAGAGTCTGGAAAACCGAAAACGGTTTCCTCGATTTGCATATGTTTTCCCATAAGGGAAAGACATCCCTGAGCTGCGCTTCTTCGTCTTTTCTATCAAGCGTTAATTGTCAAATCTGTTTGTACACTGAATGGCTGTTGAGTCTTTCGCACAATACGCCAGCTGTGCTTTTTTTTGACAGTTAAACTGACAAAAAACTGAAAGCATCGGAGTGAAATCCGAGTTCGCTGAATAATTCCGTGAAGAATGAGTATTCTTGTAATTAACGAGTTAAACTGAGTCAAGGTTAATCAAAAAAATGTGAAAATACCGCAGAGGTCGTGACGTGTCGTTAATGTCTTTACGTTTTGTATGAAACGTTCAGTGATGAAATATGCACCTTTGCAAAACATATCTGTAAAGCGTTTTATTCAAATACTAACACAGAATGAAAACTACAGGAGCTTTGATTTTTTTCATAACGTTTTAGAGTTTTTTAGAAGTACCTTTTCAAATTTTTGTACTGTAATTGAAATGTCAGTCGTCACAACAGCGATTCTAAAATGTATGGTTAGCATTAATTTGGTACTGTAAAAAAACCGCATACGAGTTTACTCTTCAACGCCATACCTAACAAAAAAAGTTCAAGCGCGTTGGTATTAAATGAAAAACGGTCATAAAATGGGGAAGAACCCAATACGAATTCTTTTCGCCAGGTGTGAAAGCGCAAGGTAACAAGACGATAAAAAAACAATACAAAAATACTGTGCTTATATACGCTACTCTCAGTGCTTTCGTAAGTTATTTACGTGTATTGATAAATTAAGTTTAATTAATGCGGAACAAAATGATTTCATTGTTTTTTTTCTGTTTGGTACAATGCTGGAGCGACTTTTTATTATTATTATTATTATTATTATTATTATTATTATTATTATTATTAGCTGTTATCGGGTTCAGTGGACACCTGAACTGATCCAAATGTTTTATGTGGTGAGAAGTCGAACGACCTGTGTCACGGCTCTGTGTTTTAGTCAATAACCGAGGCAAAGTGTTACTGAACTGCTGATTATCCAGACCTTTTGTAAATAGCGAACATCTGCACACTTTCACAGTATGGTTGACTACAAAACCCGGCTAGTCCTTCTTCTGTCGCGCGATGAGTTTAAATCTATTTCCAACCCACCCACCGAGTGGGACTGTGACACGGGGTTCTTGGTAAATGTCCAAACAGTTGTGTGCATAAATAGTTTGCACACAAAGAATTAGCCTTGCAAGACGAGCTGTTGTGATATTTTAGGACGTTTGTATGGTTTTTATTATTTCTAGAACACGAAATTGTCTAGTGGGGATGGGAATGTGCCACAGGTTTGCTGAATCAAACAGCGGAAGAAAAAAGCAACAGAAAATCCAGACTGAACCAGGGACTGATTTAATAAGCAAGCCTTGTAACAATAAATGACCTCTTTCGAGTTGCTAGGAAAATTACTTCAAGCGGTGGATTAACCAGTTCAGGCATCTTTTCAGAGCTGTTCTAATTAGTTGACCTCTAGTTTTAGTATAAAAAAATAAGTTTCAAAGCGCACAAATAAACATTTAAATAATCAATGGACACGTTTGCAACAGGCACACCAAGGCCACTTTCGTTTTGATGTGAATATTTAATTTTAGCGGACTTTGGCGATTGAAATAAAGGATGCGCCGGTCCCAGCCGGCTCCAGTCCGGGTGTTACTGTTATCTTGGGAAACGCGGTGGAGCGGTGTATATAGAGTGGGGCTTGAGGCTCACTAATCATTCATTGCGAGAATGGGTGCTCAGGGTCGGGTCCTTTTGGGTACATATTTGGGATACTGGTCTCCATGAATTCATTTCGACGAATAGTAGCCTCTGTGATTATTTGCAGAAGTTGCAAATTCTTCTTTTCATCAAGGAAGAAGCTTTTTTTTTAATTAGCCTAAATCCCCTTCTGTAATGATTTAATACCATTTTTTTTCTCGTCCTTGTGGATATAGTTTCATTTCACATTCCTGGATCTCCACAGTTCTGAAAGTCACTTTCGAAGGTAAAAAGGCAAAACGCTGTTGTTGGATTTTTTGTTGCTAATAAATTATTGAGGGGTGATACGGTGCAGTTATCAATATTTCCGCTAAGCAAGTACTTGTTATATTTAATGAGAGACTTATTTCTGTGTAGCTTAGTAAGAAATCGCCTCATTACTTATAACATTGTGCTTAAACAAGTTTGTGAATGTACGCATAGCCTATCCGAAAGTCACTCGTCAGTGGAAAAACCCAACTTTTTGATTGTTCAAACCTTTTTCAGTGTTTTTAAAGAATTATCACAAAATGTAGATTTATTATAGTTGCAGTTCGGAAATTGGGAAGACCTGAAATCTGTAAGATCTACGTGGTCGTCTACTGCTTATACACAGCTGTATAATTGCAAGTATATTTTACCTAAATTCCTGATCTGTGAATTTCAAATTTCTCACGTTTGCTTTAGAATTTGTTGGGGAAAAACTGGAAACTGCTAACAACCAGTCCGGATTTGGAATTCAAAGCGTTTTTTAATATCCTATTGCAATAAACTAGGAAAACCTTATTTTGTGAGTTAACCCGCCAGTAGGCTGTTTTCCCTTTATTCAGCTTAGTTTCCAACAATTTCACTTGACTTTGAGGCGGGGTGGCGCGTCAAAGCGTGAACGCAATCTGTTGGGCTCGGGATGCGCCCTCATTTGAAAAGGCAGGGCTGTCGAAATACCCAGACGAACTTGTAAAAAATGTATTGTTATACGTTCCCATTTGTTTTGGTTGTAGTTTGCGTTAATTGGTATTAATCGTCGTTCCGGGTTGTCAATTAACCTAAAACGCAAACGTCGCTCAGCTGTCACAGACAATTCGCGCAGGACTGGGTGAGGAGACTGTTTTTACAAGAGCCACACGAAGAGCGAAACACATACACTCGCAGGCAGAGGTTCGTTTAGTAACTTGGGGAGCACTTCCAGATGTTCAGTTTACCAGTTCGTAAGTCCCTTTTCTTTAATTAAACATTTCACTGGGAAATTATCGAGAACGGTTGCCCTTTGTGACCACGGCAGTTTACTTATTACATTTCAACTGGATACCCGAGGGGGCAAGAGCTGTGAAAATCCGATTGCTCCTCCTGAGATGGAGCTACAGAATGAGTAAAGAGGCTCTGCAGTGTACTGCCGTCCAATATCTAGCATCGCTCATTAAGTTAATAGGGGTTTATGCAGCTTCATAGTTGTAAGGTCCCGTGAGTGCCCACGTAATGAAACCCGTTTATGTAAGTTCCTCCGCCGTGCTAGAATACTGGCGCTTTGCCTGGAAGTGTAGGCACCTGTAGATACTGCTTCATCTAGCTGAAAGGTTGCATGGCACACTAGTGGGCGACTGGGGGCGTGGGGGGGGGATGACTGTACTGGGTCTCCCCGTGGAAACCACAAGCCCTTCACAGATGGAAGTGTGAGCTTTTTGGACTAATTCATGAGATGCCCGCTGAAAGATCAGTCCAACCCTGATCCCGAGAGCATTCCATTGGGGGGGCTTCATTCCTGCAGTCCCATTGCATTAAAGGCCTAGGTTACTGCACAGACAGCACAGTAATATATATATATATGTATGTAGTGTGTGTGTAATGTATGTGTTTCTTGGTGGCTAGAAGCGCTTTTTGGGTCAAGCCCCTTGTAAGAACTCTAGAATTCCAACAGGGCTGCCCTCACAAGTGTGTGTGTGTGTGAAGTATACTGTACATCAGAGGTACAGATGTAGAGCTCCTAGCTTCTGTGCAGGTCTGTTCCAGCCAGCTCTGTGAATGCATTACTGAATTCATTCCCAATCTGCTAAGCAAGCACTGAAGGGACTAGAACGGTCCTTCCAGGAGTCTGCAATAGTCTTTTTTTTTTTTTTAGGGTCTGAGAGACATGTAAATCGGATGATTTGAAGGTGTTCCGCTAATTAACATTATTGTATAGTTGATTTACAATAAAAAAGTAATCCTTTCGGGTATTGCTGCTGAATTTGCCCTTTGCAGAGTTCTTGGGGTGAAACTGGAGAGTGGCTTCCAGAGATACAAAGCCTTAACTGTTCTTCAGATGTCCTTTTGAAGTGTCCTGATGGCTGTGTGTTTGTTAAATGGCTGTCAAGGGGTTCCAGCACCAGGACAGCTCTGCTGGCTGTATCACCCTTGCCCAGTGCCCTGCACACAGAACAGGAGCCCCTGGCTGCAAGGGAGAGAACTGTGGGGCCTGACCGTGCCGCCTCTCTCTGAATAAGGTTTACAGCTGTGTCCCAGCCTTTAGCAATTACCCTGACCCCAGATGGGGAGCTGGGCTTATGGAGGCGGGGAGGGGGTTGCTGGCTTAATTAAGTGATTAAATTTCTCAAAGGCATGCCTCATGGCAGTGATGGCTAGCGTGATGTTCAGAGGAAAGGTTCCCCTCTGGAGAGGGTAAGAGAACCCTGCCTTTAATTTTGGTCACTTGAGTACTTTCTTCTTGTACTGGGACTGGGGACCACACAGAGCTATCTGGGCATTGCTCGTGATCGCTCTGCATTTAAATCCAGCTAGTGCTCCTGTGTGATCCTGCCATGAAAAGATGAAAAGCTGTGGGCTGTTGACTTTTTTTTTCTTTCAGAGTGGCCAGTAAGTGGTAATATATTTCCTTCATAGGCACAAGAACTGTAGCAGGTGCTGTTTTTTTTTTTGAGTGGGTTTGCTGGGCTCAGAGAAGGGATATAATAAAAATGACCGAGTCTTAAAAATTGAATTATATCTTTACCAATGCAACTGATCAAGAATTGGACTGAGAAACATACAGATTTTCCTCTGCACTCTTGTCTGCTTTTTAACGGCCTGCCTGTCTGGATTGTTAAGGAAGGTTTTCATGTCTTCTGAAGGTGATGGAGTGAGGTAAAATCCTACTGTTTTCTTTTCATGGGCAGATGGAATTTTCCAGAATTTCTTCCCGTATATCCGCTCGGCATGTGTCCATGTGTTGATATGTTTCACCAAACCAAAACTCTGATGAATGTCTCCCTCTGGTGAAGAGCTTGACATTTTCTGTTCGTGGATTAAATCCACCAATGCCTTTGCCTTTAAGAGTCCAAGGCCGGTGATCTCCCTCCTTTGTATAACCCCCTTGCTACCTTTCTCTTGTAGGTCTACCCAGGCCATGAGCTCCCTGCTCTACTCTAGTCGAATCATGAAGGACCGTGAGGCTGTCACTATTCTCCACTACCCAGGCTCCAGCAAGACTAACAGTCAGTTCACCCCAGCAAGCATGCATGCCACCCCTGCTGGGATTGCGCAGTCCTTCACCCTCCCTGCAGGACCCCACCTCCTGGCCAGCATGCAGCTCCAGAAACTCAACAGCCACTACCAGAGCTTGGCCAATGTGGCAGCCCCCACAGCAGGCCCCCCCAAGACTTATAGCACCGCCAGCCTGGGCCCAGGCCATCTGGCAACCTCTGGGGGCACCCTGGGTCCCGGCATCATTGACTTGGACCCTGTGGACGAGGAGGTCCTGATGTCCCTGGTCGTGGAGCTGGGTCTGGACCGGGCCAACGAGCTGCCAGAGCTCTGGCTGGGTCAGAACGAGTTTGACTTCATCTCCGACGTCTCGGCTAGCTGACGTGGCAGCTGCCCCCGCCAGCGATAAGAAGCCGAGCGAGTGGTCTGCCGTCTGTTTTGCGTTCTTTAGTCCTGTGCCTCTGATTATCTGACAGAGACGTTGAAATGACCAGCTGTGGTGACGGGCACGCTGCTTCCTTCTCTTCTCTTTGTTGCTTTGAGCCTTCTTCGTTTTTGCCATGTTTGTGGAGCGAGGGACTTTTGAGACTTTGGCGACTACGCCGTTGTGGACAAAAACCGTTTTGGAAGGAGGTGTTTTCAATGGGGTCAAGAGCGATTTAAAAACTTGGAACAGTTCCCAACCAAACAAGCCTTCAGGCGTTTCGTCGTGACCTCCAAAAATCAGTATGGGATTGTACTGCAGAGGAAACTATTGAAAAGGTTCTGGACATCCTGTAGGATTTCTCTACTTTCCTGAAGATTTGCCTTTGGGCTTTCCTTTCTATCTGGAAGGACTGATTTAGTGCTACGAGATTTATCCCGTCATCTCGAACACTGGCTTCTGAGCACAACGACCCAGTGGGTAACCAAAAATCATTCAAATAAAAAACAGGAGGGGAATAGCTGCACTACACTTGTAAATTCCTATAAAATCAGCACTAACGACAATGAAATTGTTTGAAATCTGACTTATTCTACCTGAAACCCACTAATGAGGGTCTTCTACTTTGTGCATCTTCAAAGATTTTTTGCAAACCTGTATTCTAAAACTTGAGTGCTAGATGTATTTGAGACAAACACGTTCAAGGGTTCTGTTTCTGGCTGTTGGTTTGGGTCCCTCAACATAAAATATTGAAGAATGTGGCAAGCAGATCCTTTGCTTTTTTTGTTGTTGTTGGTATTTTACTTCAGACTTGAATGTGAACTTCCCGTTCTGCTGCTGAAATCTGTGCAAAGGGAGATTTCTTCTTCTCGAGATGTTGTCATTGAGTGGGCGTGCTTTTAACTGTCGCTTTTCCCAAGCTACTCTTAATGCCCCTGTCAGACAGTCAGTGTTGTGCTGAGAGCTCAAGAATTTGCCCTTGTCTCGGGGGTTTATGAGTGTGTGCACTTAGGCCTTGTGCCTCAGGACAGGCAGAGCTCGTGTGGGGGGGAAAAAGCGGTTTTCCTCAACATGCCTTGGAGCTGATGCTCTCACTTGAGGTAGTAATGATCCAGCTGAGGACTTATGCTTTTGTCTCTCCACCTGTAACACTGCGAGAGAGGCTGTTGAATGTCAAAGGTTGTCCTGAAGTGTCTTCCTATATATATATAAAAACAAATGGGAGTCACACACCCACTGTCTCAGGTCTTCTGAGATGTCTTTTAAAGACCTGAGCAGGGGAAGGAAATTAGGTTCCGATTCTCTTACGTTGAAGACGACATAGTTGGCAAAAAAAGAAATCGTAGCTGTAATAATTGATTTACCAGCATTCAGGACATTCAAGCAGTAAGTGTGTGTGGGCAGCTCGAGATGTTCTTGAGAGTTCGCAAAATCACGTTATTTGCAGGTGACCCATTGTTGTGAAAACAGAATAGCTTCCGGAAGTTATTTCTTCTATAAATGACTTTAAAGCTCTACACTACCAAGCCTTATCTGCATTGCCAGCTACAATATTTAAAGCTTGGCATTGGTATAGAAAGCGGTTTTATAAAAATAATGGAGGTTAGTATATTTAGTGATATTTTCTGACTGTGCTCAGGAAGATTTGGTGAACAGGTTATGTAAATTTGCCAAGACAGTGGCCGCCCTGGCCACAGGTGTGTATATGACGCAGGAAATAGAACAGAATCTGAAGATTGGACGTTCACCTGAGCGTTTGGTTGGCCTGTCTCTGAGGATGGCGTTACAGTCTGGTAACTGAAGGAGATGCCTTGAGATGCTACCTTCTGCCAGCTCAGTTACCCTCCTAGTTTAAGGCCCCCCTGTGTATCGGCCTGGCTTTTGGTAAGACTGGGCTCGTATTCTGCTTTGGAACAGCTTCAAGGAACACAGGAGAATTTGATCCCCAGTTTATAAATTAATGAGAATGGCGTCTGTTTTTCCCAACTGCCTTTCCATGGCTGTGTAATTCTGGAAGAGCACCAGGCTGGCCATTTTCTCCCTTCTCTCCCTAAAACAGATAGCTGTTACCACTGACGGACTGTCACTGCTCATTAATTTGCAAAGACCTTCGTCAGAGCAACAGGGTGGAAAATTGGACTCCCGTCATGGGGCAGCTTCGAGCTTCGTTTAACTGAGATTTCACAGGAAAACCCTAAAGTTAAAACAATTAAAACCAAAAAAAACCCCGTCTTATTTACAGAAATTGTATATACAGAAATGTATATACTCCTGCGAAGTTTAAAGGGACATCTGAACACTGACAGCAGAAAGTGTGAGTGTGTGTGTGTGCTGTGGGCAGGATCCAGGCTGTAATTTTTTGCAGAGGGCTTGTTTTGTCTGATGCTCGTGAAGGCTTCAGGAGATAAAAGGAGGTTTTGTTTTCCAGGTGTACGTCTCCAGTCAACAAAAATCGGCCCGTTTTTACTTCAACAAAAAAAACACGCAACACCAGCCCTCTGCTAAAAATTATGTAACGCATACGGCCGACATCGCGGGTTGTGCGAGCTGGCTTACCAGCACGGTGACGTCGCCGCCCTTCCCTGTGAATAGCAGGGACCGCAGCCGTTGGGCTGACGGGAGATTTCCCTTTAGCTCAACTGGCTGGGTCCCTGTTGAGTGACGCCGGAGGCCCGGGTTTGAGTCCCCAGCGGTGGGGGGGCTGACCTGAAGGGGCAGCGGTGAGGGCGCATACCCACGTGAACCCGAGAGCGTTACTATTAAAACCTGGATCCTGACCACAGAGCACACCCCCTTTCTTCTCGCACAATAATGGGCACGGCACTAGGCACTCGGCTGAACACTTTTTAAAGGTCCTCACATGTCGAGCGTGTCTCCTTTTTCAGCTGCGGTGCCCTCCATTCCTCGCTCTTCTTGGTTCGGTGTGTTCTGGGGTCCTGGCTTGGACCTGCGGTTTGCTTTTTGTAAAGGTGAGCTATCCCAGCCCTGTCGGGATCTACTTCAGTATGTTCAACCCGGGACTGTGCTAATGCTGTTCTGTCAACAAGGTTAGGACATGTTGCACTTCCCCTGCCTTTTGTGTTGGGGCCAGGTGTTAAGGATCTTTAATATTCTTTCCTCCAAAATAATAAAACTGGCATTTCAGGAAGTGCTTTGTTTTAGTTGCTTAGTCTGTAATTGCAAAACAATAAGCTCTCATTTCCCTTATCTTCCTGGGGAGGAGGAGTTTTGTTTTTCCTAAAGATATGACTGAGTGTCTTGTTTTTTTTTCTTTAAACAATGTTTGTGGTCGGGGGGGGAGCCCTTGTCCCGTAAATTACCTTGATTTTTGGACAGAATTGTCAAGTCTTTTGTTTTTCAGCACTTTGTTTTATCATTCTGTTCTTCTGTACATTCATGGAAAGATGTAAATTCTTGGGTCCTATTTAAAAATCTGTATTTTATTTTCTGCACTATGGGGAAATAAACATGCAAATACAGAAGAAAGCTTTCTTGTCGTGCTGCCTTTTTTTCACTTCATGTCTCCTGTCACCAAAATCCAAGCACACAGGTTTTGTGTTCTGATTCACTTGTAAGTAACGACCATGTTTACTGCACACAGGATAAACTGACGTTGTCAAGGTCAGCTGCATTCGTAGCTTATGTTTTGAAGGGTGAGTGAAAAGTGCTTATTGAAATACTGTTTGTAAAATGAAAGGGGAGACTGAGAAGTACCAGCAGACTGATAAAACAAGATTTAAAACATCTTTTTTAAATAAAAAAAACAACAAAAAACACTCGAAGCCCGTTATGATTCATTAGAAACCATGAATGTAATCTAGGACAGTCTGAACTCGCATTTAAGTTTTTCACTGCAAGTTGCTGTGGGGCCAAGAGAAAAGAAAAAGAGAATAGTTATAATGCAGCTCATACAATCATTACAAGACTTTATGATGTCATTAACATTCCTGGAACTTGAGGCAACACGTTCTGTAAATTGGATCGTTAGGATGTTGTGAGCCTTTACTTATTTGGATGGGTCGAGCTCTTACGGTGTGCTACAGTGCCATCTAGTGACAGTTGTGCAAACATACATAAGTTTAACAAATGTGACAACTCCTAACAGGAGATCGCCAAGGGTCTCTGTTAAATCCAGTTATGCTTGGGTCAAAAGTCCGTTAGCTTACCAAGACAAGCCGTCTAAGCCATGTTTCTCCAAGAGTGAAATTAGAGTAAAAACCAGTTATGAGCCCAAGTATTTCAAACATATGATGAATGGTTTTCAGCTGTGAAATTCAAGCAATAAGCAGTGCATTAATAATGGTTATTTTCACGTTTCAGAATTTTAAGCTCTGTAATTGATTTTTTTTTAATTTACCTGTAAATAGACTTTGAAAACTGCAATGTTTAGGTGCAGAAAACTAATTGGGCGTGTGAAATTCCCGGAGATACTGTTTTTTTTTCCACTACAATTTTTTTCCCCACACAGTATGACCTACTGTACATAACACTAATACTTCTAAGCTGGTCACTGCACTTTTAATTAAGTCAATTATTAATAGTAATTAAGTGGGGGAAAATGATCTTAAGAAACATACTTTATCTATTGAAAATGTTTATTAGTTTAGATCAGCGTGAAATAAAAACCAGAAGATACCAGGAAATGAGCTTCACCCCCCTAATCTGATCAATTACACATTGGTCAATTGAGACTGAATGAAAAACAACAGGCAGTTGAATCGCAAAGCCCGAAAATTTGGAATGAGTAGTTTGGATGAGAACCTAGAAGAAAAATGTTTTAAACCTGTTTTAAAACGAATACGTTTTACGTCAGTCCAGTTAAGCGAAGAATTATCACACTGACTAGCAACTCGAGGGAACTCCAGAAGTGCTTGACAGCACAGTTGGGGAACCGCGTCTGGTCTGTTATGCTACCATTTCCCACTCACTTTTAAACATGGGACACACACTGCTGTATCTAAGGAGCTTGTGCACTGCGTTCCGCTTTGTTTGCTTATGTTGGAACAGGTCACTCCTACTCCGTTCTTTCTCCTCTCTCTCAAGCTTGTTTTCTCAGTCGCGCAAGATGTCCAGGTATTTTTATTTTTCACTTTGCCTTTGTGCCAGCAGCCATATCACCCTGCAGCTCTCAACTGGCTACCCACTGAAGCTCAGCAGGTGTGAACCTGGTCAGTACCTGGATGGGAGACCTCCTGGGAAGAACTAAGGTTGCTGCTAGAAGTGGTGTTACTGGGACCAGCGGGGGGGCGCCCAACCTGTGGTCTGTGTGGATCCTAATGCCTCGGTATAGTGGCGGGGACACTATACTGTGTTGGGCGCCATCTTTCGGATGAGACTTTATTTAGACCGAGGTCCTGACTCTCAGTGGTCATTAAAGTTTCGCGGGCATTTCTCCATAAAATTTCCCCCCTCAGCCTTTACTGTGGCCTCCAAATTGTCCCCATGTATGATTGGCTTGCACTTGTCATGCGATGGACTGGCGCCCTGTCCAGGGTGTACCCTGCCTTGCGCTCGTTGCTTGCTGGGTAGGTTCCGGCTTCCCGCGACACCGTATGCTGTAAAGCGGTTTGGCAATAGACATGACTTTGCCTTTGTACCTTAGAAAGCAGTGATCATCTGAGACGCAGTAGGCGTTCCCAAAACAACAGCGGGATTTTCTGTGCGGCTTATAACGCACATGTGAAGGCTTCAGAAATGTATGACAACAGCGACTGACGACCTCGAGTCATGAGAAACAGAGCGCTTCTACATTTCATGACTCTAGCAGCTGCAGGGTCTTATTCCTGGCAAAAGAACTGAAAGACTTGGGTTGAGTTTCTTTGTTGTTTCGTTTTTTTTCTCTCTACTAGATGTAAATGCGAGAAAGTTGTTTCTTCTTGCTGGTATTTCCTGACAGAAAGACTTGCCGAAAACAAAAAACACCATTAAGACATCCCACTATTAGAACTGTCCTTTTAAAGGCATAAATAAAAATAAATTAATAGCACATTATGTTACAATCCCAATGACATGAAAGCTCATATAATTTTTATATAAGTTCATATGATTTGCTATTTCCGTTTCTTTAATTTATATGTCTTCTATTATGTCGTGTTGGTTTATAGACATGGATTATATGGTATATTTACTAAAACTTCTGGAAAATCTGAAAATACTTCTTGAAACATAGTTTGCACCTGGACCAACCCATTGATCGTGGCAAGGTGTCATGTCACTCCAGAGTTCTTAATTAAGTAAGGGTGATGTTTGCTGATTTTAATCAGCCAGTTTTGTTTCTAATTTTTTTCACAGTTGTGAGTTAAAGTATCAGTTGAAAAGCACTGTGTCTAATTCTCTCTTGCGAATGGATGGAGCTTGACAGTTTGGAGATGGAAACAGCCCACTCAATACCCTTCTTTTCTAACTGCTTCTTCCAATTCTGGGTCGTGGTGGAGCTGGAATCCATCCTGATAAGCAGCGGGTGCAAGGCAGGGTACACCCTGGATGGGATGCCAGTCCATTGAAGTGTCAGAGCCCATAGGAATGGCAGACCAAGTGGAGCACAGATCATAAGTGGCCACAAGGTGTCGCTGGAGCTGTGGTGTGCCATGGATTTCCCCACTGATGTCAAGCTGCAGCTTCCTGGGAACGACCAGGGAATTGATCAGTCCTTGATCAGATATTCGATATCACGGTCAGTACCTGCTGTTTCAGTTTTGCTGGTGGTGAATATGGTGCCATACACCATTGCCAGATTGCACCCTCCAGGAGGGAGAGGAGGATGAAGCAGCTGGATGAGGTCTTCTCTCCCGTCCAGTGGCTGGACAGCAGGACCAGGACGTAGAACAGTTATTAGAAGCACACAAGGCAGTAATACGTAATTCAGCGCTTAAGAGTAATTCATTTTGCAGTTTGGGTTTAAATGTGCAAGTACTTCTCCCAAAGGAAATGTGTACTGATGATAAACTAATACGTTACATTGAACTGTAATGAGAAGTATCAGAGCAAACACACTCTCGCTGCAGATATTTTTAATTAAGAACGACAAGAAATAATCACAAGGAAAAATGTAATTCCGTCCCTAAGTAAACTGTAACTGTAATGGACTTTTTAAATGTAGTTTAACCTAACACTGAACAGGAAGGATGAGCAGAGCTAGTTTTGTATACGAACACGCAGTCATCCCCGCTAGGCGGCGGTGTGTCCTGTTGCGGGCCAGGCGTGGTATGGTCCTCTTCGGCACCCGTCCCTTCCTCGTTATCCGTGTCGGCCTGGAAGTAGGAGGTCCTTTTCCCTGCAGACACCGCCATGGTGAGGACAGTTTTGCTCTTGGTCTCCTAACACTTAACCCATAAACATCTTGTTTTTTCTGTTCAATACCCTTAACCGAAGTGCAACAATCACGACTTTAGTGTTTGTAGTTATGCGATCGCCCGGTATTTTAAAATTTGACGCTCTGGATGAATTGGAAAAAAGCCTTGAAAAGAAAGATGCCGGCGGACGCCACAGTGTTACCTCGTATGGCGGTTTGTCGTGAGTACAGTAGGGCAGTAGTAAAGGCAGAGTACGACACAGCTCTGGTTTTCGGTTTGGTTGGGTTTGTCGTTTGGTATTTTGCACGAATGTCAAAAAATAATGTAATCGCGTGGTGCCATAGGGTAGAAGATCAGTGTGTGTGAGAAGCTGGCCTACAGCGGATTCGAGTCGTGGCCAGAAAATGAGCAGGGAGCAAATTCTGGATCCATAACTGCATGAATTATTCGATCGAGATACGGTTTGTTACGAGTTATGAAATTGCTAGGTTTCCGGCCGGTAGCGATTTCAGCTTTTGCTATGTGGCTCTAGACAGGTTTTTAATGAGGATAAGATCTCATTTAGAGTCTGTTAACCCACAGGGTGGACTACACACATGGGAAACCTACTGCTTCATTGTGTTCTAGAAAAGCAATTGATGTGGTTTCTGGGCAAAGTCGGGTCTTTCCTGTCGTGTCGCCCTGGCTACTCCGGTTGTAACTTTAAAAATGTTAAGTGTTTTTTCTTTATTTTTTTCAGGCCCGAGGACCGAAGAAACATTTGAAGCGCGTCGCAGCTCCTAAGCACTGGATGCTGGACAAGCTCACGGGAGTGTTTGTAAGTGACCACAGGATGCTCCCGTGTTAGTGCCGCAGGAGTGGATGGGGGTGTTATAGTGACCTGTGGATCTCAGGTGTCTGAAATACTGAAGAAAGTGACATTCAAGCCAGAGTAGAAATTACTGCTCAGCCTACTGTAAAACAAAGCTTAATAGTCCATTAAGAAGGGTAGAAATGTGTCTTCAGCATAACATTACCATTTGTTTTACAAAAACTGCAGAAACAACACTCAACCTAAAATAAATGCATATTAAAATGTTCTGTAGTGCACACCACTCTTTGGTTAAATTGGCACTTGTGCATCACAGCTGGGTTCAGGAGGCGTCTTGAAACACGAGGGTTTTCACTAGAGGGTTTGGAACTTGTCCGTCAGCGTGTGTCTATGTGGAGAAGCGTCTTGCTGAGTCCTCGGTCGGCTGTGTGTTCCGCAGGCTCCTCGCCCCTCAACCGGCCCCCACAAACTGAGGGAGTGCCTCCCCCTCATCATCTTCCTGAGGAACCGGCTGAAGTACGCCCTGACCGGAGACGAGGTGAAGAAGATCTGCATGCAGAGGTTCATCAAGATCGACGGCAAGGTGCGCACGGACATCACCTACCCCACCGGCTTCATGGGTGAGTGTGCCGGGCGCGGCCCAGGACCAGGCTGCTGTGCTTTTTCGTCATGTCTCAAGTGTTCATGGAAGCAGATTTTGATGTTCCTGATGTTTTTAAACTTCAGATCATTGAAGCCTTTTTTTAAATTAAGTTATTTGTGCTTGTATGGATTTCCCATTTACCAGGGCATTGGCTTCAGTATATTCAGCTCTTTAGTACAACATCTTAAACTTGAAAATCACTGCAGGGGAACTTTGATGCAGCTCTTACCCTTCCTCTCTTCATGCACACTAGCACAGCTCGCTCGTAGAAGAACCCTTGATTGTTTGAGAGTGGATTTCATTAACTGAGATTGTTGGTATTCTTATTAGAAAAATTCAGGGGAAAACATTTAACATCAAACTGCAAAAGATTGTAATTTCAAATTAGTGTGTCACAGGAAACTGTTTTAATGCACTATGAACATCTGGCACAGGGGTTAGATGAAGTTTGATACCTACTAATGATGAAATATGCATCAGTAATCTGCAGTATTTATATTTTTTGTATTAAGCCTTCTGTAGTTTTGTTTTTTGTAGTCTCAAGGATTTTAAACCCTTGTTTACAAAGAGATTTGTTGAACTGCATTATTTTATTAGGAGCAATTGTTGCGATACTGGTGTTCGTGCTTGTTTAAACAGGTACCGCCCGTGTCTTAGTAAAATTGAGTGACTGTATGACACTGCTTCACTTTGTAATCCTGTCAGCAGTGATGGTCCATATTAATAAGGATGCGCTGGGAGTTGCTGTTTGTGTTGTGGTATCCAGCGATTGAAGTGCTTTCCGAGGCTGTGTAATGTCATGAAACTCTTGAGGCCTGGGCTTGCTGTTTGCTGAACCCGTTGTGTTTGGCTTCAGATGTCATCAGCATCGAGAAGACCGGAGAGCATTTCCGTCTGATCTACGATGTCAAGGGCCGCTTCACTGTTCACCGCATCACAGCTGAGGAAGCCAAGGTGAGTTTTGGGTCAGTGCCACCTGGAGCAGGACGGGTGCGCTTATCTTTATATTTCTTTAAACTTGATGTTGTGTCGATAGGTAAAAGTCTCACAATAGAATGTTCATTATATACTGTGCTTCACGGTGCTTCTGAACCGTGTGTGTTGATAGTAGCAAGTGAATTTTTGCACCATGGACAGATGCATGCTCGTTTGGCCATGCAGACTGTGTAATATAGTCAATTAACATGCTGATAAAGTTATCGATTTTGGTGTGATGAAAAGGTCTTAAATAGCTGATCAAGCTTCATCTTTCCTCTGAAATACCGAAAGGCTTCTTAACCAGCTGTTCATGCTTTTCATAGGTCGGAGAACAAAATTTGCCAAAAAAAACTTGTTTCTGAAGAGCGATTGTGGTTTTTCGCAGCTGTGTTCAACAATTGCAGTTGTATCCTTGTGCTCATCTTTGCCTTTCATGTTGAAACCCTAATGTGGAAACGTTCTGCCTCTCAGTACAAGCTGTGCAAAGTGAAGAAGATCATTATCGGCACCAAGGGCATTCCCCACTTGGTGACCCACGATGCCCGCACCATCCGGTACCCTGACCCCCTCATCAAGGTGAACGACACCGTCAGGATTGACCTGGAGACGGGCAAGATCACAGAGTTCATCAAGTTCGACACAGGTAATTGGGGAAAGGGGAGCAGGGTCGAGCCCAGGCCCGTACTGGGGCTCAGGCATCTTGCCTCCTGCTGTTTCTGACCCATTCTTGATATCTGCTAATTAATACAGCTTATGGGTCCAGTGTCCACACAGCTGGGATCTTTCCTGAAGCATCTCAGATGGGAACAAAATGCTTTCAGAAAGCTGTGTTTCTTTTGGATTCCTTTAATTCTTTTGGATGTTTTTGCTGTTAAATGTTGACGTTCAATGGGATTTAATCCCACGAGTTAAATTGTTACGTTACGGCCACTCCAGGAGTGAAATGTTCCCAACATCAGTCTTGATGGGTGGAGAAACTCACATATCTCTTGAAACTAGATGGTAATGCTATTCTTCCATTGCGAGAGTTGAGGGTAGAAAAGAGCACGTCATCTCATAGAATGCAAAAAACTTTGTGTTTAAAGATTCATTAGGAAAGGTGTTTCAGAGCCTTTGCATATGTTTGAAAGGTTATATTTTTTATATCTAAGAACACCCTGAATGTGGGCTTTATGCAAGTCATTAAACCTAATGTGGGTTATTACATGTATATGGAGTTATTTTGCCAATGAAATCAGTTTAGTGATTTGGCAACCTCGACTCTCTTAAGGAATATCTGGTGCAATTTGGAGAATCATTTTAAATTGTACATGTACCTTTCACCTTGGAATGTGTATAATGGTTCCTGATTTTTTTAAATTGAATCAGATATACTAAAGGTTACAGTATTTACATACTCAGATGACTTGTCTTACTGTTTTTGAGTTTGTGTTTTATTTCTTGAACTTAACTGTTTGAAATATTGAAATCCTCTGCAGTAGAAACACGATTAGTGCGTTTCTGTTAAGATGTAATATTCTTTTGTCGAAAGCTTTGCTTCAGTTATTTGACATGCTGTGTTATGACTTGTGGTATTATAAGAGTCTGGAGCTCAAGTTGAATATCAGTTGTGCCACTTTACTGGCCTGGTAGCACTTCAAAAATAGGATCTGTTACAGCCGCTTGGTCATTTTGGTCATTGAGGCGGAGCAGTGGCACTGTGGCTAAGGATCTGCGCCTGTGGATGGAAGGTTGCCGGTTCAAATCCCGCAGCTGGCAGAGGAATCCTACTCCATTGGGCCCCTGAGAAAGGCGCTTAACCCCAGCTGCTCCAGGGCTGCCATATAAATGGCTGACCCTGAGCTCTAACCCCAAGCTTCTCTCTCCCCGTCTGTGTGCCACTGTATCTCATGGAGAGCAAGCTGGGGTATGTGAAAAGGCAAATTTCTAATGCAAGAAATCGTATATAGCTAATAAAGTGATCTCTTTTTTTTGGCACTTGTAACTAAACAGGCATGTTAAGGTTTCAGTTTATGTATGTTGAGTATAAGAATGGACAGCACCCTGACTACATTTGAAAAGCCTTTGATGGTTTTTTAGACACGATGTGGGGTTGGACAGTGCTCGATTCAGTTTGAGAAGGGTTATCAAAGGTGGAAGGCTCAGGAGCATCTCCTGTGACCAGAACTTGGTTTTTCACAGGTGATGAACAAAGCCTGTCACTAACTGTGTGCTTTTCCCTGCAGGTAACCTGTGCATGGTGACTGGGGGTGCTAATTTGGGCCGAATTGGTGTGATCACCAACAGGGAGAGGCACCCTGGGTCTTTTGATGTGGTCCATGTCAAGGACAGCACTGGAAACAGCTTTGCCACCAGGCTGTCCAACATTTTTGTGATTGGCAAGGTGAGGCTTGCTGCAGAGCTACCCAATAGGGGTGTACATATAGAATTGTGAACTTAAATTGATAGTCTGGTGGGGGGCTTTAAGGGAGCTTAAAAGTTAAGAATAGCTGCCAAAAACTATATACATTAATCAGTTCTTTAGTGTGAAAATAGATTTCTCTTTGAGAGACGAGAGGGAACTCTGGACAGTCTCTGATCTATTTTGATTCAGTTGCTTAAATGGAACAGACCTGATTACTGGAGTGGTAATCACTGCCATCTGTCTCTCTAGTCTTGTAATTTGTATCTGCTACAGGTCATCTGCATTGGGCTGCAAAGTTGCAAAAATCATCCAGGCACAGACCTGTACTTAAAGCAAGTTTTTGTGCAGTGGTAAATCTGAGTGTAATGGCACGTTTCAGTCCCCTGCTTGGACTTGGGGAAGTGTGAGGGAACAGAGTCTTAATTCTTGTTAAATACTACTTCAATTGGCGTACACTCTGCTCTTGTCTTCACGTTTGGAGCAAGAGTTCTCCAGTTTGATCCCTGTATTGAAATCATTTGTTAATAGCTGTGTTTGGAATTTCAGGTATTTGCCAAAGCTGCTGGCAAATAGTTTTTATCGTATAAAAACTACAGCTGATTTCTAATGATTGCATTAGGTTAATGAACATTAGAAAATCATCTTAATTATGACTTTAAAAGTAAACCTTGGCAATGTTTTTCACCATCAATTAGTTATCACACTATTAGTCTTTTTTTTAATAGAGAGGTGGTTAGAACTTGATTTTTCAAGAATCACTTCTAAGAGCAGTGGAGCTCTTTGGTACTCTTTCTGAAGCCTCTTGACCAAGTGAATGATGCCTTGCACTGAGCACTAGAATGATATTCCTGTAGCGCATGCTGTAAGACTGTCCTGTCTTGTTGTGTTTCAGGGTAACAAGCCGTGGGTGTCTCTGCCCCGCGGAAAGGGTATCCGCCTCACCATTGCTGAAGAGAGGGACAAGAGGCTGGCAGCCAAGCAGGGACAGTAACTGTGCCAACGTTGACTGGGCATCCCTGTACAAACAGCAGAGATTCATGAAATTTGAATAAAATGTTATTTACAAAAACACCATTTTTTGAGTGTTACTGATGTATATCAATAAGACTTTGCTTTCTATGGTCTTACTGAGGAGATGACTTGTGTATTCAGTTGTGCATCGGTACTTTTTCCTGGTTTTGCACAACCTGATTTACCAATTCATTCCTCTAGTAAAGTCTCTCCACTTCATCGGTAATGTAGTTTCCATTGTAGAATGCTCACATTATTTAATTCTTTGGGAATAAAATACTGAAGTTTAAGTGATTTATCTGTCTATAATAGCTACATGTTTCTAAATGTTCAAATATATTCATAATGCTTTGGGCTTTTCCTGTTGCCTTTTAATGAGCGCTTAATTTGTGAGAGATCCAGCCACTCGTTCATGCAGCACCTCTCCGTTTCCTCCGTGTAGCACTGCTCTTTCTCTAGGTCCTGCCACAGGTGTATCAAGAGTGGCCTGCAATGGCCATCAATACAGTAGGCCTCAGGGGAGTTCTGCCACATATCGACCCCTGAACATTTTCTCAACAGGTAAATTATCACAATGCTAGAACATTCCGCATGTCAACCCAGTGCTGAGTGTTTGGCTTTTGTATTCAGCCCCCTATAATATGAAGGAGCAGGTAAGGTTCTAGAAGCTTCTTTTCTCAGTCTTAGCTGAACTTGTGAATAAAAACATTAGAGGGTTAGAATTACAACATTTTTAATGTACAGGCCATTAAAGATTATTTGAAAATGTAAATGGGACAAATTATTTTTATGGTTATGTTTACATACTGTATTCATTTCCATGTTATTAAATTTTGTTTAGAAAACCTTGAGGCACAACAAACATCTTTTGCTAGATAAGTCATTGAACTCAATCCAGGGCTATGAGGAACTGGAGGCTGCTGTATATGCAGACAGCTTTGGGGGATTGTGTACAGGAACGCCTGCAGACAGGTGTAGAGTGTGGGGAAGTGTGTTCCTCCGAATGCGCCGAAACAATTTCCCAACATGCTCTTTATCCGTGCTGCGTCAGTGCGGGAAGTTTTTCAGCTGCAGAAAACGAAGCGCGCTCATTGGTTTGCGATTACCTCACTATCTGTAAAAGAAAACCACAGAAGTGCCGCAGGAAAAAGAAAATTGGAGCTGGTCATTGTTTTCCCCTCGGCAAGTGTGTTCTGCAGTGTGTGCTCCCAGGACTTGACGAGGGAAGGTGCCATATGGGCACTGCTGGGCGCAGCCTGCTTTTCTGTATCTCGCGCCAACGCACTCATCACAGACCACACCGAATAACCCAGTAGGTGCCAGCAGAGCTCAACAGGGCTGTCTTCAGAGGTATTCTGCTTGAAAGCAAGTGTCCTTGGGCTAATTATAGCACACAAAACAGGACACTGGACACCATGCTCTCTTTTAAGTTTACTGGACTCTAGCATGCAGGAGAAGGATTGAGAGTTGGGCTCCACTTGGGCTCCACCTGGCCTTGCTCAATGAATTGAAAGTCATTGTACATTCTGGCACACAGATGGAGGAGCTGTTAGGCTGCCTTGGACCAACCACAATCTGTCCTGTTCAGAGCTCATCCTTTCCTGCTCGGATCTGTAGGGCTGGAAACTGTTCTGATTCTGGCAAGTGTCGAAATTCTGGGATAAGATTTATTTTAGAGACAAAGGTTTGTCTAATCCCAGATTATTTCTTGCAGTGCAGTAGAAAACTCTGTCTTCTCCCTGTTGCCAGTGGGTGTACTCCTTTTGTCTTTGGGCAGCCAGGTTTGACTGTGTCCAGTTTCTATTGCCAGTCTGTGGTCGCTGAGCCTGTCCTCTCGGAGCAGCCAGGTCTCACTGTGTCCAGTTTCTTTTGCCAGTCTGTGGTCACTGAGCCTGTCCTCTCAGAGCAGCCAGGTCTCACTCTGTCCAGTTTCTATTGCCAGTCTGTGGTCACTGAGCCTGTCCTCCCAGAGCAGCCAGGTCTGTGCCTTTGTCCAGTTTCTATGGCTAGGATGTGCTCACTGAGCCTGTCTTCTCTGGACAGCCAGGTCTGTCTGTGTCCATTTTCTATGGCTAGGCTATGTTCCCTGACTGAAAAGATTAAACCAGATTATCTTTGAGTTATTTGTGGGACCAGCGAAGTGAATAATTGGTTCGGTTTACGCTGTTACTCAGGTCTTAATCTGTTGAAGATTGAGAGATTCAGAATGCCAAATGGGGAGTGTCCCTCAAGAATTAGAGTTGAGGTTTCTTAGGTTCTGGGGCCATAATTGTGTCAATTAAGAAATTCTGAGATAGCCCCAGCTTTCTGAAGCTCTGGGACTTTTTCTGCGGTGCTGTGTGGGTGACTGGTGAGGTCTTTGTGACACTGACCAGTCATCTTTTGTAAGCACACTATGTATTGAAAGGCAACATTTTTTAAACCGAAGCTTGAATAGGCCCTGCAGTGGTAGACATTTTCAACATTTGCTCTAGACCATTTTGCTATCTTGCTCAAATAGTTTGCTTTTTTCCCCTCTCAGGTGTTTTTTTTCCACTTCTGAAGTGTATGTGTTTAGTTGTTTTTTACGCTGGCAAATGTGTTTGCTGAGCTCTGGAACATGCATTAGTGAATTGCTTTAGAAAGTGATATCACCCATGCTATCATGTAATTTTATTTGTATACTAGCTGGAGCCTTAAGGGCCAGACAATATCATGCACTGCTGTCACAGTGGCCCATGGTCACCTTTATTCTCTATTTGAGACCCCTGCTCTTGATGCTTGGTCCAGCAGCATTTTCACCTCCTTGGCTGAGCCCCTTAAATGCTAAACGAGGGTGGGACCTGTCCACTATTTGAATGGGAGACTTCTAGAGAAACCAGGTTACTGCTGTAAATGGTGTTGTTAGACCAGTAGGTGCTGCTCTTTCCTCTGGTCTGGACTTTCCAAACCAGCACCACAGTATGTTGACAAGGCACTCTGTGCTGAAGAAGTTACCAACCCTCAAATGAGAGACAAAACTGACTACGTGTGCATTAAAGATCCCAGGATGTTATTCGTAAGAGCAGGGGTGTTAACTCCAATGTTCATGTTAAACCTAAACTCCATTTCACACATGATCAATCTGGCTGACCTACACTTCCTCCATAATCAGAGAAATATCTCACTTCTCAATCTGATCACACAGGTGGGAGCTGCAATTCAATAATTAAGAGGATCCTCTCTTATATGTGAAGCTCTTTGGGATCAAAATTGTGCCCCATGCGAGATGCACACGATAATTGTTAGATTATTATTTTTAGTTGTGTATTTCCAGAATTAAGGAAGATCTATCTGTCCGTTTTGGACGGGGGGCAGGTTTGCTTTAGAACTGTGAGTAATATCTTTCCCCAGCAGTCTTAGTCTTCTGAGTCTGCAAATAGATCAGCAATACTGGAGAATTGCCTCCGAATTGCCAGAAAGGAAATGAACTCAAAAACGGGAAGAACCAAAAACGATGGGAGGCGAGGGACTGTGTATTTCTCAGATATATTAAGCTGCCCCCCTCCAGAAAACAATGGAAACATTCAGATTTCAGGCGCAGGCCGGCGAGCCAGCTGGTTTTAATCAATTGCTTCCATGTGACCGACTTCATATTAGCCCTGAAAAACGGTCGTGATAAGATAGCCTAGACGGTGCTGCACAGTGGCCTGGCAGTTCCCTAGGGACTCTGCTCTCTTGCTCTCCTCTCGGGTTGGAACCCTGTCCTGCTCATAACGACACCCTCCAGCAGGTCCAGGTGCTCCTGGGGTGTATCCCTGAGCACGCCAGCCTGCGCCAGTTCCAGCCGTTCAACTCTTTTTCCAACAGTCACTGAAATGACTGCCAGTCACGTTTTTGTTTTTCATTTCGACGTTTTCGCGGAAGCTTGGACCCGCGTTCCCTAAAACGAGGCTTTTCTCCCGAGATAGAAAAACGGCAGCTGATGAAGAAGAAAGATCCGGCTCCAACAGCACAAGCTTTGCAACCTGGAACTTCCCTGCTGGCTTCACAGTTTGTCACAGTTAACTCCACACACCCAGGAATTGCCCTGGCCCTTCTTCTTCAGCAACAATACAGGCTGTATTTCGAGCACTCAGAATGAACACAGACGTGGAGACCACGAGGAAGTGCATTTAAAACAGAGAACAGGAGGCGCTTCTTTCGGCAAAGGGTTGTGGGAGTCTGGGACAAACTAGCCAGTCCTGTTGTTGAAGCAGTTGCCTTGGTTTCCTACCAGAACCGGTTTAATAAGATTGTTGGATCAATTGGCTACTAACTACCTAATGGTTAGCACGACGGGATGTTCTCCTCCCGTGTGTAACCTTTCTAAAGTTCTAAACGTTTACATACACATGTATGGTCCTGAAAAACGCAGTAGCCCCCTGCGTGTCAAGCCCAACAGCGAATTCAGGATCTCTCAGAGCATAAATAACCGTAAGGTAGTAGGATCTGCTCTTTCTGTCACCACTCATTTACTACGAGCTGAACACAGGGATCTGCCTATACTTAAATTGCAGCGGCGTTGTCTCCACTCTTCGCAGCTAATTTCTAAAGGATCTCACTGTTTACGTACGGCTTTCAATGCGTTTGTGTTTAAAAAGCTTTTAAACACTTCTATCGCGTGGGTTTGCTGAGTCTGCTTTCCCAGGGTGACAATTAGGTGTATTGTACCTTGCGGAAACTCAGTGCTACCAGAACGTTATCTTGGGTTCACTGGAGGCAGTCCACGGGCTATGACTACTAGTCCTGAGCTAAAAAGGTGAAGCAGAGACAGAACGCGATGAGGTTCCAAGCCTAGTGGTACCTCGGTATAGTGTTTCCAGATTCTGGATTTGAGAGCAAAGACTACACATATGAAGGTGGTGTAAAAACCACATATAAACGACAGTGAAAAAGTGAGGATCCTCGTGTTTGATAAAATAATAGGTGTATCATGTAATAGTGCAGTAATTATTGCAAAATAACGCAGAAAACTATTTTAGAAAACAAAGTTTTCTAACGGCGTATTAAATATTAAGTTTCCGTTATAAACCTAACATGCGGTAAGACTAGAAGTTGTAATTTCCATTTAAACATTAAGATGCTCTTTTTTTATTTTGGCTTGGAGCATTTTTGCTATCGCTCTGTTTCGTGCCGCATCCAGAATTGTAACATTCACAGTTTTCTCAGTAGTCATTCCTGGAGGAGTGGGCTATGCTTTGCTCTCTGATGATAGGTGAACGGCCTTGACCGGAGCGCTTTTTGGGTTTCAAGTTAAAACAAGGAGGCTACAGCGCTCCAGCTACAGCTCCGCGCAGTGGACAATTAATTACAATGCAAAGAGACATGAAAGTCATCGCAACTCCTGGCCGAGATTTCGCAGCAACAGTTTGACTTTTCCTGGAGTGCCGACCGACTGTTTGTTAAGGGTACCCTCGGGCGAAAATGCCTTTTTGTAAGAGGGCAATCCTCCCTAGAGATGTTTGCAAAGGAGACGCGAAAAGGCAAGCGGCGATATTCGCGGATCTGGTGGACGTTTGCGGCTTTTCGCTGTGCTCGGTGCTAAGACAGCTCTCGGATTTATCCAGGCAGTCTGTCAGCATCATAGAAGAACTCGAGGGGGAGATCGTTTCGATTTATCAGCGTTCCGGGACTTTGGAGAGCAAAGTTATCAGTCTCCAAAAACACGTTTCTGCGCTAGCTACAAAGCCATCAAGAAGGAGTAAGTAAAGGCACCAATTTTCCGGTCATTTCACGGGTGGAATTTTAATTGCGGACTTCTTTCACCAAGTTTTTATTTTAGTAAAAAAAAAAGTGCCAATAATTAAGCTTAGATTTTCTGACATAAATATAAGTCGTTTTCGTTTAATATGATGCATGTTGTATGAGAGTGACTGTGATTGTGTATGATAGGCACGCACTCTTAAATCAAACTTTGATTTTGCCTTTTTCTTGGACTTTTCAATCATTATTTGACCAACGTATCCAGTTGCAGATATATGCAATATAAAACCAGCAGCCTGATATAAATTAATATCCCATTTTTCTCGCAACCTTGTATCTTATTTCCTTCTTTAAAGGTGTTTACATTTTTGTCTAATAGTGCATTTATTTCGTAGAAATAGGAGCAAATTCAGGTGATTCATACCGTCTGTACAGTATACGATTGTAGTATATAAAGCCTTTAGGTTTATGAAATCCCATCTGGATAATGTTTGGGGTGTAACTGCGATCAAAACATTGTTCAACTACACAAGCTGACAAGTTCAACTCGTGACACAGGATTGGCTTGTGCGGAGTCCAAAACTCACAGCTGGGACGAGCAAGCAGTGGTGTAGTGGGAGCGGCAGAGGGAGGCAGATACAGGTTCCACCCCCAGGCTACATTTCCATTGCAGTTTTAGATTAAAAGCATTTTATTTCCGACAACTTTGACATGGGTGTTAACCTCAGGAAATGTTGTACTGCAGTACATTATTTTGAAATACTTCGTTCAGTGACTGATTAAATAAAACAGTCGAGATACTTACCCGTACAATCACTAAGGGCCAGTTTATTAATAACGCGAACACATTTCAGATGGTAACGACCTCTTATTTCCGTTACACTGACAATGCAGGAAAAATAATATAGGACGCAACGCGCAGGTACGTCTAGTTTATATACAGTAGTAGCAAATCAGGGCTCACACCATGATGACCTCTGTGGTTGGCAGCGTTTGAGCTCCTTGAGCTAGCAATCAAAAAGCTTGAATGTTTGTGTAGCATTTTTATGCTTTGGAGTAGCCTCGTGGGAGATATTTCCATTATTATCAGTTATCCAGAATGACCAGTGAAATGTGAACCAGGGAACACAAGTGGAAACAATGTGGAAGAGCAATTAAAACCAAATAACAGGAGGCACTTCTTTACACAAAGGATCGTGGGAGTATGGAACAAGTCACCCAGCCATGTTGGCAAAGCTGATAAACTGGCTTCTTTTAGGAAACGGTCGGATGAGAGCCTTGGACTGGTTAGGTACTCGCAACCAAACAAGTTGGATGGGTTGAATGGCCTCCTTTCATCTGTTACCCGTCTTAAGTTCTAACAGTTTCTCTAAAGTGCACCTAAAATATTTCAGTTTCAGGTCAGCCAATTGCAGTCTGTTCTTTGCCCTCTTCAGAAAAAAGAGACATCTTGTTAAACTGTATTGCTTTAACTGAAGGGAAAACCCTGTTAGGATAGTGTTTCTGCCAAACTGAAACTAAAGAGGTTGTTTTTTTGAGCAACCGGCTGCAGTTTCTTGATTTCCCTTTGGTCAGAGCTAAACCAGTGACATGGTAAATGGAAGTGTTTAGTAAGAAAAGAAGGGCTGGCATCACTTAATATTTCTTGAGGCTTTTTCATCATGGTGAGACTTCTTGGCTGGGGAAAGGGTTCATCCAAAGTACTACAGTGGGCTTTTTATCATGAGGCACAAGCAGCTGTACATTCAGAACAAATATATTTCCTCTCGGTGCTTCAACTAGGCCCAGATCCTCCCCAACAGTGTCCCAAGGGGGCTGCAAGATAAAAGATTCAGTTTCAGTTCCCTTTTCCATAAGAAGAACATCTGGGTAACTGTTAATTCCAGGAAAACAGACGACGAAGGAACAACACAGAGCTTAAGAGAAGTAGATTGGGATAGGACAGATATGGAATCAGTAGAGAATGGATGACAACAGTTTAAGGTTATTCAAGGAGATTCATACCAAGAGAAAGCAAATTCACAGCTAGACAGCAGTGGTCAAAGTGGATCTTATTAAATATAATGAATGTGATTAACTCTAAGCACAGGTGAAAAGGGATATTAGAATGACTGACAGAGAAATAACTTGGAGGGAGTTAACTGTGGGGGTTAAAACAAATAATAAAAAGATCTTTCAGTACCACAACTGCAAAAGAATAGTAACGTGTTTCAGAGACAGAAATGAGAAAACTTGAGAAAAAAGCTATGATATTGGATAATGTATTAAGTTAATATTTCACTCAGCCCTTTACTAAGAAAGAAATTATCAACATGGGTCAGGCTGAGGTAGGAAGAAATATTTCTATATTCAGTAATACTGGCACAAGAGACAGACATGTTGCAGATATTGGATGCATTTCTGATAAAGAAATGGCATTGTAGCAATTGAACATAAGGAAACAAGATATGATACCTTTTGTTTGTTAGTAAAATTCAATTCTTCACTCAGGATGGGGAATAATACATTTCGATTGGCTTACCTTTTGATAACCTAGTCCTTATTCTACCACAAGAGTGAAATAAAATGACAAAACCAAACTAAATAATTACAGACCAATATGCCCAGTACTACAGTTACATGTAAGGGTATAAAAACGATGATTAGAACTAAACTAGAGGATCACGTCTACAGTAATAAGATTATAGGGGTTGAGCAATGGGAAAGGTTGGTCACACTAGCTAATGAACAAGCAACAGTATTGCCAGATGCAAACAGTGTTTGATATAGATTTTCACAA
Organism: Atractosteus spatula; assembly: GCF_055471065.1. Classification (NCBI taxonomy): domain Eukaryota; kingdom Metazoa; phylum Chordata; class Actinopteri; order Semionotiformes; family Lepisosteidae; genus Atractosteus; species Atractosteus spatula. The sequence continues at coordinate 42,212,828 of NC_142714.1, read as the reverse complement.
ATCATTTGATGTAATGTATAATAAAAAAATGTTTAATTGCATGTGGTAGCAATTCAAGGTAATACATTTGGACTGAGACACGGTTAATGGATAGTATGAATAACAGATAAGGGGGATGAATGCTCGAACTGGGGTGAACTATTGGAGTACCATAGGGATCTTAGGACCACTTATCTTCCTTAATAATGCAGGCATTTTGAATTGCAATGTAGTTAGTAAACGAGTAAATTTTGCAAAATATGGGAAGGAAAAAAACACCTGGCAGAATGTTACATACAGGAAGACAAAAAACCCATACATTTTAAATATGAGAAATGGTGAGCTTGAAGTGCAGGTATGTGCAAGTAGGTTACAGTTTTTTCTTTTGAGTGTTTACGGTGGTTCTCAGCCAAGGTCTTGGAGACCATTGTGTCTTTTGGTTTATGTATCAGTTGCAGGAAATTTGTTTTCTTTTTTTTTATTTTAGATGTTTCTTCAAATGTTCTGTGGGGTTGGCAATTCATATCAAACCTGTACAGTTCATGAGTTTCAGAACTCCTGAAATGCGAAATGTGATGCAGTGTAAACTAGGAACGTGTAGCCCTCCTGGGTCTGTTCATCACAAATTGATGACCCATTAAGAACATTTTAGTCAGAAATAAGGAAACAAATTACTAATTAGCTTAAGAACATAAGCATGGCTACAGGCAAGAGGAAGCCTTTTGACCATCTGGCCTATTCAGTAGTTAGTAGTTCCATGATCCCAGAAACATATCCAGCCGTTTCTTGATAGAACCCGGGATATTTAACAATGTAGATGGGAAGCTTGTTCCAGTCTCCCACAAGTCTTCTGGTAAAGAAGTACCTCCTGCTCGGAGTTTTAAATTCACTTTCACTTGAGCAAGTTTCCTCTAGTTTGCTTTTCACTGTTCGTTTTCAAGAAATCTCTGTCATGGGTTTGAGGAATTTGAATACCTGTAATGTTGCAGAGAGACTGCATAAACCTCTGCATGCTGGAGATAATCTGCTTTAATTTGGCTGTTTTTGACACCAGGGGCTAAGTGTAGAAAAAAGAGGGAGCAGGTCTGTTCCCATTAGCAGTGGTGCTTAAGGCCCCAGCTGGGACACATGCCATCAGACAGTGGTCTCACAGGAGCAGAGCTGACAACCTCTGTTCCAGACACAGGCAGTTAGTCGCTGAGCCAGCAAAATTCGCTTAACTTTGTAATATTAACACTAATAATTCTGCTAGTCTTGATGGTATTAAACATTTTTGTGGAACCTGTTGCTCATCTGGTATTAACTCCGGAGAACCCCTTCCACAGACTGGAAGTCAGACCCTAACTGCTATAGACGTACTGTATGTCTTGCCTTCCCAAGGTCTTGGACAAATTGTTAACAAGCAGCTAAGCTCTTTTTTATACATCAGTTACATTTTATTTGATACGCAGTCTGGTTTTTGTTCTGAATGTGGGTGAGTTACAGTAGCTGTGAATGTTCTTAAAATGCTCTTGACAAAAACCACACTAGCGCAGCTTTCCTTATAGATTAATTCCTTAAAGTAACGATGATAAGACTTGTATCATTCAATATTATATAACAAATATTTGATCATTCGGAATCTGTGCAATAGGGCAAGTTTTAAAGAGCCTTGCTGTATAAATATAAGCAACCCAAAGCATATATGAATTGACTGTTTTTTTACTTACACTTGTAGGATAAATGGCAAGCCTTCTCTGTGATCATCTACATTGGACCAAGTTACCTGTATGGAGTTGTTTATTTCAGTTCCTTTATGTGCTTGGTGTTTTACTGAGGCTACTTATTTTAAAAGTGGATTTTTCCTGTGTATCGGTATTCTAATCACGTAAGCAAGTTGTAAACTTACAATTTCAATTAGACTCAGTTATGTACTGTATTTAACCAGGTCAGCAAACAAAAAAAAATACACAAAAATATGTGTGCATAAAAGAGACACTTTTCTTTCTTACTGGGTGAATCTTCATTTCTTTCTGCACAGGGTTGATGAATCCACAGTGCCTTGCAGCTGTTCCCCAGGGCGAAGTGTTAATTGTCTTAGTCTGTGCCATTTCAAATACAGTCCAGAGAATGTGAGGATGCAATCTTCTCGGTTTCTCTCCTCTGCAGGCTCTGCGGGAGACAGGGTCACTGTGGCTTGGTGATGACAATCTCTCCACATCTCTCCACTCCTGCAGTGTGACAGAGCCTTCTCATTCTCAGAGAGCAAGCAGTGACCTCGTAATGCTAGCTCCTGCTTCTCGACAGATTTATTAATCACACACAGACCACCTTGGCTCATTTTACCCTGACACAACTGAGGAGGGTTGTGTCATTAGCTAACCACTAACCAAAAAATTAAAAGTAGAAGAACTTAAACGTTTATGATTAGTTCTGGCTTGTGACCCCTGGTCAGGTTAAAAGAAGTGCTTGTGCAGAGTTCTTGAGGCGGTATTTGTCGTAGGGCACAATTTTGCTACTTGCCAAGAGCTCACTTTTACACCCCCATCTGCATGTGTGTTTCTCATCTTGCTTCTTTCCATGCGTTTAACAGCTTATGAGCAGAGCTCAGAGACAGAGGGAGCAGCTGGGGGATGTGAGCGTTAAGGGCTGACATTACATCCAGGTAATGCGCAGCAGTAACAACTTCCTGTCTTGGCTCGGGCCTTCCTCTCAGATACAGGCCTTGCGCACACTTTCCGCTGTCCTGGTGTTGCCACGGCAGCGCTCCAGATGTGGATGCCAAAAAAAAGCCCAACCAGGACGGGAGTGTTTACAGATGGACAGATGAGTGAGGAGATTGTCTGTCGGCAAGGTCGGGCCTGGCTTTCATCTGTCTGTTCTTTACAGCTTCAGAATATCAGGGGAACTTTCCTTAAGGCTTCTCCTTCTTTCGTTTGTTTGAGGCATTGATTTGCCTTCACAGCCCAATGAAATGGAAAATGTTTCCTGTTCAAATTACTATGAAATCCACTTTCAAAGGTTACTCTTCCTACAGAGGCCAAAATCATTTTTCAAATTACGTTTCCATTATAGCTTATCGCCATGACTACTGAAACAGCGGTTTTGACCTGTGCCTCTTATTGTTATTGTCAATGCAAAACTTGGAAAGCACTGCCTGATGTTTTCAGACCATAAAAAAACATCATTAATGTCTTTCTGTTTGTATAACATGGCAAATGGTGTAGACAGAATAAGAGAAACATTATATGTAATGAATATAAAATACTCTTCTAATGTTGTATTTGTTTTATAGTGTTGTCATGGTTCATCCTTGTAATAGTGCTTTGATATAAGACTGCTAGTTACTTTTTTAAGTTTTATGGATTGTGTTATGTGTAAGTTTTTTTCTTCAGGACTTTACACCAAGTTAAAAAAATAAACAAATGAGCAGACACAAATAAGCAAACAAATAATTTACTTATTCTAATCATACCTGCTTACACACCCCCCAGCTCAATAAATCATGCTTTATTACATAATCAGTACAATTGTTTTACAAGAATCAGTAGCTTGTATACCTTGAAATGTCTCAAATTGCAGTGCAGTGGGAGTCTGATGTATTTCCTTCCACCCAGTGAGCTTGTCAGTCAGCTCGGTGGCTGAATCACATTGGCCTTGAAGGAGATGGAATTAGTTTACAAAAGACACTGTGTGCTGTGTAACAGCATTTGTTCCATGGTTTTCTGCATTAACAGCTCACAGAGAGCTTGTGGGAGGTCTTTACAAGATGTGTTTATGGCAATTTGAAAGCTGCTTAATCTTATATTGTGAGTGGATTTCACCAATGTGTTTCCCCTGTGGGGACAGGGTTTACTCCCAGGCAGACAGTTGTGAAGATTTCACTGAGAAGGCCTCTTGGGTTGTGAAAGATGAAACAGACGTGACTCCCTGTGTCCAGATCCTCTGTCCAAAGTAATGATAAACGCACGTCCAAGTCAGGGTCTCGATTTCAAGAATCCCGTCATGGAAGTAGCAGGCATGTTTAGGTGTTGCTTTCTTGAGGCTGCTTCTCGGTGCAGGACTCAAGCACTGCAAACGTTACGCTCACTGAAAGCGGCTAAAAATAGGGAAGGGTGTGAGCCTGGGGATTGATGCCTGACAGTGGCCACCATCCAACAGCTTGCCCACGGAGTCCCTCATTCCAGATGGCATCGTGCACAATCCTGCAGTTCCCCCAACAGAGCAAAGATGCTCAGAGCGCCCCCTCTGCCTCTCTGATAAGGCCGAAGCTAACACAAACCCCCCCCTTTAGCACTGTGGTGAACTGTAGCAAAGCAGCTCCAGCACCAGGATGTTGGATATTCTTCTCTTTGGAGCACCAGACAGCAGCATATCGCCGATTTAGTGTCTTCAATCCTTTTTTACATTTGACTCTGTCTGCAGTTGCAAGCGCAAGTCAGTGTTACAGTTGACATTCAGGAAACCGAGGGGTGTAAATCATTTTGTCTGCCTCTTGGCAACACATATCTCACAGACGGTGATTTTCCTTGTGTTTACAGTCAGGCCACAGCAGTCAGCAGTAGCTGTGGTGTGGCCTGGTCCAGAGCCCGATCCTGGTAAGCCTGTGGTACCACTTTTCATAGGGGGTTTTCGGTGTTGGTATCGGGGTTAATTTGGGTTGCCTCTATTTTAACTTTAGGCCAACAGCCACAAAGGCAAAGGCCTCCAGCTCTCTAAGCCTGGTATCGTGGTCCTGCAGTTGGTGTCTTACTGCAGCACACTGCCTCCGGAAGGAGCCAGGCTCAAGCTGTGAGGTGGATATAGTAAGTCCAACAGATCCTGCTTCAGCGTTACCATGGAGACGGCACGTGTACTGTAGGTATTGAAGCTGACCCAGGTACAGCACCTTTTCGAAAAGGCAACCAACTCCCACATATGACTGCAAAAATTCAGTGATTGTTACTTGTTCTCGGCATATCAGACAGACAATAAATAATAAAAATGAATGGCCCATTTCTGAGTTACTATAAATCACATCTCGACACGCGTTTCACCACTTTCCCAGATGGCTGCAGTACTCAGAAAACACATGCTTGCTATTTAAAAATGAGGCTTCTTTTTGAGTATGTAATCATGTCTCCAGATTTTCTTGGCTATAATAGCTGGGGATTTATTTATGTTTTATAGCACTGTGTTCCAGGCCTCCTTGACATGTGAGAATACCATATACCATAACTTATAAATATTTATGTTTTCCTTAAAATATCATTTTCAAATAGATATTCACTTCAGTTTATGTGAAGCAATCTTCATACAGTGATGTGAAAATGAAAGTACACCCCCTTATGATTGTGTGGTTTTATATATTAAGATATATCTGACGTTCACCTAGTCCTCACCAAGTCCTAACAGTAGATAAATCTAACCTCATGCGACAGATATCACTCACGGTTTTTACTCAATATTTTTTAAACAGAAAATCGGCCAACATTCAGAAGTCTTTTGTGAAAAAGTAAGTGCACCCTTACTGCTTCCATATCAGTTAAGAAGCTAATTTAATCAGGTGCTGCTAAACAACTGTACATGATTAGTTGATCATCAGGAAGTCCTTCCACCTGTATATAAAATCAGAAACCTTGTCAGTTTCTTCTGGAGCATTCAGGTTTGTATAACCTGGGGTGTTTAGTAACACAGGATGTGTGTAATCAGAATTAAGCTTAGTGTTAAATTTTCCTCACTAATGGATTTTATAGAATTCCACGGCTGATTCCTTCTCAATCATTGTTTTTTTTCCTTTTTAAGTAAAACAAACTGATGCAAGTGGATCCTTAATAACCCTTTCTCGTTTAAAAAGGTTTTATTTAAATGTTGTGTGTTTGTAATTAAATGTTTTGTGGTTGTACTTCTGAATGACTTTTATGATCAGATCAGCTCTGTCTTGTTGATTTTTGGATTTGTCTGGTCACCATGCACAGTGCTTAGTGCATAGACAGGACCTGTAATAAAAGAATACCTGAGGCAGTTTCACATTCATATTTTTAATGAAACGTTTACATGTGTATTTTTGTGTTTTGCAGTTATAATTCTATAACTCTTTTGAGGTTTTCAAAACAGAGCACCTACAGTATATATTAATCTAGAGTTTTCTTTCTACAATTTAGCGATTGTAGATACTGGGGCTTTGTTAAATTGCTTGGATAAAGAAAAACACAGGAAACCTATTGATGATCTCCTGGAACAAGAGAAGGTTTGTGAAATAGTTTAATTGAATAACCTTACGCAACGCCTAGTAGATCCCTGAATACTATGCTTACAGGAGAAAACAGATTACATGTTATTTGGTAAACTCTTGCTTTGACATTTCAGCAACTCCTGTGACTTGTAATGGCAACTGTGCCACCACACACAATAGCTTGTGATTAAATCAGGAGCTAATGAATGCAGCTTTCAATGATAAAATAATGCAAAATTGTTGTCATGCCAACAGGAGTCTATTTATACTGCATTTTTGGTTTCAAATTCATGCTTCCTTGATTAATATTTGAAGTATGTTGCTATATAAAAGGAAACTGCATGTTGTGTAAGAGTTTTGTGTGTCTGACTCATTTGTTCCACCTGACCTCCGTATTCTGATGTGATGAGTCTTTGACCCCCCTGCCCCTCCTCCCCCCCCCCCCAGGAATACATGTATGTCAGCAGATGTCTTCTCCTCCAAACTAGAAGTCAGTGCTCCTAATAAATCACTTTCATTCCTCACCACTTCGAGCGTGAGGAAAACTAAGCATGCCGTCTTTACAGTGTTTGGTAACTGTTTTAATTTACTGCTCTAACTTCCAATCCAGCGAGAAACAAATAATTTCAACTGTGATAACTTTCTGTCAGCTTTGTGGCTGCAGTGTGGCATTGTGGTCAAGGCTCTGTCCTGGAGGGTTGCAGGTTCAAATCCTAGGTGGGCCGCAGCTGTTTTGCCCTTGGGTGAGGTTTGTACTCCGAGTGCTTTAGTAAGTGTCCTGTAAATGCGTCTCCAGGTTGATCAAATGGATAAAAAGGTCTCATCATTGTAAATGAGAGTTTTTTCTCAATTGACTGACTTATGAATAGAAAAATGCCTCAGGTGTTAGAAACTTGTTCAGCTTTTTTTTCCACACATTTGGTTTAGCCATCATACAGCAATATGCACAAAACAGATACATTTTTTTCTTCCAGTATCAGAATGCCTGACCTTTGCTCCTTACTGTAGCAAGTTTCAGTAGGTGAAGAAACAAATCCCTGTAATATTGGGTTCACAGTGCTGACATTACATCTATTATTCAGTGTGTAACGCTTACGGCCGACAGGTACTGTGTAAGAGCCGGCTTACCAGAGCAGGTGACGTCACCGCCCTTCCCTGTGATAGCAGGACCACAGCTAGTGGGCTGCAGAGAGATCTCTCTTTGGCTCACTGGGCTGGGTCCCTGCTGAGTGACGCGGGAGTCCCGGGTTTGAGGCCCTGACGGTGGGGGGCCGACCTAATGCGGCAAGGGCGCCCGTCTGAGCCCCCGTTGCGTTACAAGTGTAATGTGTTGCCCTCTTTCTCTTCAGGTTTTCGTATTTCTACAGGATCAAGCTGTTGTTGTAGCCATGTGGTACAGTATGACTCTCTAGGTTAGAGTGGTAGACGTAGATTTTAGCCTTTGTGAGCTAAGCACTCATCACCAGGTTGAAATGTGTTGGACAAAACAATGCTTAACCTCTACCAGTTTGCTGTGTAATCGTAGGTGTCATTTTGTGCACCTCCACTCTACAGCCCGGTGGACGCACCACCACATGTGAACCTGAGCCAGCAGCTCACAGGAAGGCTCTCTGAGCATTTCTTCAGGATTTAAGATTTAGACAGTGCTTTTAACAAAAACACTGCGGAAAATAATGCATGTTTTAAAATAGAGTTATTAGAAGGATGTCCCTGAAATGTATTTAGACTAAGCAGGTTTGATCTAGAGTAGCACAGTGGTTAGCATTGCTGCTTCACAGTTCTGGGGCCCTGGGTCCAGTTCTGGACCTGGGAGGCTGTCAGTGTGCAGTTTGTATATTCTCTCCATGCTGGCTCGGGTTTCCTCTGGGTGCTCCAGTTTCCTCCCACAGTCTAGAGACATACTGGTAGGTTAAATGGCTTCTGTGAAACCTGACCCTGGTCTGTTAGTGTCTGTTTTCTGTGTGTGCCCTGTGATGGACTGGTGTCCTGCCCAGGATGTACCCCGCCTTGTGCCTCTTGCTTGCCTGGATAGGCTCCAGTTCTCCTGGCATCCTGAATTGGAAGACGCGGTTAGAAAATGTATGGATGGAGGTTTGAAGTAATGGCTCCTTCCTCGGCTGGTGCTTTTTCAGCTGTACCTCTGTTTGTCAAAACACAAACTCTTGCAAATTAAAGTCACTTGCCAATTTATGACTAGTGTGCCCAACATCCAGCGGATGTTTGACATTTGAATTTGCATATATAGTTTGTTGCTATTGTCTTCAAGTGTTTATCTTTTTTATGTTCACATGGTTTTTTTTTTATGGGAACGTATTTGGTATTTCATCTTGTTTCCATCATGTGTTTTGCATTGCCGGGCTGTTGGAAAGATACTTGAAGGCGTTTTGCGGTCCAATTTGAATAGAGACAGTTGACTGCAGGCGCAGACAGGGAGAGGGGTGTGAACGAACTCAACAAGCTGATGCCCTTTTTCAGTATTTAATGACATTCACCCACTATTTGCTGAAAGTTCGAATAAATATATAAACGACGATCACGCTCATTTGTAATGAAATGGCAGATCCCATCCAGAAAATGGCTGGACAGCTTGTTCCTCACTTCGGCAAACCCTTTGTGTAAAGAGTTACTGCCAGTTTTTAGTTAAAAATGCACTTTCCGCTTGTGTCTTCTGGTTGAGGTTTAATGTTGATCCATGAGAAATCATTTGGTTAACTTTGTCAATCCATTTGCGCAATCATACAATTCGGATTCTACACTTCTAAATCAATAGACCGGCATTTTGTATTTGTTTTCCTATACATTGTCTGTAGGAGGATGATGATACATCAATTTTATCGCCTACATCTTACTCAGTGATAGGTTCAGCATCTCCCAGCTAATAGTTCACAGGCTCGCTCACAGCCCATCTGGTCATTACTAGCTACCATAAAGGCTGGATAGAACCTGGTCTTGTTTGCACCCTTACTTATATTCTTGTTCTGTCTATATGTAATACTCTGCAGTTGACATTTACCAAGAGTCCTGAATATTGATTAAGTCTTTCCTTCAGAAATACTTGGACAAAATGTTAAGAGATTGTGGAAGACATAGCCACGTTTTTAAAAGCATAGCACGTCCTCTATAAGGTGTACAAATGAAGGGTGGTTGAAAACACCCCCTCCCCCTTTCCCCTATGGCCTAAAAATGATGATTTGCTGATTTTTCGGTGATTCTCGAGTCCGTGCTGCAGGACCCAGTGACCTTGCGGAGTCCAGCCATGCTCAAAAAAAGAGTTTTGTGCTCGGCGCAGAATTGAACTTCCAAGACGGCCCAGTTAAGATCAACAAACAATCTCCCTGCCGGCTTTAATGGCTTTAAAATTCATTCCAGATGGCAGGGGCTTGACAGAAAGCAGATGCCTTGGCGGCCCGGAGAGAGGAGCTGAGTGCTGTGAGAGTAGGGTGCTGGGAGCTTTTGAAAATGTGTTTGTTGGCAGCATGGCCACAGAGCCCCAGCCCAGCTATAAAGCACATGAAAACAATAAATTAAAGCAACACCAGCTTACTAGTTTTTAATTCCTGTGTTGTGAGTGAATAACTCATAGGATGGAAATACTACACGTCAGGGGCACCCACAACTGGAGGGTGAGGTCTTTAATGGAAGGTTGCACTTTCTGATGGTATCGAATTCCATAGACAAGGATGTACGTCTACATTCACATGCACAGTATAACATGAAGATGGGAATGTACACTTTTAGCTAGGTCTAAGGCCCTTTCACAGAAAATGAACTTCTTCATCTAAACAGCCTGTTAATTCCACTTCATGTATATCAAGTCAAAGAGCGCAGCTCTTTTACCCTTATTAGGACAAAGCTAATTCTGACAAACAACATGAGCTTATACTGTATATGCATCTTGCAAGGAACTCCTTTCAGGGTTTTTGTGGTTTTTGAGAGTAAGGAGCAGTCACTGTGAATGAATGCTAATTAACCCTGGCGGTTTCACAATGCTAGAAAGCAGAGATGTCTAACATGATTTGTAGTTGTATGAATACTTTATGTATTTTATTGTATTATTGACTAGTCTTGAGAGTTTAATAGGAGAGGATCTTCTTCTAGAAGAAGATGTTAAGTTGTATGACCTCAATTCTTTTGCTGCGTCTGATCATACAACTTAAAGTTTAAGTTGGGTACTTCTGAAATTATTTTAGAAATATAGACACACAGGTGCGTATGGGGATATGCATGGAATACATTTTAGAAGTAACATTGAGTACAATTCAACAGATATTTATATAATCCTTAAATCCTTGAGTCCCATCGGTGAAGAATTACAACGACACAGCTGCATTCCAATGAAGAACATTATTTTAAAACGATGTTGTATGATGCCCCTACAACATTGCGAAGAAGTGTTGCCTATTGTCCGAAATGGAATTCCTGTTTGTGCATGTGCAAGTTTGTGTCTGCACGTGCTTGTGTCTGTTTTGTGAGAGAGTGACAAACCAGGGAAACTGCAGACCCCAGGAGGTCAGAGTCCGTGCCTTGAATTGTGTGTCTTTTTGAGATTGGGCTTCTCTCACTATCCTAGTCCTGGTTCAGCCCGAACTGTGAGCTTGTGAGCTCTGGCCTTCCTTTGGAATTGTCACAGCCTGAGGAACTAATGTATGTAGTGTGGAGGGGAGACGCCAATTCGCAGTTTGCTCCCTTTCTTTTTTTAAACCTGAGTAGGTGTGAGCTATCTTGCCAGAGCTGTGCCGCCGCATTACAGAGTATTCCTCTTTAAAACTGAGTGAGTGTACGTGTAAACAGTACGTCTATGAGCTAGAGATAGAATTAGAAGAGGAGCAAAAATTCCTGTGCTTTGCAGTGCCTGGACCAGAACTGAGGGGAAAAGGAGCCTGTTCCCTCTGGCAGTGAAGCATGCCTCTATTTAAAGGTAATTATGGATGAAATTCTGATTCTGTCGGGGGTTGCAGTAATGTGGGAGTACATTAGGCAGTATTACAGTGAAAGATGTGAATTTATGCATCGTTCTGTAAAACTGCAGCATGAAATTGTGGAAGACATATCCATGTTTTGAAACACATTGCATGTACTCTGTAAGACATCATAGAGTCTTATTTTTATGTATTAACTTCAGTTGGAGGATTGGAATAAAATGAGCAGAGGGATTGAAGAGGCCATGTCGTTCAGTTCTGTAATAGGTGTTATATGTTCTTCAGGTCAAAGTAACTTTGTTTTGTGGGTGCAAGAGGCTCCAACACGAGGTGCACTTTTGTGATATTTCATTGGAGTAGAGCATTCAGGTCAAAATGGACTTTCAGTCGTGCATAGCGACTAAACCCACAGGCACTGCTGTCAAGTCTGAGAAAACACTCTCAGCCACAGTAGGCTGTGATTACCAGTCACAAAGGTTAGCGAAGCGCTGCAAAGACCATTTCACACTTCAGCATTGATCCGTTTGCAGACTTGAGACAGGAAATTAAGTTCTTGATGTCCACAGAAAAGGCCGAGACTCTAGAATGGCTCAACTGACAAAGATGTGATCCTGACATGATGGGTTTGAGACTTGGTCAGGTCACTGGCCAGCTGTGATCAAGGCTCCAAGGAGGCATCAATGGGGTTAGCTGGCCTGAGCTTCACACAGTAATCACTGAGACTTCCCAGGTGACTGCGGAGCTCCAGTTAGCACTGATTCTCGGATATGGAGCTGTGCTGCCTGTGACAGTAAAAAAAATGTAAAAAGACATGTGGCTCAAAGGTGGGCGGGTGGTGGAAGTGCCTACACTACCAACTTCTCACTCTCCCCTGTGTGCGGTCACAGGGTTTGTACCTGCAAGTCTTGATGTGAAAAACACACAGTTGGTAATTCCAAATTGGGTGGTTATAGTAAATATAATTGGTGATTTTAATTTTTTAAAATAATACAAAAGGCAAAGACCCTTGCCCTCCTTTACCACTGTGTGGTGCAGTGTTACAAAAGGTGCCTCTAGGAAGGGATTCAATACCCTCAGCCTGCTCCTGTAAGAGATGAGAGGGAACAGAGGTGTATTCTCTGCCCCTGAGAGAGACATGCTCACCTGCACAGTGGATAGAACTCAAGCAGTTTGTAGGCTTATCTTAAGATTATGTATAGATTTTTTTTCTTCACTGCATTTTAATGCTGTTTCTGGATAGCAGTGTAAGCCAGTATTTTCCCCTAGAACACCAGGAGTCCCAGGAGCAACCAAGAGCAGGCTGACCCTTGTGGTCCAGTTGCTAGTCAGTTCAAGCCTGGGCTGTCTCATTGGCCAGCTGTGACCTGTGAATCCCCCAACAGTGTCCACCCATTGGCTATGCATTGCCAGGTCTGTGAGTGCTGTCGGTGGCCAGGGTTCTCTCGATAGAAGAGCAACTGCTGGGACCCGCCTACTGCCTGCAGTGACATCAGTGAGAGACATACTGCTTCTCCAGTCAGCACTAACTCTCCCTTATGGCACTGCTTGACACACATCAAATGATGAGTGACTCTGACAGAAGGAGAACTACAGGTGTGCATCCACCAACTGAAAAAAAATACAATTACGATTTTTTCAAGGATTATTTCAAAGTTAGAAACATGACTATCCCGTACCAAATTCAGCGCTGGAGAAAATAAAAATGGATTCGCCTTGATTCTTAAAAGGCCCCTTATGGTTGAAGAAAATGATCCTTAGTTCATCTGTGTTGGTCAGAGATGAACTGAGAAATGTTCACAAAGTCATGGAGAGCTGGGAGCTGTACTAACAAACCTGACAAATATGCTGTTTCTTCCAGAAGTTCTCTTATATTTTAATACACCACTTTGTTAAAAACTGCAGTGGTGGGACCACAAAACCTTCATTTGTAAGAAAAGGGTTTTATGACACTTGTGAATTAGAAACTTCCTGAATCCCCAAACCATTTATCACATTTCATGTATGTTTCTATAACCGTATGTGGTTGTCTGATCTGGGGACTTGTTTTCTGGGTTTTGATGATTTTGTGGTACACGTTCTGACAAGGATGATGTAATCCTTGGGTTTGTTATTATGGTCCTGAGCTTTAGCATATCAGTCACTGCTTTCCAACAGATTTGTGACCCCGGGAGTGTGAGTGAAATGTGAGAACAGTTGCAATGTCTTTGGCAATGAAGTCAGGGCGATAGGCACTCACTGTGGACAGCAGTTGTGGGCCTGGTGCTTGTTATTAGCACCATGGGGTAGTGTATTACTCATTTAAAACTGAGGAATATAACTTTAAAAAAGGAAACCTAAAGGATGAAATCGTGCATTGAAATTCCTTGTTGGTTCTGTTCTCCAGCTGTAGAGCCACAATTCGAAACTGATATTACTGTATGTGGCTTGTGATGGGGACAATATGAATTTGCTATATTTTATAAAATGGAAAGACATACAAATTCCTTAATGATAGAGTAAACATATTAACATAAATATATTAGTGATAACCTGCCACTTCTGCCAGAGTGAGAAATAAGTGACAACAACAATGACAGCTGTTTACAAGGTCAACCTAGAGGACTTCTTCAGAATCAACAGTAAAACACAAACCACAGGATGCAACTGGAAACTACGTGGAATTTAAAACCGTAACCAGGAGGCACTTCTTTACACAAAGAGTAGTGGGAGTGTGGGACCAGCTGCCCAGCCACTTTGTAGAAACTCTGACTTTTTTCAAGAAACGGCTGGATGAGATCCTTGGATCAATTGTCTACTACCTACCAAATGGACTAGATGGGCTGAATCACCTGCTCTCATCGTGCTGTTTTGGGTTTTGTATGACATACTCTTTTACCATTAAGGGTTTAGAAGGGATCTGGAATTCCAGTATACTGAGTGGCCAAGTGCAGAAGATAAGGATATTAAGTCAAGTCTGTAGAAAAGGGGCCTCTGTTGGATATTAGCCTTTGATTGAGTTGTACAAAAGAGAAGTGTTCTGGATTCCCCAGTTCTCTTTCAATGAGAGAGTGAAGAGAGAGCTTTTTTGTTCTTTGAAGGTCATTCCCTTAAGGGGTATGAAGAAGAGAGAGCTCCATGTTCCATGGTGCTCATATGACACGCTTATATAAGGCATGGCTATGTTCTCCAAGTATTGTTATTGCAGAACCAGAAAGCACATCTGAATGAGGAGTTTTTCCTTGTTTCAGAGGAATTTACATTCTGCAGTATTTAGTCTTAATTCTTCCAGACACTCTGCTGGGTCCTCAGTTTCTGAGTTTGCATAACTGGTGACTGTGAAGAGGCTGATCGCATTGGTTTTTCTGAAAGGAGCTGATATTGATAAGTAGAAGTCAAAAACAGTGTAAATGTAAGTAGAGGGGGGTCTTGTGGTTGCTAAATTCAAAATGTAGCAAGTGATCAGCCAGAAACGTTGTGTTTTTTTTCAGTTAGCTTCAAGTTGCTTTTCAAGAAGACTGGCCAAGTGTTATTGGAAGACATTGCAGGATGAGGTTTTTGGGAGCCTGTTGTTTTGTTTGTGGGAATGAGTGTTAGGGAACTGTGAACTGTGCACAAAGATGGAATTTAGAGTAATGTATGTAATATGATGTGGAGAGGTGGGGGCTTCTTGGGGAGGGGCTAGAACAGGATATGTTCTTCCAGTGGGTGTCTGTTCATATATTTGTCTGTTTTATTTTGTACTGACTCACTTTAAAGAGGCTTCACATGCTGTAGGTGTTGTGGGAACTGTACAAAAATGCCATTTGCAACTGTTATTCCATATTAAACCCTTTTGGCAACATTTTACAACATATGTTGACCAACAGGGACTCAAAATGATATCTGCCCACTCAGATAACCTCATGGGCTTTGTTTTGTTATGACGTATCTTGTGTTGACAGAACACTCTTGATAAACTGGCAAATAAACTTTCTCAGGGGGAGTTCTCAGGATTTAGTATTTAGAAATCAGTACTGTGTGTATGCCTGGCAGTGATAATACAGTCCGTATGTATACAGCTGTATCTCTGAGTGAACTGAGTGTTGGTAACAGCCTGTCCCACTGCACTACTGCACGAGAGGATGAGGATTCTTGACAGTGGTGTTCCAGTATATCTTGATGTGTTGACACATGTTGCTCATTGACATGTGAATGAGATGAGACTCTTCACCAGACACCAGACTTTGGAATCCTCCAACAATAAGAGATCATCCCAAGATACCTAATCTGTGCAAAAGTCTTGCTTGGAATACGTCTTGAGCAAAGCAGTCCAGACATCACTGGTTCTGAGCTCTGTTACTAGGCAGCTTAGGCAGGAACTCCTGAAGCAGTGGTATGTAATTGCCTGAGCACTGCAGGCTCAGGTTGGCCAGGCAGTTCTTGGCTTGCTGCTCAACAGCGACCTCTCTTCCTCTCAATGCTAACTCTAACAGAGCCTGCAGTGTGAAAAAAGGAAAGGAAAATACTTCTATCAGTAGGAAAATACTGATGATCATACTCATCATACATGAACGTCTCTTTGGTTGTTAATGGGTTCATGTTGTGTTAAATGTATTGTTTAATGTATCTTTTACCTGCCTGCAAAGTAAATTTCCCATCTTGGACAATAAAAGGAAGTAAGTACAAACTTTAAATACTTCAGCAGCTTCTCACCCTGTGAACTCTCTGCTCTCCCTTTTCAGCATTCTTGTGAAGTGACCTGTTCGTGTAGGCTGGGCATGGGTTCTGAGACAGACAACCTGCACGACTGACACTAAGATCATTTCCTTTTCTGCACCACTAGAGAAAAATGCTGCACAGCTAGATTCTGAGTTCTGAGCCACGTAAAGTACAAACTTTTTTGTGCAAAGTGTCAGCTGCACCAGCCAAAGCAAACAAAATATCTGTTATGGTGGATATTGAAATAAAGCATCCAGTAGATAATTATGTATAATTTTGACTAGTGCAGAAGGGAAAGCGGACAGGTGAAGACTGGGTTTCTTTGACTAACGCATGATTATGGAAGCGATGGTCACCAAAACTCGGTTTATGCATTCTGCTTTGCTGAGGTTGGCCCAGTACATTCTACATCCCTGCCATCAAACGCACAAATCTGATTTGATTTAATTTGTCTGGATAACTATATACAAAAAGCATCTTCTGGAGAACATTTGGGTGTTCTCTGCGATCTGTTCAGATACTCTGCTTCGTTTCACTAACACAAAAACTCCCTGGATTCGTGCAGTTAAACGTAACAGTGCTACGTGAAGCTGAGCCTGTGCTCTCACTCACTAATGGCAGTTAAAAATAACTGACAGCAAAGGAATGCAGTTCTTCAGTCAAAGTTGACAAGTAAGCCTTCCATATTAGACCTCAAGTGATGGAGGATGGCTGTAATGTAGGCTATAATCATGATATTCTAATACTAATAATACCTGACTAGTGAGAAATTTAGTAGCCTCCATATTAGGGAAGATAAAAATATATGCTTTTTATGTCTTGTGTGTGTAATTTGTAACTCTGATGGCATGCTGGTTTTTGTACAATTTGTAGGAAATGATAACCCATGATGATAACATCTACAGAGAACACACAGAGCAGTCAGCTAGGATAACATATTTTCGGATTTTCATGTTTTCTCTGTGGTTATGGTTATCTGCCAGTGTTCTTTCTCAATTGATGTTAATCTACTGAACACAGAGAAACAGATTCTCAAATCCAACATCACTGGCACTTCGAAGAATTAGTACAAAATCACTTCAGAATCTTCTTGGACTGTCCATTCTTTGCTTTGTTACCATGAGCTTACTGGTCATACTCCCCCCCCCCACACACACACCCCTCCGTGTTTTAAGAAGCTTTGTTCCAGTTATGTGCGGTCAGTCCCTTATTGAAAGTTTACTGTTCCATACCCTGGTAATGGTATGGTAACAATGACCAGGTCAGTGGGAGTGAACGGGTGGTGTGAGCATTGGAGAGGAAGAAGCTTGCTACCGCATTTACCTTGTGAGAATTTTATTTAAGTCCTTGTGGATTTTAGCTCTCATTTCTTCCTCCTCATGGACATCTTTTCCCAAATGACTCCACCCCAAAAAAAGAAGTCCTGCATTGAAAGTCCCACTCAGAAGCCTCCACATTGTGCGGTACCAGAGTCATCGAGACAGATCCAGGAAGAGCGCAGCGCTGCTCTCAGATGGACAAAGTAAGGAGCTGAGTTGGGTGTTTGTGAAGGCAATCCCCCTTTGCTTCCCACAGGACTGTTGTGTAGCTGAATTGATTTCCCCCTTCGGATTATGATTCCCTGCAGCTCCGCCATCTCAGGCAGCCGCAGCTCTGTGAGAGCGCTAAGACACCACTGCATCGCTTGCGCTGCAGCCAGGAAGCGTGCTACTGTCCCACTGTTGGCTGGTCCATACCCATTGCCCTGCTGGCACTGCTTTCCCCGCTCAAGCTGGTACAGAGTGTCAGTCCGCCCCATCTCTCTTCCACACAGCGCGCGATGTGTTGCCAGGAGCCACTGGAGGGGAAAAAAGGAAAAGAATGCCGAAGGCCAGAAAGTAACCAATTGTGACAAATAGCAATATCTCAGATGTCAGGAGCTTTCTTTTGCTTTTCAACCTCCTCCAGTCCCAGTCATCGTGATAATGAGCAGAGGCACCAGACTGAGCTCTCGAATTCTGTCTCTGCAGGGTTGTTCTTTTTCTGTCACACTGCTTTGGGGATTTTAGTTCATTTTCAACCTTGTTGGGCTTTTGGCTGCTGCACAGTGCTCACAGGCCACAGGGACAATGACCTTTCTGAGGGACTCAGCCATTCGGCTTCCCTTTTGTTGTCCAGTTTTTCTGAATAATTCCAGGCCAGTAAAATGTTTCTCCCTGTGTATTTTTTCTTCTTCACTGCTTTAGCCAGAACTTGATTCCTTCCAGCCGCAACAGTAAATGTGATGAATGTGTTGGAGTTATAACATAACATCACTTTATTAGCCCTATACAATTTCTTGCATTAGGAATTTGTCTTTTCGCATACCCCAGCTTGCTCTCCATGAGACACACAGACACACAGATAAGGAGAGAGCCTGGAGTCAGAGCACAAGGTCAGCCATTGGACAGCGCCCCTGGAGCAGTTGGTGTTAACTGCCCCTGTCCTCCCTTTCCCGACTGCTCCTAGTTCTGACAAGCATGTGTGTACTGAAAAGCATCTATAGTCTTTGTAATTGTATAAGTTTATTTGTTGCTTAAAAAGAGTGTCTCTCCATCTGAAAGAAAGCTTCCAGGGGCTGTGTGTGATATACAAACTATCTCAGAATGATTGCACCCCTACTTGGATGTTTGAAAAAGCATGAGTTAACAAAGCTGGGAATTAATTTCCTCTTCTTGTTAGGTCCTTCCTCTTCCCTTGAAGTATCAGAGATACTTAGTCACAGGATGTCTGTTGTAGCATTTCATTTGGTGGCTGTTTTCCCGTTTGCACTGTCCAGAAAATATCATAAACATTCCTAATTGTAGGGCTGTTCCCTCCAGTGTCCAGGCCAAATATTCCCCTGGCTTTTACCAGTCATGGCCTCCTAGTAATCACCGTCTTTGAATGGGTTTCATTACTTTGTTCCCCTCCCCACTGAGAGCTGATGTGTGGTATAGCCAAGCAAAGTCCCCATTACCTGAAAAGCACATTGAGTGGAGTGTCCAGAAAAAGGCTATATTAGTATAGGGAATTATTATTATTATTATTATTATTATTAATTGCTCAAGCATGGTCTGAAAACTCCTGTACCTCATGTGTGAAGAAACAGAAGAGGTATTTTGTTAATGAGGGTACTTATAGTCCATATGGGTTCTGGTTAGTCCTGTTCTGGGTGACCACCCACTTTCTGCATTTCATTCTATCTCAGTGTATGAAAATAATTGAAACCTTAATTGATATAAGAAGTTGCTTCGGTGGAATATTTGCATTTTGTTTCTAGGCAGACGTTTGGGATTTTATTTCACTTACAAAATACAATGGGTAAAGCTCCAACATGTTTAATAGCCAGGAACAAACAGTTATCATTTAATCTTACTTAAATAATTGAGCCACCTTACCAAACCAAGGAGAATGTATCAAGGATGCTAAAATTCCATTTTTGACACGTTTTGTGTTATTGAAAATTCTGGGTTGAATGGTGGCCAATATGAGTACAGTTCGAAGCATAACTAGAGTAAAAATCAGTAATACATCATATATTTTGGCTTTATTTGTTAATACGCCTTTGTATTCAATGCCAATTCAAAAGCTTTAAGAACATAATCACTTTTTTTACACTTTTGCACAGGGCATTTTAGAGAAGATTTCCATTTCGGGCAATACAGTGAATATAGCCATATAGGTCAGAAAAAAAATGTGAAGATAATATTGAAACATAATTTTTCCTAAATTTCCTTTCTGTCCTAAAACACAGCCATGTAATCAAAAACCTTCCAAGTTTAGTCAGAATTCTAACCTAACCCTAGCTAAGGGTTTGGGCTAAGTTAGCGTTAAGGTGTTCTTCCCAAGAGGTTCCACAGTCTTCCACTGATTTGATTGCAAAAAATAATACACTGAATTAAACTTTTAAGTGAGAAATAATGAAGCCACCTTACCAAACCAAGGAGAATGTATCAAGAATGCTAAAATTCATTTTTTGACACGTTTTGTGTTATTGAAAATCCTGGGTTGAATGGTGGCTACTATGAGTACAGTTCGAGGTATAACTAGAGTAAAAATCAGTAATGCCTCATACATTTTGGCTTTATTTATTAATACGCCAGTTCAAAAGTTTTAAGAGCATAATCACTTTTGCACTCAGGGCATTTTAGAGAAGATTTCCGTTTAGGCCAGTGCAGTACATATAGCTATATAGGTTAGAAAAAAAATGTGAAGATAACATTGAAATATCAGTTTTCCTAAATTTCCTTTCAGTCCTAAAACACAACCATGCAATCAAAAACCTTCTAAGTTTTGTTGGAACTCGATTGTGCAACTGAGGGCTTGGAAGGAACACAAACCAACAAGTGAGTGGGTCACCAGGGCCAGGACAGAACCACAAGGTTAGACTGATAAGTCGTCATTTTAACATGCCTTCATTCCTTATTTACATCTTCTTTACAGCTACAGGACTTTACTTTACAGTATTTGACACAAGAGAGCACGGCTATGTATTTGTGAAAGTGTGGCAGCCTTTAATAACTGCAGTATATCAGAGGTCACAGGGAGAGGATTCAGCCTGAGACAGGAGCTGTGCAGGACAGTGGGGGCTGTGCAGGGCTGTTTCCTCTGGACCTGGAACATGGCTGCAGGATGCAGTGACTTTGCTTTCGTGTTTTTAGAGAGGCTAAGAATACAATTCCCAGAATGTGTGGCTGCATGCTGTCTGAAGAAAGACAGAGCTCTTACAGTGAGTGGTTTGATCCGTCTTGTGATCTGCAGTAAACCAGGGGTTGTTTGCATTCTCAAACAGGTTGTGCTCATGAAAGCTGCTGCTGAAGCACAGTAACTCTGCAATCAGGAAGTGCGTTGAGGAACGTGTGTTCTCCAGTAAATGCTTAGTAAGGCTTGGAGATCTCTAGAAAAGGGACGCGGCCTTTTCCAAGCTAACGGAAAGGGATGTTTTCCACCCGCTCTGCGCTGAAAATGTTTGGAACAGATGAGTAAGAGTTGATATCACAAATGTTTTTACTGTCTTCGTAGGATTAAATTAGAGCCTTATGACCTTTCTCTAGTTCATGCCAAAACAACAACAGATTGTTTCCTCAGCTCTCCTCTCTGAACCCGACAGCATTTCGATCCGAAATCTAGCAGCTGCAGTTCACACCTTGTTTTTATGATTTCCTACTCCCCTTCACGAGAAATCGTTGGATGTCCAAACGCAGGCAGCACGTGACTGTCAGACGGATAGGCCCCCAGGAAGAATCTGAGGGTCAGAGCTTCCGGCCTGAGATCTTTTGGAAAACTAGGTTCCCAGCATATTTTTAGTCTGTATTAGAAAGATCTGGTCTAGCCTTGTTTTTGTTTCTCACAGAGTGACGTTTCAGCGGGAGAGGAAAAAACTTGGGGTTAACTGGGATTGTGTTGTTGAGTTTTTTGCTTTCATGGCGTCTCAGCTTTTTCTGCTGAAATGACTGACTCTGGGGATGCAGAGCAGTTTCACTTCTGCGTGGCAATTATTGTGTGTGAAAATGGCAACTGGATTGTCTTGCAAAAGGAGTGTGAAGCAGCAGCAGACTGTCTGAAACTTGTCTCTTGGCCTGTACAATAGTATAACCACTATGTACTACTGGAAGATTTTCGAAAGTTGCTCCCTTCCTTGGGAAGAGAATTCAGATTTTCCAATTATGTGGTTTAGACACATTGAAAAGGCGGTATTACATTATATGTCATTTTCCTGTTTATTTGGTCTTGTTTCTGTTTTGCCACATGTGTTTATTAACAGTTCTTGGAGATTAGAATCTAAGCATCTGCTGTTATGAAATGAGGAGTAATAATTTGGGTGATGTGTGTTGTATGTGCTGTATGCCTGGAGGGATGAGTGTGAGTGTTTATTAGCTAAAGAAGAAAAGGAAGTCTTTTGAGTTGCCTTGGAGAGAGTGGGACCCCTCTTACACATCTGGGGGCAGCTGGACTCCTTTGTGTCCTAGGAAGAACAGGAGAGCAGAGGGCCTGAGGCTCTAACTGTTTGAACAGATTTACATACATGTTTTTAACCTCTTGTAGGGAAACTTTCTAATAAGTAATCCATTGCCCTTTCAGATGACTTTTTTTGGTAAAAGTAATCCCTTACATGTGTAAATGACTGTATAATTATAAAATGATAAATTCATCAAATCACTTATTGTTGCACCTAAGCGCTTAATTGTGTGGATATCTGTATCTAATGATGTATATGGAATAAAAACATGATCATAGCTACAATTTTTTTTCAAAAATCCGTCATATTAATCGTTTACCTTACCATTTGATCCCTTTCTACTTATTTCTTGTTGGTGGAATTTGAGTGCATTTCATTGTGCACTTTACCCGACTTCAGGCAGTTGTCTTGTTGAAAGGCATGAAAATATCCCAGTGAGATTTTCCTCTGGGGGGGGTAGTGACACAACTGCGGATCAGCCTTTGCGCTTGCCAGTTCTTGCTCCGTGTGTGTCTCCCTGTGTTGACTTTCTTGCGGTCTGCCCACTGCACACTGGCACAAGGGGTGGTTTCTGAAGTCCCTAACCACACATTCAGGAAACCCTGGCAATCGAGCAGCTCACTGGCGTAATGCAGATGTGACAAGCTTCCTGTGCCAGACAGAAGCAGTGGAAGAACAGTTATGCCTCAAAACAACATTTTTTTGCTATAAATGAATTATCCATCAAATATTTAGGGTTATTTATGGTTTATTTATGGCATAGAAAACAGGAAGTCAAAAGTGAAATTTACTGTTCGCAAAATACATGCGCTGTTAGGGCAGAAGCTCTGGAAATCCCCTTTTGTCGATTGAGTAAACTGCTGTGGTTTATCATCCTCAGTACAGGCTGTGGTATGCTGAAGTACAGGGAGGTGTGGGGAAGGAAAATACAGATTGGGGGAAGCCAGAGTAATTGCATTTACATTTTGTATATAGTATAAACCTGGTAAAACCATTGGAAAACTGCACCGGGGTAAAATGCTGTTTTGATCTAGTTTAGTATTTCCATGTACATTTCTGAAGTATAGTCAGCCTGTGGAAGGCTACTAAAAATGAGCAAATGGACTTGTAGTATCGATTGCAATAGTTTTAATGTTCTGTCAGAAAGAGGGTACATAGTGGATGAGCACATTGCCAACAAAATGATTTTCTCATTAGGAGATTAATTCCTGGTGGAGAACGACGTGACTTTTTTAAAAACATAAAGATTAACAAATCCAAAATACCACTTCCAGCAGTTGTGGTTCCCTGCCTGTAAAGGGAAGCTGCATGCTACAGGCTGGTGTTTTAAAGAAAAACAGAACATCCCCTGAGGTGTTTTAACAGGTGCATTCTTCCGAACCGAACACCGAAATGGTAAGCTCCTCAACTTGTCCAAATCAGAAACACCTGTGCATTCCTGAAGGCCACGCTTGATCAATATCGGATTCATACATGTGAAAACGAAAGCTCCTCGGCTCTCCAGACCTCAGTCACGTTTTTCTTCAGCCTCCTACCAATTTAATTTAGAAAAAGTGGCCTTGTGTTACTGACCTATGACCTGCTGGAAAAGAACACTTGGGCTGGTGTTTAAAGCTGACAAAGGGGGCTACTTGTACACTCTAGACCCTCTCTCTGGGTGTCACTCAGTGACTTTCATTAGTTTAAGCCTCAGCTGAAGTATAAGGTAAGAGTGTGTGCTGGGAAAGGGGGCAGACCACACAATATCAGTCCTAGCTCACAGCTTTAATCGATGCCAGGAAGGTTGTAGGCCTATTCCTGTGAGCCTGAATCAGTTGCTGCATTGCCACTTCGCTGTGTGTAGAAAAAATGTGTAAACCTGGGCAAAAGCTCTGTAACTGACTTTTTAAAGCTCTCGGGTAAGACGTATATTTGTAAAAACACTCCAAAAAATCATTGCTTACGTTTTAGTTCCATCATGGTTTCTCCTATCCTGTTCCTCTTTGCAGCAGATAGTGTTCTGGGGTGCAGTTTTAACTGCTTTATCGTGATTTGGTTGTGGTTATCTCCAGAACCACATACTGTACAGTACTAGGCTGTCTCACAGGTGAGAGACAATGCCGGCCACTGGCAGGCAGTAAGAGTGACAAAACAGTGTGCAAAAGTGACGTGGAGGATGACATCAAACAATGAAACTAAGACTTAAGTAATGGTATTGCCATTTTTTGGAGTGGAAGGGGGAAATGAGAGCTTTAGAAGTTCTGTGTTCAGCTGAAAGTGAGTATTTCTTGTCCTGTAAAGTTTTTATCTGTGAAACAGATGGCATATATGATGATGTTTAGGCTACGTACAGTATAGATGTTTTCCCCCATTTAAGCACCCTTTAACATGTCAGGACCTCACCTTCTGCAAAGAGATGAACCATGGACCTTCTTTCCCTCACAAGCCACTGTTAGCGACTGCTAGTTGGAAAGGCCATTTTCGGAAATCAGGATCTTATGCTAATCTCAAGAATGGTATCCGCCTGGAGTTTGTATGTTCTCCCCCTGTTCATGTGCCTTTTCACTGGATGTTCCTGTTTTCTTCCACAGTCTATAACCATACTGGTAGGTTAATTGGCTTCTGGGAAACGTGACCCTGTGTGTGTATCTGTGTGCATGTGCGTTTGTGTCTGCAGTGGACGGGCATACTCATATTGTCTACCCATTGCTTGCTTACCATGGATGAACGGTACTGCACTAAGAATTCTTATAATACGAATTTTACTCCATAGCAGCATAAATTGGATAAACTACCACATGTAAAGAATCAACAAAGTTATTAACCTATAATGCAGTGTCATGGTAAATAATTCAGGAACTGGGATTGAAACAACTGGTAGACTTAAATGAACAAAAAAAGGCAGAAAATAGCATCTTGCAATTAACAAGCTTTATATAAATGTCTCATTGTTTTGCTTCACATCTTGTCTGTTTAAAGCAGCATATAATTGGACATTCCCTGTGTTTCCTCATGTACTTCGCTGTGTGCGAATGGAAGTACAAATCCTTTCACACACGACCACATGTACTTTTATGTTTTAGGCTGCTTGTATGTATGTGGGTGGCAGAACAAGGAACAACTAGAGACTAATTCCACCCTGGAAAACAGAAAGGAAAAATCACAGCATTTTGGTTGTTGAGACTTCTTTAGGTGTCAACGCCTGAAACAGACATCAAAACGATTTCTTTTGCAGTGCAGAATGTAGCAGTATAAGGAAAAGTAAAGTAGAATGTGCTTCACTGTATTAGCTGTCTCTAATCTATGATGTGATTTGTATCCAGTATTAATACTCCTGGACTCACACACTCTGGGTCTCCCGTTGCTTCTTCACTAAAATCTCATGTCTGGTCTCTGTCTGGCATGCTGGCATGTACTGAATGAGCACACTGCAACTGGTATATCACACCTATTCAGTGGGCATTTTACTAATGATTTGAATGGGCTGTTTTGGGGGTGAGCTTTTGAGGGCTTGGTCACAGGGGGCATAAAATCAGAAAACAATGCACTCAATTCAAGCCTGTTTATATCTAAGAAATCTTCCTTAGGAAGTGTTTTTATAAAAAGCACTTTTTCATTTTCACATGGCATACAGTACATAGAGGGCTACAAACTGTGAATCTGGAGTATTGTAAGGAGTGCTGTGGTGCAGTTGGTTAAAGAGCTGGGCACATATTTTCATTTCCACATCACTGAGATCTTCCTCCTCTCCCCTTGCAGTTTTTACTCAAATAATAATAATAAGCTTTATTGATGACACCTTTAGATGGTACCTTTAAAAGTGGCTTCTCAAAGCGCCTTACAGAGCAACAACAAAAACACTGAGAGGAGATAGAAGATGAGGGTATGTAATACAGTAGGAAAGCCAAGGGGCATGGGGACACAGAAGTAGTTAAATAAAAAGCCTTTATTGGAAGGAATTCGGGGAAGGTGACTGTCTAATATCTTTAGGGAGAAGGCCCTGTCACCTATAGAGTTTAGACAGGCTTAGGGGCCAGAATTAGACGAGCGAAGGTTACAAGGTGGGAGTAGCACGATAGTAGCTCAGATGGGTACTGAGGTGCCAAGCCATGCAGAGCCTGGTGAGTATCAGGATTTTGAAATCGACATGAAACCAGTGGGACAGGTAGCCAGTGCAAGGACTCCAGGATGGGAGTAATGTGATCACTTGCACTAGACCTGGTCAGGATTCGGGCTACCGAATTCTAGACATACTGTAGCTTGTGGATTTAGATACCACGGCGAGTAGGGTGTTATAGTAGTCAATACGGGAAAAGACAAAAGTGTTAACCAGCTTTCTTGGCAACATGTTGCAGCAACATACGATGTAGTCTGGCAATACTCTATATCTGAGATGGAAGAGTGATGTTTTGACAGTATGACAGTATGTTGGTCAAATTTAATAGACATATCTGAAAGCAAGAAATTAAACTGTATTTCCATGTCATATGTCTTGTGCCTTTAAAGTGCTTAGCACCTCATTCTCTAAAGGTTCTTAAATGTGTAGAACACAGATAAAAAACAACATTTAACACAGGTCTTGGAGGTGTACGTAAGGTGGTGTTCAATAATGAAAATTTCCTTTATTAAAACGTGATATAGAAACACTAGTTTAACATTAATGTTCTTGTTACAAAATGGTCCTTGTCAAGTTTTTAAGATAAGATGTAATGATTGAAGCAATTTGGGGATGTTGTCTCTTTTTTTTTTTTAGAGAATGGAAATGTTTGCTGATTTTGAATCCATTAAAAATCTGCAATTAATTAATGTGCTGTAAAATATATTATTCTGGAAATGCATGTCCCATACATTAAAAGAAGAAGTAAAGCTTTATTACAGCAAAAATGTACCTTATAGGCCAATAGCAAAATTGGCCTATAAGGTACATAGCCTCAGAAAAATGCCACTTTACAGTTCTCAGAAATCACAGGTGAGCCTTCACAGGCAAAAAGCAGGCAGATAAGCCTACAAATGAAAGCTTCAAAATGCTGTATGTGTGATCAGTCTGTCTGGTGAAGATTTCTTTCTCTGACAATCCTGCTGAAGGTTGACTTATCCTGAAAATCCTGAGTGTTCTCCGGTGTATGACTCTTTCTCCTTTCATAATATTCCTTTTCTTTGTTAGCAAGGAGGGCAGCTTTCATCAAGAAGGATCTCAGCTCCATACACCTGCTTTCAATCAGGGCTATATAACACGCAATTTAAGGCACTCTCTGGATAGGATGGTTAGTGAATACAATGTGCATACCATTACCCTCATTAACTCTATCTTTCCACATTATTTACATACACTGCTGTGCATTTGTATATTTAACAGATGCTAATAAAATGCATTGTTTTCTTTTAAGGCACATATGTTAATCAGTGTCTTATGCTTTAATACAGATTACTGTGACTCAGGACTGTGCTGTTTCGTAGTGTGTGTTTTGGATAAGTCTTTATGCACTGATTGAGAGGAGACCCTATATTCTTAAATGGTTCTTATTTCCTCACCCTAGTAAGATATTAGACAACGCACTTCACACGGTTCTCAAATATACATGTCCAATAGCCTAGATTCTGAGCTGTAACTACAGACTCCAAAGAGGAGTCACAAGATGTAACACAGTACAGAAGCTTCTAAATCTTGTGACTGAACAGGTGGCCATTTCTTCAGAGTTGTACAGGCACTGTCCTCAATTCCTACAGCACCTGCTGCCTTTTGTGGCGAAGCCTCTCTAATTTGGATCTGTCTTCTTTTCTTAGATACTCAGGTCCATGTAAGCCCCATTCACACACTTTTAACTGTAAAGGCAAAGGGTTTGAGGCCTGCCATGGGGTCAAAGGTCAGTCTGACAGTTATTAAAATGGTGTCTTTGAGAAATCAATTTAAAAAGAGGCACAGCTGTGCTGTGTCTTATTTAATTGAGTACAAAATATTGTTTGAAAGTGAAATAATGACATCTTTATGTACTGTAAGAGACAGACACAGTGGTGCCCTGGCAGTGTGCCTGACAGGATGGTACAGCAGGCTCTTTCATGGGGCACACTGATCTATCATGGAGAAACCCACGTGCCTCTTAAATAGGGATTGACCAAGACACATTATTCTCATTTGCCATAAAAACTCCCTTTATCATTCGTTCTTCCTTTCTCGAGCCACACTCATCTCAGTGTAGCACATTATTCTGAAGGGTATCCTGGGCACGATAGGATGCAACTCAGCAGTCACTCAGAACTGCATGTGTTCCCGGGCAGTGCTGTTTTTTCCCATCGGGTATCCTTAATTCTTCACACGCAAAGGTGAGTTTGTACTGATATTAAATGCTTTCTGTGACTTCTTTCAAGTTTTCTCACCGTTTTCAATCTCTGGAAAATGGTGTTTAGTTGGAATATCCACTGGAATATCAACTACTATGAATGATTTACAAGCCGGAGGAAGTAGAATGAAAAAGACATTCCCTTCATGACATTCAGTAATAAAAGACAGAAAGTTGTAGAAAAAGGGATCTGCTGTTAAGTGGGAGTTAGGTGTGTTTTGTGAATTTCTTTGCGCACTGAATAGAATCAGGGATGACGCAGATATCATTGTCAGCAAAGAAGGGTACTCACAACTACAAGCCTTTAACAATCATTTTTTCTCATTTCCCAGTGCTTTGTCCTTTAACAATCATTTTTTTTCTCATTTCCCAGTGCTTTGTGGCAGCACCACAGTGTTGACATACCTGTATTAATAACCTATAATAATGACAGTATGAGTATAAATAAAAAAGACAAATACCCAATGTCAGATGTTGGATGGATGGGCTCTGTGGTCTAGTGATTATGATAACAGCTGGGTGGTCTGGTGATTATGATAAAGGGATTTAAATCCGAAGTCTGTGATTTCAGCCTTTGGCACCAAGTATGTAGAGTTTGCAAGTTCTCTTCGTGTCCATGTACGTTTCTTCCAGATTGTTACTGTGTGTATTCACCCTGCGTGGGATTTGTATTGTCCTGCCTTGCTCCCTGCTCTGCCAGGATGGGCTCTGGGCTGTTCCAGCCCTCACCAGGAATAAATGGCTTTCTGATTATGGATGGTTGACCCTTGGTATAGAACCCCAGCTCAGCCAGTGACTCTGAGCAAGTTATTGACCTCTTTGCTTTCTGTCTTTAAGGTGATGAATCATGCTGAGGTCCACTTTTCAGTGCCTCTGCCATGACTTTTGTAAGAACAGCAGTTGACGAATTCTATTTTCAGTTCATCTTCACATAGTTTAGGGTTTTTATATAACATATTAGGAACTGAAGCAAAATGGGTCATCTCACCTTTCAATCAATCAACAAAAACTAGGTTGTCTCCTTTCTGTTTTAAGTGTTGTCTGATAATTTAAAAGTGTTAAAGCAACTTGTGTGAAATCCACAATCCACCGCCTGCCTCTCAAGAAGTTTTCTTTTAAATGAATGCAGGTAAATTTATTCATTTTGCAGTCGAAATGAAGTGAGGTGAAGATAACATCTTTAAGGCCCAACTGAGGAATGAATCTGGTTGCTATGGAAATGCTGGGTGCGGTGGAGCATTTAAAAAAAAGGCCAATAAATCAACTGCCTCCTCATTAGAAACACAACAATCTATTTGTTAATGTCTTTACAACCACTTACAAACATGCGAGTAAAGGGATAAATGGCTTTGAGAGATGGGTTTATTTGTGTCTGTCCGTTGTCCACTCTAGGGCATTGTGAGGGTTGATGTCCCGCTAGTATTGATCTTCGAGAGAGGACTGGTGATGAGCACACGACACTGATTATGACATGTGGCAATGAGAAGATTAACGCCAGTCTTTCTTCGTTCATGAAAAAAAGAAGCAACTATTTATCTTGCTCTTAGCACCCAGCTGCCTGCACCCATTAATGGGAATTGTGTTTGTTCCATGTCCCCACTTGTGCTGGGAAACTATTTTGCTACTGACAAGCCAAACCGTCTTCAGTAAAAGTTCTGAATTGCCCTTTTATATTTATGGGAGCTCCTTTTGTCTATGGCCTGGGTTTTGTTACAACTGAACAGTAGCATTTTATTCAATTGCTCTATTATATCGTGTGACATTTCACTGAGTGGGACGTGCTCGCTGGCTTTGTGGAAAAGAAGTTGATACGGCCTGTGACCAGGTGTGTCTTTCCCGAACCTAATCCTTTATCCCAGGCATGTGTGCATCATTGTTTGAGCACGTAGGGTGATTTTTCTACGAGCGTGTTGAGATATATGCCATTAAGTGATGTGTCCAGATCATCCTGACCTCCATCAGACCCTGATGGACCTGAAAGCTGAATCAGGTACTGTAACTCGTCAACCTCTGTTGAGGTTTAGGATGTCTGGTCAATTCTGAGATGGGAGACCTAGTAGGAAAACCAGATTGCTGCTGTCTATGGTATTAATGGACCAGTGATGCTCTTCCCTTCCTTGGATCTGTTCTAACTTTTACCCTGATCTGCTGGTTTAACAACCTGAATCTGAGAAGCAAGAACAAACTTGTGAAACTATGTCAGAAGGTCATTGGTGCTGATCTTCCAGCCCTCTCCTCCATCTATCATCCAAGTGTTTTGCGAAAAGCAAAATCCATCTGCGCCGATCCTTCACACCCCTTGTTTAATAATTTCAAGTTACTCCCATCAGAACGCAAATACTCCCCATCTCCAAAACCAACAGATTTAAGTTCTCATTCATACCTGTAGCCACATCATTACTTAACAATTAATAATAATAATAATATTTACTTACACTTATATAGCGCTTTTCTGGACACTCCACTCAAAGCGCTTTACAGGTAATGGGGACTCCCCTCCACCACCAAAAAATGTGACGCCCCACCTGGATGACCTAAAATTTACCTTCTATGCAAATATGTACAGTATGCATATTGTTGGTCCTCTTGGTTTTTTTTTCTTTGTTTTTTTCTTTCTTTGTCCGTCTCTACACCAACACTGCTGCTGTAAAAACAACTTGCACCCCGGGGATAATAAAGACTCTCTCTCTCTCCCTTTGGACCACGGCAATGCTCCAGTATGGTGACAGGGCACACTGTGCTGTAGAGTTGCCATTTTTCAGGTGAGTCATTAAACCAAGGTCCTGGCTACATTGGTATTAAAGATCTGACACTGTTTGCAAGAGTAGGTATGTTGTCTACACTAGGGTGTTCCCTGGTGTCCTGGCTAAATTCTATGATCTGACCTCCCTAAAGTTCCCCCTCAATCCAGCAGCTGACATAGTTTCTCACCCTTCCTCCTGATCAGCTGTAAAGTGGGGCTGCTGAGGAAGAATGTGTCAGGGAACCGATAGGTAGAATAGGAGGATCCTTATGCGTAACCGTGAATCCTGCAGAATGTGGAGTAGCACAGGTACAGTATCCAAAACATGTAATCCAGGAGCTTGGTCGATGGGAGAAGCAATGAGTCCGGTAACCAGGGAAACCTGAGAAAGACAATCCGAAAAACGAAATCCAAAGAGCGTGGTCGATAAAGCCAGGAGCAAAGATTAGGAACTGGGAGATCAGTCAAAAAGGTTAGAAACGCCCACAAGAGAATACTTCAGGAGGCTTCTCAATAGTGAGCATGGGCTGGTATGTGAGGGAACTTTAAATACTGAAGGGAGAGGGACATGGTTGGATAATTGGCCTGGGAGTGAGAATCTGTGGAATCTGGTGCATGTGAATGTGATGGGTTCAGTTTAGGAATGAGATTGTGAAACAGTGGATTTGGAAATGTAACGGCGTTTACGAGGGAGAGTGCAGGGTGTGACAGAATGGCTGACATGTGTCACTCAGGTGGGGGTTGGGTGCAAATAGCCCCCTCCTATATGTAAACCACTCTGAGATACAGCTATATAAGTAAAATTTATTAGCAGGTCCAGTGAGTGGATTGGTTGGTCATTCCTGGTCATAGTGGTCTATCAATATTAGCACAGTTCCTCATGTTATGTTATGTTATTCTTGTTATGAAGACTACAAATGGGCTACTTCATACATAATGAATGTATTTTATTCTCACATTAATTGTACTTACAGAATTATTCTCATGTTAAAGAAGAGGTTACTGTATGTGCCTGAAGATACTGAGTCAATTTCACGTCTTAACGCAGGAAAGGTTCTCTTTTTTAAAATGTTTGTTTTGAATGGGGTGTGGAATTTCTTTAAATAGAGGCACGCCTGTATTTTAGATTATTTTATACAATAATAGATCCAGACGTGCTAGAAATGAATGAATTCAGAACCGAAAGTTTCACATTTTAATTTTCTCTGCTTGTACTACTTTGTGATACGTACAGTTTTGTGAAGACGATCAGGCAGGTATTGTTTAAAATAAATGTTCAAATGTTTAAAAGCAGAGGAAGAAATCTTGGTCATTTAATAAAGATAACCAATAAATCACACAAAACTCTTGTGGAGCACATGACATATTTTAATGTGGTTGAGATGGTGATTGTGCAGTAACTTGTCAGAAGGTGGCAGTAAAGTAAAGTGCATACTGAAATCAAGTCCGAGAACAAACTCACTGTCGGAGATTAGATTTCCTATTAACTGTCATTATAGTTTTGGACAATGACTGCCGTGCTTTTTATATGCTGTATGTATGATGTATTCTGTTGAAGATACAGTACTGTAAGTAACATAACCGTAGGAGAAACAGATACCCACTATAGGAAGAATAGACATCGGTCTTATCAGCTCAGAAGTATACAGTATAATAATTATTTTTTTAAAATAAAACTAGTTGTTAAACCCCGAGGTTTCCATTTGTGAAACACACAGAATTATTTGACATAATTTTGCTAATTTAATATATTTTGGCTGTTGTTTAGTCTTTTTCTCAATAATGCATAGAAGTCTGAATGATTACATTCCTGCATTTTGGCATTTACAACGTTTTCTTTCTGTGAATGTTTGCGTTAATAGAAAAGACCCATCCTTCTCTGCCATAGCCCTCTTCCCCTCTTGTCTGCAGAAGGTCCAAAAACAGGGATCCATCATTGAAGTACAAAGTGAAGCCTTATTATAATCGAACGGATAAGACTTTTCCACTCCAATTACAGTACCTAGATCTGCGTGTGCTCGCACACTCAGAGGCCTTGTTCAGCAGGTGAAGTACAGGTCTGGGCTCAAAAACTCCCTTCTTGTCCACAGTAAAGGCAACATTTTTGAGGGCAGTTGTTTATTTTTTTGATGCCAGCCCCCTATTTGGAGTGGCTGTCCTGAAACGTTGAGCATTGTCCTATTGGTAATGATGACCTAGTGAACCATCCCAGAGTTTTTCTGGGTTTTCATAGTCGAGAACTGACATCAAATACCAATTCAAGACAAGATGAAAAAAATAGCTACTCTTAAAGTTGACAAAACATGAACAGAATAGCTCAAGGGCCCTCTATAGTGCAGGCTATGTTTGGAGACTTTGCAGTAATATTTACCTGTATTAAGGGAGGTAACTCTTAGACATACAAATTGTTCCTGACACTTACATGACCATGAAAACAGTCTTTCATCCACTGAATTACAGTAATGAGACTCTTAACTTCTCTGTGCTCAACTGCTTAGGTATGACAGTTTCTGTACCTCAGACGCTCTTAAGAGCTCTGCTGCATTGATGAATTTAATGGGCTAAATTTGATTTAAAATAACATGCATGACAAAAAGAAGCAAAAATATATCCAGAATGCGCTTGGCTGCAGAAAACCTAAAATAAATTTGATACCAGAAGAGGTTGCCATGGGTGTCATTAGCAATCAACTTGTACAAAGTGCTGCTTTAACCTAAGCAGCAAAAGAAGCTTACTCTGATTAAAGAATTTTCAACATCTGTTAGTGTCAGGGTTTGTATGTTACTATGTCAGTTTCTTTTTCTTATTTTACAGTCATTGATGTAACTATTGTTCTTGAAATCATGGGCAGTACTCTTACTGTGCTAATGGGGGACAGTCGACAATACTACCGTACAGTATATGCTTCTCTCGGGTAAAGCTTGGAGTGTCTGTGAAGCTTACAAGGGTGCTTGTTCTCCAGATATTTTATTATTGCACACATACATATAGGAAGTACTCCTCAGTCTTGGTCAGCTTCAGGGCTGTGGTCCACTTCGTAACAAATAATATTGGTTTGTGAGCACACAGTACATAATATTGCCAAAAAAGAAAACACCCAAATTGTTAAATGTAAAATGTCTGATTGTTAATCCTCTAGACTGGTTAAAAAATGCATGTCTCTCTCCTCTTTTAATCTGATGCAAGTTTCAGCCCCCTGTCCAAGGTTTCTGTAAGAAAAAGCCTTCTGTCACCCATGGATGTGTGTGCCAGCCAGGAAAGGAAAAAAATCTTCAAAATGGTGTTGTTAAACACAAGTTTACGAGACGGTCCAATTGTAATCTTGTGTTTCCACTCCCCTCTGTGTAAATACATGTGTATCTTTCCTACACCCCTCCCTCCACTCCATCTTCACCCTTGGAGCAGCTCCCTGGCTCATTCCTCATACGTCAGGGGTCTGCCAGGGCTGTCATTTCCTCAGACAGGCAAATTAAGTTCCTCTCCTCCGTTGTCTTCTGGTCTTTTCTGTTCTGTATTCACAACATGTATGGTCACTTGCTTTGTTAAGTGCCTTGCGGCAACCTTGTTGTGAAAGGCGCTATATAAAATAAATTGAATTAAATTGAAATTAACAAAACACAATAGCGTATTAACTATAAGTACACTCCTTGGTTGTCATCTTGTCTGCTCTTCTGAAATAGGCTTGAGATTTGGGTTTTGTCAAGGGCTCCACAGAAGTCAAACAGAACGTGTCTTGGGGGAAGGGGGAACAGTAATGAACTTGTATTTTCCAGATGCTCTTGTGGACCGTATCCGGAATTTGACTTTGTTGCCAAAAAGGCAGCAGTTGATCGTTAGCAAGGGGGCGTGCTTCTCAGATTACGCACAGCTGGTTTGGAAGGATTTCACGGCTGCAGTTAGACATTTGATTTTTTTTCCCCCCAGTCTTGTCGTTTAGTTTTTGCGCTTAGTTTTGGAATTCAGGATTGAAATTTCACCTCGCCGATTTGAAACCCTTCCCTTAAGCAAAGTAACAGCAGGAGTTGAGGCATTTCTCACCTACCTAACCTTAGAGGATAGCAGTTTTCAGCGTCAGTGTGGTAGAGATGTTGAGCCTGAGAAGGAGTGCAGAGATCATGCCTCATCACGGTCCAAAAGCCTATGACACTGGGACAAATGACCCTCAGGTTATTTTAGTCTTCCTGACTAGGAGTAGCAGGAGTGCCAAGCCCAGTTGTACGTTCCAGCAGGACTCCATCCCAAGATGGAGTAACAGGATAGCCATCTACAGGCAGGGGCAGATGTTTGTAGTAGGGGAGAAATTTTGTCAGTACTAGTAAAGTACAACCTCACCTTGTTCATTTAGGATGATGGGAAAGTGCTTAACTTTCCACAATACTGTACAAAGAAGATAAACTGCTCAGTCATAGTGATGCCGAGTGCTTGAGTGCATGACCAGGCAGTTTGTGTGCCTGATGATATGTGATTGCTGGAATGGGTAGTAATGGCTGGGGTGGGAGGAAGAGAAGCAACAGAGTTAGTGTTTTATTCAATAGTTTTGGGCTGCAATCAAAGGCCATTTTAAAAAAAATGGCGATTCCAAAATTGTTTGGTATATAAGGAAAAAAATAAAGCAACTTTAAACCAGGAAGTGGTCCTGAGATTAAGACATGTTTCAGTGGCAACATGAAATAGAAACAGACTTCAGTGCTAAAGCAGGGGTTGTAGTCTGCACAAGGTGTACAGTATATATAATAGCTAATGGGATATAGCCATTATTTCTGACAATGGGGCTAATACTTTGTGTGAAGTGCTGCTGAGTCTTTAGTCACTTGGTTTAACATCTCATCTCCGAGGTGTCACCTTCAAAAACTTTTTATGCGATCTGAATTGCAAAACTTTAGATACAGAATGCACCCAATGAGTGTGTCTTATTCAAAGTATTTCAGAAAACCAGAAAAACCTTACCTTGCTCCAGACATTTCTCAATTTTTTAGTAACTTTTTTTGTTATACAGTGGTAGGTTGGGGTGGACCACATCTTTTAATCTCCTTTCGTGTTCTTTTTCATATTGCCAGAAAATGTCAGAGATAGGCTCTAATTCAATAATAAGAGTGAAAAAACAACAACTTTTCTCTCTTTAAAATACGTAAAAGGCTGGCTGTACTCGAATGTCCACCCCCCCACCCCCCCTTTCCGCAGGCAGGACACGGTTTAGGTTAGAAAGAGAGGCAGGGCTCATGAGGCTCACACCCTCCCCCTGAGCTCCAGCTGCCTGCTCCCTTTCCCCAGCTGCGCTGCAGAAACAGCCTGGGCTGGATCTAACTCACTGTTTCTTACCTTCCTCCCTGACTCCAGCAATGAAAAGCGTCACACAGGTAGAGTATATGTTTTTTCCTTGCTGCGGCCTGTCATTCCTCTGTGTTACTAACATCCTGGCTTTTGAGCAAAAACCAACCAGAGACAATCTTCAAAGTTCACTAACGGCCAGGTTACCTGGGTTCACCGGTGGCTCTAACAAAGGTGGACTTCTGTGCAGGTCCACGGGCGTGTTGATGTCACAGGTGCGTTGGAGAGAACAGAATGATAAGACCCCTGCCTAGTCTTTGTGCTGTCCTAAATGTAGGGTGCATTGTTAAATTGTCTCTGTTGCTTTAATGGGTAGTGCAGAAAAAAATCTCTGTTCTTCATTCTTCTTCAGGAAGATTAGGGCTTTTCAAAATCTTCAGTCTGTCAGATAAGCATGTAGATAAACTGCAGCTGTAGCATTACTGGATTTTTTTGTAATCCAGGTCTTTATTTATGTGATCCTTGGATTATGTAAAATGCTGGCCAGAAGCTCCTAGTTAATTCTAAATTTATGTTGAAGTTCCCACCATCAGCCAAAACGTCCTGTGTGGCTTCCCTATGATCACAGAGACAATCATGAATTCATTTATTTCTGAGGAAGTTTTTGTCTTTGAGCTATAAAAGTGTGAGAACAAATAGTCCAGCCTGAAGAAGGATACAGCTCTTGCTTTTGCAGGTCAGCCATTGTTTTAAAGGACCCAGTCAGCCATTTTTTTTACAGGAGACCTGGTTCACAAATGAAGGATGTTGCAGCTGTCCTGTTCTTGTTGCCTGTCAGATAGAGGTGGACACTTTTGGGATTAATAATATAGGTTGAGTTGTAATGCAGATTTGTAAAAAAAAAGAGAAACAGTGGGAGGGAGCTGGGATGAGACGGATTCTGACAAAGAATTGAAGGATATTTCACTCAAAGCACACGACAAAAGAAAAGTCAGAAATACTATTAGAAATGTCAGT
Organism: Atractosteus spatula; assembly: GCF_055471065.1. Taxonomy (NCBI): domain Eukaryota; kingdom Metazoa; phylum Chordata; class Actinopteri; order Semionotiformes; family Lepisosteidae; genus Atractosteus; species Atractosteus spatula. The sequence goes on along the minus strand of NC_142714.1, from coordinate 42,175,756 downwards.
TTCCTTCTGAAAGCTTGCCTGAAGCCCAAAACTTGGCAACTGAGAACAAATTTAGTGTGCCCTAACGGTTAAGTTGCACAGAAGCTTGATTTTCTTATCCTTGCTATGATTTCTATGTAATAGAAAATTCTAGAAGTGTCTTGGGGAATTACATTTGTTCACCAGTATAGTTGTCAAAAGCCAACATCAGAGTGAATCCAGGACAGTTGTATATGCAGGCAGGGGCAGATGTTTGTCCGCTGTGGACAATGATGAATTAATTGATTTTTCATTTAGAGGAATTCTTCCCATTTTCCCATTTCAGTAAGGAGAAATGAAAGAGAAGCTGAAGAGTTATAAGCTGTGTTGAACATACAATGAGATATTCGACACAATTCAAAAACATTGAAGTTTTAGAGTTGAATTTGATTTTTGATTGAAACAAACTGTACTAAAAGACACATCCAAGGGGATTTGCAGGAAGCTTCTAAATTAATATCTAGGTGTCACTGTGACAGTAAAAATAAACTTAATTGTGTGTGGAAAAATAACTCGGACTCATAGAAACTAACAGCAAAGAGAGTTTTTTTTATTTCTAGACAGAGCCTATACACAGAATCAGAATAAAGAGAATGTTCCTAACACCCAGGTAAATATTCCTGTGACTTCCAATAACATGAACCCGGCATGAAATTTCCTGCTACATGCACAGTTTTGTTTGCCAGGTTGATATTTGTGCACTAATACGATTTTTTAGGAGATGAGGGAGAAAGATCCACCCTGAACTGTAAGGAACACCTGTGACCGAATGCACAGCCTTTCGAATGGCATGTCCCAACTCTCAGATATAAGAGGAATGTGATAACCACACAAACGAGGAGCGCTTGAGTAACAGTCACGTCACAGTGTTCTGACCTTGTCCTATAACCTTAGCTGGATTTCACTGGATAAAAAGTGATTAAAGTGTGTGAAGACAGATGCACACATTTTATACCGTGTCCTGATTTTTTATATGCATTATACAGTATGTTCCAGGATATACATATGGGGGGGATTCTCATTTAAAGATAAAGAGCTTGTTTAAAGACGCACATGTCTCTTTCAGATAACTTGCTGGGGGTTCTGACAAGGCTCCTACAGCAATGCTGTTGTTAGAGTTAGGGCTGTGGGAGGTCACCTGTGCTATCTGTGAGTGTCAAGGACACCGCTAAATCTGTAAAGACATTTTCGTTCTACACTGTACTGTTCTTTCCTGGGCCTATGCCATGAGCCATTCTTGAATTTCCAGCTTCTTTTAGACAACTGTAAGAGTGCCCCCATTATTGCACTTGCCCTCTGATTTTACTTGCGTTTATTTTTGCTTTACCTCTCAGTTCTTTGATGTTTGGAATGTGATTTGAATGCTTTGTGTTTTTTTTTATGAACATGAGTGGACGGTGCGTTAGTTGTAACAGGGATCTCGGATCGAAAGGGTTCACAAAAACATGAAAACATTTTTTCACACAGACCATATCGTGTGCTATTCAGCATATTAGGTCTCTAAAGCTGGAACCAGTTCTCTTTTGTGAGTTGACTTGCCCCAGCCCACTATGAGCTGGCATGGAGCCTAGGGTTTCCAGCACGAGATGCCTACATTGATGCATGTGGCTCCCATCTGCCAGTGAGCTGGAGAGCAGGGTTTCAAACCTGAGCCAATGAATTCCACAGCTTGCTAGCAAGCTGAGGTGTCCTCATTAACACACTGCGGCATCCAGGACCATCCAGGGCTTCAGAGAAGGGTCAGTCACTTTTAGGACACTTTTATCTGCAGTCTCCTTCTCGTGTTTAAAGAGCAGGTGAGGTGCACAGTGTCTTTTTATTAGTTAAATGTAAGGTCAAGTATTTTTATGGCCTGACTGTTTCCATTTTTGTGTTTCTAGCTGACAAAGATCCCGTTAGTTTGGCAATACTGTCATATCCCAACCTTAAAGTTGGGTTATATTCCTTACACCCAGAGTAAAGCTAATTTGGACAGAAAGCAATTCTTTTGGCTTGTTTTGGCTAGTGCATTTATTAAAAGGAATTTTTAAATATATATTCACCTATATTAGAAAGCCAGAAATCTAACTATTGGATTTTCAATCATTAAAAAAACATCAGGTGCATGTTAACTAGAAATGAATGCCAACAGCACTGTCACACCACTGTCACTAAATTGAGGAATTTTGGCTTTCAGACTAAAAACTCAGGGATAGGCGAACCCTTTTCTTATCTGGTTAGAATCGATATTCTTAATGTCCTGAATATCTAAGGAGAGACATTTCTGAAAAACAGAAAAACATCAGTGAAAAATGCACTTGAAATGCTGCATTTTTCACAGGGAAAGGCAGACTTTCCAATGAATTCGGCGCAAAAAGCTTTTATTTGATTTATGATAACCTTTTATGTCTGCTTAGATAAGGCTTAGATAATCATTTAGGACAGTTTTAAGCTCAGCGTAAAGATGTCATGTGTAAGTATTTAGCAATGTGCTTGGATATAAACAGTCTCTCACTGTGGGAACAAAACAAGACACTGAATGTCACACAATATGGGTAGAGCCAATAACAGGCATGTTGGGTAAACAGGCATAATGGTGTCTGTCAACTAATATGCTATATTCTGAACCCATGGAAACTTGACCACTGGGTTAAATGTTTCATCTGTGTCTCTATGATCTTTAAAAGCAAGCTATTCAAAAAGTACAGAAGAGAGAGGAGAGGTGTCAAACAGATGCACTCTTTCACACAGGAGGTTGTAGGTCAAGCAAACACTCATAAACTAGTCTTTCAAGCTCTTGAGCCTTTCTGTGGTGTCAAAGTGAATTATGATGTATTTCTGGGTCAGTCTTCACCCCCAGTATCAGGTTAGTGCTATTTGAGGCTGTTGTTTGAGTAAGAATGCAGCACATCACCCCTGATAAGAGAAACGGTGCACGCAGTCAGTATTAATAGACCCTGCTTAATTTACAGAGGACTTCTGCCTCAAGCCTTAATTCTAACAGTCTCTCCCTTGCTTGAAAAAGTAAAAAAAAACTCCAAAATTGAAGTTGATGGATTGGCCATATGAAAAACATACACTCATTCAACCAAGTCTTTTATCTCATTTTATTTAGACAGAAGTATAAGGCCTAAGCATATAATACATTAAGTGCTGAATAAAACCCTAGAGATTCTTGCCACTTCTGTCCTTTATTAGTCTTCCTCAAATGCTTTTGCACGTATGTCATCTTGATTTTTCCTATTGGTAGACCTTGGATAGACCGACTCTTTATTATTTCACTGTGGGGTGGGGGGGGGGGGGTCCTGTGCCCACAGTTTGCCTATATAGAAAATACGGAATGATATCTGTGGAAAGTGGAGGTTTTTACAACCAGCTCTCGCAAAGTTCATCCTCCAGCTTGAATTCAGAGGCAGACAGGTTGACTGATACAAAAGGTATAACTGACTGATTCTCAACCCCTCTAGTGCTCATCAGTCCACAGAATCAGCACAACTGGCATATTACTGCAGATAAGAACATAAGAAGAAAAGAAAGGTTGCAATAGCCCTGTCTGGGCAACCTGTGGATGTTTACGGATTGATTCTTTGATTCCAAGGCCATGTTCTGGATGTTTTAGCTGTGGTTTGAAGGTGTTATTAAGGTGTGTGTCCCTGATCCTTCTGGCTTGTGCCAGCATCATAACACATCATGACTAGGCCGGGTTATTGATGTTATGGTTTGCATTGCAATGTCCCAGGTGTATGCTAACATAACATATATCTCTTGCTTTTATATTGCACATTTTGGAATTAGACCAGCAATGTCAAACCTGCAGGAGGAGGCTTGTAACAGATCAGTGCCTTTGGAGTGGAGGCACAGTTCATATTAGACTGTTGTTATAGACAGGAGGAAGGTACTGGCTAGGACAAGATCTAAGTCAAGTGCTGTAGGATACCACTGAGAAAATGGCCCCATCTGAGTTAGCAAACAGCGTGCAGAATGAGCAGCTGCACATTTGAATTAACCTGGATGAGAAGCACAACTGAGATGAGGCCACTTAGTACAGTAGGTCCTGGATCAAAACCATGCAAACGGGGCCAATCCCTCCTGTCTTTCCCACCACAGGACAAGTTCTCTCTGCATCGGAGAGGCCTGCATTAGGTATAAATTGGGTAATAAGATCATGTGCAGCGAATCCTGGCTTGGAAATCTTCCCTGCGGCACCACAGCCTGCCAGTCACATGCTGGGAGAAGCATGAGGTGGTTACCATGGAGAAGCAAACAGGACATAATGTGCTACTTTGCTTGTGCAGGTGCACTTTCCCATAATCAGTGTCTGGGTACACTTGATTCCGCCATATCTGTTCCACAAGGATCATATCCTGACTTAGTTTTGACAATTTGTTGATTCCTGACATGATACAGCCAGAAACCATATCACCCTTATCACAACTGGCAGCCCTCTGAAGCCAAGCAGGTGTGCGTCTGGCCAGTACCTGAATGGAAGACCTCCTTGGAAAATTGAGGTTGCTGCTGGAAGAAGGGTAGTAAGACCAGTAGGGGGCGCTCACCCTGCTGCCTGTGTGGGTTCTAATGCCCCAGCACAGTGATGGGGACACTGTACCGTAAAAAAAGTGCATTCCTTATGATGAGACATAAAACCGAAGTCCTGACTCTCTGTGGTCATTAAAAATCCCAGGGCATTTCTCCAAAAGAGTAGGGGTATTATCCCGGTGTCCTGGCCAAATTTGTTCCTGGTCTTTACCAAGAGAGCGTGCTGGCACAATTATCTCTGCCATCTGAACATCCAGGTGGGTGCTGCACATTGGTGGTGGTGGAGGGGAGTCCCCATTACCTGTAAAGCGCTTTGAGTAGAGTGTCCAGAAAAAAAAAATCTAAATGTAAGGAATTTCTATCATATGATCTGTAATTCCTTGAACATTTTCACATTTTCCTTGTTGATTTAAATGAGAAACATGCATTATTTATTCCTCCCCTGATGCCCAAAGAGCAGCAGGGCTGCATGCTGCACAGTATCTAATGAATTCCTGCTCTGTGGTGTAAAATGATGTTGTGTCACTCTTCACCCTGCCTGTGGTTCCCGTGTGTGGCCGATTGCCATATTCACACCACAGTTTACAACCAGGAGTAATGTCTGAGCAGAGTATAGGAGCATTTAGAGAGAATTAGTGGACACAGATGTCAGATTGTTGACACTTGAAAAGTTATTGTCTGTGTGAGTCAGTATGAATTATACCATTAAATACCAATTACATAAAACACTAATGATGATGATCATTTTAAATTAACGGCTATAATAACAAGACAGGTTGAGTTTTAAAACGAGTCCACAGTAACAGAGCCTCTAATGGATTTGAGCAGTGAGTTTCACATACAGTATGTGGAGCTGCACGAGAGAAGCCCACTGTGTGTAGCTTAGACATCTTCTGACTCACACTTTCTTAAGAGCTGGACCAAACTCACGCAGTGAGCCTTTAAATTAACCTGGACGACTCCGTGCTTTAGACACTGAAGAACAGGAGAAGCTTAAAGTCAACTCTACTTGTCACGGGGAACCTCTGCAAGTTACAGGATGGGAAGTACAGAACATATATAGATCCAGAATAGTTCTGGGTGATACGCAAGCAGCAGAGTTTTGGATTTACTAATCCCTTTTACTTCTTTAGAAGGTACCCTGTCAGTGACAGTGGTCTAATGCAGATTAAATAAAGGCACAAATCAGTTTCTCAGCTTAAAGGTAAAAAATTGTAATGATTTTGAGATAGCCCTTTGTTTTTTCTAACACAACCCTCTGCTGGTTTTGGACAGTAATTTAGTGTAATTTAGTTGCTTACAGGCACCATTCTGATATTTCTACAGAGGCTGTCTGTAGTTTTGGTCTCTCCATGTTGTCTGGGTCACTGTCATGTTTTATTCATCAAGAATTGTGATGAGACACAACGGTGCAATTTTATCATTGATGTCTTAGAGCCACATGCTTTCAATGTAGCTGATATTAGGGATTCTTCATTGCAGGTGATGCATGAGGGTTTGATAAAGAGGTGCTTTACAATTTGAGCTGCCAGGTACTGTATTAATACTCACTGCTGGACCCTAGCCCAGCGATGTGTTCAAACAATATTCAGACAATATGAGTCCACTTATATTAGAGATCCCTCAAAGAAATGTTCCAGAAGTGCTAAGATCTTACCCTCTGAAATGTTTACAACAGGTTGACATAGCTGAAGAAACCTGCTGGGTTGTTAGCCTGTGAACCTTTCTCCAGTTTCTGCTCAGTCCCAGCTTTTGTGAAGTGTGCACCACTCTCATTCTGACATGCTACTGGGTTTCGACAGAAGTGGGATAAACGTGAGCCGGAGAAAAGCACTCGGTTCAGAATGTGAAATAAAAATAATTCAAATTTTTTTAGAAACTGTGCAGTAAAAACTGCTTTTTTTAAAACCAGACAGCAGTATTATATGGAAAGACCTGGCTGAATCTGTAAGTGTGTCTACAGTTACATCGGCTGACGAGGGGCTTGCATCATTAAATGGCAACTAATTACTGGTAATCTGTCCTGAGCCGGATGTCTGCTGCTGTAGACTCTTTAAAGCAGATTGATAGTTGCAGATTACCACCAGGGAGTGCAGGCAGATTAACTGCAAATTTCTGACACCCGGAGGCTCAGTTCAGAACATCAGTGCACAAGGTGACCTCAGAGCTCCTGAAGTAAGAGGTTTGTGTGATCGTCTCAGTAGCTGAGATCTATCAGGATTTGACGGACCATGATTGAAGCCAAGTGGGATAGATTTTCCTGCCACACAGAACAAGGAGTTTCCCCTTTGAATGTCTGCACGTGGTCTTTTCATCACTTTAAATGACACTGGTACTGTACAAGTGTCTGCACTGGCACACTTTGCTTGGTAATTTCCCCATCTGATTTACCTCCTAGAGAAAATGCTAATCCATGTGATGGGATAATTAGGAAGCAGGCTTACTCTTGAGCTGGGCTATGGTGTTTGGACTTTGGAGAACTTCTTCTATCCTCATCGTCATTCCCAGAATCTCCCAGTTTACCCTTAGATGAAACGTAGTATGTACTGATAGATTGAAACATATGCTAATTCTTTGACTGGTTGCTTTGATTATTAGAAGAAAGTCTTCTCCAATCTGAATCGGATTGTTGCAGTGTTTCTGCTGTGATAGTACAGTCAGAAACATTAAACACTAGTTTATCATACGTTTCTTCATTCTGAGAATTATGGGAGGATTATGGGATATGTGCTGTTTTTCCTTTTCTTTTGATTGTTGGCTGTGTCATTAGCCTTTCTTAAATCCCAGCTGTTATATCTACACCTGTCTCTGGGTTTAGTTCTGTAGAGAGAGTCTAGTGGGGAGGCTATATGGTTGCTTCTTGTATTCATGAACATGTTCAAATGGCAAACGTTGTGTGAAACATTAAGAGTCATAGAAAGTGAGGGGCCAGTGGTTGTCTTAATAAGAGCTGTCTGTACTGTACATCTGTGTGCGTGATCATCTCACACACTTCCCTTGTAATGGCTGAGAAAGAACAGAGGGGGTTTCTTTTAAAATGGGACAGTGGCAAGCTACAGAGAGATGATAACAGCAGGTTCCAAGAGGTGACCTTGTACGTCAGACTGGGATAACAGGTGAAGGGCATTTTTGTGTCACTGTGGGCGTGGTGACTGAGTAACTTCTGCTCAGCTGGGAGGATCTATTTAGTCATTTTAGGTCTTGCAAACAGTGAACTGTCATCTAGGTTTGGGAGGCTGACCAAATAGAGTTCCTACCAGTGTTTTTTCAGCTTGACAGTCTCTATTGACATTAGAAATATTAGGAATTCAGGTGGGTGATCTTTTATCAGACTCTTCTCCAGTAATATCAGTGGCACTGGGGCAAATCTAGCCCCTACCCTGGGGCACTCCTGGACAAAGATGGACAATCCTAGCACTTTATAAAGTTCTTAACAGCAAAAGGGGAGTATAGCACAAACTATGATATGGCTTACACAAATGTAGGAACTATTATTTAAACTGTGGAAAACTAATCTCAGTAAATGTGAGGTTAAAATACAGAAAAACATACAAAACCCACACGAATACCTCACAGATGCACTGTAGTTATGTTTCATAAGTGACAGCGTACACTGGTCCTTGGTTTTCTGGTAAAGGTATATACTGTAGCCTTGTCATAGTGTGGTACCTCCCAGAAAGTAGTTTTTCAGTTTCTGTTTTTTTAGCAATTAAAACATTGATTCTCCAAAACCCCAAGGCAAGACTTTCTGATTGAATGCAGATTTACTGGTTAAGTGCTTAAAAAAGCCCTTTCTTATGGAAATGGGGGAGTTGAAAAAGGAATATCTGTTTCTTTAAATCAAAGAAAGCTCTGTTCCAAACTAATCGATTTCATTGTTACAAAAAGAAAAAGCTAAAAAAATTAGTTTAGTCAATTCTAGTATGTTCTTTTTTGGATTATAGTGTTGCTCACACCTAAATGAGTAAAAAAGATTTAAGGTAAACGTGTTCTCTACCTGGGGCTCTACCTGTAGGGGCCTGGTTGGATTTGCAATCAGTGCATCTACGTTAAAAGAAGAAAAGGAAACGTTTCTCTTTGTCGAGCACATTGCCCAAGGCGATACTACACCATCAGTCATTAGAGAGCGATTTGCAAGCCGAACGAAGTGCTGGTTAAATAAATGAGAGGCTATAGCTGGTGGTTGACACAAGAGGGCGCTGTTTTCTCTGTCTAGACTGAAGCCTGCTTTGAACAGCTCTCAAGCGCAAAATTGTGCTTTGTGTTTTTAAAGTTTGACCTTTCTCAGTCGGCTAAACTGGAGTGTCAAGAAATGTGAACTTGCACTTTAAGCCTTTATTTTCTGAAACCTGTGTGACGAATCCTAACAAAACCAGATAACTGAAATTAAGAAAAAGGGTTAAGAATTCAATGGCACAGAGCAGAGGCAAGTATTGACTGAAACTATGTTCTTCAGTAACGAGGCTGGGTTAGTTCCATACTCTCACAACCCTTGAGGTAAAGAAGTATGCAACAGGCTATCCAGCCTTGTTGTTGATGCTGATAGCCTGTGTTCTTTCGAGAAACAGCTGGATGGCGTTCTCCAAACAGGATACACAAAGGATTTGGGGAATCATCAATCAACAAACAGTTGTATAAGATCCTTGGATCAATTAGCTACCATTTTCCACCTGGGCTAGATGGTCTGAATGGCCTCTCATCTCTAACCTTTCTTAAGGTCTTGGTTCACATCAGATCATGCCTGCCTTAGGTCTCCCAAGTAGCTCAACCAGTAAAAGCACTTGCCTAAGCACTTGTTGACCATAGTTCTATCTGACTATGTGTTTGAATGTGGGTCATGTTACTAGCTGACTGTGACCAAGCTGAGGTGGTGTCTTGCTTGTTTGTGCTTGTGTGTGAACAAGTCAGTAGTCACAGTCCGCACCCTCAGCAAGTCTCTGAGGACTTGATCCACACAGGTCAAAGAGCAACTAACCTGTCATGCCTGAATGAGCATGAGCAGCTAACGAGCTACCCTAATGTGGCAGGCCCCTTGAACTCCTATAAACTGAGGGCAAGGACAGGCTTTTTTCAGGCAGTGAGCCTAGATGCACAAGTGGAAGAAATGAACTGTGAAAACTGCAGGCTCTAGCCCTGAAATGGGCAGCTGTTAGTGAAGATAAACTTTGAAAGTCAACTGTATGTCTTCCGCTTCTTGTTATAACATTTTTTATTTTGCACACGCCCTGTTTATGGTTGTGGGCAGCACCTCGTAATGGGTAAGTCTCTGGACTCATGACTGCCGGGCTGTGGGTTTGAGTCCCAGCTGCAGACACTGCTGTTGTATCTTGAGGGAGGTTCTTTACTCAGGCTGCTCCAGTCCACCCTGCTGTACAAGTGGAGACCAGTCCTACTGGAAGACTCACATGTTCTTTCATCCACTGGCCGGCTGAACTGGCAACTCTGCTCAGGAAATTGTGTCCAGAGAAAGAGTAAGGCCAGAGAAAGGTGGATGATGATGAGATAAAACCCACTGGAGGTGGAAGAGAAATACACTGTCCCCTCTTTGTTGAGCTGGAAAAGTCTTCCTCAGCCATCATTTCTAAAAATTCTCTTTTTGAAGCTGTTTCTAATAGTGGCAAACCAAGTTAAACATGTCCAGAAGACATAGAGATCGAGCAAAACTTAATCAATCCCAGAAGAAAGGACATAACACTGGTGATATGAGCCCTAAAGCCAAAATGACAAAATATTAGTTGTTTATGCAGTTTTTTCTCTCCCTTGTGACTTTGCACATAATTGAAATGATTTGTAAAATCTGTACCGCAGCCTGCAGGAATCCACCTAGAGAGTATCCTCAGCCACACTTCAGAAAGTTTCAACCCTCAGAGTTTCACTCTGAAATGATCCTGTCAATGAAGTTTATGTGCTGAAAAAAAAGAGTCACAAAACTATGAGGCCACATGCTGTTTTCCAGCAGATGTTCTGAATTGATAATTGAGTGAAGGTAAATGTAAGAACTAAGTATTCAGCTGATGTTTTTAAATTGACTGCAGGGAAGCAGAGAAACCCTCTGTACTGCATCCACAGTAATTTATAACAGGCAGAGCGCGTCTTTCCAGAGGGTGTGTTTTTTCTGTTCTTTTTCCAAGTGACACACACATACCCTTGGAATAACTCTTGGTTTGGCTGGGAAAATCATTTGCATTGGAATATAGCTTTTTTGATTGTGCTTTCGCCTGTGAACAGGACCCCACCAGCTGACATAAAAGCACAGTCGCTGCAGAGCCCAGACCCTCCAGCTTCTCTCCCGCCGACTGAACGCACGCACACACAGCTGCCCTCCCTCCTTCCTGCCTGCCTGCCTGCCTGCCTGGCTCCCTCTCTGCTCTCTCTTCTCTCAAGGCAGCAGTGGCTCCTCCTTCTGGAAAGACGCTGTCCCTCAGGAGCACTCCACATTGATGAATCATTCCAACACCCCCCTCCCCACCACCACCACACTCCCCTGTTTCATTGAACCAGACCTCTACAGCCCATAGCTGGCTCCAATCCAGGCAGGAACACGCGCACTCTCGCGCGCGCTCTCGCTTGCTCACCGCAGAGGTAAGGGGATGAGGCGATGTTCTGGGACAGGAAGCATGGAATGATGGGCAACTCGCATCGCCAGCCCAAAGGGAGGCACAAAGCCAAGGAGGCAACAGGTACCAGTCCTCTACACCCCCGCTTCAGCCTGCCACAGGCATCAGAGAGGGAGTTGCGTGGCGTGATGCAGATTGCCTCTTGCTGTTGTTTACTTATGCTTGTGCTGAAACAGAGGAAGGGAATGCGTGTGTGTTTGTGTTGGGGAGGGGGAGTTCGAGTGCTGTTGGTGTTGGTGGGCTTGCACTGCGCTGCGCTGCGCCGTAAGCCTTGAAATTGGATAATGAGATTTTTATCTGTCTTTCCAGTGACAGGTTTTGTATTGACGCTTCCGTCTTTGTGTGTTTGTTCTGAGACAAAACAGATGACAGCACCTTTTAAATCTCCCTTCTCTCCCACACCCTCTTTCTCCTGACACTGTCGCAGGAGGGACAGGCAGTTAAGGTGCTGTCTTTCCAGGATCTTTGCACACCCAGACCTTGGTTTCACTGGCTCTGAAGGAGCCGTGAGCAGAGACATGGGTCATCCACAGGGCAGTGCCTGTGCTGTGTAACAGGTGAGTCTGGTGGCTCAAAAGGCATGCACTTGTGCAACAGTGTGATATGTTCTCCCCTAGCACCTGTCTTAGTTTTAGCTCGATGTTTTGAGGTCTGTGTTTTTTCTCTACCTATTCACAAAGCTGAGAGGGATCTTCACCTTGACCATGCTCTCTTCCCATGGCCTGTGCTCTCCCACTTGGCTTCTTCTCATTAACAATTCCTGCCCTCACCTTGCAATGACTGGCTGCAGTGACTGGCATGAATTCCTTTGCATTGTGGGTAATAGCGTCTGACCATCAACTCTGTAGCGATGTGAGGGAGGGGAACTGAGAGGCACAAAATGTACAGAATTGTCTCCCTGTGTGCCTTCACTTTGTCCATTGTGAGAATGTTAATCTTTTATGTCACTGTCCTTGCTCATGTTTCGTGTGTGTGAATCTGCCATGGAAGTTGGTTGTATCATAAATCCTGAAGAATCAGGTACAAATTAATTAGTTGCCCTGTTAAAGCTTGAAGAATTTTGTAATGGATAGTCTTAACTGAGTTTTTTTAAATTGCTCAATGATACAGCCCCTGAAAAACCCTGGGGCGGTGTGGTGGCTCTGTGGCTAAGGATCTGTGCCTGTGGTGGTTCGTATCCCACAGCTGGCAGAGGAATCCTACTCCGTTGGGCCCCTGAGCAAGGCCCTTAACCCCACCTGCTCCAGGGGCGCCGTATAAATGGCTGACCCTGCGCTCTGACCCCAAGCTTCTCTCCCTGTCTGTGTGTCTCATGAAGAGCAAGTTGGGGTATGTAAAAAGACAAATTCCTAATACAAGAAATTGTATATGGCCAAGAAAGTGATCTTATCTAAAATTGACCTCTAGTTGTTTTAGACTGCTGTCAGAGAATTAAATGGTGGGAACTGTTTGCTTAACAAAGTTCCTTGCTTCTATTTCTAATTAGTAAATGCATCTGGAATGTCAGCTCCTGCTCCCCTCACGGAGTCATTAGTTCTTTTTTTATAAAAAATATTGGCGCTTGTGTTCGACCATATAGGAAGGCAATGTGTCTCAGATGGCATTTGTCTGAACCCATCCTTTTAATAAATTAGCCTTCCCCTGTTAAAAAGAGCTTGTCTAATTAATGTTATTCTCAACCACTTGTGAAACATATACTATGCAAAGCTTGTCAATAACCTAGTTATTGATGAAGGGTACAGCTACTCTTAACCATGTATGATATAAAGAACATGGCCCTTTCATGCTATACTCAGTCATACAAAGATAAGGGAGAGATGGAGTCACATGTTGAATGCTCAACTGCCATTTTAGAAAGCCAGGTGCTTCCAGGCAGGTGTTACCTGCATGGAGCAAAATGAACAGGGCCAACTCACTCACCAGCCCAAATACTGAGAGGCAGGCACCCGTTAAACTCACCATGAGGGCTGAGAATCTGCAACATGTCATTGGGCTGTTTATAGAGAGGGAGAGTGAGATGAAATGAAAGGACAAGCTCAAAAGTGAAAGAAGGAAGCCCCCTTCTCAAAACCTGGGCTAGAACTGCCCCAGAAAACCAGCCTCCCGAAAGCAGAAGAAAACAGGAGGATTGAAGCAGAAACCAGGTGGTGGCGATCTGGCCTGCATGCACAGCCGTGTGTTGGACAGCACGTGTCCCAACCGTGGCGAAGCCCTGAGGCAGGGAGCAGTCCAGCTGTTGTCTTTACCACCGGTTTTGCTGAGCAGTCACACCAGGGCAGTTCATGCCGGTGTGTACCTGAGGGCATCCTCCTCGACTGTTCTTTTCCATGGCTTCTGTTCATTCATTAACTGGTTCTGATGAAGACTAAGCAACATGCCAGGAGATATGTCACCCTGCAACTCACACCTGGCAACCCCTTGAAGTTAAGCAGGTGTGAGCCTGGTCAGTACCTGGATGGGAGATGGGAAATGCTAAAGTTGCTGCTAGAAGAGTTAGGCCAGCAGGGGGTGCTCACACTGTGGTCTATGTGGGTCCTAATGCCCCAGTATAATGACGGAGACACTATACTGTAAAAAGTTGCTGTCCTTCTGATGAGATGTAAGACCGAGGTCCTGACTCTCTGTGGTCATTAAAAATACCAGGGTGTTTCTCAAAGATTAGGGGTGTTACCCTGGCATCCTGGCCAAATTTCCTAATAATACCCATCTATGAACTGGCTTCATTACTCTGTTCTCCTCCACACTGATAGCTGATGTGTGGGGAGCGTGGCTGTCACTATGGCTGCCGTCGCATCATCCAGGTGGATGCTGGACATTGGTGGTGGTGGAGGGGAGTCCCCACTACCTATAAAAGTGTTTTGAGTGGGGTGTACAGAAAAACGCTATATGAGTGTAAGCAATTATTATTATTAATATGGGCACTTAGTGTCCAATGCAGTGGATCGACTGACAGGACACATACTGTATCCTTGTCCTGCTGTAACATGTGGGCAGTTCCACAGTTTTGCCAGTTCAGTCCACACCTACATACACATACTAGGCTTCAATTCAGACAATATTTTGATATTGAATGATGGACGATTCCTGAGTCTGAGTTGAAAGGAGGGAAACAAATAGCTCTACTAATAAAAAAGCACTGAAATAAAGACGTGATTCTGAGGTGAAAATATGTCTACGTTTTGTCCACGATTGCCCAGGATCATGGATAAAACATTAGCTTTTTAAAAAAGGATCTAAGTTGTGATTTGGAGCAAAAATAATTAAAAGCATCTCACAATTTAAAGGGAAATGCATCTGGTTGAAAGCAAAACTCCAATGAGCCTTGCTGTCCATTGCTTTTTGATTGTAAGACTGTAAGAGCTTGCTAGAATGGTATGCCGTGCTTGGGGTTGCAACAAGGAAGAGAATATATTTCTGGAGGCCTGAAATCAAAGCTAAGCCGCCAATCTGTAGTCCTCTGGGGCCACATGGTCTTCACGTTTAAGCTTGTCAATAAACTTGATTGATCTTATTACTTTCTCAATAGGACATACTTTAAAAGTATTCAAGGTTAGTCAGAAAGATGCACTTGGCAAGGGACAGTGGCTTTTCAGCCCTGGAAACAATTCTTATGGTTTCCCTGTTAAGAACCTGTTAAGTAATTGAGAGGCAACTGACCTCACTATCCCCAGATGTAGGGTCAGAGGTCAAGTATATTCTTGATTGTAGTCCTGTGGCCTTAGGTGAACTTGTTGGTGGCCACATGTAAGCAGCACTTGCACTGTTCCCTGTCCTGTGTCAGCAGAGCTGCTGGATGACATGCAGGTGCTGTCCTGTCAAGGGTGCAAACACCTGGCTAGTAACCATGGAGGGGGGAGTTCGGCTTCAGTACTGAGTGGCAGCCAATTTTCTTCTCTCCCTTAAATAAACACATCTTGTGCCCTTCGCCACGTAGCTGATATCATTCCAACTGGCGGCCGCCTGACACATCAGTTCGTTAGGAAACGTCCTGCAGGAAGTGAAGCAGGGCTTCTTTGGCCATGATGACACACGGTGCTTTCCCTCACAATGAGAAGCTCAAAGTGTTCCGCTATACAGGGCATTTTTATTAGCTCAAGCTGCAGTTTTCAAATGTTTGTTTAAATGATGTCACCTAATATCACTAAACTAACTGTCTCGTCTACTTAAAAAATGTCTAGAAACGGGGAAACGACAGTTGCACTTTCTCCGTTAAATTGCTGGGACGTGTAGGCTGTTTTCAAATGTTGATAATAATTACTGAAAATCCTGAAAGAAACATTGAATTTGAAGGGTCTTGAAGATCCAGCCTACTGTGTACCGGTATTGAGTCTTTCAGATACATATCATTCCCCCATTTCCTAAATGGAGATTGTTTTAATTGTAAACTTAAAACAACATTTGAAACTATATACAAGTACTATATTTCACTGTATATAGCGATCAGGCTGTGTGAGAAGCTGATCTGGTTAGTTAGAACGTCATTCCGGGTCGGGTTTCATACTGAACAGCTGTCAGTATTATACGGTATTGTACTGCGCGTGGAGCACAGACTCGCCAAGGCGTCATGCAGTCAAGCTCGTAAAAGCGTGACACACAGTTAAGCATGAAGGTGTGAACCGATTGCACTTGAGGTCCACGGCGTTCTGTTTGGGAATCTCTGCTCCGAAAAACATTGTTCACTTGAGCAAAAGTGCCAGATGTGTTTTGCTGCAAACGGTCGGGCTTCTATTTTCACACGCCCGACCCCACTGGCTGCTGGAATTATTTTATTATTCTCATTGAAGAAAATTCTCCTCACCTCTCTGAGGCAGGAAGAGGCTCTAATGTGGGAAGGAAAGAGGATTAGAGTGCTGACAATGGGCGGAGAGGGGGGCTGCCTCCAACATTTGGTTCCTGCTCATTTCCTTTCTTTCTCCCTGGACATGATGAAGGAAGTGCAGGCTCCTGTGAGCTCTCCCTCTCCCTCCCCTTCTCTCTCTCCCACACTCGCACTGCTTCCCTCCAAGTCAATGGGAGCTTGCGCTCTTGCTCACAAACGCTGTGCCTTGCTTTGCACCACAGATCAGTTCTCCTGCTGAACTCGGGCTCTGTCTTTCCCCCCTCAGCTAGTCCCTTATGCTTTGGCTACACACTGAGCTCAGTAGCCCGGCTGCTTCATGCAAATGGAGTATTTTGCCCACTCCAGGATCCGAGGAGGTAAGTGAGGCAGCTTTCCATGGAATTTGTGAGACTGGGGGGACTTGTTTCATCTCTGCCGTCCTTAGATAAGATGGGTGGAAGGCATTACTTAAAGCACCGGGAATCTGGTGAAGGGGAGGACGGGATTAGGGAAAAAAGTAAGGAGAATCCAATGCACTTTAGCTTTTCCTCTTCATTTGTTATTTGATTTCTGTTACTCTGTGAGAGTGGGTTATGGAATCGGAGGGATAGGTGCTGTTCTGTGTGGAAGCTGCAGGTGTGGTTGGAAAGTGAATGCTTACAGGTGGGCTGGCCTGAGATTAGTGTGAATGGAGTCTGAGCAGCTGCCAGTGTGACACCAGGCTGAAGAGAATAGCATTTCATGTTTCACTAACTGACAATGTATCCCACTACCTTCATTATATCACCACTGATAACTCTATGCATGCAAATGAAGTACCCATGAAATGGTACCAGTTGTGAATGTTTTATACAGGTCTCTTTGGCTAAATGCTAAATAAATAAAGCTTTCCTAAGAGATACAGTATTAGTGGAGCTCAGATCTCTCATTCTGTTTTAATGAGTCCATTATCAGAAGGGGTTCCTTCTGACTTTCACTGATTTAGACAGAAGCAGTATGCACATTTTTGTTTTCTATTCGTAACATTCTGGAAGTAGGGACTAAACCTGTGCTTGTTTGTTTCTGAGATTAGATTTGTGAATAGCTGCGACAGCTGGGTCTTTACAGGGGACTGTGTCTCCTGTACCCTCTAAAGAAATGGAATAGACTTGGGTTTGGCCTGGGATCCACATAGTCCCAGTTTGTTTATCTTGCGGACTTGGGGGCTACATGAATCATTGCCGTGATTTTCTGTGTTTAGGAGAAAAGGACATTGCAAACATGTGTTTTGTACTAGAACAATATGTAATATTTCTGTAATTACGCAGCATGTATTTTTATTTTTGCGTTTTATATGCAATGTGGGGGCAACATGGTGCTGGTTGCCATTGTTGCCTCAGTGTTGGGGCTCTTGGTTCAATCCCCAGATCAGGGGTGCTGTCTGCATGGAGTTTGTATGTTCTTCTCGTGTTCGTGGGTTTCCTCCAAGTGCTCCAGTTTCTTCCCACAACCCTCAGACAGATGGGTAGGTTAATAGGCTTCTGGGAAAATTGGCCCTGGTGTGAATGTGTGTGTTTAAATCTGTGTGTCAGCCCTGCAAAGGCCTGGTTACCCAGTCCAGGGTGTACCGGGTTAGGCTCCAGCTCCCCCACAACCCTGAATTGAAAGAAGAGTTTAGAAAATGGCTGGATGGATATGCAATTTCCAGAGTCACTATAGTGCTTATCCGCTGACCAAGGGTTGCAAATGGTGGAAATAGCCTATATTATTTCTGAGACCCGTTCTTCCTTGATCAATCCCCTCTTATCAGCCTGAGGACAGACACCTAACATGGTCCAGCAAGGGGATTGTGCATTAGCCAGTTTAGCGATGCCAATGGGAAACGCTGTCCACTGGAAGTAAGTGGCACAATATGGGTTTGGTCAGGCTCGTCGTCAGACTGTCGAGCATGCTCTGGACACTGGGCAAAGGATTCTACTGGACAGCCAGTTGGGCTCATCTCTGTTTCCTGGGTTTCAAACTCAGAGCAAGGGGAGAAAAAGGGTTTTTAAGAGAACAGAATGTGAAGCTACATTGTGATAACGTTCCTGTGTCAGATCTCAGCAGTTGGAAGGTACGAGCTAGAAGAGTTTTACAGAAATGTGAAAAAATGAGTCATCACAGACAATTTAATGGGCAGCATCTGTTAATAATGAGCTTCATGTGATTTCTTTTTGCCTCGCAGCTGACAAATGAAACTTTAGCAATTTAAAGACTTTGCAGTCCTGCAGGCAAATGTGAATGTCTGACTGATTGGCAACATTACAGTGACGCGTGCAAGTTTAAACAGAGACCTTGCAGAGCCACATTCACCTTGACTGGAACACTGAATGTTTCTGAACGTATTTTTTAGTAGCCTGTTTACCAAAAAAGGATCTGGAAGTGCAGGCTGTGGAACATATACAGTGGTCCTGTCCTGCAATTAAGGCCTCCTCTTATCCTTTTGATGTTTATCTGCAGCATTTGTTGAGAAATTGGTTCTGGCTCTGCATGGAGATTAACACTTGAGAGTAAAGCACTGCACATTTACACTGATGGAGTGCTGTTTTTTTTTCTAAAACTATGTGCCTCAGACTTGTTGCTGGAACTGTGTCACCAGAAAATGCTCAGTCCAATCTGGATCAGCACAATGGCTATGACAGATCTCTTTCAACCATGTCCTCATTTTAAAATTGCTTGGCATTGAAATGTCTCTCTCTGCCCAGTGTAACAATCCACAGTATTGATCCCTACAGCAAATCTTTCAGTGATGAATCTAAAATGTTCATTTATTATTAAGGAAAAGGGTAAATCAAAGGCAGTAAAGGAACATACTCGGAGTAATTAAATGCACATGCTTCCAATACTTCCGAAAGCTTCTTTGACATTAAACACAGCCCATCAGAGCAGCAGTGAAAGAAGATACTCAGTATTTCTTCAAACAAAGTCCTCATCATAAGTAGGTCTATGGGACATTTCTAAACCAGTTTTTGAAATAAATCAGCCATCAATCAATTATTCTGAGTATGGTTGATTAATGTCATTAGGTATGCCCATTGTATATAAGAATGCTAGTAGGAAATAATTACTGTTTTGAGGCGATTAGGATTCAGAATGAAATATTGCGTCAATGCCTATTATTGTTAGAGATAAGAGTGTTTGTATGATCCTTAAAGAAGACACTTCTGAAGCAGGAAGGAATTTGTCAGTGAGTAGACTGATAGGGAAACAGAGAAGCATAATTGACTCTCCTTTGCCAGTCCTAGGTGTAATGGTCACCCTTAGTGTCTGTGGCTCTGCAGAAACACTTTCCCCTCTTGCTGAGCAAAAGCCAAGTTCACCTGCAAGAATCACAAGAATCCCATAAAGAGAAACCATTGCTCTTATCCGTCTCACATCAGTGTGAAAGAATGAGTCAGTGGCGAGAGGCTACAGGCTCAGATTTATTACAGCTATCTGCTGCAAGACAGGAAAGAAATTTCCCCTCAATGTTTTATTGAGACACTGCCTGTGGAAGTCATTGGGAGTGGCGCAGTCCCCACAGAGTCGGGACATTGAAGACTGACTGGCTGCGTGGGTAGCCAAATGCTCCTTCTCTGTGTTGTGATTTCTTGTTTTTCAGCTGTTACCTCAGAAGGTCTTTCACTCATGTTTTAACTCGGGTACAATCTTGAAATTTCATCTTTCTGCCAATATTTCATGGACCTACTGTACGTGCTTTACTGTGTGGACGTGTGCAATATTTCCACTGCACACTTATCTGCTGATAGATTGGTACAGGAGGCCATTTGAGCTGGGAATTTATTTTGTTATACAGGTGGAGTGGCGGAGACTGCTCTTCTTGTTTTTTTCACTTTTCCAAGGGTGCACCACAGAAATTGTGTCCATACTGGTGTGTGTCTTGGACCCCACTGCGTCAATTGCTCTTTTGAAATGAGAACTCAGCGCTGTTTTATAGTTCAGTCAGCTCTGAGATCAACAGGCTAAGGTTTGGTCTACACCGATACTGTATATAACTACAGACAAATAAAAAAAATTTAAAAGAGACCCAGGAATGTCCCCCAGACATCTGATTGGCTTGCACTAGTGCTCAGTCAGACTAAGTGGAATGAGAGGACTTTGCAGATGATTAATCGTAACCTTGTCACTATTTACAAGTGGAAGAGAAGAGATAATTCCCTTGAAATGACAGGTGCAAAGATATTGATTCAGTTCTATTAGTCACCATTTTGTTGTCAGAGCTACTGTCAAAACAGTATTGCTCTCAATTTCATCCCAGTGATTGGCTTTGGCTTAGAGCTGTAGCTCTGTGTCTTAGATCAGTGATCAGAGAAGCTGGTTCTGGTGCTGCCAAGCAGTGCATAGTAAAGCTGCTGAATACAGTGCTGATGAAAGAAGATAAAGGATACCATACAGTAGATGACATTGCCACAGTTCCTACCGTTGGGATTGTTCTGGAAGTGCTGCAGAATCAAGAGTACACCCATTTGGTCTTACAGTGATCAAGACTGTGGTATGGATTCTTTGCCAAAAGCAGTCCTGGTGACTACATAACACAACGCTTGCCACCTGTTAATAATCCGTGTTTTTCTTAAAGCTTAAAGACCCTAAGGCATATTTAATCTACAGCTTCTCAAGTCACTTGTTGTTAAACATATGCCAGTTTAGAATGCAGCTTTGCATTCAAGTCAAGTCAATCCACTTGACTTAAGTTGATTTTTGTGAGCTCCTTAAAGTGCTTTTATATCAACGTGAAGTTCTTTCTCAGCTTACTAGAGCAGTTATTCAAATGAACCGAGGACTTCAATGAATTGTTTGTTTAAAAGGAATTTTGCTCAAGTAAATATTATGAGAAGAACTTCACCTGGTAGATTTTTTTTGAATTTCTGCCATCCTTTTGGTTGCTGTTTAGTTTCAGTTTGATTGTGTGTGGGCTAGGAGCTGTGTTTCTCTGGTTGAGGAATTGACGTTACCTTTTAATTAACTTGAGGCAGCAAAATGTGCATGGTGTAGTAGTCGGGGATCTGCCCACTTTACTGGGAGGTTGTGGGTTTGAATCCCAGATGGGTCACAACTGGCTAGGTCAGACAGTAAAATGCCCAGCTATACAAATGTACACTGTTGGTAAAAGTGTCTGCGAAATAAATTCATTGCAATATTAAATGCAAATTAATAATGGTTGAACATACTCTATAAAAAAGCTTAATTGCAGCACAAATAGCAAGGTGCATAACATAAGAACTGGTTCCCTTAAAACAACATCTTGTATGAATGAGATGTACAGACTTCCTCCATTCTCGTGCTGCTTTTCCTTAAATGTCATCTCTAATCTTGCACTGATAACTCAGTTTAAAATAACAGCTTTTTCAAACAAATGCCCAGGGTCTGAGACATTGTAAGGGTGCATAAGAAATTTCCAGAACGGTGCAACATTCACTTTGGAATCGTTCAATTGCGAGAAAATAGGACAGTTGTAGGGATTTGTGTCCATCTGGACCCTGATGCTGTTACACTACCGTGAGATTGCTATGCTTGTGTTTTGGCTTTTGTGTGTGCCTCTCCAGCATTTCAGAAGCCAAAGAAAGAGCTGTAAAGTTTCCGTTATCAAGCTTATTTTAAGATCTGAGAATCACTGCCAAGGATGCCATTCCAGCCCAGTGAATAAATAAACGGTTGCCTTTCTGTCTTTTGTACAAAAAAGGAACTAAAGCTTTGTATATGGCTCTTTCTGCTACTTTCTGCTACTGCACAGTCCCAAAAAAATTCAGTTCACTGTTCTGTGTGATGGAGAAATGTTGCCGTGATAAGAGTCCACAGATTTTTATGAATAATTGTTGAATATCCTCTGCATGATTCTTTGTCATCTTTTGATACACCAACCAGTTCTTCCCCATAAAAGACCATTCTTGCCAAAGCAGGTCTCAGAGATGGCGTTCAGGATTAGAGAGAAAGACAGTTCAGGGCTGCCCAGAGCTCAGAGTCCCTTGCAGTCCAAACTGGAATTTCTGTTCCTTTCTAAGAGCAAAAAGAAGCTAAGCTAAGCAGGTGTGAACCTGGTCAGTATCTGGATGGGAGATCTCCTGGGAAAAACTAAGGTTGCTGCTGGAAGAGGTGTTAGTGGGGCCAGCAGGGGGTGCTCACCCTGCAGTCCATGTGGGTCCTAATGCCCCAGTATAGTGACGAGGACACTATACTGTAAACAGGCGCTGTCTTTCGGATGAGACGTTAAACCGAGGTCCTGACTCTCTGTGGTCATTAAAAATTCCAGGGCGTTTCTCGAAAAGAGTAGGGGTGTAACCCCGGCGTCCTAGCCAAATTTCCCATTGGCCCTTACCAATCATGGCCTCCTAATAATCCCCATCTATGAATTGGCTTCATTACTCTGCTCTCCTCCCCACTGATAGCTGATGTGTGGTGAGCGTTCTGGCGCACTATGGCTGCCGTCACATCATCCAGGTGGATGCTGGACATTGGTGGTGGTGGAGGGGAGTCCCCATTACCTGTAAAGCGCTTTGAGTGGAGTGTCCAGAAAAGCACTATATAAGTGTAAGCAATTATTATAATTATAAAAAGTTCTCAGCGTCATTCCTTGAGGCATCTGCACAACTAGGAGCAAAACAAGCCAAATACGTATTTGAATGTTAGAAGAGAGCTCTGTGTCCACATCCCGGAGTAATGTCCCGGAAAGAATGGTGAAAAGTAGGCCCTGGCAGAGATCCAAGGTGGAAAACACAATTGTTGCTCATTGTTTCCAGAACGTTTGGGTCGTGTATTCTTTGGAAATCAATAGATTTTTTAAAAATTTAACCCATCATTTGCTTGCGTGATCTTCTACACAACTGAAAAGAATAGCGTCTTCCGTGTTTAATTTTTTTTGTTACAGTTTGGTTTGATTGGGAGGCCTGGGTTTCAGATTAGGCTTGAGTGTGTGGGAAACAAAACACCCTGTGCCAGTCTCATTCTGTTCTCCGTTCTGTTTAATTACTGCTTACTCCAGCAACATGGCCCAGGCAGGGCAGAGCCATTCTGACAATAACAACTTAGAAATGATTTGACAGCAGCCATATCACTCTGCAACTCACAACTAAGCAGGTGTGAGCCTGGTCAGTACCTGGATGGGAGACCTCCTGGGAAAAACTAAGGTTGCTGCTGGAAGAGGTGTTAGTGGGGCCAGCAGGGGGTGCTCACCCTGCAGTCCATGTGGGTCCTAATGCCCCAGTATAGTGACGGGGACACTGTACTGTAAACAGGTGCCGTCCTTCGGATGAGACGTAAAACCGAGGTCCTGACTCTCTGTGGTCATTAAAAATCCCAGGGCAACCCCAGTGTCCTGGCCAAATTTCCCATTGGCCCTTACCAATCATGGCCTCCTAATAATCCCTATCTATGAACTGGCTTCATTACTCTGTTCTCCTCCACACTGATAGGTGATGTGTGGTGAGCGTTCTGGCGCACTATGGCTGCCGTTTCATCATCCAGGTGGATGCTGCACATTGGTGGTGGTGGAGGGGAGTCCCCATTACCTGTAAAGCGCTTTGGGTGGAGTGTCAAGAAAAGCGGTATATACATGTAAGCAATTATTATTATTATTAAACTGCCTTAGTGTTCACTGCTACCTCAGATTTCAGTTCCAACACAATTTCTGGCTCTTCATGAACATGCAGTGCTAATTAAATATTAATAAGAAGGGAAATAAAAATCTATGGAAGTTCACTTAAAAGGTATTGGAGCTATTTTGCTATGTTAAAATTAATAGTTTACTTAATCTGATTTTGTGGTGATGTGTTGCGTTTTACTAAGTGTTTTTCATGAGTACTGTAGCTGGGATTTACATTCTAAATGATGCAGTACTTCAGATATACTTTGGAGAAAAGTTATACTGACAATATTTGCATTGTTGGTGTGCAAGAAAATCCGACTTCATCAGCAATAAATCTGTTTTTAAAAATCTGTGAACATTGGGAAAAATCTGTTTTTGGATGTCTTATATAAAGGTAAAGTTAGGGATTACAGTAGGGTCAGGATAACAATTACTATGAAAGTTTTACTTAATTTAATGTTGTGCTTGTGTGTTATTCCCTTTACTGAAGGGTTCAAACTGATGCTTCTGGTGTAATTTGAAGAATTAGATTTTTATAGATATAATACTAACGTTACGTGTAATATTCGTCTTAAAAAAATATGAAGCTTTGACTACATAAGCATTAAATCCCTATTTCAAAAGCTTGTGAAAAGTGAGGAAAAACCTGTTTTGGGTGTCTTTATAATGAGACCACCAACCTTAAACCGGGGATCATTAACATAACAATCTTTCCAGATTTGGGTTTGAACTAGAGTATAATTTACTCTGAGTTTGGTGTAGTTTTGTGTTAATTGCGTTTATATTTAAGTATTTTTAGCTTTATTTGAGGTTTAAGATCAAATTGATACTCCTGATACACTTTAGGCAAAGCTATTAATGGGCACAATACTATCTATGAAACTGGATAAGTAAGGGTTGCATCCATTTTAAAAGCTTGGGAATAGTGTGATCAATCTGTTTTCAGATATTTTATTTAAGGAGAAAGCTAATCCTAACCCTAACCTGGGATTTATTGAGGTAATAATTTTTCCAGGTTAGGGTTTGGACTAAATTCAGCTTAACAATTACTATGAAAGTTATCTGGTGCTGCTGGAAAATGATCGTAAGAAATGTAAATGGAATGGAAGATGTGTATATATCGCCTTCATTTTTTGTTTGATCTTGAAAGGTGGACCATAGTGCCTTCAAATTATTATTTTTTTCTCATTAAACACACAGTATTCAGTTATAATAAAATGATCACTTTGGCCTACAGAGGAACAAGTAATTTTGACCCTTCTGCACACACTCTACAGCAGCCCCTGTATGATAAACAAAGTCAAGAGACTTGCCACTGCTGGGTTTGTGTCTGATTGGTGTTTTATTGGTCACATGTTAGTCTTGTGTAGTTTATTTGTTATATACTCTTGGCCTTTTTTGCTCTACCTAAGATCCTTACAGTACCTCTTCATACAGTACTTCAGTTATGGAGTGCTTTGAAGGTCTGTGTGGAAAAGCTATGATCATGAGATTGACACACTGTGCAGTATCAAGTGTCAGCATGTCTCTCGGTGGCCCAGATGTAAGAGACAAAGGTTTAAAAGAACAGTGTGTATGAGACCTCATACAGCCTTTTCTCAGGAAACCTCTGAAATGTACCCTTTCTTTCCAGTGCTCAGTAAGAATCGTGAATTTAGCCATCACTGATCTTGTCTGTGAGGCCTGGGAGCAGTGGAATTTATCCTCCAACGTCTCAGCATGGACAGCAGCTTTCTTGTGGATTCAGCCTCAAGTCCTTACAGTGCAGGCCTGATTGTCGTCTAGGTAATGACTATTGTGCACCACAAAGTTTAGAACATATGGAGAGTTTCACCTGAGTGAAGGCCATTGATCATGAGATTAACGGGGTGGAGTGGTGGCTCTGTGGCTTAGGATCTGCGCCTGTGGCTGGAAGGTTGCTGGTTCGAATCCTGTAGCTGGCAGAGGAATCCTACTCCGTTGGGACCCTGAGCAAGGGGCTTAACCCCAACTGCTCCAGGGGCGCTGTATAAATGGCTGACCCTGTGCTCTGACCCCAAGCTTCTCTCTCCCCATCTGTGTGCCTGTGTGTCTCATGGAGAGCAAGTTGGGGTATGTGAAAAGACAAATTCCTAAAATGCAAAAAATTGTATATGGCTAATAAAGTGATCTTATCGTTGGTTTCATCTTCCTTGTTTGATTGATAGCAATTTATTAATCCAGCCACTCCTTAAAGGAACATGTAGAACCAGTTGCAACAGTAGCTCATTTTTGAATGTAGTCTGTAATATTACATTCTTTTAATTTTGACTGGAGAGGCATCTAAACTGTAAATAGTCTGTTACAATAAGGGAGGGGGGGGGACTCTGGACTTGTACCTGAAAGGCCATAGGTTCACATCCTGAGTTGGGTCAAGGCTACTGTACCATTAAGCAAGGCAGTTCAGCAAACATAAATAGGTACTAAGGTGAGTATTTATAGTATTTCTGGATAAAAGTGTCAGCTGGATAAACTAATGGTAATGATACAGTTGCTGAAAATGAAGAATGATGTGTTATCTGGAGTCTTTAAAATGCCCAGTCAGAAGCTGCTTTCAAAATACCTTATTACTTGAGCAGTGTAGGGTAGATTTAAGAAGGAATGATTTTTATTTCAGTTTTCCATAAATGCTAAGTATCCGCATTAGAGCGCACATGGCATGTACTAGATCAATTAATTGATTGATTGATTAGCCAATCAAACACACCCACCTGGAGAGTTTTGTTTGCCAAATGGAGAGGGGAAAAATGACTTAAACACATTGTTAGAGGTCAGATTGTTTTTCTTGGAAAAACAGGAACTCACCCCTCCTGAGATAAACCCGTGCTGCCTGCCAGGGTGACTAATGTCTGAAATGTGCACTGTATAAATTGATTAAGTATATCTGGATCAGCTTATCAAGGGTGATGTAAAGGAGCAAATGTAAAAAAAAAACAGATTGTGTGAGTGGCTTGAATGGTGTTTGTGATTTGAAGCTGAACTGTGCCTGGGTTCACTCTCAAAAGTGAATGTCCCATACACAAATACTAAGCTGGTGTTCCTTTCTACATAGAAGAGGGTAGTTATGCATCCTGTCAGATACAATTGCTTTTTTAATACAGGAAATTTGGAAGTTGGTCAATACTGTTAAATTGTTTAATAGTGTTTAACAGAAAAAAATCCCACTGGTATTTGTTTCACATATCGACATTTTCTCCATGAGTGAAATATAGCCATCTTAGCTCTTTTCATAGAAGCGTTTTGAGAAGTGCCATGTCCTTTTTTGCACTCCTGGGGTAGGGGTTCTTTAAAACTTTGTAAGCTGGCTTGCCAAGTTTCTTTAGTTTTGTTTTTTAGATCATCTGTTTTCTTCCTTGTGTACTTAATGGAAGTTGTTTGCGCAACAGTGAAGGAAGTAGAAACTAGTAAATAAAGTATTGTGGTCTTTCACATACAGCTGGGCGTTGGCCTGTTAGGTTACCCTCCTGAACTATGGGAAAGAAAGAAAAAAGAAAAACAAAATGTTCTGATATGTAGTTAGAAGAACTGATTTTAAATCGAGGGATGTAATGTTAAAATTGTACAAATTTTACAATTTACCACATTTAAAATACTGCATTCAAAACTGGCCAAGTTAAAAAAATGATATTGCCACTCTGGAATTAGGACAGAGAAGACTAGCCAGGTACATTCCTGAGCTTCATGGATTGTCCTATCTTTATAGAAACGCCAAACCATTGGCAAAATTAAACATGAGGGCATCTTCAAAATGAACTGTTAACCACAACTGAATTTTAAACTGAGAAACGTCTTTACACAAGGAGTGGTGGGAGTGTGGAACAAGCTAACCAGCCATGTTGTTGAAGTGGAGTCCTTGGCTTCCTTCAAGAAACATCTGGATAATGTCCACAGATCTGGGGGTTAATAACTACCAAATGGCAGAAGAGCCAAATGGAA
Source organism: Atractosteus spatula (assembly GCF_055471065.1). Taxonomy (NCBI): domain Eukaryota; kingdom Metazoa; phylum Chordata; class Actinopteri; order Semionotiformes; family Lepisosteidae; genus Atractosteus; species Atractosteus spatula. The sequence goes on along the minus strand of NC_142714.1, from coordinate 42,148,236 downwards.
AAAGGGAACAAACGTTTCTTTTGGAAGATGTTTTTGGCTCAGATGTAGCCTCAACACGCAGAGTCTTTTCATCGTCTGAGAGCAGGTCTTGCTCGGCAGTTGAGCATCTGCTCTGATTAGCTGATAAACTCCGGGTTGGCTGTCCTGGCCCAGCAAGAGGAAATGGAGAGGACCATCTGCGAGGCATGTTGATAAACATCTGCAAGGCAGCTCCCAGACTGGACCCGAGTTTGTGGCATCCCTCAGGAGAGGAGTAATGAAAGACTGGGCAGGCAGGAGCCTTCACGAGCTGCTGTAACGGTCGCTCTGAGGCCCCAGGAAACCCTGCTGACTTCCTCTGTCACGCCTTGTCAGCTTCCTCTTCTGTGGGCCGCGGTGGCTTACTGTTTACAGCACAGGAGCGCATGACCACAGACAGAAGAGAGGTGTACCCTGGTGCTGAAGCAGCACATCTCACATAAAGCCTAGGGAATTCTGGGGAAAGCGCAGACAGAACACTCCTAAAACCTCGAATAGAGACTCCAGCCAGAAGCGCAAAGCGAGCAAGGGTCTGAACAGGTAACCTTTTGTGTTTGCTCCTTTTTTATCCTAGGTATGATGTTGTAGTGACTTGCCAATGTAAGATGCAGGGTGCCAATACTTATTTAACTATGAGTGTTATTTCAAAGGTTTATTCTTCAGGTGGGTTTTTCAAAACTAGTAAGAACGGGGCTTATTTTTCTCTGGCTTATTTTTCTGTGGCAAGTCAAAACTTCATCCATCCAAATCCATTTAGTACCTGAATATGTGGCTGGTTATATCAGGATAATCAATGTGAAAATCTCAGAGAACTGTACGGGCAAGTACATTTAATATCCGACCTGATGTTGCTCATTGCCCTCTGTGTCCTGTATTGCAGCCACTTCAGAGAGGATGTCAAGACTTACTGGACAGTCGGGCAAGATGTGCAAGACTCCAGATAATGTTAAAAAAAAGATATAATAATGACATAAAGCTCAGCCAGGACCAGCTGTGTCTCTTCTAAATTACAGTATAAACACAGTGGCGCCAATTCTAATGTGAACAGCTGGAGTACAAATGCTCTGCTCACCAGAGCCACTGAATGCGAACATTTAAATATAGAAAGGATGGAAAGATAATGCTGCCAGACAGCACAGATATGGAGTTTTGCCGATCTCTCTATTAAATCCACTAGCACTATTGCCACCTGCACAGAACCCAGAACTTTGAGCTAAAGGCATCATTTGAAGCAGCTCAGGAGTCAATGTGATTCGAGTGGTAGTTATATTAGGCAGCAGTGGAGGTGACTTTGCAAGTGCAGAATGAGTGCTGAGCACATACTAGATTGCACAGGCGTTGGCTGTGAAGGGCGAGAGTTTTTGCTGATTCGCAATATGTGCAATGGGAGCGGTTTTGTCTGATCAGCTGTTTACTTTACTGTCTGGGGATCACTAACGAGTTGCACTGTTACATTTTTGGCATATAGCAATTTCTGCCTCTTTTCTAACTCTATTCCTTTCTGTATTTTAATATTTATTTTATAGGGCTTCATATAGGTTTTAAGTCTGAGCCATTTTTCAGTGACATCCGACATTGGTTATTCATAATACATTTTTAATGCCAAACTGTGAACGGGCATAACAATCAGTGTTATCTCTTTGCTAATGATATCCATTTGGAAATACAAATAATAATTAGTACACATAATTCTTAAACAGCTTTTCTGAACATGCATAACCTAAGGTTTATAAAAAATATATCAGGGGACAGTAGGTTATAGCTCTTATTAAACATTAAAAATACAATTTAGTCTTGTTTGGCAGATGCACACCACAGAGCCTTGTAGATTTAAACTGGCATGTTGCTCTTGTGTCTCTCTGTGAAATTCATCATAAATGAATGAACTGAAAAGAGTATGCAATCAAGCAGGACTGAATTGTATAGAAGGAGCTGAGCAGCTATAAACACCTTACTGTCAGTTTCGAGAGGCTAAAGAAGAATCTGAATACCTGTTGTTTCAGAATTCACATTATATTGAAAATTCCATCTGTAGCCCTTATGACACCAGAGCCTAGAGTCTCCTGGTGAGTTACAGGTCCGTGTCCTGTCAGATTTCATTCCGAGAATATTTGGAGCTTTGCAGTGAGACCTGTAAACGCCAAGGAGAGAGAAATCATAATTTCATTTTACTGTTTTTCTCACAGATCCCCTAATTAAGTTGTTTGTCTCATTTTGCAATGCCCTTCTTGTAACGGGGTGGGTCAACATTGCCGGAAGTGGGCTGTGTCCCTGTGATCACATCTGTTGAGATGCGGTTAGCAGTTTGAAAGAAGTCGACAGCCGGGTCAGTATTTCTCAGCAGTCCCACACCTGCTTTATTTATTGCCATTTCTGTTGGTTTACCACTTCTGAGGTGTGGAGAACAATAACATCAGGGCGGGTTAGATCGGTCCTATAGGGGTCACAGCACTGGGAGTTTTTAAGAAATGTGCAGATGAAAACCAGAGAACGTTTCTGCTGCTGTTAGACTTGAGTTGATAAAGTGTAAGAGGAATTATTCAGTCAGCCTTTTACAGCTTCCCCAAGATGCCTAATAGGAAGGTCAGCGATTCTGTACAGCAGCATATGGAATGTCAGTAAAGACTGGAGGTCAGAGCTCTGGGCTCCTGAATAGTCTTTGTTCAAATCCCAAGTGAGCACACTGCTGTTGCACCCACAAGCAAGATACTGACTGCTCAGGAAAACACAGCTGTATAAATGTGGACCAAACCCTTTTATGTACACAGTTAATTATACAGTAGCTTCCGCCTAATAAATTAATAATAATAATAGGTCACCGACATCGGAAGAGCTGTGTGGCCTGAGACCACGATTCCTGAGAGGTCGTAACCTGATTGAGTACCGACTGCAGACAGAAAGGCCGAGCAGGAAGGACACCTCCAGGTGTGGTTACTTATTTCTTTTGACAGGTAGACCACAACGGTAGTTTCATAAAATATAATACTGGCATTATACTGCCTCTGAATTTCCAGACTCACTGTGACAGATTTCGTTTGCTTCAGGTCATACAAATCTCCTTGGTGCTCTTTGTGGTGTTGAAGCAAACTAGCAGTAAAGGCCTCACTCGGGATGGAGCTAGGCAACCACAGGCTGATTCCTCAGTGGTTTCCAGAGCTGTGCAGTGTGGAGCAATGAGGGTGGACAGCAGTGTCGTCGCTGCAGGCTTGAACCCACATCTTTTTGGTAATGAGTCCTAACAATAGATCCATGCAGTTTTTATTTTTAATCTTCACCCTCCTTTCCAACCCTCCTCTATTAGAAAAAGTTTTGGTAGTAACAAAGAACCAAATTCCTTCACCAATTCCTGTCCCGCTGTGCTGCCTTAACATTTCTGCGACTATCCCAGTATTCTGCTGTACAGGAAGCAGGAAATGAATAGAACACAGGACGTAAGTGTCAGTGATATTCACCACTCCTTTAATGTTTCCCGTCCCTGCTAGTGAGCAAAGTAATACATGGGTCTGTGGTTTGTCTGTGCTCAGATGCACATCAGTCCAGGTGCGAAATTTTCTTTGACACTCGGTGTTACATGGGGTATACTTCCCAAAAAACATGACACCATCATTGTTAAGAGTTTCCTACTGTATATGTGGCATTAAATCATCTACAGAACCAATAGACAAATCAACTTGATCCTAGTCTTTGGAAGAGAAGACTTCCAAAGTTCTTGGAAGAGGCTATGCTGTTTTCCAGTGAGATGTGGTTTGTCAAAATATTTAGCCATTGAGAAGCACTCATTTCATTTCTGCTTTTCCAATTTAATAGAATTGTTTTCTTTGCGATATTTACGGCAGTAACACCAATTTTTTTAAATTTGAATGGGGAAATCAGAAACTGAGAGGTGACTCGGCAAACATAAAGTGGGAGAGAATAGAATGCCATGCGTCGTCTGGGAAGTAGGGAGATCCATATTTCTTGGCCACGGATCAGATGGACTGGCCACAGCGTGGCCATTTTTAGCCTCAGAGAGCTGGCCTTTAAATTATTGCTCGACATGCTTGTGCTCCCTTAATGAGGTTTGCTTTTGAATGTGTTTGTGAGTGCTCCTTAATTAAGTCCTGGGTCTCACATAAAGTCATCTCTGGGTAATTACTGGTCTACTAATGGATGGATTACATTAGCCAAAGTCAGTGTGTCACGTCTGTAGGTAGACAAAGCTTTGGACTCAGTGAACTCACTGGTGGACTCACTGAACACAGGGGCCGAGGAACTGACACAAAGTGATTTTCTGACCACACCCCTCTGAAATGAGAGTTCATCCTTCTGGGGTACTGTTTCAAAACGTCATACGCATGGTGACTCAATGCCCAGTTACATAAACGTTTTTCAAATCTGGCCACCAAATATACTTCTGTTCCTTATTTCAGATATGATCCATTTTTCTGGATGACAGCTCTTTTTCTGGGGTGAGCTCTTAGCTTTCCCACATCACAGCAGCCTCCCCTGTTCACATAACGTTACTTACAGTAGCAGCCACACTCCTGTTCTGTGCTGAAAACAAAAACAAAGGCGGCATCTACAGTTTCAGTTCCCTCTTTTGCTGCACCCAACATGTCCTCAAATCTGCAGTAGAATTAAAAGGCAAAAAAAAATCTCTGTTGGGTTTTCCTGTTAAACCCTGAACTCTTTAAATCTATGAAGTCATTTTGCTCTCAAATGCTGTAAACCTGCTCTGTGCTTGAATCAATCACTCTGCCGTTTTCATCGTTAGGAGGTTAGTCCCTGAACTTGGAAAGAGAACTGTATTGTGCTTTCTGAGAGGCACATAAACGATGTCATCAGTCTTAATCTGCGAGTTCCACTAAATGCTGGTGTGAAATAAGGGACTCCTCTGCGTATAAGCTGATTGTGAAACAAGAACAAAACTGAATAATAGATTCTCCCTGCATTTTATTCTGCCTTCAGTGCAGGCTGTCCCTTCTACAGGTTCAGTATGGAGGCACTGCTGAATGCAGTCTTTGAAACCATGGTAACGTAAGGCAGCTTGGTAAAGAGTCTCTGATTATGGTAAATTACAGTGGATAAGATTGTAACACTCAGTAAGGCTGCTTCTGGGGGGCTGTTTTTGTTTTAATAAATGTGTTTGGAAAGCACAGACCAGATAGAGAATATTTTAGTTGTGAGCAGCTTTTGCAGGCTCTACCGATGATGTCAACATTACATCATTACACCATCTTGGCAGCTGAACATCCTAACTTCAAAGTGTATGTTAACTGTTAACTGACAACATACACATTGTGCTTTTCTGTTATTTCCTCCATAGAATCCTGTTTTCCTTCATTGAAATGAGATGAGATGTATTATAACAGTTAGTGAGATGATGAATGCCACTGTGTTTTATATTTTAAGAGCTAACATGACTCTGTGTTTCATGCTACACTGAGGTTATCACACGATACCTGGACCTTACACCAAACCAGCAAGCAGTAATGTTATCAAAGGTAACTCTTGACTGAAATAAATCTCACAAATATGTGCTTGCCTATTGCATATTCTTTTTTAACCTTAGCTGAGCAAGCCACTCAAAGTTAGTAGAGCAGTAGAGGCATACTTATATATGTGAAAAGCCATGACAAGCATTTCTTAATTTTCTCAAGAAGAAACATACTTATCATTATATACTGCTAGCTGTGAGGGTAAGTCTGGTTATACAGCACATACACGATACACTGTACAGTATATAGAGGTGTAGAGTGATTATACTGATACTTTTCCAGATTACACTGAATGCACAAGGTTCTGATATTGCAGACAGCCGTTCAATTTGGTATTCTACAAATACATAAGAACTACGTACACAACTATACATGGAGACAAATAGCATATACTGTACTTAAAGACTACAAACTATTCTAGACTATTAAGATTTTCTTCATGAACCCAGAAGTTTTTGGATGTGAGCTCCCTTTGTAATGAAATGTGTCCCTCTCTGATGGCTTGTGGAAAAGTTATATTAAAGCTGGACATATGGCAACTACTGACCACTGAACACCAAAGGGCAGAGGGTTGATGCTCACTGTGTGATCAACCTTCTTTCAGGGCACTAGAGTTGCGCAAGTCAGTACTGAGAGCCATTTTCCAATCTGAGTCTTCTTCTTTTTATAACGGCAGAAGTTGCGCAAGATGATCAGGAGTGCCTTTAGAAAAGTGGTGGCTCTGTGGTGTCCTGATAAACTCCCTGTAGTACACATGCTCCCTCTTGTGGTAGAGGTGGTAGTGGCAGCTTTTCCTTCTCTCCTGCTACTCTAAGCTGCCTATGTGGATTCGGCCGAAACGTTGTGTTTTCTTTCTTCTTTTTTTCAGCATGGAATAAACCTATTACTTGTTCCTATGTGGATTCTTAACCCACTGTAATTCTAAGAGAGATGTCTGGCTACAGTGTGTGAGCTGTTGGTTTACACAGACTCTGCAATAGGCTTCACAGCCACTCCCTTTTCTGTACAAAAACAAGTTAGCCTCCCAACTTCTCCTTTTTTATGCCACTTTGGCTAAGTAGAACTGACTGGTTTATCTGCCTGCAGCACTACATGTAATGACAGATTTTTGTAGATATTTTTAATTTATCTCTCCTGCAAATTGGTACTTTTTATGAACAGCTATTGAAGAACAGGGAACCCTGTAGTTATTGGTCACCCTCTGCAAGGACAAGAATCTTACTGATCAGGCCCTGATGATTTCAGGGTAAGTTTTTTTTGGAGGGGAGGGCAGAGAAATGCAGAGCAGGAAAGTCTGTGCCAGTGAATGAGCTGGCATGAGTTTAAGATCTACATGTTCTGAGACACACAGAGAGCTGCCACCTGGCCCCTTAATTCTGGAATACCTTGAGACAGGACAAGTCCCTAAACTGACAGACTTTTGCTATGGTGATAACACTCATAAATGATAATGTTCTTTGTAATACTGCTTTGCATTAATCTATTTTTGAATTGCCTTATTGATTAGTTTATTTCCCTAATTGGCTTAGAGTCTGCCTTGCCAGGAACGTGACAATCTATGAGAATGAAATATTGAATAGAGAAAAACTAAAAAATGAGTGACTACGTAAAAACATTGTTGATTTTGGATTTTTTTGATAACTTATTCCATGTCACCCATTTGCAACAGTCACTAAATATTTTTTTCCCTCAAGGAGACACTGTATTAAACTGTTTCAACCTTAACACCACTTCTCCATCTTAAAATTAAGCCCTACAACGACTTAAGCAGTTAATCTTGAATAGCAACCCACAGAATGCTTCCAGCTGATCCTGTTTGGCCAGAGACAACACACTTTGAAAAAACAAGTAGCACCCCCCTCCCCCAACAGAGGTGCAGGCAGTTGTGAGGCTTTCACCAGTTACAATCCTAGACCACCCATCTGTGTAATCTGAGTTTCTCATCTTTAAGGTGGCATTGACCAGCACCATCCAACCCTAGACACCAGCACCTCCTATCAGCCTGACATCAACTCGTCCAGCGTGATCCTCTGCAGTGAACTAGAACTACACGGAGCCTGAAAAACTATCCAACAGACACCTGTCCAGCACCTCTGTACAGACTAAGCTGTATTTTCTCAATTATCCCACATTTGCCAAGTCTCACAGGCCTTTAAACCAGCTCAGTACAGCTCTAGTCAAACTCTATACAGTACGTCACTTATACACCCTCTCCTACCACACTAAAGTCTAGATTCAGACTGCTGTAGTTTACTCCAATCACACCCAGAGTTTATCACTTCTGCTCCTTTCCCTCAAGTGGAATTTCTATCCCTCTGAGTGCTAATTACTCATTAAGAGGAGCTGTGATTCATTCAACAGGTTCTTTCAATGAGCAGTCAGCTGTCCTTAAAAATGTGTTATACTCTTTGTCAGCATAACAGTACAACACTAGGGTGTCCCGAACTTGGGAACTGTATTATTTTCTTACTGTATTTTATTATTTATTTTGCTCATGATTAGTTGCGTGGTTATTGATAAATGTTATTCTGTTTTAATTTTAAATGCTTTATTTCGACATCATTATGGCTTAGTAGCTTGCTTGTTATGAAATTATACGGTGTGATTAGCAAATCTTGGTAGAAAGTGTTACCAGAGTCATTAAGCAATAGTGTAAGTTTAGCAAAAGTCTGTTGCCTGTAAATTGAGGCTTGAAACTGTGTCCTTTCTAAGGGGGTCTTAAAAACATGGATACCAATTGCTCCTGTGGCCACTGTGAATGAATGGCTTGAGATAATGAGGATCATTAATAAAAGAGTAATAACAAACAGTGCCTGCACTAATTTTGGTAAAAAAGGAGGCAGGGAAGTAAATGACCTGTTCTTGAAGAATCCCATGGGATCTGCTGGACAGCTTATCAGAGTGTGGATCATTTGCAAGCAAGGTTTCTAGGGAATAGTCAACATGGATTTAGAAAAGTTTGATCTTACAAGTTAGAATTCTCTGAACAAGGAATAGTAGTAATGGATACAAATATAGGAAATTATATGTCCTATTTAGGCTTTCAAAAAATCGTCATAAAAGATCAATTCTTTTAATTAAATGATTAAAGACCACATTTCAAGAATTTTGTTGGCTTCCGGACAGGGGGCACCTCTTTATCCTATGGGTTGTGGTAAAACATTTTTCACTGGGACGTAATAGGAACTTAACTTCTTGTGCCTGGAACATAAAATAATTTCCTGATTCTGAATCAGGAATTGAGAGAGTCAATTAGTTCAGGCACTTCAGAACTTTCCCATACTCTCTCTGTGCTTAGACCTAAAGTGCAGTGACAATCTGTTCTCCCGGTCTCTCCTTTCCAAACCTGCTTATTTGTTCTTACCATATCACCTCTCCATGATCAAAGTTGAAGTCTCCTCTTGTAAGCCCTCCCCCATTTGTTGTTGTGGGAACTGGCTGAGATTTGGTTTTGCTTTTGTATAGATGTGGAAAGCTGTCTGCTAAGTTTGATATTGAAATCACTGTGAGTCCCGAGTGGTGAGATTTGCAAGCTCCTTCCAATTCCGTGTTGGAGTCTGGGTGCAATAGAGTGTACCCTCTCTGTAGCCCATTGATTTTGTGTATAGCTCTTGGGAATGGTGCTTACTATGAAAATGAAAACTGGAAAGTCAAAATAAGAGTTTCATGTTGGAGAACAGGCCTGAGAAGAGATCAATCAGAGAATTACCTGGGATCAGATATATCTTAAGAAGTTTGGGCTTAATGAATCTCTGTAGAATTTATCCATGTCACCCCTGAGCTTTTAAATGCCCTTGTAAACATTATAGGTTGACTGTCTCATCCAAAAGACCAGAGCTCATAAAGCAGAATGTCCCTGTTAACAGACATTCAAACTTGTTTACAACAGGTTAATCAAACAGAGGGGAGCTAGCGACATTGTTTTCAGCAGCACTCTGCTGCTCTTCAGAGGCCTAAAATTGAAGGCCTGCCTGGGCCTTCCTTTCATGAGTTTTGTCAAGGCCAGACTGAAGCTGATTAACAAGATGGCAGACACCAAAAAGACCAATGGCTGTGGGAGTACATGAAGTACATGAACATCCCACAAGGTGCTGTTTCTGATCAGAACAAAATCTGAAATCAATCCCAGGTACTCCCTGTCAAGAAAACTTTTTCAGTTTATAATAGGTAAACTATAGTAAAGATGTGTAGCTTTTTTTATTTTTTGCGGAATGGAGTTCTGGTTCTTGGATACTTTTGCTCCTGCTTAAAAAATGATTCTTAGTTGCGATCTGAAATAGAAAAGCAGCATATTTAAGACATTTGATGTGGAAGTACTGTGACACGCTGGGGTTGTGTGTCACACCAGACAGGATCATTTCACCAGTCCTGTAGTTTGGAAAGGGGGGGCTTTGAGACAACGTAGGCGTTTTGACCCTGGTGCAGACGTGTGTTTATTATTCGTATTATTCTCTTTTCAGTTACATAAACATTTGCCAAAAGCAAAACAAAAGTCTAGTTCAGTCTTTGAAGCTCCAATACTTAAGTCCCTTCCAGACAGCTAAGCTATTAGCTATACAAAATTAACAATAAAAAGCAAAAGACTTTTACTGCAGTTCATAAATCAAACTGCTCTGTCTTCTCGGTCCGCTGACCTTTCTCTGTCTCTGTCTCTGTCTGAGACTCGCTCCCAGCCTCCGCACGCAGGCGTTGCTTGCCTCCCTGTCAGTTACAGTATGCTCTCTCTCTTACTGCCCACTCAGCAGCTGTGACTTTGCTCTTGCCACAGGACACCAAAGGTCCATGTTTCCTTCCTATATGTGACCTTTGACCTTGATGGTAGCATCAGGTGACAGAAGGTGATTGTGGGAACTGTATTTTTTTCCCCAACTCTGAGACTTAACTGGCCTATACCATAAATATTTTCCAAACACTTGAAGTGTGGATTTCTAGACCTAAGACACATTAAAGAGAACAACCAGAGATTAAAACATTATTTCCTTTGGAACAGCATGCAATTGGACTACGATTTATTAGGTAGAAAAAAACCCCATCAGTTATATGTATATTAAAGTCAGGTTGCTTATTTAAAAGTTCCTTTGGCCATTTTATACATTTTGTTGTGATATTTAAACTTTGGGAATCCAGTTATCAAAATAATACAGTCATTTTAGGGAGGTACGATATTGTGAAGATCTCCTGACATGTCTGGTTTGTTCACAGGTTCTCTTGGAAATTAGTGGAATTACTTGAGCAGAAAAATAGTTTATGATTCAAAACTAAGTAAACCAACTAAACTAAACTGTAGTGTAAAGGCATGGTAAACCTAGGAGAGAACTGAAAGTGTTAGGTAATAGTGTCATGGTTATTTTTTGTCAGTAGCTTGTCTATCACCTACTGTAGCTGCTCCTTGAAGAATTCTTGGTAATTAGTCTCCAGGTGATCAGTAGATAGTTTCTTATTCAAATACTCACAACTCTTAGTGTAAAGAGGGGCTTCCTTTTACTATCCCAGCTCCAAAGACACTTAACTTCTTTTTGTGTCCCCTTAATCTCTCAGCCTGAACTAGTTTGGGTCAGCCCGATCACAAATGGAGCTAGCATAGAGCCTCTTGCTTCCTTGTGTGACCCTGTTTTCGGGCGCTGACAAAGTGGACCGCTCCAGTGGGGTGCATGTGTGCTCCCTGGGCCCCCTCCTCTCCCTCTCCCTGCCCTTGTGTGCGTTTTCTACTTTGCCACGTCCGCATCGCTGTACATATCTATACATATTGAAATTCCATTTCCCCCTACAGCTGCCACTAACTTGGACTCGGAGAGCAAGAGAACGGCCCACTTCAGATCGTCATGGCAACAGCATGTGAATGTGTTCAGCTCCTCGAGTAGGCCGGAGTGTGTGGAGGAGCTGCATCAGGAGGCACAGCTCAATCTCCAGAGCTTGCTGCAAGGTAGGAGGATGCTGGGGTTTGTTTTTTTTCATTCATTTCTCGGTCCGTTTGTCCCTCTTGTTTATTTCGCAGCTTGGGTTGTTCACGGGAGCCCGAGGGAGGGTAGGGGGCTCAAGGCTTGCCTTTCATCCTTCTCTCTGACCGCCTCCCCCTGCCCTTCTTTTATTTTTGACATCTCATATAATTTGAAAAGACTTATTCATTCATTCAGTCATGCTGAAACCAGTAACGAGCCTCACCGTGTGTCCTGCTGGGCTAAAAAAGAGGGGACACTCTTCCTTTCGCTGCCTGTCGAGGTGTTTTAATTCTTCACCAGGTAGTACATGAATGGAGAGATGTTGTAATGCGCTTCACTGTTCTCTGCCCGGGGCTGTTACAGAATTCCAGTACCAGCTGGGCTGGTATATCTTCGATATATTGGCATTTACTGCGAGAGATGTGTGTGAGACCTACAGCTGCAGGAACACACTATAGATAACTGTTTACCTCATTCATTCCAGAGCCTTACCTAGTACTACAGTTTACATGCACATTTGTCTCTGTACCTGTAAGCTGCATCATTATTTATGTCAGATTTTTCATGGCCCAGCTTTTGCCATGACCTGTGTAGGTTTAGATGAGGCCGTTAAGGCGAGTGAAAAATAACCTGCATTTCAAGAGTTACTCACTGCAAAAAAAAAAAATACTTTTTTAAAAACTAAATATGGCCTTTCTTCTTAAGCCAGGAAGAATTCAGACAAGAACTGATGTTTAGCTGCTTACCAAGCCATTCCAGACTTCCCAAGTCATTTGTTTTATTAAATACAAGTCCAGTTCCCAGCCCTGTTTGTGAGTGACTCACTGTGTGGTTCCTATCAGTCTTCAGAGCAGTACAGCTAGGAAGGACAAACAAGTTAGAAGTTCCTTATTTAAAAGCAGGGATATTTAACACGGGCTTGCCTTTATGTGTCTTTCTAGCTGGAAAGAGCTAGTCCTGAGACTGTCTATCTACTCCCCAGGAGCCACTGAATATTAGATGATGAGGCCATGCAATGTCCCTTTTTATTAATGAAAGGTACTGTAGTTTATAACAGCAGTGTATAACAGCATATTGTAGCTTATATGCCATTTTTGTTCTTTCTTTGTGTTGTATTGTACATTTTATTTATGATCTTTCACTGCTGTTACTGATTAGCTTTTCATTGTTGCTAATTGCACCAGAAAGGTTCCACAAGGCTGCCAAGGAAAAATAATGTGAGAAGTATTTGAATGTTACACATGCTTCATTGCACAGTAGTTTCGCCATCTGGATTTTCAGATCTCTACAACACCACTTTCTTTTTTCCTTTACACAGAATGGAGTTCGTTGCAGCATTGAACTAGCACTATTGAAATCTGGGGATAGGCTTGTTGTGATTGTTGAAACTGAGGATGTTCTCAGTATGAAGACAGAACTATGATCCACAGTGGCTAAGAACTGCGGTTGTGATTGCGACATTATGTCTTTTAATTCACTGTTATGGAGAATTCTGCCTTAAAGGTGAAATGGTGAAATTCAGGAAAGAGAGCACCATCCCACTCTGGGGTCCCAGCTTTGTTTACAGACTGTAACAGGAGATATCCCATAGTTACATCAAACACAATTTATCAATTTTCGGCTTGGACTGAAATAAAAAATCTGTAACACTGCATATCTGGATTATATATAAGTGTTGTCGCCATTTAAGAAGTCCCTCTTGGCGTTAGTGGTACTGTATAATGAATTATCCCAGAGGAAACGTTCTGCATGTTTGGAAGTGTCTGGCCAAAGCACACAATAATAAAACCTTTCGCTATCTTACTGAAATGCAGACAGAACCACACACACGCTGGCAGAACCACAACTTCACAAGGCAGCAGTACAACCGATGTCTGAACATTGCTACCTTGCAGGAGCTCAGCCCATACCCAGAACAGAATCTGTCAGGTGGGTTTACTATAGTAGATCACAGCCAACACACTAAAGATTAACCAGGTTGTAGCACCACTGAGTAGTGTGCACAGTAGGCACACCACAACCCCATCTGACTCTCTGCAGTCAGTCCCAGAGAAAACGGGTGCTCTTTCTAGACAGGTGCCAGTTTTGCTGATATAAAGTGAAGTATGGGTACATAAAATCTGTAAATGGAAAAAAAAATGCTCTTAAGAGTTATAATAGCCTATGTTAGACAAAACATACCCCGATTTCTTCTTTAGCTTTGAAAAAAGAACAAGGGCATTGGCTGGATGTGATACTGGCAGTACAGGCTCCTTCTGAATTAGCAGAGCATGAATGTCTGTTCCTCATGCAAGCACACAGTAATGAGCCAGGGGTCCAAGTAAAGAAATAAGGGAAATAAACAATCTGTACATTCAAACCTTCTTTACCAAAGCATTTCAGAATTTGGAACTATCAATCTAAATATATGAAAGGATTTATTATATACTGTACATATAGTATACGAACATTCCCACTTAATACTGTACACCCACTTAGACGTTATGTTTTGCACATTGTTGCAAAGTCCATAAAAGCAGAATTTGATCAAACAACATTTTTGGGCTGGGGTAAAGGCTACTGTGGTACTGTACTTTCCCCATGGCTGGAGACTGTATTGTGAGGGGGGGTTGACCCATTTTGAAGAATAGTTCTTGTTTGTGGAGTGCTTATTACCGAAAAGCAATGCAGGCCATTATTCTGCATCAATGAGGCGCCACACACCAGAAGCACGCCTGTTGCCTGTTCCAGTGGGCTGCGATCTCTCTCATTAGTGCTCAGCTGAGCTCTGTGGGCAACAGGAGGGCCAGCCAGTAAAAAGCTGTGGCAAGAAAACCTTTAAGTCTGCTGTGGGCTCTCCAGATTGTTTGCCGTGGTAAAGACTGGTCCACGTGTTTTACTGTGGCTTTTCAAGCTTGGTGAGTGAATCATTTCAGTTGGTTTTAAAAGGCATAGGTAGGCTTCCAGGGTGCAGCTTGTAGGTAGTGTATGCACTGTGCTCTATAACTGAACGTTCTTGACTGTAATCCATTAACCTTAGACCTCATCCTGGGCTCTTGCACCTGCAGTGACTTCAGATAGAGTGAGAGCTCAGAATGTACTAAAGTTTTTTTTTCCTTGGGGACTTTTGGGATCAATATATCAAATTAGCAGATTGAGAGATGACGTGCTGTTGTCGGCTAAAGCAAAAAAAAGTTATTTTATTGTCCTTTCTTTTTAATAAGATATTGTTTTAGAACGTTTTACCTGGAAGAAATGAGTAAATACATATGCTACATACATTTCAGCTTTCTTACGCGTGCTCTTTTAAAAAAGGTGCCTGTGTTTTTATTGTTATTGTCAGTGCATTCTTTTTCTTTCCAAACTTCATTTCTTAAGGTCCTAGTAGTCGCATTTCCAAAACTGAGCTCATAATTTTGTGTTGATGTCTGTAGAATTGTCCTCCTTTGAGCCTGCTTTGTCATGAGATTTAGCTTAGTGCTTTAGAGTTGAATAAAATTCCATTAATGTTTAAAGCTGCCAAGATGTATTTAAGCAATCATAAGAAACTGGACGAAGATGATACAAGCCCAAACCATTGCAGCATTATTAAAACAAAGTTTTAAAATAACAGCAAATTGTTATACTGAGCTTTACTTGACACACTGCAGAATTTTATCCAAATCTGGTAAAGGGTTTATTGGTGAATAAACTGAGCAAATTTTCCAGTTTTACAAATGAAGATATTAATTAAGATGATGGCTCTACCTAATTTATACACATTTCTGTGGAGTTAGTTAACAAGTGAAGTTTGCAGATGACTTAATGGCAGACAAACACTGTAGATTAAATTTAATCAAGTCAAGGGAGCTTTTTTTAAACTATAGATATAGAATGAGGAACATGCCAACCAGAATGTTTCAATATGTAGTTAAATTCTTAGAATGTGTTTGAAAATGACATGAAATTTGTGTATCTATGCACTAGATCTCATGTAGAATATTGCGTAAAGTTTTAGTCATCGTATTACAAGAAAAATATTGCTGATCTGCAATCAGTCTAGTGAAGAGCAAAAAGATACATTCTTGGACTCAAAAGGAATGTCCTACTACACTGACCGACTAAAAGAGCTGAACCTTTTACATTTTGATCAGAGAAGACTTCAAGGGTCCTTAAGTAAGCAATCTTAAAGTACTCAACAAAGTCAACATATTGGACTTCTTTGCAAATCAACAGTGAACAGTGAAAGGCAATTGATTGCTAGTAACTAATTGATCCAAGGATTTTATCAAGCCATTTATTAAAAGAAGCTTGGGTATCGGTTTAAGCAAAATGGCTGGATAGCTTGTTACAGATGCCCTCTCCTTTATAACCTTACTTACTGTATGTTTTTATAATCTATTTAAAATCAGAACTTTCCTTTTTGTCAACTATATTAAGGATAGTTTTTTTTACATGCTTGGTTAATTTTATAAAGAAGTGGTTTTCAGCTTTTTTGTTTCAAAGTTGATATAGTTCAAAATAAATCTATAGGCTAAATTAACACTGATAACACACATTTGGAAAATCTGCCCTTTAAATTTTTTTATCCCTCCTAAAGTTTTTCAGTCCATAATCTGGGAAGATTATTTGAGATTCTGGGGTTGTGTTGTGTTGAGAGCTGTTACAATGTTAAGGCACTGCCTTTCAGAGTCCAGGTGAAGGATTTGGCCTGTTTTTTAAAAAAAAGTTAATTTAATGAAAACTTCAATTTTTTCTTCAAGAGAAATACAGGAATGACCCACAAGTCTGAGCGCCAGCTCTTCACTTTTCAGTTGCTAACATGATTGTGAAAAGCAACACAGAAAAAAACACATTTCAAAATATCCTTCCGTTGCTACAGTAAATGTTTTTCAGTTTAGATAAGCTTTAAAAAGCAAACCCGTAGAAAAGTGGACAAAAACTCAGGCAGGGGCCATTTCTGAAGGGTTGGGCAAGTCTGGCCCAAAAATAGCAAAGATTTTGAGAAACTCGGCTAGTAAAATAATATTGCATTACCAGTCATTCACTGTCTTATTTCTAGTCCAATCAAATGTATTTTGGACCTTGGACAGGTGTTGATCCAGAGTGAAGTACAAAAGAAAAATAAATACGTCTATTATTAATAATATATCTATTTTTATAACCTTTACAAAACAGCATTACATATACAATAATATTAAATAATATTAATATATACAGTATAATATACAATATGTAGTTAGTGCTTGTAAGTGAAAAGAGTTTTGGTTCAATTATTTATGAATATACAATATATCGGGGATCAAATTACTCTGTGATTTTGTTTTAAAACTCTTTAAAATTCATTATACTGTATATTCAAGTGTATGTAGTGCACACATGTAGGACAGTCAAACATACTAGGAGGATACAGTAAGAGAAATAATTCAGTTTCAGTGAGTTGTATTGTACCAATGATACTCTTCATAACTGAATGCACATACTCACAGAATTGAAAGATGGTTTTGTAACCATCTGGCTCTTTTCTTTTGTCTCAGCATTGAAACACCTCAGCTGCAGCTAAAGTTTTGCAGCAGCATCTTCATTATATGCAAGACTACACATATGCATGGGGACTGTCATTTTATAGCAGATTTTGCAGCACTAGGAAGAGTTCACTAACTCTGACAGACAAGAAACAGTTGTCAATTTTTGAATTGCATCACAGTCTCCCCCAATCCATACCCCTCCATGACCGAATAATGTCATGGTCAGAATGGATTTTGTTCCCTCAGACTGGTCCCAGAGACATGTCCTGAAGTGATCTGGGGGTTTGCTGGGCTTTTGTTGACTTGAGAGGTTTGCTATTGTTTTCTGCTGCCTAGCATTGCTAGGCAACCAGGCACCAGGAGTTCGGCATCCATATTTTGCTAGAGAGCAAGTTCACTTTTCTCCAGTCTGTGTGAGGGACAGGAGCCAATGAGGTGGCAGAGTTAAGGGTGGGGCCTCAGGAGGAGGGTCGGGGTGGGGGTGGGGTTGGGGGTGGGGGGCTGTAAGGAGTGAAATGTTAATCTTGCTGTTTACAAGGCCTGGAGGGAGCCAAACTCAAGAACTGTGTGTGTGTGTGGTGGGTGGAACACGTTATGCATTTTCAAACCACCTAAGTGTGTTTCCTGTCTTCTGTTATCTTCACAAAGAATTCGAGGAGCAGCTGTACGACCACAAAGTTACAGGGCAGACATTCCGACATCCTTCTTCCCAGAGCTCCGAGGACACTTCCCAAAGCAGGTCTCCTCTAGCGGCGAGCAGCAAGCGGACAGAGTTTGTCTTCCTGGTAGGTTGCTCTTCACTCTATTGCCATGCCACGGCTCTGTCACTTCACATTTTGAAGAAGAATTTGCACATTTAAATTGAGGAACTGGGTTGGGGGCCGGGGCTGAACTCAGCGCAGTATCACGGCAAATCTCACTGCAATTTGGTATTTCGTTTGCTTTCTCTTTGGTTAATTTGGAGCAGTTGAGTTGTCATTCCAGTTCACAGTGTTAACCCGGAATAGAAAAAAGCAAAACCTGGCAGTGATGCCAGATTCATTACTTCTGTGCTTCCATCTGCAGTGATTTAATGCTGAATGTCAAAAGTGAGGTTCTTTCAGACCCAAGTATTTTGAAACATTTTTCAATGTCTTTTATTATGTTATTTTTAATGACTTGCTGGTATGATTCTAATTTCTAATTCTTTATTAAATAAAACGTTTTAGGAATCAACTGAAACACTTGCATTTGCATTTGGTCATAAAATCTTCTTCTATAAAAAACAGATTTCAAGCAATTGCAGAGAACAAGCCAACATATGAGTTGTTGATTTTTTTAGACCAAGATACAACAAACGTGATTTTTTGAGAGATGATTATAGGTTTTGTGCTTCAGAACATGTTGGATTTCTGAAGAGGGCTGGTGTGCTACAGGCCAGGTGTACAGAGGCGGTCTGAACTTGAAATGATTCCTGTCGTTAAAAGAGTTAATTTCTTATTTTTATTACCTAGCCATCCAGCTGAAATGTAGGTTACCACAGTGCACATCAGCAGATATGTAACATAAATCAAGAGTTGTGGACAAAATCCCAGACCCATATATATTTCACAATAAATGACAGTGCTGAATTCATTATTACTTGCTACTGTATAATAATTAGGGGATGTAAAAAATAGGCGGGTGGTAATTTAAAAGTGATTAAACTGAAGGAGACAAAACTGCACAGCTTGTGAAAAAAATGGAAGATTTCACACCATGTTGCTGTTCTTTGGTCAGTTGCTTCTTAAAACCAAAAACCAAACCAGAAGAAGCGACACAGTTACTAACACCTGGGCTGTGCAGATGAGGTGGAAGAAAAAAGTGAGGTTAAAAGGCAACAAGACAGCATAGCTCAATCATTTTCTTTGGAAGAAAACTTTTCTGGCTTTCTTTTGGGAGACTTCCCTAAGCACAGGCACTCTATTCCCCCCCTCCTCAAAACACTGTGCTTTGTGATCCTGTGTAAATACGCCAACAAAAGTTTGTGTCTCTTCACCGGCAGCCAGCCGTGAAGCAGGTGTGTGGGGACGAGACCACAACAGTAGGAACCCGCCTGCCGGACTCAGACTCCAGCTCGCCCCACACCCCAGACAAGCATCCCCCAGGCTGGAGCAAGACATTCGAGCTGCCAGGATCGGAGAGGACACGCTGGAACCTAGGCCGCAGTGTTCAAGCTCACATCGTCCCCATTAATGTATCTGGTATGCCATCCGCCTGTCTCTGTCACTCCTCTTCTGCCGTTTTATTCCATTCCACTCCTTCTCTCCTTTCACTCTTCCACACTCTTCCCAGAAGGCCAGTGCAGATAGAAGCAGCTGTCTTCCAAAGGCCCTTGTCTGCAGGAAGTGCTGATTTTTCTCTCTTCCTGCCGTGCTGAGGAACAGGTAGTGGTTGCTGTGGCAACACCCAGCTGTAGCTCGAGGCCAGGGAGAGACTGCGGAGTGTTCTTTATTTCTGAATGAAGCTCAGGCCCTGTCACAAACAAGGGCATTTAAAGGGAATCCTTCAAATGTCAGCAAACATACAAAAAAGGTGAATGGGAATGAGTGCATCCCCAAATAACCACCATATTGGGTGACTCAAAATGTAACCCCGGTCCTGAGTAAATTCCACCCTGGCTTGTGAAGTCTAGCCTTCCTAATGTTCTTCCTTAATTCAGCTGATGAAGTAATTTATCACTCATACTCCTCATTAAACCAGGTGGAGGCTGTACTTTAGAGGTGGATGAAGCAGTTCTCCACCTCTATATAAAGTGCTTCAAAATGGAAAGCAAAGTGCTGTGTAAATATGAGGATGTATTATTATTATTATTAATATTAATAATAATAATAATAATAATAACAAAGTACTTACTCCTATGGAATTAAATAAATCACTAGCAATTACAGGCTTTTCAAACTACATTTCTTCCTAGCAACATTTATTACTAAAAATAATTTGCAAGTATAAAGAGGATGTAAAACATAGTGCTAATAATGTACCGGGGCATACAGTATATGACAATAGATCTGCTTGCTTCTTCAGGCATTTTTTAACTACTGAGTGTCAAATATACCCAACAACTTCAGCAAACAGATCCTTACACAGCTTCTCCTCAACTTGCTGGCTGGTATTTCTGATTAAAAAGGTCTTGCTAGTTGATCAATTAATGGGGAACAGACAGCGTTTGTTCTACTGCATGGATACATTTCAGGTGACACACCTGAATGAGGGTAGTTCTGCAACTCATTTTGGCCCAAAGCAAATGGGCAGGGGTGATACAAATCACATTTGACCTTTAAAGAGCCACAACAAATATGCTCCGGATGGAAAATTGAATTCAATTAATTTCATTGAATTGAATTCAGTCTCGGCTGGAGTAAAAACCAGAATGTCTTCTCGGACTAGGAACAAGGTTTGGGAACAAACCTGGAAAATAGTAAATGAACACAATTAAAACAAATATAGCAATCGCCTGAAGTGAATGCACATTACCTGGAGTGGATATCCGCAGTGTACCTGTAGGTCTAATGTCATGAATCCTTATGTTTTTCTGCTTCTCATTCTTTTTCTCACTTGTTTTCAAACTGCACCACAACTCACCCCAATCCACAGATTTCATGGGAATGTTTACCATTTGAGGGCCATAAGCTCTCACATTGAGAACTATTTCTGTCTTAATTCAGGACAGAGCTTTGATAAGCACGCCAGTGTGCTCCAGTCCCTTTTTAACACTGAGACTGCCATCAACCCAAAGAATATCCTAAGGAGAAGAAGAACTATAACTGGAGCCCCTGACCTCTTGCTACAGCACCAAGGTGACACCACAGGGCACATGGTAACTCCTTAAATCCATAGGCACTGATCCTGCAGATAAAGTCTCTTTAGGATGTAGAAATGTTTCTGTTTTCACATCCCCCTTTCCTTAGTTTTCAGTTAGAGATTCTTTTGTCATTCTTTGATGTGTAAAAAATATATCTGTTTTTGTTCATTACCTCACCTTTGTACAGGTATACATGCCATTCATAATAGTATATAGATAGCAAAGTCATATTCGAACACAACCCACAACTGACAATGTGACCATAATTGGGACATATTCAATTTAAATGCATTTCAAGTCAGTATTTTGTTGTGTATACTTTTGAAACTTCTTGAAGTCTGTGACCCACTGAGTTCACCAAACTGTCTGTGGAATCAGAGATATTTTTCTCGGAGTTCTCTTTCATTTTGGGGGGTGTTCTGACTTCTTGGGTCTTGTTCTTCTTGGCTGTATGTTGTGTGTCAATGTTATGCTCCATGGTGAAAAGTTGCCACAAAGTAAGGGAGCATTTTCTTCCACATAAGCACCATGTTTCAGTAAATGTGCTGCTGCTATTAGTTCCACCAGCAAAACAGAAAAGTGAGTCAGTTACAAGGCCATGGTGCATGCCCAGGTCATGATGTTATTTCCATCATGAGGAGGTGTTGTTCAGAGTATTTCAGTCCCCTTTCTCCTACTTCAATCTTTCCATCACTTGTTTGAGGGTTTATCTCATCTCAGCTGTTCATAAAACATTGATACAAAAGTCTTCTGACTCATGTTTGTACCACCAAGAGAAATTTAACCAGGCTTTTCTGTTGTTGATGCTGATTTACATCTTGTGTTAAAAGCTGTGTAATTCTGCTGTCTCAATCATTTTTGAAGTTTAGATTTTAAAACCTTCACCTCTTCACTATGGAGGTTACTGGTGATTTCACTGACTTTTGTTTTAGGGTTTTCCTTAACAGGTCAGATGAATTTTCAACTGCAGATGTACTCCTTGGTCTTTGCTGATAAGTAATTATACCTGTAGTTTATTATTCAGTCTTCCAAATTATTGATTTTGATATGCCAATTTGATTTTTGGCAACAGACTCCATACATTGAAGTCAATTTCAGACTGGTAGTTAGATTTTTCACAACTCTTTCATGAATCTAATTACCAAGAACAAAAACACCCATCCAACAAGAGACACCAGTCAGCCAATTCATCCAATTGTCCCAATACGTTACTCCTTCAAAATAAAGATTTTAAACATTTTTTTCAAATTATCCAAGGGAGCAGTACTGTGCTGCATTTAATAAAAATGAAGCACTTTGGAGTTGTACTTATCAGTCATGTTTTTGTTTCATGAGAAATGATTATAATTAACAGTTCTTAGTGAAAATCCCAGTGTAGGCTTCACTGTATTACTACCTTTGAAGGGTGCTGTATCATACTCAAAAACCTATTGTGGTGAGGCATGGCAAATTTCCATATTAGGAGATCTTCATCCTTCATTCTTCAAGCAGCAGTGACATCTGTAAAGCTCTGCTGTATAGAACGTATACATATATTTCCCTGTCAGCACGTATCAGTCTAATACACTTACCATGGGATGAACGAGGAAATAATTCTGGTTTGATCTCGTGTTTTAATTTTGGAGAATGTCACCTGTTTTGAATGGTGAAGGAGAATCCCTCCCACTCTTGATATGAGATCTAGAGAATTTTGAGAACTGAGTATGCAGCAGTAAGTTTAGGAATTTCTGGGAAGTTCGGAGAAGAGCATATTTTTGAAGAGTTGTCTGAGGAAATTCTGCTAGTTAAACCTCTTGCCTCAGCTCTTTTTTTGTTTACCTTTGAGTGAAAGGGGCAGAAATTGTTCAGTTGTATGGATTGCGTACGCATTACAGTATACCTACATGTATGAACTACAGAATTTGGACTCTTGCTTTTTTCAACACATTTTAGAATTTGTGTACAAGGTCAACATTCTTATATCAGCAGTTATCTATTTAGGACTCACTCTTTCTTTCTAAAAAATACTTTAGTATTTTGTAACACAGCTTAATAGGATAGTTTCTGGCTTCCCTGTGACTGTGTATTAGATAAAACAGTTACAAATTGGATGGATGGATAGTATAGAACAGAAAGTAATAAAAGAAAAAGTGAAGTCAAAGTAATAATTTAATTTTAGTGCGTCACAGACTCTGTAATTTCTCTAAATGTTTGTTTTTATGAGAAAAATCTCCACCTGAAATAAAAATATTCAAATGTGACAGATTTCATTAGTTCTTCAGGAAAATCAATGTAATATAAGCAAAAAAGCTGGAGATGAATTCAACTATATTCAATGAGCAGAAGCACCAGGGTAATTGTGGCCTCTTTGCATCCTTCAGGTGATGGCCATGCTGCTGTGGAGCAGACCTTCAGCGCTGACCTAACCCAAGGTGCTTCTACTCCGGGAACTGCTCAAGCCAGGCAGCTGTCACCTTCTTCAGAAACTGCCGGCCACTTGATGCCTCTTAGAAAGACGTACAGCGATTTGGACCAAATTCTTTCACAGACGCCAGGGAGTTATTCCAGCATGATGGAGAACTCTACCATGATGTGCGCTAGTCCTTCCTGGAATGGACCAAAGGGTTCTACGTTTTCTCCTTCCTGGAATAATTCTTTCAGCTATGTGCTGGCAGCGAGCCCTGTTGCCAAGCAGCCCTCCCAACACGAGGGCGCACTCACATGTCCCTTGCAGGGTAGCTCAGGTCTTTCAGTGAGTTCAGGGTCACATTCCAGTTCTTTTACATCCATATCCATGGAGCCATCTGCCAGAGCACAGACTATGGCCAAGAGAAACGACACAGAAGGTGGTCCTACGAGCCCAGGGCAAGACAAGCGAACGGCCCGGGTTCATGCATTTAAGTTCCGCGAAAGATCCCTATCTACCCCGACAGATTCCAGCTCCTTCTGCTCCACGGATAACATCTGCTGTGATCACCGGAGGGAAAACGAGAACTATGCCATGAATTACCCCAGCGCAAGCTCAGAGGACAGCGCCAGCACCGACAATGCTTCTGTAGTGGCAGATCCTCATGGCCGACCCAGGCAGAGGTCCAGGAGCATCTCGCTGAAGAAGCCAAAGAAAAAGCCCACCCCGCCTGTCCGGAGTGTGTCCTTGATGAAGAATAAAGCAGGGAGGAAAAGCGATATCACCTCCTTGACCAAAGAAGAGAGGCCCAAGAGTCTCTTCCTTCCCAGGGATAAAGATAACTTGCAGAACATCTTTGAGGTAGCCCCCGATTTCATCGACTCCAAGGCATTACGGATTGAAAGAGACCTGCAGGCTGCCACTGTAGCAGATGCCCCGTTGTCGGGGAAAGAGATTGATATGACCTTTCCGAGCCACTGGCAAATCAGCGAGTGGAAGTCCAACGACCCCTACAGGTCCTTGTCCAGCTCCAGTACTGCCACAGGGACGACTGTCATCGAGTGCATGAAAGTGCGTGAGAGCTCGGAATCTCTCGAGTCCCCCTCCACCTCCCGCGCTACATCACCTTCCCAGCTCTCAACAGAAGCGGAATCCAAAATCTCACCCCTAAAGCCCCCGGGCTTGATGTCCCCCTCCAGTGGGTACTCCAGCCAGTCCGAAACTCCTACCCCAACCATTCCCACTTCTCTGATCACTGGGCCTTCACCACAGGGCTGTAAGATGAGGCCAAAAATCCCAGAGAGGAAGTCCTCCCTCCCGGCCACTTCTCCCAGAGAGAAGAGCTCTCGTTGCAGGTTGTCCTTTGAGCTGCCTGTCACAACTCACTTGGATTTATCTTCTCTCAAAGGGAAGACCAAAGCCAGTCGCCGTCATTCCGACTCATCCACGTCTAACAAGTGCGGTCAGAAGCTAAGCCCCAGCCAAGTGGTGATGCCCGTGGTGACTCAGTTAGACCTGAGATCTGTGCGGCTGCGGTCAGTCAGCCGCTCAGAGCCAGATGACAATGCAGATGGTTCTTCTGACATCATAGAAGAGGAAGAAAGCAAGGAGCACTCCATCACCCCGCAGCCAAAAGTTAAGCCACCAGTTGCTATGAAACCACCACTGCCCAAAAGGCCCCCAAACCTGCTCTTTAAATCTCCATCCTCGTCTCCCCTAGCGTCTGAATCTCCACCTGCCTCTCCAAAAGACAAACTTACACCTGTCGAGAATATCTACATGGTGGTCAAAAAACCCAAAATCAAGAAGCCTCAATGTCCCATTAGTCCTAGCTCCCCTCAGGAGTATCCCGAGCTGCCAATTCCCAGCATGAAGCAAGGAATGGACTTTGTCGACCTGCATTCTCTTCCAGATAGGGAGGACAAGAGCAAAACCCTTCCCAACCGAATAATTGTTTCCAGCCTGACTGAGATGGAAAAGAAAAAAAACAAGATACCTCCACCAGTCCCCAAGAAACCTAACGTGCTCCTTTTGCCAGCCAGTTCATTTCAAGCCAATGGGACCACAGACAGGCCTGTTATCACTCTGGACAGCTGCCGCCCCTCTGGAGCTGTATTCCCCAATGATCTCTGTGGTGAGAATGAAAACCACATCAAAACTGTTGCAGCCAGTGGAAATGACAGCAAGCAGGATCCTGGAGAAACAGCGCCCTCTGCTGCTACTCCAACAGGTGAGCAACTTGACAGGTCATCTTAAAGAGACACGAGAAGTGTGCGTCTTTTTGCAAGCTTTTGAATTATTCTCATGTTTGAGCCTGTTGCCTCTGGAAGTTTTAGAAAAAGTGCATTTAGTTTTGTGTAATGGCATTTAGTTTATTTTATCCTCCTGTCATTTTTCCCTCCAGGGAGTTAGTTATAGATCTTTCAACACTCTTAAGTGGGAGTGTTGAAGCAGCTTGTGGAATGAAGGCAATACATTAGACACTACATATAAAATTATAAACCTGCTATTATTTTTCCAGTTTTTCTCTTCCATTTTCATTTTTTTAAATGTTGACACATTTGTCTTTTCTAGAATTGATTATTGAAACTTGCCGCTCGCTGGGGTATCTAAAACCACAATGAATAAACTCTGATATGTTCACAATTCTCCAGCCACTGAATGAGACCACATTATGCCTGTCTTGGAGTTCTTGCACTGGCTTCAGCTTTCGTGTTAACTTCAAAATTCTCATGCTCATCTATGAGGCCTAAGAAGGCTTGGCACCTCAGTACCTATCTGACTTATCTGTCTGCTCCACACCATCCAACCTTCATTCATCTGACTCTGGTCTTCTAAATCTCCTCCAAGCTCACCTACCTACTATGGGCGATACAGCCTTCTCTTGCTATGCCTCAAAATTCTGGAATTCTAGCCCCAAGGATATCACCTACCCTGAGTGCATTTAACCTGATACTTTCCTCCTACACTGACCTAGAGACTTTCTACTCTTACCATTGAACGGTGGCTACAGTAACCATGTCTGCATTTAGTGTTGTCTAGAAACCCAAGGATCTCCCAGCAGCCTCTACCTCAGTCCATGTAAGCAGTACTGGCAGGCTAGGCAGTGTCTTTATTGGTGTACATGCCTCATCCCGAGCAGAGCAGATTTGAGAAGCCGAGAGGCAAGCAACAGAATATTCATGTGGGTGTCTTGAGTGTTTTATGAAGACAAAAAGGTTTCCTACATGTCAGGTCCAGGCCACTTTCAGGAAGGTACAAGAAGCGCACAAGGAAAGTAGAATTTCTAAAGCAAACAAAGGAAACGAGAACATATTGTAGGCAACAGCATTTACATTTACAGTGGAGCAGTCTGATAACCTAACATTTTCCAGAAAGGGACCCATTATTTTTCTATTTGATTGACAGATACTGCCCTCAATGAGAGTGTTGAGGAAAGTAGCACAGGAAGCGAGAAGACCGCCCTGCGGATCTCAGAAGAAGATGACGATGTGTTCATCCAGACATCCACTCCCCACACCACTGAGGACCTCTTCACTATCATTCACAGGTGCTGGCCCATTCTCTGCCATTGCTGGAGTCAGTAACAATTACAAATAACTATCAGTACAGCCCTGTCTTTGCATAGGCATTCCACAGCTCTTCATAAATAAGAACAGCTGACGTCCAACAATGAGTGTCTCGAAAACAGTACTCTGTTTTCCCTTAAGCTTGCAACAAGATTTTTGAAACAAAAACAGTGTCCACTGAAATTCCTTTGCACTAAAGTTCCTTTCAGTAGAAAAATGTATTTATACATCCTTTAGTTTAAGATGAAGTTACCTATTCAGCCAGATTGGTAAGTGAAGGCAGAATTGTGCAAATGTAAACTGAAGGATAACATAAAAGTGTGACCGTAAAGTATAGCATGTAAATACTTTAATGAGATGAAAACAACAACAGGCTTAGTTTGTTACAGTCCAGGGGGAGTAGCACATTATAAAAGGACAGTGCCTGCTAAATTAACCGTGCATGGTGGTGGGCTTTCTCTAGGAACACTATGACCGAACATGTGCCTTGGCTCCAATTCAATTAAGATTTGCTTCTTCTTTGTGTAGCTTTCAGCAAAACAACCTCTCTGCCAAAGTGATGGCATGCTTTAAATATTCATTCTTTTTCTTAAGTCTATATCTGGCTCCAGAATAGCGCTGTTGGAAGGAGGCGGTACATGATAGTCCTCTTGGTGTCCCTCTGTCAACCTTTCCTGGCACATTTTCTGCTGTTTTCAGACAGGAGGAGCGCTGGGACCACATTTGGCCAGCTTTGAGTAGTGGAGTTCTACATCTTTAAAGGGAAAAAAAAGACTTTTTAAGATTGCCCATTTCTTCTAGTTTTGTAGTCTCATTTTTTGTAGTCTCGGTCATTTTTTAAACAAATGGCATTGCATATATTCAGAGATTAAAGACCAACCAGAGATTATCTACATATTATATATAAAATTATATAGTTCTTATATGTAAGATATATATGTCACTAGCATGGAGAAAAAAGCTTTGCATTGTAGGTTCCATGGATATTAGCAACTGATGATGAAGACGACAGTTTTGCACAATCACTGCTGCCTGAACTGGACTGCATTGATACCTATACATGTTCTGGTCCAGTCCGCCTGTTCCATTCACTTTGTCTTCTTATTTAATCATAGCTTCATCTCTGTGGTGTCTTCCTCTCTCTTGTTCCAGCTTGTGTCCTGTTTACACTATGAATTGCATTAGCAAATGTTCCCAAGCTCTTAAAATTATCTGGCTTCACCAAAGTTTCTGCAAAATATATATATAATCCAGAAGCAGATGAAGAGTTTTTCTGAAATTGATTTTTTTAGCAGTTTTTGGTTGTCAGAAAAAAAGTTGTTTTTGTTCATATATTGTACTTTTCACCAAATTAAAGCAGAAATCCTACTGAAAAGTTAACTATGGCTTTGAGTGATACCGATCCCTGTCCATATGACAAGTTGACAAGTTGCATGTCTTTCTAGAATGTAGCTGAGGATATTCTGAGTGGTTCAGCCACATGGAGTGCAGGTTGGGTCCTCCACTCCAGGCATTCCCAGTTTGAATCAGGGCTATGTTACCAGCCCACTGGGACTGCTGTGCAGGGTTGGGTGAGATTGAGCTCACCAATGTAATGTTGCACACTGTGCATCAGTGATGTCTGTTACCTGCCTGGCTTGTTTGAGCTTATAATGTTGTCCATGATCACTCCTCCAGTCAAGATAAATCCTCCCATAAGGGCGCTTTGTGAGCAATATCAGGTTGTGGAGCAAAGACAGCTCAGTCCTCAACTCCATTTGCTGGTTAAGTGGTTATACTGGTAAGCCAAGTTGGATGCTCTTGGAGATAGCACGTTTCTGCACGTTTGCCCAAATGCTCTCTTCTCCTTCCCTCCCGGCAGGTCAAAAAGAAAAGTCCTGGGCAGAAGGGAGCCTGCGGATTCCTTTGGCAGCAGGCAGAGTTTGGTGTCTCCGGTCAAGAACACCGTCCCCATGAGCGAGTACAAGAGTCTGTCTCTGAGCAGCATCAGCAGCACCCCGAGATCCAGCTCCAGGAATGAGAACTTCATGGCCCTGCTCCAGAAGAAAAGCAACAAGCCCAGTGCCAGCGCCCGCGTCTCTGCCATGGAGCTCCTGAAGAGCACCAACCCTCTGGCCCGGCGGGTCACCGAGTTTTCTCAGTCTGAAGCCGAACAGACCAGCAACGCCAAGCCACTTCCAGACCACTGATAGCTCCCAGGCCGGTTACACAGAGCAAGGATGTGATGTTCAGGAGCCCTGCGGCACATCTTCTCTTCTGCTACACTTTGGATGGTTCCAGCAAACGAGGCATATTGGCTCAACACAGGTTGAAATCCTGTTTTTAATCTGCTCCCTTCTTGCTCTGAGAGGCTAGAGACCTGCACTATTAGATATCTGTGTGCATGACTCTGAGTACGGCAATCTGACTCCATGTGTGCGATTCCCTTGAAATCGTGGAACAGTTTCATTATTCTCAGCCAGACTCCCCTTCACTTACTGCAAATAAGTATAGCGCATTACTAGGACCATCAAGGACATCAAGGAAATAGGTGCTTTGATGGCAGACGAGAAAAGAGTAAATTCGTGTTTCTCTACCAACATTTCATTGGAAGAGTGATTTTTGAAAACCCACCTTGGAAAGATCTAACACATGCAGGATATTGAGATCAATTTGAAAAAACAAAACAAAGAAAGCGGTTGATGAATGCTATCGAAGAGTGAAACTCAAAATAATAATACATAGACAACTCAAACTCGGCAAATAGGACCTAATGCCCCACAGATTTGAAAAAAGGCACTTTCAACAAATGCATGGTTCATTATACAAAGCATTTTTATTAAAATTACAGTTAATGTTGAATTTGTATTTGATTTATCTTGTAAATATAGAAATGTGTATATATATATCTATCTTTGAAGATCTTTGTTTAGTAAAAGAGAAGCTTTTATATCAAAGTGTGACAAGGCTTGCTTAAATAGTGTATCTGATGATAGTGAATTCACACTATCTTGGGATCAAAGAAAATTATTACAAATGGCAATGCAAACAGCTCAGATGGTTAGAACGGAATGCCACACTGCCTATATCAACATATATATATATACTTATAGAAAATATCCCACAAAATTGAAGGGTCATTAAGTTATAGATATGCCTGTGTGCTCATTTCTCAGTACTATTTGAACCTTGTGTTGGCCAAAGTGTAATGTGCACACATCAAAGCCAGATTGTTAGCGTGTTGTCAAGCTTGTCCTTTTTTTTTTAATTTGCAAACCTTATACAAGGGCTGAATGTGTTTTTGCACACTTGGATGACCCTTTCATTTTTGGGTTTTTTTTGACATGGCGTACTTTTTCAGAAGTGAGCAAAAATTCAGGGAGAAGGGTTAAGCCTGTCCGTTAGATTGCGAGGTGGCCATGGCGACGGATCCCTTTCTACAGCCCCTCCTCTGGTCTTTTCCGAAACGCAAGTCACAGACTGGCCCAGCCCCTGCCATCCACCAGTACGTTCTATTTCCAGGTGTGCACTGAGCCTCTGTGGATCTCCTCTTACCTTGAGAGACAAGTACGACTGTTCGAAAGGGGGAACAACTACTGAACAGTTCCTTTTTTTTACTGTAACATTTGTCTTCAAATTGCAAAACTTTTGGCTTCACCATCACAAACCCTTAAGAGCTTAAGTCTTCAGTTCCCTTTCATGCTGAAACCAGGATCCTGCGTCTGGAAAAATGTGTGAGAACAAAAGCAATCCCTCAGGCAGAGGGTTCTTTGTCGAAATGTAAATCCAAGGAACAGTAATAATTGAACTTCCATTAAATCTTTCCTTTAAAGCAGGTACAGCACAGTAGCAGTGGACAAAGAGGACTCCAAACAGAATAACTGGGTCATTTCCGCACACCTTTCCCTTCACGAGAACAGCTATAAGCTCGATGGCATTCACTGGGTTTCTAGACTGCAGCAGAAACTCCTGGTGCTATTAGGTCTGGACACCATCTTGAAGACTTTGACCAACACCGAAAAGAATCTTTGACTTGTGATCTCTCTCGACCTTGTCACAGCAGACGATGCTGGATTTTAAACACAACAACAAGTCTTTCAGGTATCCAGCGACGGAAACACTGAGGTGACACTTGTTTTTAAATATTTAGCGAATGAAACAAAAAAAAGTGTTTGTTTGCCTTGAACTCAGGCATTAGTGCCTCTGTGTTTTTTTAAATGCCTTGGTATTGCACTTCCTTAGCAGTATACCGTGATTTTTTAAAATTCTGTTTACTATTATTCTGATTGTACCTATTCTTCAGTGTGCTCCATCTGTGTTTTAATCCCTTGTGAAAGGAAATTCCTTCTGACAGAAGAAAGAGAAGCTTAGATGCAGAGTAAAAAAAAAAGAGCTCCAAGGATTATGCACTTCAGAATGGCTAGATCTCTTAAAATGTGGAACTTCTGCCTCTTGATGATGGGAAATTTAACCATAATCATTTCACATGGCATTTCTGTAGTTTCCCCCAAGTTGAATCACAACACACGTTCACTCTGTGGTGCTACACCTTAAGATACTCGTCTGTGGTTCACAGCACTTTTCTTTAATGAAATTTATCAAGTTTAGCTACACAAGTTCCACATGAGTTTAGCATTGCCGGTCCTTTCAGGAAGGATACTGAATTACCATTCCAAAGATTTCCACGCAGTCTTTAAAGGAGACACACTCCCTTCACTTTTATAGCTCATGAAGTTGTTTGAGCCTTTTATGCTTGAGGTCTTCAAGTCTGGCCCTTTCATCTTCACACACAGAAAGCTGAAGCTTCTGTTGGTACAGTATGTGTAACACAGGGAACCTCATTGTTCCCCTCCTCTGAAAAGGACAAATTGCCTGACATTCATAATAAGTAATTGCTGGATAGTTTGGCATTTTGTGTTGCTCAAAGGTAGAATTCCAGAAATCTGAAATGGTAACGATCTAGCAACAGATGACCAAAGTATGGAAAAGCAATTTCTTAAAAAAAACAATCGGTTTTGGAAAATGACCCAGAGTGGACTTGCGAAGTTTGAGAAGTTGGAGCATGCCACCAAGAGCCATCCTGTCAGTCTTAAAATAGCCAAGGTTCCCTCGAGTCAGAGGAACCTCTTTTTACAGCAGCTCAATCTTAACAGATTGGTTCCCTTGCACAACTGGAATGGTTCCGAAATTGAACTTTGACGGCTGTGCTCTGCCGATCCTTCTTTTTTTTTGCCAGCAGTTGGCAGCTGTGGAAGAAGACACTGTATAATTCTGTCAACAGGTCCCAGTTGATGTGCCAGCTCCAGATCTTTCTTGTAAGATGCAAAGACTGCATTGGAGCCAGTGTATCCTAGCTTTAAACAGATTTCAATGACTCTGGTGGAGACTGTCCCCTACTTGATATCTTTGTTTTGTGACAGAGCTACAGGCCTTATTTTGCCTTTCAGGTGTGTCACCCTTCTTCCTTTTGCTTTCCATTGTACTACTCACAGTACTCACATCTTTTAAAGCTTTCCTTTATTCCCTGTGAAAACTGGTTCCAGTTAGAAATGACCCCATAGTCAGACCCCGGAAGCACCAATTTATTCACCGTGTCACAGTGAGCATTGAGAGGAGTAATCCATTGTACTGATGAGGTTATCAGTAAAAAGCCAGAGGATCCTACAGCAGGAGACCTCTGAAAACATGAGTGCTAACAGAAAGGTGCACTACCGTTTCCGTGAAGTTTGAGGGATGACCAAAACGAAGCTTTAAAAATACTCCCGCGGGTTTCATGTGTCCTAAATCTCAACAACAGAAAGTGGGATTTTTTTTTTCTTATAGGAAAGAAATAATTAAAATTATTCCACCAGTATTAAATGCAGCTGTGATTCTGTAAACAGCTACTTCTTGTCTATGTGATGAAATATCATTTAAATAAATTATTTTTATTGCTTAACACCTGGTCAGTGGTGTTTTTTTTCATCTTTAGAGCGATATTAGAATATGAGATCTAATCTCTTATATGCTTGAAGTTTGTGTTGATGAACTTTTGTCAGGTCGGTAAGATACAATAATGCACTACAGAACACGCAAGGATGAGGCAGAAGTTCACTGTTCATTTCAAAAGTACTATATGGGCAGATTTTGATTCATTAAGATTTCTTCTAGCTTTAATTCCTTTATTGGTTTGATTTTTCATATTTATCTAAAGGTTTGTGTCCAAATGTTTTTTGGGGAAGTTTTCTTAATACATAAACATTGGACAAATACAACATTGGACAATACAACAGCATAAAAGTGAATCTCGCAGAAAAGGAAAAAGTGAGACCCTTAGCTAATTAAAGTCTATCCAGAAGATACAGCTTTTGCAATACAAAAATTGTGATAAATGATATCTTGATAGCAAAGACCTTGCAGCTCCCTCAGTTCAGCCACTTTGAACCTTTGAAAAATACCCTTAAATATCGGAAAACACTTTTCAGCTTAAATTGACTTTAACCTGCTACCTCTCTTCACGGAACGCGAGAAGTACAAGCAGCTACTCTGAAATTGGTACAGTATAGAACAGAACCATTTGTTAACAAAAAAGAACAGCTGTTGCCCTCTTGTGGCAGAAAACAGAAAAGGGGAAATGGTTCTCCACAACACAAAGCTGAAGGTTTTTATGGTGTAGGCCAATGAACTGGACAGTATGGCAGAAATAAAACATTTTTGATTAAGTCACTTTCAGTGAGCGGATTGTTAGGCCATTTCAAAAAAGAAAAACCCTGTAATGCATTTATGCAACACTAAGGAAATATTTTGCACAGGCGTAAATGTTGTGGGACTTAAATGTTGTCGGGCCCTTCCAGATGATGCCGGTCCCATTCCTGTATTAATCCTTTCTTCTTACCTGGTGTTCAAGGGTCAAAGGCTGCTGGTACTCCAGAGTAATTGCACTTTTCTTCAGCGCAAAGGTCTAGCAGCAAGCATTCCATCTCCACTTTCCCTGCACTTGTTTTTTTCTTACTTAATTTCAGATTTATTTCTGCAATTAATTTCTACAAAGATTTCAGTGCAGTGATTTGTAAGTTTTGGTTTTCTAAAATGTGGGAGTTACAGAGATCCTGTTTATCACTATTTTTTGTTATTCATGCTCCTTTTATTACATGCAATGTTAAAAATACTTCATCTTTGTCAAATGTTTGCCTCCTGTTCTTGTTACTTATTATGGGTTTTTCAAAGCTGGTTGATTAACGTTTTCTAGCTATATCATTCATGTTATGTTCTAAGTTGTAAAATAAAGTTGTGATGGAAGCCGATGATAGTAGTACAGTACATGTGCAAATCGTGATCTGGAAAGGCCCATTTCCAAGGTCCCGCAAAAAGCTAATGCCGGCCCTGCAGGTAATATTTAGTCAAGTTATTTAGTTTAGTTGCACTATTTGTTCAAAGGGCGCACCTCTCCCTTTTATAAACGGTAACGCTCCTAGAGACGGAACACTACAGTATTCCAAATCAGCTTTTACATCATATTTTTCGAGCACTAATATGCTTTTATCTTAATCTAGATGTTTCAAGAATGTCAACAACATTGCAAAGGTAATCTCTACTAATTACAACGGCGATTATTACGTAATTATAGCCTTAAGCGCATGAATTCTCTAAAACAGTTTTTTTTGTTCTTCTTGATAAAATTATTTTCCTGACGCCCTCAACCAGAGCGATTTTCATTCAGACATCACTACAGTACTGAACAGAAGAAATGGACATTGCGCAAAAACTACAAAGGAAGTTTTACGAATGGACAGACGACTTGATTGCCCGTTCCATAACACTACATTTAAAGACGTTTGGCTTTTCTCCTTACGCACAACTTGTCACCAAGAAAAAAAAAGGCATGTCGTTTTGGCACATTTTAGATACCGGTTTTCTCGTCAATATGCGTCAATATATCTCGTCTATTGACTGAGTTCGTGAAATTCAAAATAATATGCCCGGCAGTGAAACCTCTCCCCTCGGGAACCTTACTATTCGAAGAAAACAGGCTGTAGAAACATTGAGTTTTGGAGTGAAAACTCTTTTTTCTCTCTAAACTAATAACTGACCATGTACTGTAAATACTGTGAATTGTTGTGTCTTTGGCCATTATATCTAGAGCCATTTTTGAAGAGTGAAGTTTTATAAATTCTAATATTACAATGTTTTTTTGCCGATTTAGGGATTCCAGCAGAAATTAGATACCACCCCCATTGTAGCATAGCATTTAGATTAAGACACTTTACACGTGTTATGAATAAATATAATTCCTTAACAATGCCCTCTTGTGCATTTAATCTCAACGTTGGTATATTATGCAACCTAATTTGTAAGCTGAAATTGCAATTACGTGGTTTGTTGGGAAGATGGAGTATAGCCAGGGTGGAAAAAGGTGTCACTATAATCTATCGACCATCTTTTCTTGGACTTGGTTGCCTTCTGCTATTCCTCCTTAGATGTGCAGTGTAGCCAGTTCTATAGGTGCTGAGCAGTAAGGTATGTTAAGTTAGGTCCGTGCTACTGTTTTCTGCAGAGCCAGTGTAAGCTAACTGTTTCCTGTGTTTTGCCTTCACTTTGTGTTGCTTTCCTATAGAAACCCTTCTTTTGATTGCCATATCTTTCATTATTGAGGCCCGAGGCTGTTGCAGTATATAGTCAATTGTTCCATATGATAAATATACGTTCCTGTTTCTGGTTATTATGGAGACTGGTATCCTGTCTTTCCTCATTAACCCTGCAGTTTAAAAATGTCATGCTTTCCTGGGGCAAGTGCTTGTCTGTGTTCTGCTGCCAGCAGCACATTTCCGGTTTCTGACAGGGCAGGCAGCTGAGGGTCGCCAAGTTGGTCAGATATCTGTGGCTCGCTACACAGGAAGCCTGTCTGCTGGTACAATGTTCTTCTCCCAGATTCTGGAGTGCAGTAGCCATCACCACCACCACCACAGCCTACCAGCGGAGAGAAAACACAAGGAGATATCTGGGGCTCCTTGACTCTTGCAGTGTTTTCCTGTTCAAAGTCACAGGAACTTAGCAAACGTCCAAAATTAGAAATTTGTAGAGCCAGTGGATGCTGCCTGAAGATTTTGTATTTATGGACACGCAGTTTCATTATGTGGTAAGTATGAAGAGGTATTCCCAGCTAGTTGGATAGTCACAGGAAATAGTGGAAGGGGAGATCTGTATGTTGAATTCTATAAAGAACAACCTGCACTTCTTGTTGCTAAGGTTGTGGTGATTCTCTGAAGTAAGCGGTAAGACTTATTAATGGTCAGTTAATGGCTATTCTTAGAGTTTAAGCAGCTGAATAAACATGTGCACCGTTATTTCTTGTGCTAACTAGATTTCTGGATCACGTGACTGAAAATGGTGTGGTGCTGTTTAGAAGTTTTATGTGAGTGCCATTTTTTCATGACTGTGTTCTTAATTCTTAATGCTTAAACTGAATATTGATGCAGTTGGAAATCATGCTGCTTCTTGTCCAGGATGTGTGCTTGGCTTTAATCAGTCGTATTTTGCTTTTGCAGTCGAAGAACAATTTGATTTCATGTTTCATGAAATAAACATTTTGCTGGTGCATACTGTAGGAGTATGTTGCCCTGTCATGGACTGGAGTCCTGTCCAGGGTGTATCCTTCCTTGCGCCTGTTGCTTGTTAGGATAGGCTCTGGCTCCCCCATGACCTTGTATTAAATAAAGAGGTTTAGAAAATGGATGGATAGGAGTGTACATTGTAAATCATATTTATAAATGGTGAATTTCTGAATGCCATCAGTACTTGGTATAGCAGCTCAACGCATTAAATGAAATATGTTGTTTTGAAAAGGCACTGGTTCTTGGTATTGTTTCATAGTCTAGTCTGCAAAGTGGTTACTGTATGTATAGAAAGGAACAGCCTTATTTTATCCAATACAATCGCATGAGTAGAGTAAGCAGTCTGAAGAAATGTTAATGAATCTGTTTTGCTGAATTTTTTAATTGGACCCTTTGTCACGGAAATCACCCAAGTTCTCAGATCAAGTGGGACATTATGTAAATGACATTGGGAGCCTGTTTGGCACTCTCAGTTTACAATTTCTGATATATCCATACACAGATGCTGCCCAGATGTAATGTGAACCCAGGATTACTTCCAAGTGCAGCTTTTTAAAACATGCCTGTTGTGTGATGTTAGTGTGAATTTGTCAGAGCACTGGGTGACAAAACTTGTCTTTTAATCACAATAATCATTTTCGTGTACTGTGCGCTTTTATAAATCAGTTCTAAACATTTGTAAAGTATTTATCCATTAGAGGAGTGCATCCGATGAAAATGTCCAATGCCAACATATTTGAGAGGTGCTAAATAGAGTCTTGTAAAAAAGGCTATGTCAAAATGTAAAGTGACACAGCTATCTTATGTTTATTTTGAATATAAATAATTTATCTCAGGTTTCAACATTCCAGGTACCAAAATCAGAACTTTCAGGTGGCATCATCCAATGAAAGTTGGTCAAATGTGTCATTTTAGAAAGCAAGTCTCATTCCTGCTCCTGGTCCTCTTGATAAATGGAGAAATCAGCAGCTATAATTATCTTAACTTTACAACCTCTTTGCCTCCTAAAGTAAATGGACTCAGAGAGCTGGGAAACAACAGAGAAAAATTTGCATCAAAAGAGTTTTGTCTGTTCTTGAGTGTTTCATTCATCATGTTGAAATCAACAGGTTTCAATACAAGAAAAACGGAGAAAATCCTGTTTTTAGCAGATAATGAAAACATAACCGAGACCCATATCTACAGTGTATTAAATTGATAGAAAGCCCAGCAGCCACATTCACAAAACAAATATAGGTATTCGGAATCTACCACTCTCTTTTTTGTCTGGTCTTATCAGTGTCACAAGCTGGGCATGCAATCTGAGTCTTTGCAAAATGCTGAAAAAAAGTATTTAAAAAGCCCGGGAACAAAGCTGGGGCTGACACAGTGGTTAGCATTGCTGCCTTGCAGCTCTGGATTCAATTCCTGTGGTGCTATCTGCATGGAGTTTGTATGTACTCATGCCTCACAATATTAGGGCTTTGGGTTCAATCCCCAGAACACTATTAGCATAGTGTTTGTATGTTCTTCTTGTGTTCGTGTGGGTTTCCTCCAGGTGCTCTGGTTTTCACCCATAGTCCAGAGACACGCTATTAATTGATGTCTGGGAAATTTGGCCCTGGTGTGAGTGTATGTGTTTGTGTCTGTGTCCATTCCTCTGATGGAATGGCGTCCCATCAAGGTTGCGCTCAGTGCTTCGTAGGATAAGCTCCAGGCCACTGTGACCCTGAATTGCACTGGTGGTTATCGACAGTTATGTGATGATGTGAGGAACAGACCTGGAACCCGAAAAAGTAAAGCAGAACTTATGGGAAGGCTGGTAGTGTACTTGGTAGAGGGAGAACGCAAGGCTGTGGTGGGGCAATGGTCCTTACATGAGTTACTGTAAGTATGACCAATGGTGTCTAAAGCCAGTATCTACAGTTCCACAGAAATGCATGCAGAAGTCCTGTGGACCTGTGTTGGGACTCCACCTTAAGAGTCTGCTGCCACTGTTGTATGTACATGTGAGCCATATCTCAAAGCCATATCTCCTGCCCAGCCTTGAGCATCTGATCTGCAGAGCTCAAAGGAGTATCAGAAGATTGTCCCCAACTGGGGGAACCTGAAGACTCTTCAGAAGCCAGGACAGTGATGTTTCTGCATTGTGCTCCTTATATACCAAGATATACCTGCATATATAATTCTTTACATCATGTCGCACTTGCAAGGTACAGAAATCTGTATTAGTCTGATCAGGAATCTGTAAGAGGGGCTGGAGATTCTTGCAAAGCTGTGGGCACCCTCAACTCTATGACAGAGCATGTGGCCCTAAAGCAGACTATAAGCAAAAAAGACATTCCCACCACAGTAATTAGTAGAAAACTGCAAATCCTAAGCTCATTTAGAGACCACTCTAACCTTAACAGAATTAATATTGTATTATGCTTTTCTCTTTCTGGATGTAGGCAGATGTTGTCAGGCTTTCTATGGGTTAACCTGACCCTTCTCTGGAGTGCATCACTGTACAGAGCACTATATCTGAACCATGCTGAGCCCTGTATCTGAACCCAGTCAACAGCAGATTTCTTGGGTTGAAACAGAAATATAACAAGTATATAGCAAATGCTGTGTAATTAAAGTTAGAGATAATACGAGTGCTGAAATCAGTATACAGACTCCGGCAAGAAAAAACACAACTTGTACAGCTGGCCAAACTGTCATTCAATCACTTGGTGAAAGATGGTAAAACAATTTGCACACAAATCGTTTCAGATCATCTTTACTCATCCATTAATATTTCACAGTCGGATTTTCCATTTTAATGTTAAATGTGTTACAGAAGAGGCTGGCCTGGCTCCTGGGTCCTGGGACAGTTGTGTGAGGACTTTGCCTGTGGCTCTTCTGCCAGCTCCCAGAGACATGCTGGCTGGGATAACCAGTGTCTCCAGAGTGTGTTCCACATTGAATCCTATGGTCCCAGGGGCTGCTGTGCAAGTTATGACTTTCTGATAATTAATGGAAGGATATTGAAGGAGATCCTTATTTATCATAATGTTATAGTGCCTGTGGCAGGATTTAGTAAGCAACAGAGGGTACTAGCTTGACCAGGGTCCTCCATGGGATGCATCCAAGGCAGCATGGGTACAAAGTGGGGCCACCCTGATATAGCGCCCTATCATGTGAACTAGGTTCCATTTTTATGTGAGACATTTATTTCTTCATTTATCCTACATTTTCTAAAGATTACAGGTGGTGTTTCAAATGTCACTTCTAAAGGGTGTCTAGTTACACATGAGGCTTTTGAAATAGTCTGGGCTGCCCAGACGAGATTAGAAGGATGAATAATACAGAACAGTAAAAGAGAAATGAAAGGAGAATGTGGAAAAAATAAAACCAGGCACATTTCTCATCCAAATCTCATCACTCATTACCCATGTGGTATGTAGAGATGTTTATGTTCTAATTTAAGTTGGACATAGCCTTGCAAATTAGCAAAGATTTTCAGTTTCCACAGCAACTTGCTAAGTGTGTTGCCAGCCATGATGGCTGCACCGTTTTAAAATAGTCATGCTAGTTAAAGTACGTCACTTAAGGTTTATTCTGAATTATTGCTTCTCTTCCTTTTAAAGAGTGTTTATTCTGCTTGATTTACAGACCCTGCAAACTCTCTCCCCAGAAGTGCATAATTTCCTGTTATAAAATCTATAATAATCACACAGAAAATCCACAACACTGGGCTGGGCTGATTGTTTCCATAAGAAGAAAAAAAAACATTTCCTGAAAACTGTTTTATTATGCTCTTTTCTTTATCAGTAGTATTCAAGTCATAGTTGTTTTTAGAAAGCTCTGTTTACCCATAAAACCTTGACTCATCTGGTAATGACAAATTTTAGAATGTTGTAATTCTGCAACAGTTGGAAGAATTGTCTAGCCTTCACTTTGAGAAATCTGAGTGAAGCTCAGCTGTAAGATGCCAGAAACGTTTTGCATTAGGAGAATTAGCCAATTGTTTCATAGCAAAGCTGGATATCAGTGCTATCAGGGCTTTGTGAAATCATATAGTGAAGAGAGAGGAGGTTCACATTTTTTTTTAAATTAGAAATGACAAGAGAGAAGCTATGAGGCATGGTTTGAAGGAGTCTGATTTTGAATTTTGTTGTGTTAAGTCGTACTTGAGTTTTGACAATGTTTATAATATGGTATCAACTTTTATTGTTTTGTTAAATTCATGTACACAGGTCTGTGGTGAGCCTCACCTGTTTGCCCGGATTGTATAAACCAGCTGTATAAACAGCTTTGTTGTGGATATTAACATGATGATACCTCAGGAGTAGTTGAAATCTGGTGGGTCGAGAATGTCCTGTTTAGAAAATTGCGGCATTTTCGACAAATGCTTGTATAAAGATCATCTTCCTGTGCCTGATCACTGGGGGATTTGGGGAAAACAGGGAGCAATACTAAGGTCTAGAGAACATAAATAAAATGACAGAAGTCAGAATCTGATCTCTTCAATTCCGTCAGACCTTTCCTCTTTGAAAGCAAAAGCTATGTTAAGGTTGTCCTCTGTGGTGACAACCGGTAATGTCCAATGACACTTGTTGGACAAGTTGACACTTTTTTAGTCTTGTAAAGACTAAAAATGACTGAGCCGAGCAGAAGAACATCAGAATATACTGTATTTAGTCATCACAGCTGGAGTCAAAAGTAAATTACGTAAAATGGCTCCAGGTATTGCATCAACAGCTTTGATACCGATACTATCCTTTACTTTACTTTTTTTTCCCTGAGAACATTTTACAGATTGAGATTTCCATGTCTGACTCAATCTCACCCAGGCTGGACCCCTACTGCCTTGCCTCTTTGAGAATCCTGGTCTGGTGACACAAGTCTGAATCAAACCTGCACTTCCTAATCTGTAGGGTTCAGCCTGCAATGTGAACAGACTATTTCACAGGCTGAGTCACTGGGGATCTTGGCTAGGACAAGGCTAGGAATTTATCTCCATGCAAACAAAATCAATTTCTAATCTGCCTCAGCACTGAATGTTCTGTCAGAGGTGTGTAGGATGCAGGATAGATTATTTTGCTTAGCAATTTCCTACGAACACTTTCTTAATGAATGTACCGTATTGTCGTGTCTAGAACCTTTTGAAAATATTGATGCACTTTGGGGACTCTAATCTCGAAAATACTGCAGTGCCTTACTGGTCTGGGATTACCCCAGTTTCTAATCTGACTGTTTCATGGCAGCAGTCATGGCATGTGCACTGAAATTTAGCGAGCAGCCCAGGATAAAGTTTTCTTATTTCTGTTGATTTCTAAACAGGGGTTTCTATAGACATCTCAGAATCGAAGCTGCTGCTTTGTCTTCTGTTCGAATTCTTTAATGACTGATGCAAAGATGTTATGTCCGACAATAAATTAAAAATTGCATTCCCTCAATTCCACCTGAAATGGACTAAATTATAATTTATCATTTTAAAAGGAAAAGTGCCTTCATTATATATATTTACTTTAATAATTTTCTATATATGATTATATATTACATATTTTCTATATAATTTTCTATATATAGATTATTTTGATTAGCAGTTTCCTAAGAAAACTTTCATAAGGAATGTACCATGTTGTCAAGTCTCGAACCTTTTGAAAATGTTGACGCACTTTATGCACAAAATCATTTTCTAATCTGCAAGGACCCAGGAGCCCTCTGGAAGGAATCAGAGCAAGCTACATCACTTGCCCCTACCTGGGACTGAACCCGGGACCTTCCGGTCAGGAGCTACTGTAGTATTGAATAGTAATACTAAAATAATACAATAATAAATTAATAGTTCCTTGCATTTACAGCAAAAGGATTCACCTCCTGCCAATAATATCAACTTTTGTATATCATAAGTAATGTATATATTGTTTTCAAAGGACCTTTTTTTTCAGAATTGTAATAACCAAACTGTATATGTGAAGGAGGATAGAGGTCAGCAAAACCTTCAAATGAGATATACGAAGTAAAATTTAGTGATTGCAGATGGATTCATTCCTCTATGTCTAGTACTATTTAGAAGCACCCCTGGCTGTAGTCGACTGCTGTCAAAATTTTTTAGACACTTTTCCGAAGTGGGATGGTGTAATTGTGCCACCACTGGCAACATTGCTCCAGTTCGGACAGGTGGGGATCATCGAACAACTGCAATTGACAGGACTCGCAGTACATTTTTGGTTAAAGTCAAGTCAGGACTTACTGTAGACTTTTCTTCAAGCACTGGAATGGCTGCCTATTTCCTGTGTGAGAGGAGCCCTGGCTGCCTGCAGAGAGTCTGGCTTTGCTTCATTTGCAGAATGAAGCAACACCCTCAGCTCTTCCAAGGAAATGGGAGGGATCTGAACTTTGTTCATGCTGCTACCTTGAGGCACTGCATTAGTTGCTTTGCAAAGGTGCTTTCACTTCAGAAGCAGAGGTGAGCTCTCTCATCCGCTACAATGGACTTTTCCAGTTCTCTCAATGAGATGCTCTGGCATTCCTTCAAAATTCACTCGTCTTTAACAGTAAGTGTTGCCACCTTCCGCGTTACTGTGTCGGTGGGGTTTTTATATTGATATGCTGGTTTCTTTAGTGTGAGATGTGAAAACAAGAAATAACTGATATAAAACGGTTCCTGTGTCAAGAACTGAAAAGTCATACATGTTACAGTAGTAAGAATAATGCAGAATGCCACAATCCCTGCTTGCTTTGAAATAATCAGTTCTTCATGGCTGTCGATAATGTACTAAACAGAGGCATTGATACAGATTGAAAGAAACGCCAATTTGTATCATGAAGATAATGTCATTTGTAATTTACTTAATAAGTGAGTTTGTAATAAACTAATTGGTATGATGGATATTTTTATTGGCATCAAGACATTTTTATTAACCTTTTGCATTGAAATTTTAACAAGTGATTGCTAAATTAGTCTTCTATATGGCCAAATGAAACTGTGAAATTTGAAAATGATTCACTCTCTAATGAGAAATGTAGCCACCTCTCTACTAAATCACATTTTGGCAGTTTTTCTCGGCTGTGCATATCAAAATCTCCCAGCTTAATTGCTCCAATTTTTTTTTGCCACCACCCTGAATTCAAGTGGTATTTAATTATGCGAAACGGGAATTGCTTAGTTCTTACCGAAACTGTTTAATTTGGTATTAACATCTAAGGTATGTCAGCTGGCAGTGCTCAGAAAGGGTTTTATGGCAGTCAGCACTCCTGCCTCACCACTCTTGGACCCAGCTTCTGGTCTAGGGCACCTGCCAGGGTGGAGCCTGCATGGTCATTCCCCTTTTGCATCAGTTCCTTCCCACCTCTCAAAGCCATGCTGACTACATTAATGGGTGTCACCAAATAGTGTGTGTGTTCTGCGACGGGTTCAGTCTCACCCTGTGCCCTGCGATGGGCTGGCATCCTGTCCAGGGTTCAGTCTCACCCTGTTCCCTGTGATGGGCTGGTGTACTGTCTGGGGAGCAGTCCTCTGCATAAATGGCTTTTGTCCAGTGGTACTTTATGCTAATCCTTAACCCTTTGAAAGTCCCTGCTTTTAAAGTCCAATGCTTACATGCTTACAGAATCAGAGGGGTTTCCTAACGTGAATTTCAGGACTGCTCAGTACAGTATGGTTTTATTTCTCTCGCTCTCGTCTAGAACAAATCACAATAACTCAGATTACAGGTTTGATTAAAATATCTTCAGTACTAGAATATAAAGTGTACATTGACAGTAATTTTATACGGCTCTCAATATACATCACTTATATAGATCATGGATATATATATTGTACGTGTGTTACAAACCTCCCATTCTCATTATCAGGCCTATTCCTGGATAAATTCTGTACCTTTGTTCTGGGAATTGAAGGAACCTATACCTAATCAGGCACATTAAATATCTGTCAACATGTACAAGCTCATGGAGGGATTATAATCTGACTGGTATCATTCTGTTTTTTACTGTGGAATTTTCTCCCTGAAGGTCCCAGTGGAAGGCTAAGATATCATAAAATGGGTCTGTCTGTGCTGAAAACATTTTCCCCCTTCTTTATTTTTTCTGTGTGCCTTCACTTTTTCACCCAGAGAAAACCTGTTTGGTCAGGTGATGTGGATTGCAGGTGTTTTAAGCAATGGAATGACCTCAGCACTGCATGAAACATTCATACATTCCCAACTTATCTATAGCAGCCAATGGGAATTCCCATAGATCTTTCCCTGACAGGCAATGCATGGTTAACCTTAGGGT
Source organism: Atractosteus spatula (assembly GCF_055471065.1). Classification (NCBI taxonomy): domain Eukaryota; kingdom Metazoa; phylum Chordata; class Actinopteri; order Semionotiformes; family Lepisosteidae; genus Atractosteus; species Atractosteus spatula. Next base: position 42,103,737 of record NC_142714.1, on the reverse strand, counting down.
ATTTCCCGATCTCAATACTGATCTGGAAACTGGTAGAGCAGGTGGGACATCACCTCATCAAAACGTGATCCTGAAAGTTGGGCTGAACCTAGTGCCAGACGTGTCAGGTCCTGTTTTGAGCCCCATCTACTGCTCCTAGGAATTTCAACATGATTATTCATCCTAGAATAACCTTGGAAGAGGTTTGTGATATCCTTTCTAAACAGGCTTGTAGTGAAGGTTGTCTTTTGTCCTCCTCCCTCTAGCAATGATGAAGATGTTTTTCCATTTTCAGCATTTCTTTTGTGGCTTTCCTGTAATATTTCAAATGAATGCACTTTGGATGTTGTTGCTTGTATAAGGCATGATACAGTATGTGACAGGCACAGGCTATGCAGTTATCTTTTGTTATGTACTTGGTACACCTCTGTTCCTTCACAACAGAGAAACCAGATAGTCTCAGACTGTTCCATCTCGTTATTTCAGACATGGGCTGAGCCTTCGCCTGTCGTTTCAGAATTTGAACCAGACCACAATGAATTTTAAAAAAAAAGGTAACACAAAGCACATGACTTCTCAGTTGCTAGATTTTGGCTCAGGTCGATCAGTGTGAGCCTGTCAATCAGCCATCTAAGTAGCTGATACCCATGATGAAACAGGAAAGTACCTCTGAAACAGAAAACAGACATACAGTACACCCTGCACTGGCCCAGAAAAGCAGCTGAAGTATTCATGAAGTTCCTTTAATGTTGATATACGTAGCATAAACTGCATTCTTATCATCAGGACTGATCTCTCTATTTGTAAATCGTTCCCTGTTCCAGATTCTCTTTTATTAATGACTGTGTTTAGAAAGCCATTGTGGAAATACTTTTAAAGCACTAAGTAATTATTATTAGTTTGCCATTTACCTGTATTACTTCCCTGCATGTTGACTCAAGCTGCCCATTCTTACATAGTTCAACACTGCTCTCTATAATGTGCCTTTATCAAACCTGTTGAGATGATGCTCGGCTTACAAAGTAACTCAATAACAGTTCTTCTAGATTAGTTTTGGAGAATCACTAAAAGCCCATTTCAGTCCTTAATTTTCACTGCCATTTTCTTCCAGTTATTACATCCCATCGTATGAATTAAATCATTCCTTCATTTAGCCAACTACAGCCCCTGGAGAAAGAGTGACATTTTTGCACTGGACATGGAATTTGCATTCAGTGTTAAGATTTAAATATTTACATGCCATTTATGGCAACCCAGCAGTCTATGCAAGCTGTGTCTTATAGATAGATAGATACTTTATTGATCCCGTGAGGGAAATTGCAGTGCAACAGCAGCTTAACACAGACAACACAGCAATAGTGTAACAAATGATACAATAATAATAATACAATACAATCAGTACAGTGAGAAGTGCACTAAGAAGAGTTACTCACAGTCCAGAACACACAAAGAACAAACCAGTACACAAAAAAGTCATATTGCACAATATAAATATAAATGTATTGCACAGGTCCCTGGCATATATTGCACAAAAACGGTTGTAAAAGGGAAAAAGAAAAAGAACAGATGTATCAATTTACTGTTCAGTCCAGAAACAGGTCACTGTCAATGTTGCCTCTGCCCAGACGCAAGGTGGATGCGTTGTATAGGCTTATGGCAGAAGGTAAGAAGCCAGTCTTATAAAAGGCAGTCAGAAATGCCTGAGCCTCAGAGGTGAGGGAATGAGAAGGATGGCATCTCTCTTCTGGGCTGTCCGGAGTAATTCCTAGGAAATTAGTTTCAAATCCACACTGAACTTTCATTAGCTTGCACCAAGGTGGTTTTAGATGCACAAGTACTGGAAGGATGAAAAACAGAACCTGTTGTGGTTCTGAATGTTGGAGCTGAGAGCTGCTGCTGATCAGATTCTAAACATGAAGCCAGGAAGGATGAAAGTTTCACAGCTGTTTGCAGCAGTAACCTTTAAATGGGTTTCCTGGTCAAAATAATGATTGACCAGGCACGTGTGCTGCGTGTGGATGATTTATCCACGAGGGAAGCAGTGGCTTCTCGTTCTGGGAGCCGAAATAAAACCTGATGAAAGCACTTCAAGAAGTATTTACTGTAACATGCTTTTGCCAGCCTCTGCTTGCACTCTGGCACCAATTATGTTGTGTGCCCCTTGAACAATAAACTCAGCTACCATTCCAGAGGTTATCAGCAATGTTCACAAACTGCGTTTAGTTTAAAGAGGGAGATGTCTGCTCGTGTTTTGCAAAGGTCCTCTATGAAACAGGTCTGCCTACTTCAGTATGAATTGATGAGGAGGCGCTGTCTGAAAGGCAGTGATTTCATATTCTTATCCCTGGTGACGATATTCACCATATTCACACCCGTCCCTAGTCTGGGTGACCTTACTCTGTACGTGCCAGCCTGCTTCCCCATTGTGTTCTGAAGTGTGCCTTTTTACTTTACACCAGCAGTTTTGCTTGTGACACCCAGTCCTTCCTTTTACTAATACATTTTCCTTCCAATATGCATATAACTAGAACAGTTCTGGCCAGCTGTTCTCTTTACGTTTGTCTCTGTTTCTTCACTCTATGGTCCTGGACCACTGTTTGGGTGCAAACCCTGAGCTCACAGCAGAGGGCATCGGTGTCAACTTTTATTCTGGGTAGCAGTCTCCTTGCCTGCAGCCTAAATTCAGCTGTACTGTAACTCAGTAGTGTTTAGATAGGCATCTAAATGACCATCTCTTCACACGCAGTATTAAGCATGGTTTTCTGCTAGGAACGGTAAGAGAGTCAATGAAACCGGAGTGTATGAAAATCACCTCTTTTCAAGAGAGCAAAACTATCCAGCTGTCCTAATATACCTCTGAAACCCATAAAACAGTACTGTATATCATAGCCTTCTGCATGAATGCCTCATTCAGGTACTGTTTGATGCACCAAAACTCAGCCAACAGGTGCACCAGCAGATGGATTTGTTTGTGCCTCCTCTGGCCTGTGCTTTGTGTTATATCCCTCTGGCATTTCTCGTTATATATGAAAGGGCTCTGTCTATTGTGCTGTAACATTACAGTTCTAAAATACTGATCGCAATATACAACACATTAATAAAGCAAGAATTGTTCATTTTGATTATGGTTTGAAAGAAATATGTCCAATATTTAAAACGTATTTACTGGTAATGTTTACAATGTGATATTGTAACTTCTTTTCCCACATGTTTTCATAAATATATGTTTATAAATGAACATAACCTGAAATATGGTGTAGATTAGAAGGGAACTTACTTGTAGGTTGACTACATTAGTGTTAGGTTTTGTTCAACTACAGAAACGATGGTAACAGAAGCCGAATTCTTCCAATTTAACACAATGTTGTAGAACAGAAGTCCTTTATCGGTAAAGACCAGATATATGATCAAAATATGTTTGTACTGCCTAACCTACGAAAGCAGCATTGTATTCAAGTTCCCAGAATCTGTGATTCATTGCTACACACAGTGCTCAGATTGTCGGAGTATGCCTTTTTTGTTGTCTAAAGTTACAACAATACGCCTACTTTGCAACTTTGTTACAAGCCCCTCGGGTTGTTCTGGGCAGATCTTGATCACACTCTTCATGGCAGGGATACAAAATCCAGTCTTGTGTTGTCTCTCACGTAAATATGCCAAAAAAAATAATCGGGTTCCTGGTACTCCTTTACAGTAACCTGTTAACAGGAACGACACTGGAGGCTGCCAGGGAATACGACAGGTAACCATGATCTAAACAGATCCCGATGAACTGATTTCTTGATTCCGTCTCTTCATGGGAGTTTGTCAAATACAGTTAAAGTGTTCCTCCCAGAACCAACCCTTAACAAAATGTATTTGAAAATCTGTTCCCCCCCTCCACAGACAAAAGTTTTGATGAATGTTGTTTGTTTATAAATTGTTACATTTATTTCATGATAATATGGTGATGGGTGCAGAACAATGGGGAGGATTCGTTGCTGTCATGAATCTTATGATTTACTTTCAAGGATATGGCATTTCCTCAGCTTGAGGAGTCTCCCATCGACGTCTGGAGAAAGACTTGCTCTCGTGAGTTTCATTCACGTGTGTTTTTATAGAATAGGATGGGGGGTCCCAGCCCTGGTCCTGAGGGAACACTGTGACTGCTGGTTTTTGTTCCAGCTGAACTCAAAATTAGCCCAGTGCTAATGGGTGACTCTAATGAATACTTTTGCATGTTCCAATTTTTCATTAATTTGTTTCCGTTCTCGATGATAAATTTGTAAAAAAATCCCTTCTTCGTGTTTACTGTTTCCAACTGCTTCCAACTGCTTCGGTACTTTAAGCAGCCTCTCTTTTAGTTTCTGATGATTGTCTCTAATTCAGTGGGATCAAGCTATGATGAATTTACACAGTTGGGAAAACCACTTTTTCAGACATGTTCACAAGAATACAAAGATCCTTTTGACTGCAGAACCTCAGAAAATGATGCAAGGTTGATGTTAATTACCAGTCCCATTTAACCTTTTTAAGAACTGAGATCACATTTTAAAAATTTTAAAAACTCAGCTGGAGCAAAAACCAGAAGGCAAAGTGTTCCTTCAGGAGCGAGCCTGGAAAACTCTGAGAGGGTGGAGTTTTGGCAGAGTGGCCATGTCATGTATCTCCAACCCTGATCCTCTCCAGAAGGGATGGGGCTATGACCCTCACCCCAGCTATATTTCCAGGGGAAGAACTCAGGTCCAACCACCAGGGGGCTCAATCAAAAAAGACATTGGTTTAAGTCTGTCCATGCATTTCAGGCCACAGCTACGCAGATGAGAGTAACAAATGGTGGAGTAAGTCTCTCTTCCCTTGCTGTCTTTGCCCTTGTCTCCATGCTTGAACCGTTTTCAAAGATCAGAAATAGGAAGTAAATGACAAGAAAGGAGACCATCCTATTCAACATGTTTGCTTGTTAGTATGATGCTAGGATTTACCTCAGTAATAATATAATAAGGAACAAGTAATAGGTTTATTCCATGCTGAAAAGAGAAGAAAGAACACAATGTTCCGGCCGTGGAGCCTTCTTCAGGTGTGGTCTTTCTTTCTTCTCTTTTCAGCATGGAATAAACCTATTACTTGTTCCTTTGCAGCCTACGCATGCTGACGCAGCTACCCACCTGAATAATATTATAAAATATGGGAACCATAGTTATATGAGAAAGGGGTGAGAAAAGGGTATTGGGGTAAGGGTAATGATGTCAGCATTGAAACATTTACTGCTGCTTTATTCCGACCCTTTCTCTTAATGCCTGCTTGATTATCAGCTCCACAGTTATTCATGATCCATCCAAAGGATGAATGGTTATTGAGATTTGTGGTGCACCATATAAGGGACACATTTTGGGGAATTAGGTCAAATTTTTAAAAATAAAATAGAAAAGTTCCTAAATGATAGTGACCAAGCAGGGAAACTCATTATTATTACAGAAGCAGCTACGTACAGTCATTTTTAACACTGCAGCAAGAGCAACACATGTACGTATGCAGGCATGTCAAAAGTTTCCAACGCTAAATGTCATAATCTTGTCAAAATCATAAGCAGAGAAGTAAACGTAGAAGCCTCGTAGGCTTCAAAACTTTTTACTAAGGACAGCCGCATCAAAGAATCAGATGCTTTGTGAATGTTTGGAATATTTGGTGAGACATGTTGGGCTTAATCCAGTTGGTTAATGGTTAGATTCCTGGCTATAGGATGAGGAGGCTTGAAACCCATTCAGGGAGGACGCGAAACAAGGGGTAGCTGCACAGTGGAGATGGGGTGGAGGAGGGATGCTTGAGAAAAAATGCAAAGGCAGGTGTTAGTGTTCAATGTATATAGCTAATTTTCATAATAATGGTGATTAGGAACAGCTGTGTGAGATTGACCTGTCGTTGTTATCCCTCCCCAACTTCGGTTAATAACTTCCATTAATAAAATTCTACAGCTGCTCCGCTGTGTTACATTCCTCTGGGATCTGTGTGTCTTCCTGCACACTGAAAGACTTAGGGTTGTTACAGAGAATGATGTGATTTTCTCAGTCATTTCAAGGGAAAGGATGAGTTTGGTTGTTATGAGAACTGATGGGTATACTGTAAATATGGAGAGCCCTGTAGTTTGATTATGTGGAAATCCTTGTCATTTGGCTGTAATGTGGGATTTGTGTTCCCTGCAGGTTTTTGTTACCTATCAGGATGCCTAAAGCAGTTTGACCATTTTTCTAGCTTGGTGATTTTTTTTTTCTAATGTTGGTAATTTGATTAGGAAAATCTCTGACGTGATTCCTGCTGAGGTTTTAAAAATGCCCAGGTTCACAGTGGGGCAGGGAAAGAAGCAGGGTTGTTGTCATTTCCATTTCCTGTGGCTTCTGTAGTTGGGATTATGGTTTAATGTCATGGACTTCTCTCACTCTATATTAGCTTGCTTTGTGCTTTAGAGGGAACTTTGTGTCAGTCGCGCACAATGGCCTGAACACTAGTGCCTGTCCAAAGGGAATGAAAATACAAAGTATCCTTGATGCCAATGCTGGTTTGTGCCGTCATGTTTTTGTAGCTGGAATTTGTTTCAATGTTGACCTTCCCTTCTGGGCCTGACAAGATCAGAGACTCTCTGGAGGTCTGAATGCCTCCATCTTACAGAGGACCATGTCACCTCTTTGAAAATTCAGCTTAATTTAAAGACATATTTCAGGGCAGTTGACTGTTTTCCTAACAGCTCACGTACTGTAGGGCCCCACTAAGAGATTATTAGACAGTGACTGTTCCTTGCTCTCTGAGTCACCTATCACTACACTATAACGTACGTCATTGATGTGTCAAAATTAGGATCATTTTGTTAAGGAAATCAAAATGCTGGTGTTGGCTTTATGGAGAAACAATGGGGGCTTACAAATAAAGGAAAGCTTACTAATGAAGTATTTTGTAAAGTATTTTAAATTTATTTGTAATCACATTAAGTTCACCTTTTCAAAAAGGGCTGTCCATTTGATATTATTATTTATATGACGTACAGTACGTGCACACCTACACCCGTTAACACTTAATTTAAGTTTGCATGTATTTACTCAGCATGGATTTAGCTTTAAGAAACTGTTTACATGGTCAGAGAAAATGTTTGGGTCTGTTTTCACACTATGTGAGTTTGCTTTTGGAGGAGGTTGGAAACGTAGAAGAACAGAGAAGAACAAAAGACAAGGGGAAATCTTCACAAATTTTTTAGAACAAATGTGTGTGTTAGGGGTTTTGTGTACTGTATATACTAAAACTAACTTTATAATGTTCAAATGGATACTTTCATAACATTTATAAAGAACATGGGAAATACATGGGTAGAAATCAACAATTCTGTCTACTTTAGTGTTATTGTTGTTTAGTATTTTCTGAGGCTTAATTTTATTTTTCCCTGGACACACAAGAAACGGATACAGAGACAACTGTATTTTTCAAGGAATAACCGAATGAAGTACACCCAAAGGACTTTAATCATTACGAACTTACTGTAGTCTTATAAAGGTAGTAGATTTGCTTGGCACTTAATTTTACTGCTAGCTGGAAAGAAGAGAAAAATACTTGTTTATTAGTATTTCATATAAGGTCCACTATGATTGGTTAGCAAGCCTAAGGAAGCACAGTGAGATGCCAGTGCCACTTACTGGAATCCCAACTCTTTGTAATAGGAGTGGGTGTTTTACGTAAAATAACGTGAATCAAAATGGACTACCACAGGTATCTACAGTCAATAATCTTGTTTTCCTTGAAAACTCAAAACCAAAAAATGAACTAACATTTCAAAACAAGTAACTACATATCTGAGGAATTAAAGGCTTTACAATTAAATGCATTGAAGCCCAAGCACTAGCATGTTAGATCTAGACACACCTTGACATTGACACTTTGTAGCTCGGAACACATGTTGGGCTCATCTCAAGTTCTCAGATTTGTTACGAAACCATATGCCCTAACATAAAATAGATTACAGCCAAACCTAGGGTTATATTTTGTTGAGTATATCATTCTTTTATTATTGTATTTATTTCTCTGTGATGAGATGCAGGCTTTTTGCCAATAGCAGCTCTCCAAGTTAAATAAAGGCAGGCTCGTTTAGAGAAATGAACCCTAAAGTTTTTTCAATTAATATTGCTGTAACCACTCACTGACTATTTGTGTTATACAGATCTGTAATAACTGTGTACTGTGTGTTTATGTTAACTATGACAACCAACCCTACTTTTTCTCGTGCATGAGATCTGAACTTGTTAATGAGAAGGATACCAGATTAACTTAATGGAGAAACTAAAATTGCTGAAGGAGGGCAAACACACAGCTCAATACAGAAATCATAGCCAGCGACAGGCTTCAGAAATAATTATCCGGGGAGCTTAATACATGAGGAGAGGTGCCAAGGTGAATGTTTTGGTTTAATACAGTTTGGCATTTGCTTTTGTAGCAGTTAATCTCTGAAGCCACTAATGCAGCTGATCCCCTATATTGTGCTTGTAGGGTGTTTTACGAGAAAGACTGTAAAGTCTGCGGAATCGATCTTGTTCTGCTAGTGTGGCTTAAGCTCTCCCAAGCCTGATAGCAGAACCCCTGATTGTAGTAATTATTATTATTACAGTGTATTAAAGAAACTTAAATGTGCTTTCACTATGAGTGAACCAAGCTCCCCCTGCTGGTTCCCAGGAGGAATATTTCAGCACAGTGCTGCTGTTCCGCAGGGAGTTCTGGGTCTCCTGCAAAGCGGAGATCCTCACAGGCAGTGTCCAGTGACTTGGCTCAGGCTGACAACCTTTTCTGGCTCAGGAAGCAGCTTCCAGAGTCTTACGCTTGACATTACTTTGATCATCATGTCCTTGCAGATCAAGCAAACAAACCGCAAAACACATTAGAGCTATGCTGCCACAGGGGCGTGGCATCCTCCTTGTAATTTTAATGGTGCTCCCACACTGATGTTTAATGAATGAAACGTTCTGCTACTTGTATCCTATGTGCAACAGTCTTCTGCAGAAATGCTGAAAGGAAATGCTTTGGGCCTCAGCTGTGCTTGCCTGCTGTAGAGTGTGTATACTGACTATGCTTAAACACTGGATTGCTGGCTGAGCTGAAGACAGGACATTCTGCGTTTTTGCTCTTGCGCTTTTGTTGAACTTTGTTACCTGGCTTCATTTGTTTGTAAACAGTCTGCATGTGGTGCTTGGAGCCTCAAGTACTTAGAGTCAACACTGAGGGGTCACTGATTACGACCTGGACATGAGTTTACCAGAAATGATGCTGAGCAAGTGCGTTTTTGTTTGTGATTAAAATGATTTAGTTTACTAGACCAACGAAAGGGGTCTGTCGAAACCCTGGAAAACTTTGTTCATCAGAAACTGAATCCACAGGGCAGGGTTGTGTGCTCTCACTGCTTTTTTCATTTCCTGTTTCACTATTTTTGTCAAGTTGATTTTATTACAAGAGCCTTTCCGGATGGCATTCGTTGCCTCTTCACTGCCTTCGTCATACTGTAGACTAGAGAAGACCCCGTGAAAGATTAAAAGCCAAATTTAATATGTTTTGCTGAAGAAGATGATCTGTGAGTAAATCTTATGAAAGCCTTCATACGTCGGCGGATTAAAAAGAGCAGGGGCTGGCACTGACCGTCATGCAGAGCGTTGGATATTTGATCTGCATGTGGGGAAATGCTGCAGGAAATGAAGACAGTGACTCTACGGGTGGGATAAATTTGATTGAAGTGTTATATACAAATTTTAGAAAGTGGCAATATCAATAAGCTCCAGTTTTGTCATCAAGACCTCCTCCACTTCCCCCTCCAAAAACCCTTTCTTCAGACTGCGTTGATTCTACATTTGCAGAACTGCTTTAGCTCAAAGTGTCACAGTTGGGAAACAATTGCTGTGATTGTGAGTCAGAATAGAACACGATAAAACAGCAGCAACTTTAAGAATGGAGATATTGAACACCTTCCTAGTGTGTAGTGCAAATGTACTGCACAGCAAAGTCACAGGGAAATACAGTCCTAGACACAGTCATTAATCCTGTGATTGGATACCCCTCCACCACCACCACACATCATCACTGAGCAGCGTGTTTACTTGAAGTCTGCTCTTGGCAGAGATCTCTCTCAGTGATTTACTTTAGTAGCTTCCAGATGGAAGGAGCAGAATAGCACTCAAGAGGGTCGAGCTTGCACTGGGACTGTCTGCAGCGCCTAACCAAGTCGCTGACACTGGATCACCGCTGTTTTATTCCTTTCCTTCGTCAACGGAGCAAGGCCGCTCTCTGGGGCAAGACGTTCCCATCGCATCTTCGCAAAGCTGCAGGTAAAAGTGAGCGCTCCTACTTTGCTCTGCTGTGGGCTTGTGTTGTGTCTAACTGTCAGAAGCTTAAACTTTGCCAGATTGAAGCCAATCTCAAAATGCAAAACACACAGTAGTCCTTTTATTTTTTGAAATAACACATTCTTTTCTCCTGGGTACACTGTCACAGATATCCATTAATGTAGAAAACAATTAGCAGAGAAAATGTAAAAATAAGTATTTGGAATATTTCTAGACGATGCATAGATTGAGTTCTTTAAAAACAAAGGTAATTCAGTTTAAATACATTTGTATAAAAGACATAGCATGTGTCGTCTTTTCTTTCTTCCAAAAAGGGGGTTTAATTTGACCTCTAATACAATGTATGCCTGCACTTCTAATGTTGCTTATGTGCAAAATGTTATTTCTGTGAAAAAACAAGTTTTCTTTATTTCTAATTCTTTACTAATGGAACTGAGTAATAATATTCTTTCATGCTTATGTGATCTGTAAGCAACACTAGCAAAATAATTGTCTATAATTATATTAGTGGTATCCTGTTAGAGCACGAGAGAGATTTTAGTTTCTCACACCATTAATCAGTGCTGCCTTGAGGCAATGTTCTTGCAAATTTGATAAAGTGGAACTTGATGTTGGGAAATTGTTGTGCTCTTTATATGAAAAGTGTTGTTTTCTTGTTATTGTTTAACTATAGTAAGTGTTGGAATTATATGTAACTAACTGAAATCGACATAGAAAGTGTTCCTGGGAAATTTCTCAGTCTGGTCTAAATTGTTGTTGGATTAAAACCATATGTGGAGGAAGTATAATTTTTAACGCATAAATTCAGAGTTACACATACTTTCAATGATTATAGTTCCAAGGCAATATAAATATAGTTACGCAGAAGTAAAATGATGTCATAACTTCACTCATAACAAAGTCAAACTGTTTTAATGATTTACAGTATGTACAATAAACGGCTACTTCAAACTTCAAACTGCACACACCCCCCTATTCACACAACTAACAAAATATAATTGCTGGCATTTAACTGGCTTCACTGAAATGGCACTAGTAGTTTCAACAGAATGACAAAAATGCTACATGATCAATGAAAACAGGGAGAATTGTGTGTGCTTTCATTCAAAGTAAAATCTCTTGTTTGTTTTTTACTTTAATGTGTTTCAGCAGCAGGTTCTGCAAAGAAATGTAATACAAACATGAGAATAATTCAAGGGCATCTGGTAGCTGTCATATACAGTATACAGTATGTGTATTTATAAATATTCATATAAAAGGCTTCAGACTGGAAGCTGTATTCTACTACTGATTTAGAGTTTGACAAATATAGTCACTTCATGTATAAATGTGAATGGGAGGAATGAATGAAGAGGAAGACATAAAAATAAGGGTTATAAACAGAGATTGTTCATTGCCGTCAGGAGGAGGTAAGCACTGCACGTCTGAGACCTGTCTGAATAAGTACAGTCAGAATGGGTTTTTGATCATGATTATTGGCTTCACAAAACTTGAAGCAAGCAACCCAATAACAGAAATACAATGGGCAGCCTTCTGAAGCTCTTTGCATTAGTGATCTGCCTTTTCCATCTCGAGACAAAATTAAGTAAATCAATGAAAAACATTTCCTCACAACCTGTGTTTTCTCTAGCAAGGTTTCTGCCTTAAGACTTTTTCCCAAGGCCGTGAGAGAGCGCTTGGTAATCTTTCATTCAGAAGAGCCGATAATCCACCTTGAGGCTGTCCTAACGAGATTGATTGAATCCCCTGGCCTTACAGTGGCATTTGGGTTCATTAAATGGACAAACCGTCTGCCTGTCCAAACTGACAAGCGCCGACAAGCACGTTTCCTCACAGCTTTTGCCACTTTCTTTGCTTGTTTGTACTGTTGTGTATATCTGTGGCAAAAGAGACAAACACATGGGTTCAGTGCGGTCTGAGGGAGGAGACGCCATGCTCACAGAGTGCTGTCTTTATCAGGGATACGCTGTGCTTCACTTCATGCATCGTTTCACCATAAACAAAGTTCACACTCTAACTGCAGAGCAGTCTTGACCAAGCAAACACCATCTAGCAATCTAAAATTTGATCGCTTTTTTGATCACCTAACTGTGCTCTACATGAGAGAGCAGACCAGAATCTCCACTTCACAGTTACAAAGAAAAGCTCAAGATTGACATCTGTTGAATAGAACATCATGTACACGTGCTAGACTTAGATTACTGCAGAGATCATTAAAAGATCAAGGGCAAGTTTAGAATTCAGTCCAATAAGCTCTTTTGCACATGTTCAGAAGATATTTACATTGACAAGGGAATCAATATCCTTTCTTTGTCAAACCACTTACTCCAAAATACAACACTTTAATTGACCATGCTGGGTTAATTGCCCTTAGACATTTATTGTCATCAGTGTATATAGAGACCAAAAACGTTCTTTACTGTTTACTGTGGTTGCTAAAGTGTCAGCTTCATTTTTCTTCTATTTCTCTTTCCTTCATGTATTTTCAGTTCCTGTTAATTACTTATTACTGGCAGTAGCACACAGTGGCAGCCTCTTTAGAGAGAATGAAGACAGAACTGCAAATTTGTGATGGCATAGACAGCCCTCAGATATCAATTAAATGCTTTACACAAAAGGTTGAGGGACTGTGGGACAATCAGTCCAGCCATATTGTTGAAAATGCTGGCTTAGCATCTTTCAGGAATTGTCTGGACGAGTTCCTCGGATGAATTAACTACAAACTGGGCTAGATAGGCTGAAATGCTCCCTCTCATTTTGTAACCTTTCTTAGGTTCTTACAGAATTTGGTTTCTAGACTTGAAATTGTTAAAGTTCATCCAGCTTTTGCTAACTTGTGTTCATGTGAGGGTATCAGATTATGGGAAAAAAGGAATAATCATTTTCCACAAGTTGTAAAAAAATAAACAGGTGGGATTCTTTGGTTTGAGCTAAGATTATATTACTGTTCTAAAAACATCAGAGATGGGTTTTGCACAAAAGTGCTTGCTGAGATTAAAATAAATCCTATTGCGGCCCCACGTCTTTGGTTGTCAACATGCACCCTCTAACCTGTGCTCTTTTGACTTTTCAGAAAATGCTTTATTTGAATGTACTACTGAACTATGCTGTTCAACTTTTTTAGCATATTAGCAGTTTGTATCTCGATTAAGTGAAGTGCTCACGTGTTAAAATGACTCTCCTCACTGCGCATTAAACAGCAAACAATCTTGGTTAACATCTGTAGTTGTTTAAAATGAGATCATTTTAAATGATTTTCATATCGGCCTGTAGGTAAAGACTGTGGCAGTATGAATAAGTTTGGTTTCTAAAAATAAATATATCATTAGAATGGTTAAAAACTAAAATAAAAATAAGGAAAAGAGTGTAACAATAATTGGGGATATATTATTGTTGCTGCATTTGCTATATTTACTATTTGGTTTGCCTTATTAGCTGGCTGGCTGGTTAATAGGCAATATACAGTAAGTTTAAGTGGTTATCTCCTGAAAGCTTAGTCCTGTGGAAAGACGATTGTGACAAGATATGGACTGTGTTCATTTCATTTTCAACAGCATTAAGCTTCACCTTATGGAAATGCTGTCAGGGGTTCTCTATTTGGAAACTGGTGCAAATCATTTTTCACCTGTCAGAGGTGATACCTGGTGTTTCATATTCTAGCATGGTACACTTTTTTCTTTTCAAAAAGTAGGTCTTCAAATGAAGGAGGAAACAGTAAAAAAACATTTTTCAGTGCATTAGGAATCTTAAAATGTCAAAAACATTCTCATACCAAATCCACCTTAGTTTGTTTTTATGGTAGTTACAGAAATTACTTCCTTTATTCTTTAAAAAATGATACATGTTTCGTAGATAAGATGAGTTCAGTAACAACCATGCATTGTGCATTGTGCTTCTCCTCTCATGGCACGCAGTTTGTGAATTTTGAGTGTGAATGTGTGTACGTACAGTATATACACTAGATGCCATATGTATAGGTGTGTGTGGTTATACCAAATCTTTAATGTTCTTTCCTGTCTTCATGCTCATTTTATAAGTTGCTTTGCATTCCTGAGTTTGTCATACAAAGTGGTCCAGTAAGCTACAAAGTACACTTAAATATATTGTCTAAGATAATTCAAAGTTTTTTACAGTCCAAATTGCTAGATTAGCACAGGAAATCTTATCACATTTAACAGAATAATTTGCAACTAAAAAAGTGACAAGAATATAGGAGTTTATTTGCGCCGCTGATAGTGGCACAAAGAGTACTGTCCCTGTATTCTGCTTCTCATTCTTGTTTGCAACAGTATGTCTGCACGGCTTGAATGGAATTCTAAAGCTTGAGCTATGTAAAGATGGGTATTCTCTTGAAAACAAGAAAAAAAAGCCAGAACTACATACACATACATTTCATAGTAGGAGAAATCTGTCTCTCGATACAATTTATCCTACCTGTAATATAAAATTTTTCCTGTGCTCAAAACTCACAGTGTATGTGCTGGTAACAGTAACAAAATATCAGGTTAAGTTTTGTTGATGGTCTTTGACATTAGCCAATGCTTTTATTGTTTGTTGTAATTTATTTATGTGCTTGTCACTATTTACTATAAATAATTAGGATTTTACCCTTTACTGCAGATACAAAGACAGGTTAAAAATACAGTTGTTAAAATCAAAGAAACTCTTCTATTTTTATTCAGATCTGGCAAAGATACAGTAAATGTAGTATAATAATCTTACTTGTATATGCATACATAAGTAAGACATTAATGAGGATTACCAATATCTTTGAATAGTAAATTTAATGCAAATGCTTTCTGCACTACGTTTTGTTTTTAGGCAATATACTATACAGCATCTTGCAGAAACTGGGATTTTTCAGAAATTGTTTTTTTTTTGTAAGGAAGACAGAAACCCTTTTGTAGTTATTCTACACATTTGTAGCCAAGCAAACAGACTAGTGTGTTCTTGTGGTTAACTTCAAGACATTCCTTAAGAGGAAATAACATACTGCATGTGTTAAGGGTTTCAAGGAAAACTCGCTCAAAGCAAAAATCCCCTCTCCTTTCCGTTTCAGTTGTGGTTTTTTGTGTTGTGTTTCCTTCCTGAAACCAAGCTGTGTCAGAGGATAACTCGAAACTGGTGTCCTGTGACACTGCAGCTCTGAGCTGGGTCTGTGAAACTGTTCCATTACTGCAAGGTCCTCAAAGCTTAAATTTCAAGCATGCTGACAAAAGAGAGCTATGACAAAATATTATGAATTTGTAGAGAAAAGGTAAAAAGAGCAACAGAACATTTTCCGATCATTGTGCGGAAAAACACATCTTTCCAAAATCATTCAATTTCTTCAAGGGTGAGAAGCTACTCCAGTAAAAATGCTACTGTGTGGAATACAGTGCTGCTCTACTCTACTGGAGCAGAGGAAACAGGTAACAGGTTCAAATTTGGTAAATAATTCATATATGATCATAATTCTGCAGCTGTCTGTGCTGTACAGTATCTTAGCTGTTCTACAGCTCAGATCAATGTACAATGTGCAATGTTCTTGGAAAAAAAGGGAATCTCATGACCCCAGTTTTATTAGTGTGTAAAATCAGCACTCTCACAAAGCAAATCTGACCTGACAGTGCTCAGTTTTTAATCTTTATAACTCAATAACAGCATTATTATAACAGTTTATTATAATGGCAACTCACACATCTGGGTTCATGTTTAAATTTAGATTTAGATTTTTCCCTGAAATGGGGTTCACAAGCTAGGAAGTTGAGTAACTCCTGTTGTACAGTTAAAGGTCTGTGTCCCTAGGGTATTTGATAAAATTGCGAGAAGGGTGAATTGCAAAACATCCCCAGTTTTCAAAGCAACATAGTTAAATGTGATGGTGAGGCTGGTAAAAAAATTCTAACAACAATATTACGGCACAATTTTAAAAGAATCCTTTTGATCTGTTATTTAATCCCCATTATATTCCCAAAGAAGTAAAGGCACGTTTTGACTGTCACTCTGTTTTACGTGTCATTTCAATTTTTCATTTTGGAGCTTGGCGATTGAAGAATTGATGTTTTGCTACTTGACATGATTTCTTTTTGGTACAATGTGACTGAAACGAATTCTGCTGACATTAGTTCTGTGTGTGCAATGTGTCTGCAGGCCGGTGGGGCTGCCTGACCTTATAATCTTCTTGAGGATTTCACTCCCTTTTGACTTTTATTTTATTCTTTATAACTCCCTTTTTGTTATTTTTTTTTTGGAGCCTGATGTTTTTTTTCCCTGATTCAGAACATCTCCAACAAATAAACACCAGTTTCCTCATATCACTTTCTTTGCCAGTTTTGAGTTTTGAACTTGAAGCAAAGTTGAATCTTACAAGATCAGACTTTTTTCATACTCCTGTAACTGAGTGAACACAAGCAAAAGAACATATGTAAGATAGTTTAAACAGGAAGGTCTAATCCACTTGGTAGTTTGTACTTTACTTTTTTTCAAAAGATTTAATAAAAAATATAATCCCACTAAGTCTCTATTTCCATTTCCCACTAATTACAGCATGTAGGTGCAGACGATCATGTAAGGAGGAGGCCAGACAAGTTTTCAGAACTCATCACCCCTATGATGCACTGAACCCAATTAGGAATGTGTGTGGTTAGGTAGCGCGTTGTTGATTGCAGTGTTTTGGGTTCCAACTCCTGGAGACATTAATGTGCTGTTTAGACTACACCCCCACTTTAAATAGATATTTCAAAGTTACAAATGAGTGAATCACTCTAAAGCTTTCCCAGTCTGGAAAGCATTTTGATCCGTGTAAAACTCCAGGTGGACAGTATGAATCACTGAATGTGGCTTGAAGCTGGCCGTATTTGGGTTTGTTGCCCAAGCAGAAGCCCCTCTTTCCGCATTCCTGCTCAGACAAAGTGTTTCTGAGCTGCCACCAGGCACAATTAAAGTCAAGAGGGCGGATTCAATACACATTAATCACACTCCTCTATAATTTAAGGACTCTCTTTTCAGCGACGGAGCCTTTCTCCAGGGTCTTGAAATCTTTTGTGTGAACTTGATCCATCTGCTTTGCACTCAGGAATGCCAAACAAAAAACGTCTTTTGCACTTCTTTTGTGCAATTAATGTGCAATCTTATTTAAGGTTGGATGCACAATGAAACACTAGGAGGGAAAGGAACACTTTTTGGCAGGACTACAGTTCTAGCATTCAGGATAAACACATTGTCTTTTCTAGTTCAGTGGCAGTGGGGTGCACACAGGCTTCTGTTGAACAACAGGAGGATGTAAAGTAATGGATACAACTGACAACCCTGCCCACAGGTGGTATAATGTAAGACATTTGAGCAACACTGCCGGACTGAGCATGACTGTGTGAAAAATGGCAGCCTATACACAGTAAAACTGGAAAGACTACACTTTTTCACAGATGGAGACCCTCTGGTATAAGCTCTTCTTAAACCAGAGTTTAACCTGCAGGTGAGGACATGGTTGATTCTGGTGTTTGGGTCATTCACTTCTGAACTAAAAGAAAGAACTGAATTTGCAGTTGTTTTCTTTCTGCAGAAATCGCAGTGATAAAATACTGCCAACACTCAGCTGGCCTCACAATCTCCTGCTGCGCTGGCAGTTCAGATTATGGCTTAATAGAGTGTTGGATAAAGAGCATTGCACATAACACCCATGGGATTCTCCACAGCTAAAGCAACACTCCCAGGACTGAGTAGAGCCAGACATTGTTTTTAAAAGAACTCTCTGCCACACACACTTGCAGTTGTTAATAAAACTATTTAATAATCTCATATTAATAGCCTGTTGGAGTTAAACTTTCCTCTCAGTAATTTGGAATTTATTGTGACTTATTTTGTGCTAAACATGCGAAGCATGAAAATTCAGAGAAAGCGTGTTACTCTCCAGAAGAAAATGATACTGTGTGGTTTTTGTGGTCTTTAACCCTGATTTTACTTGACCTCACTGTATCTGCTTCGCTCTTTTTTATTTATTTTTCCCTTCATGTGTGTGCATATTCTTTTTTTTTCTCCAGGTTGATCATACGTGGACCACCATGTTTGGACAGACTGTCAGACTTCATCCAGTTCCTATCCAGAGCCTCTCGGAGCTCGAGAGAGCCAGACTACAGGAAGTGGCCTTCTCCCATCTGGAAGAACGAGAGCTGGAATGCAAGATTAGCATTCCCAGAGGTACCATTACCTATTTCTCACTTCATTTTGAAGAACTGGGGGCCAGCTAGAGGAAAGATGCAGCTCTTTTCCAATGTGCCATTCTGTTATTAGGTCTTTGGCTTGGGCTTCTCTAGATGGTTCTAGTCCTCAATGCAACATGGCAGCTATCTCTCGCATCACTTGACGATGAAATAAATATCTCCCAGCCTACGTGATATTGTCTCTAACCCAGCATGTTGGAGCCATTCATGTGCAGAAAGGTTCCATCCCTCCGATTTCTAACCACTTTGTCCAATTCAGGGTTGTGAAGGAGCCTGAGCCTATCGCAGTAAGCAAAGGGCGCAAGGCAGGGTACACCCTGTGCAGGATGCCAATCCGTCACAGGGCAGACACACAGACACAAACAATAAACACTCCACGGCCAATTTTCCCAGAAGCAAATTAGCCTACCAGCATGTCGTTGGACTGTGGGAGGAAACCGGAGCACCCAGTGAAAACCTATGCGAACACGGGAAGAATATACAAACTCCACACAGATAGCAGCCTAGAAATTTTACTCAGCTGTGAGACACCAATGCTAACCACTGCACCACTGTGCCACCCCACACAATCTGTTTAAAATTGACAGCAGGAGTCATTTTGTGCTTGTGTGCTGCTGCAGAGACATCGGCATGTAACTACAGTGATTTAAAAATAACTGAAAATGTGTTTTCCTACCCAGTTTGGTCAAAAGGCCTTATCTCCAATAGAAAGTGAGATATTCCAGCTTGTGTGGTTCAGTACTAATCAATGCCAACCACTGGCATTATAGGTTGAGGTGTGAAAAAATAATAAGGAAAATACATTTGCATTTATATAGCACATTTCATCTCAAAGCCCTCAAAACATTCAAGGGACCCATGTCATCCAAAACAAGTGTGAATGAGAAATAAGAGCATTCAGATAAATGTGGAAGCTAATTGTAAAACATTGCTGTTCTTTGG
Organism: Atractosteus spatula; assembly: GCF_055471065.1. Lineage (NCBI taxonomy): Eukaryota > Metazoa > Chordata > Actinopteri > Semionotiformes > Lepisosteidae > Atractosteus > Atractosteus spatula. The sequence continues at coordinate 42,084,275 of NC_142714.1, read as the reverse complement.
ATGCAGATGTTTACCAGATATATTCAATCTGACTAGTTGTTGTGGTTCATGTTGGAAGCTAAACTGAAATGAGTTTAAATTCAGTAGCATGTATTAGGTCAAATATAATAAAGTACCAAGCTTTGAACTGTGTTATCAACAGGGTAACTAGACACAACAAACTTAAATTACTCATGGAGGTAATTATTAAGGAATCAAGATACTTTTCTGGATATTAAGTGGAATGAGAATGAGTAATGGAGTATTTATCTTCACAAAGGCAAAGATGAAAATGATACGAAGAGATTATGCAATTGGCGAAAATAGATACCTTAACAATGCATACAGTAAATGCCAGGATGTCCTCATAAAAACGTCTTTGTGCACAAGAAGTAATTTGTGTCTGGTTGCTTTGATTTGGTTGGGCTAATGAAAACCTTGCCTTACTGGAATAGAACTGAGTATCGTCTCAGCACTGGTTTATTGTAAATGTTCAAGGGCACTTCCTGTTTCTCTATAACAAAAGGCTACAGAATATATAAATACATATTCCACGCAACAGCAAAAAAAGAAATACTGTCGCAGTAAGAACATACAAATTTATTATTTAGTAGTTCAGTTGGTTATTTGGTAGTTCGCCTAGCCAGTACTTGAACGTGCCCAGAATCTGTGCCTCAGTCACCTGGTTTGGAAAACTGCTCTGGACACCTGTAACTATTTGTATATAGAGCTTTTTCCTATTGTCTGTCCTAAATGAACACCCTTTCAGTTTCCAATTGTGACCACTTACAGTATGTGAGTCTTTTATTTGACCATGTTTACCCATCTAAGGATCTCATTTACTTCAGTCAAATCTCTTTTTTTTTCAACTCTGAACCAATTCACCTCCATTGTCCTGTCCATATACTGTATAAAAATCCTCTTTCTTATCACAGCCTCTTTCTTTTCCTTTTTGTGGAATAGTGACCAAAACTGAACACAATTTTATAATTGAGATCTAATTCGTGTATTGAAAAGTTTAAGCATGACTTCTCTAGATTTAAATTGCACACTTTTTTTGGCTTCCACTTGTTTGCTTTTTAATTTGCTTCCCCACACTGACTGGATGAGAACATAGAAGAATCAACATAAGCCCACGATGGCTTGGCTTTCATCATAAGTCTCCTCTAGATCAGAATCCAAATACAGAATAGGTATTCTGCATGTTTCTACCTCTAAGCTGGGTCACTTTGCAGATATCGGTGTTAAATTTCATTTCTCAGGTGTCTGCCCACTCCATGATTTTGTCTTTAGTAATTCTCTTACTGCGATTTCTGTCTGTCACTCCTCCTATTAGATCATCTGCAACTGTAACTCTTCAAAACCAATTGTTTTCTAAGTATTCTCCTAAATTAGCTCTACTGGGTGGCATTGTGGCATAGTGGATAGCATTGCTACCTCCCACTGCTGGGTTCCTGGGTTCAATTCCAGACCTGGGGTACAATCTGTGGGGAGTCTGTATGTTCTCATGTGGGTTTCCACCTGGAACTCCAGTTTCCAGCCACAGTCCACATAATGGTAGGTTGATTGGATTCTGGGAAAATTGGCCCAGGCGTGAGTGTGTGCATGTCTGTGTTTGTGTGTGTGTCTGCTCGGTGATGAACTGGCATCCCATCCAGGGTGTACCCTGCCCTGCATTTCAAGAAAAGGTTAGAAAATGGATGGATGGCTGTTTTAAAACATTTACCTGTAACAGATAACAGACTGTAATTAAGGGTCTCCCAGATTAACATGGAAGTCGATACTTTGTAAGCTTGAGGAGTTTCTGCATTGCCATGGTTACACTGCGGTTTTTCAGAACAGGATGTCACAGCTCAGCCACTGCATGCCAGGCTAATTCTGAAGTGGTATCCTGCAGATTTCTAGCCTCTGGGAAATAGTGGAACCAGACGACAATACAAACATGAATACATGGATTTAATTAAAATCCACTTTGCAATGGAAAACGTAAAAAAAATATTATCTGGAGGAAAATGCTAAATTCTCTCCAAACGTGCCTAAACATAGATACTAAGCACATCTGAGAGAACAGAAGGGCCATGTGTTTAAAAACGTGTTTTGGATTTCTGTGTTGACTTGTGGAAGGTGCTGTAAATGTGTGCAAGCTCCAATACATTCTTCTCTTCAGGGAGATTAATTTCCTCCCAAATACTGGAGGGCTGTAGTCTAACATAACAGCACAATGCTGTTTTTCAAGACTGCTGACCAAATGCAAGGGGGTCAATAAACTCTGTGGGAAAACGTATTTCATACACTTATGAGCAATCCCTCAGATATTTTTAATTTACGGCATTTGCTTTTGTTTTATTTATGCCTTCCCATGGACTGTCAGAGAGCACCTTGTGTTTGTCTAACTTCAAATGACCTCTCTACAAACTGCAACTTGCTTTTCAAACAGTAGAGAAGACAGAAAGTGGAATAGAATCATTACATCTAGGAGACTGTCAAGTCACCGCTACTAAAGGCCAAAACTTCAGTCAATACCCTTTGCTCCTGACTTCTCTGAATCTGTCCTGCATCATGACCTGTTTTCTTCCTGTTAATTGAAACATTAATACTGTAGAAACATCTATAGCTGTTACTGGACAGATTTATCTGCCCATCAGTGTTCAAAAACCAGTACAGTAAATGCTTATTTGAATGGTACAATGTGTTTTTTTATACACATAAATAAAAAAGTCTATAAAAACTGGCATCAGAACCCCAGCTAGGATAAAGTGACACAATGATTTACAAAGGAGCCAAGGGTATGGAAAAAAATAATTATGATTAATGATGGATCTAAATAATTTCAAGCTCCAAACCAAAGAGGAGACTGTCACCGGATTTTGAATTCCTCCATTGTGTCACGATGCTGCGTTCTGAGGCCGTGCTGTACAGTATATTTTGCTTTCAAAATATACACGTTATCCTCCATCAGTTTAACTGAGATCAAAGAGCATTTACTTTTATGGTTGGACAGAAAACAAATATTCATTCTAAACTGTGAAGAGAAAGCAATCAATTTGGATACATACTGTAAATGAGGAGATGAACGTAAAAAAAATTAAGTAGCGGAAAAATACATTTTTGTGTGTTTTTGCAATGGATCTTCAGAGATTAGACATTAGCCCTCAATAAGCACATTCATCGGTTTAGCTGTGAACATGACCTTCCCATTGGCCACAATGAGCAGAGCTGGAGGATGTTACCCTGGGTAACTGGTAATATTGCAAAAGTGCTAGAAATAAACTTCAATTTCCTGCAGTCATGGGAATATGACCTTGTCTAAGCTGCCCTCTCCATAGGGGTTGATTGTACTGTTTGTGAATTCTTTGTGCTGTTGTCCTTTGAGTCTCCACTCAGAATGAGACACATCTGGCCTGGTGCTGGAAGCAAAGCTAAAAAGGGCCCTGATCCCCACCCTCTCAGCTTGGTTTACTTGAAAAGGAAACAATGGAGCCTGAAATAGGAGCCTCAGAGGACTAAAGAAAGAACTGTTATGAAAAAAATAGTTAACCATTATGCGGCCCACTGGAAAACAAAATAGAAGTGTCATTATATATTTTGTATGTTTGGATTAATTTGAATAATTTCTTGAGATACTGAAAGATATAAGATTCTGTTGTGAATAGAACACTTAAGCGTTTTGTGGAGCAATATGTCACAATCTGGAAAAAAATTACTGAAACAGGTTTGAAAACTACCCACCTTAAACAACACTCTTCAGTGTTTTAGAGGTAATAGCAGTTTCCTGCAGTAATGATAGTTTCCCATTTAAAGGAAGCATGCTGAATGCATCTGTTATTTCAGCAATTGAGTAGCAACTTATATATTCTTTTTTCAATTTATTAAAAACAGATATGTTGGCCATGAGTACACTCTTATCAGTGTCTTTTCTCTTACAGAAACTCAGAAAAGGAGGAAATCACTGAGAAGAAAGTTTGATTCCTTTTCCAAAGAGAAAAAAGAAAGAGGTAAGTGCCAAATGAACAAAATTCTGGGCTCTAATACAAAATTTACATTGCTGCTTGACTGGTGGGCTCATCTCTAGGAGACCTGTTTTGCGCAATTGAGCAAATATTAATGACTCTAAAAAGTAATATTAGCCAATGAAGCTTGGGTTGAAATTTTCAAGATCAGTTTAAATGGCACACAGGGGAACCCAGTTCAGCAATTTTACTTATGAACAGGGGTCCCTGATTGTTACCACATAAAGATGATCAAATGGAGTTTTTCAGGTCTCTGTAAATCTCAGGCTCTAACACATCTGAGATTTAGCTATCAAAATAAAAGGGTAAATTTGTATATAGTTGCACAAACCACAGATGTAATATTGAATCTTTTTTTCCTTATGCTACAGTTCAATTTTCAGTCATTTTTGGTCTGCAGGAGCCTGCAAGTCCTGTGCAGATCACACATTGAAACACAATCATGTGTTCATAGCATGAAACCTATATTTCTTATGTCTATAGCAAGAAACCAGAACAAGTACCTGGTTGTTGGGAATGTCTCTGCTTTTCATCTCCCAGATTGAATGACAAAGAATGAGAGAATTAGACTTATTCTTTGGGAACAGCTGTGCTCCTAGGAGGCATGTTGAGAATTCAGATTGCAATCTAAAGTCATCAATTGGGCAACCACATACCACACACAGTATCCCATCCTTGGTGCGTCCTGTTCTGAACACATACAAATTTCTAGTTAACATTTGCATTGCAGCTGACAAACTATGAGGTTTTGCAGACATCAGGCTATGTCAGAGAATAGTAGCAAACTTTATTCAGGTTCTGCTGCATGATTCATACGACCTTGGTATGAATCAAACTAGATTTAAAAAAGTTAGGAACTGACTGAAAGAAAATCTGTTTTCACTGGGAGGGATGGGGGCTATAGTGAACTTATCTCCATGTTAGGAATGTCCTTTGACACTAGAGATTGCAAAGCTTGGATGACAATAAGACCTCCACTTTAAGGAGCTTAGACAGACCACATGGGGACACTCAAGTATACTGAGTATGGATTACTGTAAGACTACAGCATTGGATTCAAGTTTTCACAGGTAGAAGCTTTAAAGCAGAATACATGATGCTCCTGATACATCATTACTAAACAGTCAGAGCCTAATCATCTCTCTCTGTATAATCGTTTATACAGAAGCCAGCAGCCATATCACCCTGCAACTCATAACTGGCAGCTCCAGTGAAGCTCAGCAGGTGTGAGCCTGGTCAGTACCTGGATGGGAGACCTCCTAGGAAAAACTAAGGTTGTTGCTGGAAGAGGTGTAAGTGGAGCCAGCAGGGGGTGCTCACCCTGTGGTCTATGTGGTTCCTAATGCCCCAGTATAGCGATGGGAACACTAACTGTAAAAAGGCTCCATCCTTCGAATGAGATGTAAAACCACAGAGGTTCTGACTCTCTGCGGTCATTAAAAATCCCAGGGCGTTTCTCGAAAAGAGTAAGAGTATAATCCTGGTGTCCTGGCCAAATTTCCCATTGGCCTTTACCAATCATGGCCTCCTAATAATCCCCATATATGATTGGAGTGAGTGTATCACTCTGCTCAGAGCGTATCATCACTCTGTTCTCATCCCCACTAATAGCTGGTGTGTGGTGAGCGTTCTGGCGCACTATGGCTGCCGTCACATCATCCAGGTGAGGCTGCGCATTGGTGGTGGTGGAGGGGAGTCCCCATTACATGTAAAGCGCTTTGAGTGGAGTGTCCAGAATTATTATTTACCAGATGAATCAGATGGACTTCATGGCCGCCTCTCGTTTGGGAATTGTCCTATGTTTCCTCTGTTTTGTGGCCTGCACTTGCCAGGATGTGATTATGCCCAGGCACTTTCCTTCTTTGCAGAGACCGCTCCCAAGGCCTTTGGGATCCCGCTAGCTCAAGTCATAGCGAATGACCGCGCCCACAAACAGAGGCAGGGTGCCCTGAAGGAGAGCAGGAGGGACTGCCTGGACCTGGAGGCCAGTGTGCTGCGCTTCCGTGCCGAGAAGAAGAACCAGTCCCTCTGCAGCCCCGACTCGGCCCCCAGCCCTTCCCAGGAGCTCAGCAGCAAGCCTCTCTCCCCCACATTCTTGGACAACACCTCCAGAGTGCATCGCCGGGTAAGGTATCTCCCCATGCAGCTTTGTCAACAGTATGCATGTCTCCAAGACTGTCCCACACATCTCTATACTCAACGCTGATCCCCTCCTCCACTCGATCCTGGGTCTATGTGTTACCAGAGCCCTGAATACACACTGCAGCTATTTCAGACTATCACATATTAGGCACATTGACATCTGCCTTCATTAGCAGCACATAGACACCTGAAATGGGGCTCCTGAATGGTTAATCTAGCAATCTCCTCCACCGACAGAGAAGTACACACCTTACAGCTTGTAGATCACAGGTTCAAATCCAGTCTGTCCCCCCGCAGATGACAGGAGCACCCACTCTTGGTCCAAACTTAACAGAGCACAGGAAGGTTTGAGTGGGGTAACAGCCTCAAGGGGCTCCTCAGTTCATCCTGAAGCAGAGAGCCCTGAGACTCACTGGACACCTTCAGGGTTGTCTGGTGTTCATTGATCACTCTGCTTCACATTGGTACAGGATTGTTATCCACTTTAAATTTGACATTCAAAGCAGAATAGCTTTGCCCGGAGTGGACCAGCCAATGAAAGCCCTTGTTCGGAGAGCAGGATTAGCTCTGGGGTCCTGTTGTCAGTTGTTCAAGCCTGAGCTTGAACAACCTGGTGTGTGTCGCCAGAGGTGGGTGAGTGAGAGCCAGAGTTCTCTTACCTTGCCACACGAGACCAGAATCAGGTATCCCTTGAGAAACTGTGAACGTGCAGTGACATCAGTGAAAGATCTTCACTTTTTCAACTTGATGCTAACTGTCCTGTGAGGCACTGTGAGACTTACAGTATGTGTCAGCTGGCAAGAAGCTCTATTAGATAGGTGTGTTGGAGAAGTACAGTATGTGTGCCACATGGGCTGTAGTGGTATACTGAAGTGGTGCAGGAGTAAGAGGGTTAAATTAAACTATGTGGTACAAATGTTACTTGCCAGAGAAATAATGAAGAAAGACTGTGAGACAGATAATGGAAGCAAGCATTCCTGGGTACAAAAAAAGCACCCAGGACTGAGAAGGTCAGAGGTCAGGTCAGAAAAGCTGGGAAATGACCAAAAATGGGCCTCATTCTCTTACTATCTTAAAACAAATATTTTAGCACAAATTGAGTTAAACAAGTAAGGTATCTAAGCCACCACAAATGTTGTAATTCTGTAGTTGGTGTACTGTGGGAGCTTCTATGTGTCATACATCTTTAAGGAATAGAGGCAGTTTGCTAGATTGTAACCTTTCCAATTGACGTTTGGGAGATGAAAGCTGATTAAACTGCCTGTACAACCGTCGCTGTGAGGAAAGCTGGAGATTTTCTGTGTTTTTGTTGTTATTTTTTATATTCATTATATTCACTGTATGTATGCTCAATATACTGTGTATTTTCTCTCTATAAATACCTAACTAATGACCAGCAATCCCAGTTAGGATGGTTAAGAAAATGGAAAATAATTAGTGATTTCAAGTTTTAAAACAAACAGAAACAGTATAACAAATGGCCAAATGTGAAGCCATTGCTCTATGAACAAGAGTTTACTAGATTAATACTGTCTGCCAAATCATATTTAGTTGCTCTGCAAGTGGTGAGGTTAATAAGCCTTTTTTATTGAAGACCTTGGAAGAATAAATAAAGCACTGCAACCCTGGCTGACCTAATGCTTGACATTGCTTCGGGGGAAAACATTTGAGTGTTCTTTTAAAACAATTTGTGGCAGCGGAAAGGAAAACGTTTTGCAAATCATTACATGTACTCAAATGAATTAAACACAATCAGTGATTTTTAGGATAAATAAAATTTGCTGCAGCTAAAATAAGATGCATTCATGTTAACATTTTTTACTGTGTTGGGAAATGGTCTGCAAAGATCATTGATGCTCCTTGTCGTAGTAAGTTTTTTTGTATGAGTGGCATTGGGTTTGATGCAGTTCGTATTCAAATACTGTATGTTGTTTTTTTTAAAAGAAATAATATAACCTTTTAACTAGTTCAGTTTTTCAGCGTGTTTGGAAAACCGATGAGCAAACAGCACATCTTTAGCAAAGTTCTGGAGACTGCAGCAGCCTGTCGCTAAATTTGTGCCAAGCGCAGACATCGGCCTCAGAAATATATCTCACATTGCGTCATTTCACCTTTGGAAAATCCGAGATTTAAATATAGGAATAAATCTCATTGTCTCTGGTGATACATTATTCCCAGACAAATTCCAAGAAAAAGAAAAAAAATGTTTCAATGTTTGGCAGGGAAACATTGGTTATTTGGTTCAGGGTGTGTTTGTCAAAGTCTGCATTAATACTGTCTTGCTATAAAAGGAAGCACAAAATGTAAGAAATTTTACAGCGTCACAGTGTCTTGTCTTTAGCCATACTTTTGCAAGCAAATATTGACCATAAACTATTAAAAAAATACTCCTTAAGTAAAAGTACTACCCAACATTTGGGGTTCTTATATTTTCCAACCTATCAGTTTTCTACACAAGTTGAACAGCGAATGAAGCAAGGCAGTCTGATTAAGAGATAAATGCACATCCACAGAAATGCATAACAAATGTCCTAGTCTTTGTCAGCATTATTAGAGATTAAACAAACTTATTATAACTTATTATTGGAGATTAAGCAAAAGAAGACTTCTTTTAATAACTGAAAACTCAGCAATTTAATAATTGCACTGCATGTCAGAGACACAGGGCCTGGCTTAGAAAAAGTTCTTATGTGATAATGTGCATCTTATCCGTCGGCTTATCATTGGATAAGACTCGTCTTATCATATAAGAGCTTTTTGCAAACAAGACCCAGTTTCTGTTATATCACAAGTCTGATGAATAGCAGAACTTGCTCTCATATTTCTGCGAACTACCATGCTTGCTTATATCAGATGGAGTCACTTTTTACTCTGGTCACTAAGGGGGGGGGGGGGGGTGTGACTGGGGTAAACCATTTCACTGGCCCTGTAGAATGACCCTGTGTGAGAGAGGGATCTGACAGACACCATAGCTGGTGGAACCTCAGCTGTCATAAACTGATCTTTTAAGCACCATTCAGACTACAAAAGATCTCATCAGAACAGTTAAATTCTTCTTATTTTCCTGTCATGATTCCAGTATAGTAGATGACCCCTCCCACCCCTCCCAGAAATTATTTGCCCACCTACCATCTGGAAAAAGATATCACAGTGTAACAGCTTTTTCCCACAGGCTGTTAGGCTTCTCAACACCCTGGTACCTACTTGCACCCACTCCAATTCCAGAAACAAGGTTTAAACTCCCCCAGTGTTTAGTGTACAGTATATTGTGTGATGTATTTTTTGTACTATTCTGTAATAGTTAAATTGCACTATGCATATATCCTGTGTACACTGCCTCTGTTCCGGTGTACACTGTCTTAGTTTGTACAGTCTTATTTATTAACATTAGTATTATTAGCCCTGTCTACATTGTCTATGTCAGTGTCTTGTCTGTATTTGCACCGTGGACCAGGAGGAAAGATATTTCGTTCCACTGTATACTTGTATATGGCTGGAATGACAAATGAACTTGAACGTGATGGTAATAAACACTCACAAGAAACTAAGTGGAAACAGTCCTAGATTACCACCAGCCGTGTGGGCACGTGAGATGCATGACAGTGTGAAAGATGCAGTAGTTTAAGTGGCTTGAACTAGGCTAAGCTGTGTCACACTTGTCCTAATCCCTGTCTGTTTCAGGGAGGGCTGTCTGTGGATTCCATTTCCGACCTGGTGGACAGCCAATCTCGGCTGCTGGAGGCTCTCCAGCTGTCCCACCCTAACGAGCTTGAAAGCAAGAAGGTGACAGGGCGGGCAAATAAACTAAGCATCAATCCCATCTACAGGCAGGTGCCAAAGATAGTGGACTGCTGCTGTGAACACATTGAGACCTATGGTGAGTCTGCCCATCTGATGGAGAACTGATGGATTGGAGAACCGGGATGTTTCTGAACACACTTGTAGAGGCCATGTCTGGATTTTATTTACAGTACAGTTCAGAACAGAGTGCGGTTTATGAGACACATTGCAAAATTATGGCAAAGAAGTAGGGCAAGTTTCACTGAGAATCCAGACACAAATTAGGCAAGTGCCAAACTACAGTTAAGCACACTGCGGATTTACAGGATGGTCCCATAATCAGAGAAATGTGAGGAACTTGTAAAATAGTGATACCCCAAAACCATAGTCCCTCAAATACAAAGTCCACGATGCACAAAAAGCAGAGAAATGTTCTTCCTAGTTGTTATCAGTACAGTACATCATAGAGCTGTTTTATGGAGGCATTCTGATCAGCATACTAATCCATTTCTTTTTAATCTTGAGAGAATAATGACAATTGCAATTGCAATTGAATACAGTGCAATAAAAGTTCATGCAGAGCTTATCTTTTGGTGGACTAGATAGAGGCATCTAAGACATTGAATAACTGTTTAAAAAAACTTACTTGTCTTTTACAACCATATAAAACAGATGAATATAAACTAAAAAATGCTTTTGCCTTTCAGAAGGACTTACTTAATAATATGCAGTACAAGTTAAATTACTAGTGAGACTATTCACTTTTTTGTCTGTAGCTTTCACACATTTGCTTTTGGAGATAGTTTTGAGCTGTATTATTTTTCAGCAGAAATAGTTGTTTTAAATTAAATTTAAATGAAAAAAAAAGTTTTGTTTTAAATTGAAATATACAATTACTGTATATGGAAGAAACAAGAAACCTTTTGTAAATGTTGCTCTTTCGGCCTGGGCTCTGGATATGAAAGTTATTTTAAGAACAAGGCATAAGATAGTATATGCACTCTTGATCTAAGAAAACCACTGACAATAATTTTCTTTCATCTTACAGTCATCTATTTCTGCATAACTGAAATTGTGAAAACGTGAAAGAAATTCCTTTTTCATAGCGCACCACAAAGCAAAAATCCTAAGCTAAATGTTTTTAATTATCTTTCAGGGAACATAAGTGCCAGTTTTCAACCTCAAGTCAGGAGGAGTTCACTGTATCACAGATCACTTTTCTTGTACTAAATTTTTGAGTCAGTTAGTTTCACAGAAATTGATGTCCAAAATGGTTTTCAATGACAATAACCTCAAACCGTCCTCAAGAACAGTAAGGAACTGTAATAGATTTTTTGCCTTTCATCCTTGTCTAATGCTTTAGTTCATTTTCCTTCAGGTTTACAAACAGTTGGGATTTTTCGTGTTGGGAGCTCAAAGAAAAGGGTCAGAGAGGTATTTTCATTTATCTTTTTTACCCGTTTCGTAATTTTCTAATAACATCTTCAAATGTCGTCACTCGTCGCACTACTTTTCCAAATGGACACCTCCTCCCCAGGCTAAATTGTGTGAGCTATATCTTTCATGCCACTGTAAAATTGTTTTTTTTTAACTTCTAAACATATACATCTTTCAGCATTTTCTATGTCACAGTATTTCATAAAACTCCAATTTCAGTATCATATGAAAACTTCACTTGCTCAATCTATGCTAGAATCAAGATAATATAAGATAGGAATTGTATATGAATTATTAATGTATTTGGCTGATACTTTTATCCAAAGAAACTTGCAGTTGTCCACCTGGACATTTCAATGTGCAACCTGAGTGAAGCTCCTGGCATAAGGTTAAAACAGCAGAGTCTCCTCACAGATTCGCCCAGAGTCCTGATGGCTCCTCCACACTGCTGTCTTAGGAAGAGTATTAGACCTAATACAGACTCTTTTGGTGCTGTGCTCATTGCAATACACCATTTAGGGCATTCACTCCTTATCTGTACTGTTTTCTGTCCTGTAAGCAGTTCTTAGTCTAAATACATGCCTTAAGTATCTACCACCTGCAGTTTGTGAATTATAATTATTATAAGGACTTTTATTAAAAGGCTTCTGAAAATATAAATATGCCATTTCAAATGCTCTATGTGTGTCTGTTACTGTAGTTGCTTGAAACTCACATATGAATTATGCCAGATCTACTTCTCCTTTAACCATCACTATCGAAGTCAGATTTATGTTCTGTAATTACTTGGTTTGATTTTGTCATATTAGCAATTGTGGATAAAGTGCATTATTTGCGAATAAGACCTACTTGCCCCTTGAGAAGCTGCTAATTGTAACTGCAATGGATATGTGTTCCGCCTTTTTCTGTAACTACTGTTTCAAAGTAACTGCCCTAAGACCGCTCCCTCGTGTCTGAGCAGCTGCGGGAGGAGTTTGATCTGGGCAACGACGTGATTCTGGATGATGAGCACAGCGTCCACGACGTGGCTGCCTTGCTAAAGGAGTTCCTGAGACACATGCCCGACCCCCTGTTGCCTCGGGAACTGTATCCCGCCTTCCTCCACGCCAACAGTATGAGAAAATACTGGGGGGTCAATGCTAAGAGTATTTTCCTTAGAGTGACTGTCCTGTAGCTACCAGGACACTTTGCTGTTTTGCTAAATTGATATCTGCAGCTTGGAAGTTATAGTCTTTAGTCTTTTTATGAACACCAAAAATCAATCTGATTTTTAATATTTTAATAATTCATATAATATAGTGCGTCCATGTTGTTGTTTTGCAGCTAATGCTACCTACGGTATAATTTACAGCTGCTAGAGAAGGACGGCAAAGTATCGCCACTACAACAGTAATGTACACTGAGATAAAGTCAGTTATATTTTGTGTCATCGATGGCTGGAGTACTGAACAGCTGACCTTTGCAAAGTCATTAAGAAATGGTATTGATTAATACCATTGTAACAAAGAAGCAATGCTTGAATTTTAGGGTGTTTTAAAGATTATGGCCAGTCTTAACAACAGGACAGTCATCTTTCTTTTGCTTTTCACGCTTCTGTCAATAAATGTTAAAATGATTAAGATCTGTTCTACCTTAAACAAAATATGTTAAGTTTCCCCCCCATCTGTTCGATTACTGAACACTGTTGTTCTCTTTCCCAGTCACCTTATACTTATATCTTCTGTATGTTTGGTTGAGATGCTCCTGGATCTCTTAGCTGTAGTAAACCTCCGAGAGGTTTGCACAGCTCAGTGGGGCCAAGGAGCTGTGTGTGGCTGACAGTAGGCTCCTGCATGTTGAATATCCAGAAGCACTGAGAGCAGCTGAGCCGCTCGGCCTGACTGCACCTCTTTTGTGTTGAAGCCCTGAAGGGAGACGAGCAGCTGGAAATCCTGCAGCAGCTGATCTACCTGTTGCCCCCGTGTAACTGTGACACCTTGCAGCGGCTCCTGCAGCTCCTGCACACCGTCCAGAGGTACGCGGAGGACAGCGTCGGCCCCGACGGAGAACCGGTGAGCCTTCCCGCGGCCCCCCCCACCCCCCAGACAATGGGACAATGGGACAATGGGAATTCTGGGAGAATGACCGCAGTCACTCGTGTCAAAAGTGAAACACATGAGCAAACCTTTTCCTTCTAACACTTACAAACACTTCAGGCAAATAATAAGAAGGGCTAATCGGCTCATTCCTGAAAGTGAGATTTTTCTCTCTACATTGAAATATTCCAGCAGAAATGCCAGCTTTGATAGTGGTACCACAGATATTGGAACTTGCACTTCATGCCATGAGGGAAAATGCTGAAAACCTCGCTTTAAGAAATCAAGCCCCGTGGCTTCATCGGATCTCTGATACCAGAGGGCACCCTAATGATTTCCAAACACATTATACCATAAATATTGTGTGTTGTCTACAATGTTTCTTCGACATCCGCTTATCGCACTTGCAAACTGCAGGATATTGGAAGTAATCCAGAAAATCTAACTCAACCGGAAGCCCACCTTACATTTAAAATGTAGTTAGATCCAATAGTAATTGGACTTTGGGATTGAGGGTAGATGGTTATTTGAAAGCATTGCTGAGGTCAGAGTCACAGGAGGAACTCCCAGTTAACTAGTCCCATCCGTTGATTTCAGGTTCCTGGGAATAAGATGACAGCCACTAACCTGGCAGTCATTTTTGGACCCAACCTCCTCCAGAGGGAGAAGGCTGCCGAAAAGGACCATAGCCTCCAGATGGTGGACATAGAGGACAGTGCCACCATCATCACCATCACCCTCAGGCTGATAGAGAGCTACAGAACCTTGTTTACTGTAAGATGTCGATCATATTCTTTTATCTCTGACTTTCAATGTTTCATTCACTTCATGCCTGGATTGTTACTGCTAACCCCAAATCCCAGGACTCTTTAGAACAGAAATGGTTTGAAAATCTGAAAGGTTACATGTGAGAGGGAGTCATTTGGCCTATATTATATAGCCCATTTGGTAGTTAGTAATCAATTGATCCAAGGATGTCACAGAGGTAATTCTCTGTATCTGTATCTAGGTAGAAAAGAGATTATTTGAGGTGGCAATTGGTTATTAAATAAAAAACAGAGGGTTATTTGTGGCGACGTTGTTTTTGAAGTACCTCAGAGCTCTGTGCTAGGGCCTCTTCTTAATTATATCAATGGCCAAGATTCTGTTATAGTAAACTAGTCAAATTTGCTGATGATACCAAATTAAGACAATTAGCAAATATTGCCAAAAGCAGCAAATGAAATCCAGAAATATTTAAATAAAAGTAAATAATTAATCTTTTATGGGAAACTTTATCAAAAGGCCTCTAAAAATCTAAATACACCATATTTTATGCCCTGTACTGTATATATCCATAATTGTTGCTGCTTGTTCAAAGAACTCTAACAAGTTGGTCAGGCAAGATCTTATTTTTCTAACTCCATCCTGACTATATCCTAGGATATTATTTCCTTATACATTTGGTATACAGTTGGTTGTACAGTTGAATTCTCTAGTTCAGTTCTTATAACCATTTCAAGTACTTTACATGTAAAAGAAAGCAGACTTATATTAGTTATATTGTCCAGACTGTAAACTGGTTCAGTTTTCTCACTCTTTGTATGGACGGGCTTCCCATTAGCAATTCTCCAGTCCCTGGATACTATCCCTGTCTTAAGGAACTGTTGGAAGAGTAATAATTACCAATACTCTTGTTGTTGTTATTGAGAATTATGTAGAATACTTTAAAGGTTAGGATTATGGATGGACACAGTATTAATAGCATCAGCAATACTGGTCTACAAAAAAAGTGAAGATACAAATAAGTTTCCATCTTTAAAAGCTTCTGAACATGTGAAATACCCTTTTTCAAATGTCTTGTTTAATGGAAAAACTAAACCAAACCCTAATCTGGGTTTAATCTTTTCAGGTTAAGGATTGTTCAAGGATCGGGTTATGATGAAAGTTTTATGTTTGACTTATTTTGGTATTAGATTTGTGAGTGGCTTTCGTGTAAGTTTTTCCCCCCATACTTGGCGTTTACGTTCAGTTTCATGGAGACATGACACTTGCAGAAATTATTAATGGACACAATGCTACTAGTATCTGCAATACTGACTTACATAAAAAGTGAAGATACCAATAAATAAGCATTCAATTCCTTTTAAAAGACTTATTAAGTGAAATAAGAATAAGTGAAAGTATGTTTTCAGATATCTTATTTAATGGGAAAGTTAACCCTAACTAGGGGCTTGTAGGAGTAGAATCTTGCCAGGTTACAGTTAACTCTAGGATCAGGTAACATTTCCCATGAAAGTCTTACTTATTTTAGTGCTGTAGTTTCTTTAGTTTCTAATGATCCCTCTTGTTTTCAGTCTCTCGTATCTCCTTACATCCCCTCTTGTCCTCTCCGCTCCTCTGCTAGTTCCTCCTGCTTCTCGTCACTGAACACTTCTCTGGTGCAACCAGATACCGTGGAGGTATCCATCAAGACCTCGCAGCTCCTCGTGAGGACCCTCCTGTCCAGACTGCGCCTATAGACATTACAGTTCAGCCATTACAGTTTCTCTGCTGGAATTGCTGTACCTGCAATTGTTTCATTTCCTTGAGCTCATGGCCCCCTAGGTTAAGCAGAGTTATTGCACAGTTGCTTGGTCATTCGTATAGTTGTTTTTTTTTCTCTGAATGCAAACTAGCATTGACAAATATATCAACAAAATGGAATCAGTAATCATAGTTATGATCATGGAGTTCCCGAGGTTACAGTAATTGATCATTTGAGTCCGTTTTAAGAACTTCTTGCAAAAAAAAATCTTTGTTCTAAAACTTTCAAACAGATGAGGTTTTCTTAATAAAAAGAAATAACTTTTATTTAAAAAATCGGTCTGGAGAGATACTGGTGTGATGTTTGCCAGCAAAGCTGTGCTAGTGGAAAAATTAGCCTATTAGTTTTCCATAGTTTCCAGTCATGTGAACCTGAGCACTGTATTCTCCTTTGCTCCCTAAATCTGTCTGGCTAGAGCTATTTCCCTTCTTCATTATTTCAGCAAGTGCTGACACACAGATTAAGCAAGAATGCAAGCCTGAGCCTTGCAATTAAATTCCAAATTAAAATATTTTGCGCTTTTCCAAAACCTCACTTTTTGAGGTAAAGTTGTGTTATTGTCCGACACTGACCGCAAAGTTTGTAATCAGGAATCATAAAGGATTCATAGTATACATGCATCTCTGCATTACCCTTCATAATGTCAAGATATTTACTGAATCCTAAATTTATGTTTTGAGAACTAACATCAAAGAGCCTGGTTCTGGAAGAGCAGGACACAGACATCTGGGATTTAAATTTAGGATCCACGTTAGGAGCCAAACAGTGAAAGAGAGGGACTGTTTCTCAAATTGGAATGGTCTGGATCTGAATTGTTCGGAAGAGTGATAAAACCTTGTGTTTATGTGCTTTTCATCCCAAAGGATCCAATGCACTGATTCCTATAGCAGAGATGCATATCACCCACCACTGAGCGGTGTGGCAAATGTCAGTCATTCTTCTCCACTTTAGCTAAGACACCAGGGTTAGTGCCTGAAAGCATGTTCTGAAAGCATTTTGTCAAGATTATACTTGGAATAATGTTTCATGTTCCTCAAAAAGGTCATATATATTATTTGAAAGTAATAATTAGTAATGAATTGCTTTTACATAGGACTTTTCATCCCCGAGAGGCTTACATGTGCTCTTTGGGATGAAAGAGCAAATCTAAAGCTTAAAAGTGCAGCTCCCCCTGGGTGACACAGCCATTCTACAGAAGCAAAACCCCTGGACAGCAGATCAGGGGGAGGGAGTGAGAAACTGCTTTACCAGGTGAATTGAGATGAATTATCTTTAGGGAAGGCCCAGAGTGCAATTTAACCAAAATTTAGGGGTTTAGGGGTTCTCTTACAAATGGTAGTATCATGCAGTTCTTAGTGACCACGTAAACAGGCTCTGTTCAATGACTTATCGGAAGGAGGGTGCAAAGGAAAGAGTGCCACCTGCTGGTTAAATTGTAGGTATGAAAAACAAAATGTTCCCCCTAAATGTATTATTGGAAAACATATTTGGATTCATCTGAGGTTCCAAAAAAGTGAGGTGAAATTTTTGTACCACAGGAAAAGATCTTAGTCACCCTGGAAGGCTGTTACAGGCTGATACAGAAAACAGCTGTTTTGTTTTAACAAACACTGTTTTGTTACAGGTTTCTGCTGCTATGCAACAGGAGGTCCTGATGGGTCTGCTAAAGACAGACCCTGATGTGATTGATTACCTCCTGCGCAGGAAACTGAGGTACGCTTTGTGTTTAGTGCCTTGCCTTCATGAAAAAACCGGCCTGCAGGAGCACAGCTGCAAAACTAACTGGTGTGAGGCTGACTTTGATGATTTGGCAAATGAAAGCAAATATCGCTTAAAAAGAGGTTTCATATATTTTCACAACGTTTTTAGAATAGCCACATTAATGTTAATCTTTGTGTTGAGAGAATTTGTTCAGTATTTTCTTTACTATAAAGCCAAAAAATGCACATTTGATTTTCTGCTGTGAAATTGTGATCGAGGTACTTGCAACTTAAAAATTGTTGAATGGCAAAGTATGGAGTAGAAGAAATGTTCTGCACAATGAACTAGCCCAAGGACTGCTACAGTTACCAAGTATTGTAGAGTGGATGAGCACTGGCAGAGTTGAAGAGCTTGTCTTGTTTAAGGTCATGCCTGGAGATCCTTAGAGAATAAACAGAAAAAGGATTACTCAAAGAGCATTCTGAGACCTATGGTCCAGTCACTGCTAGTGTGAGCCTGGATTATGTTACTGGCTTATTTAGACCAGGAATGCCTCAAGGATTGACTCATAACAGGCTGTGCACACCCCAGGGTTTGGGGTGCACAATTCAGTCAGAGTTCACCCAGCTTTTAGCACAACAACAATTCCTGGGGCTCCTAACTGGTCATTAGTGCAAACTATTAAACTTGCACTGATATAGAGATGTGCTTCTCATTCAGTCCATGATAACTGTCCTCCAAGACCAGAGTATCAAAAGATGAATGGCTTCAGAATGTAGGTGTGTAAAAGGAATGTGTCTGCAGATCCTCATTCTTCCTGTGCAGTACAGGATTTATAGCAAGGAAGCACAGTTAAAGGCAAATCATGATTGAAAGTGCTTGTGTGTACACTAAGCAAGAATGGCAAATGTCAGTTGCAAAGACCAGGCTCTGATCATGGCTCTCCTCCTGTGACAGGGGTTTTGATACAGCCAGCCAATCAGATTCTTCTGCAAGACGCTGCTCTTCCAAGACATCCCATGATTCCACCACACTGTCAAGTGAAGATTTTTCCCCCCATGATACATCTTCTGTCATTTCGGATTCAGATGAAAGCAGCCTTGGCAACGAGGTCTTCTTCAGCTTCTTGAGTCTCAACCAGCAAAGGCAACGTAAGTGTTCAGGGAATAAGGGTCCCCTTGACATTGAGGCAAGACAGGATAGATGTGGGACAATGTGGTCGCCTCACCAGACACCCGCTCGTCACGTTCTACAGCAATGCCTTTACCACAGTCACTGGAATGTGGAATGATACAGGACCAAAAAGATTCCTCTTAGAACAAAACATCACCAAAGAAAGATGTGCTTTTGTGTGCTGTCAAAGACTCTTTTAAAGGGTAACTGCAACACTAGTTTTAGATTTCAGGGTCAAGATTGATGAGTGCATTTCAAATCACAGTAAAAGTAAAATGGACAGTACACAATAACTTGTAAAACCTCCAGTTTACATCACAAAATAGATTACATTTCCAGGTATGCACAGCCCCATATTCCATGATTAAGAACGAGACAACAAAACTTCCGGTGACTTGAAGCAGCCCTATTACATTGTAAACAAGCAGGCTTGTGAATACTGTACATCTCTTTTGACCCACTAGAAATCTTGCTCTCGACTTCGAGATGATTTTACCAACGAATACTACTTATTTGTTAACTCTGCATGCAGATCACATTTGAACATTTCTGCAGTGAAATAGCAGCTGCATAACCTGTACTTATTTGCTTGTACATCTCATTACGTAAGTCATTACGGTGACTAGTGAGCAGGAAGGGCCATTTCACCTCGCAGTTCGTGCAAACATGGTGACATATCTACTTTCACAAAGTTCACGATTTTGTCGTTAATTTGAAATTTGTCAATTTTTTCTATAACGTCAATGGATTATATTTTGTGACCGAGATTTAATGACCAGTCTGAGAAATTGGGATTGCAGCTCCCCTTTAAAGGGATATATTTCATCTGATCACAATAACCATTTAATGATATGTGATGCAAAAGTGTCATGTTGTTGTGCCTCACACCGATATAGTAAAATGTGAATTAACCATCTCTCTTAGGCTCCTCTGAAAAGAGCCCCAGAAAACCGATGAACCAGACAAGACAGTTTCATTCTTACCACAACCTCTCCAGTCTGTCCGATTCTTCCTTTGCAAGCCGGCTGGAAGACTGGGAGACTTTCGAACACAAGAGTGAGCGTCGCTTTGTCAGGCATAAGAAGCAGACCTCCCACACAACCTCCTGTCAGAAGGGGAGCCCAACTGGTAGTTCCGAGAGCCAGCCAGCATCTGATTTCGTGAGTCCCAGAGACGACTTCTGCTTTTCACCTCTTTACTACAGCCAGGTCACGAGAAACAGCACCAGCCCCAGCTCCCCCATCCAAATTCCCCAGCACCCCTCCCCGGGAGATAAAGTGTGGGCGAAGCAGGACACTCCAAGCATGCCTGACGGAAAATCACAGGGTAGTCCCACAAGCTTCTGGGACTGTTTCACGGGAAATATCTCTGGTTCAGAAACAATTGTATGAACTCCAAGACCATGGTCTGCCAGCTCCACTGGAATAACCTGTGAGTGGCAATCTGAGTATGGCATGAGACAGCTGGGTTCACATCATGGCAGTCTGAGGCCCTCCAACAAAACAAAACAAAACAAAACATGGGTTCACCTGAGATTGTAGATTATCTTCCTAAATCAGGCAACTGCTTTTGCGTTTTTCTTCCTGCAGAGTAGTCTAACGATCTGCTGCTCATGAAGCATTGGTTGGATACGATACCTGTAAGATATTGGGGATTGTGCTATTATTGGACTCCATTTTACTGAAAAAAAAAATAGAAGATAGAGATTTTTTTAAAAAATGCACCAAACACTGAAGATGTACTTGTGTAAGTAGAATTCCTGAATGTTGGAATACAGAAAACCATTCCCATTTTGGAGGTCTTCTTTTCATAGTGCTCAGTATGTACAATTACTTGTTGCATCTGGACTTATTAAAACACTGCTCCTATTTTAGAGTGATGCTGGGATTTTCACTGAAGCCATTAATTAGCCAGCAGCTGTCCCTGCTTCAGTTATGGATATAAGCTGCAACTATATACTGCACTTTTGAGACTTCTGTCCAGTTCCATTTAAAGACTGTACATGAAGAAAAGCACTTAGAGGAACCGTATTCCGAGATGGAAGTTCTCCAGCACAAAACCTGTAGAACTTCTTTCTCTTGGAACAATAGACTTGATTGATTAACTGCATGATTTAAGGAAGGTTTTGTTGTTGTTTTTTTTCATTTTACAAAGTAATGAGATCACTTTTAATATGTTTAACATGATTTGCGTTGTTTATTAAAGCAAAACGGTGGTTGTTCAAGTGCAAGATGTTTTATATACAACATGATACTCATTTATGAACATGCCTCTTGTACATAATTTTAAGATGTAGGACAGGCTGGAAGATAAAGTGTTTAAGAAAGCAATATACTGCCTTTTGCTATCTGTGATGTGACTGCATTAATTTGTCGCAAAAATGTTGCCGCTGGTTGGGTTTTTTTGTGCATTGTAACATTAATACGCAGCTCACAAGGGGAAGCTATCTGTGCTCGAAAGTACCTGAAGATTTCTCATTATTCTCACACTGTTAAACCAAGATCTCAAACCCTAGACGTTTGCAAAGCCCTTAAGGATTTCTCCAGAAAAAAATACATTTTAAAGTGGTTTATACAACTGTCCACTGGCTGCTAATACTAGGACACTCCAAGAATGGCTCTGTGCCATTGCCCATTCGAGTCTCCCACCTCTAACAGCTATATCATATCAGTTGTTTCACTGAGCGCTGCCCATAGAGAAGAACACTCTATGCCTTCTGAATGATTATATCCGTAACACATTAATATAGCAAAACTGAAAACAATCTATACCACAGAGGTATAACAAAGCATGGCATATGGAAGAACTGTAAAGGTATTGTGAAGATTTCCTGTAGTAGACTTGCAGATACTAGACCCAAAAAAGCAGTGAAAAACCAGCACAAGCACATGAGCACAACTCCATAACATTTCAGATTACTGCTTTACAAAAGCACGTCAGATACAGATGGCAATCATAGAATAGAATTTAGAATGATTCATTATGATGTTTAAATCCTTTATGTGTGAGAGAGAGAGCGCTGTGCAGCTCACAATCAGTTACAACCAGAGAACAAGCGTAGCTCTTCTTTGAAAGCAATCCCACATTTACTCCATGTCAACAGTGAAGGTGAGCAGTCTGCTCAAATTTCGCCCCCCAGTAGACAACTGTACAGCTGTAACATCCTCTGCTGCAAAACATTAACCACCGCCTGCCAAATGTAATGAATTAGAACCACAGTTTAAGTAGCCATTCAGATTCTATCATTATATTATGTGCACTACTATGGTTAACGATCTGACAGCACGTACTGTACACTATTAGTACATTTTTAATTCTGGTATAATAATTTCCCACTAGGGGACGCCACATACTACATAAAAGTTCAGGCTGTTTCTGCTAACTGCACACAAAAATTTTCCCTAGTGTGCTGTAGGAATTGGATTTGTATAGTATTTTATGACGCATTGTTATGCAGCAAACTGGTTTCCTAGGACAGTTTTTCCAAAGGCATACTTGGAAAGTGCAATGAGTACCTGGATTTAATGAGACTAAAGTGTACATCGTGCTAGCACTGTTTATTTCAACACAATGAGTTTTTCTCAGTCCAGAATTTACAAGTCTAATAGGAAAACACACTGTACTCAGGTACAGGAAGAATGTGTTTTTTTATTTGCTATCTGCATGGTGACCAGCTGATTATCAGACAGGCAGAAAATACATTGCCTTTTCACAATTAAGAAAATTGCATGTCTTGAACAGGTAATCAGGAATTTGGTTAAACATCAGAATGTTTCATTCTTTGCCATTCAAAAAAAAAAGCAGAAAACCAACTTCAGACGTTTTTTTATATTCTTATTTTTCCGGAAATCCATAAGTTGTCCATTTTCTCTTAACACAGGCTTATTAGATCATATAGGACTGAATGAGGTCATATCACTCCGGATGTTTTGTAATACTAAGGAGGTGGAGTAATGAAGCGAGGTTATTACACATCTACAGTAAATACCAACTGGTTACCTTTCCAGATTTTCCGGTTTCACTTACTTTGGGTGTCTCAGTATTAATACAGCTGTTCTGATGTCAAGACAATTTGGTCACCTTAAAATTGTCTTGCTTCCATGAACCTATGTTCAATTAAAAACTAAACACTGTTGCCCAGATGGGAACAGTGCAATGTGGGGAGGGCAGAGAGCTTCACATATCAGCTCTGCCACAGGCTGGCTGCCCTGCTGGCTGTAAGGAGAGGCTTTTCACCACAGACCGCACGCCATGAGCCAGAGGAGTCGACAGGACACGCAGCTGTGACCGCATGCCCAAACCCTGAAGCAAGCCCACTGCATTCCTTTAAACAACCAATATAAAACAACTCCACAGATGCTGTTGAACCACATCAATGGAAAAAAAAATAAGGCACTGTTGAAAGAGTCCTGTAAAGTCCAGGAGTATAGAGCATGCTTCCTGAATACCAAAATCTGCAAGGCATCTCTGTGTGCGTCTCCATTATTGCAGCTGAGAGAGCCAGTTTGATCTCATTCTCTCTTGCATAGAGGCTCTCCTGAGACTGGGTTTCATTCCAAGGATGCAGACACCGTACAGTTACCTAATTTCACTAATTTCAATGTGTTAAAAAACCAAACCTCATTCATTTCTCTTTTACATTCGGCACTATTGCTAAACCAGAGGCAGGTCTTTGATAACAGCGATATGAAGCCCGAGGTTCATGTAACTAACACTGATACATTACAGTACAGAAATCACTGCTGGTAATTCTAAGTCAGTGGCAGAAGACACCTAAGTGGGACACTAACATTAACCATTTTTCAAACAAACAGCAGTATTATCTAATCATGTAGAAATCACAGGAGGTAAAAATGGCCCTGGAATGGATCTGTGTCTTGTAGGCCTTGATTTGGAATACTAGGTTTTCTGCATAGACAAAAAGCCAAAAAAAAAAGGAATCAGCAATTACAGTGAATGCAAAGCACAGTCCAAAAGGACACTTTCACTGGGCCAAATGCCAACTATGATTACACCCGTGTTAAGGCACACAGGGACCCAAGAGGGCACAACCTTCACCGAGTGACAGGAAAGAGACACTGCTGCCCTCTTCTGTTGAGAAACATTGTAGGGATCGCCAAGGGCAGGCAAAAACTGCAAAACCGCATTCAAAAGCAAAAACAAAGAAGGCTCCCTGCAGCCGGAATAATGGCACAAGACTAAATTGGTTTCCTGCCACAAGACAGGATCGTGTTTACAATCTGCTGCTCGCGTGTTTGTTGTTGTAGCTTGAGAGCATTAATGACTAATGGTAATGGGTTAAAGGCCAAAAAGCCTGACAATCCACTCTGTTGAACTGCAGGTGGTAGGCAAGAGAATTTTCACATTTCACAACTGGGCAGCTCGGTTCAAAATGTTAAATATGTTAAACTGTCTAAAACTGAAACTGACAAACTCGGTCTCCGAAATATCTCTCCAGCTCAGATATGAGTCTCTCAGGCCTGTTTACAATCTACATACAGCGCATTCTCACATGGGAATATTCATTGTTCACATTTTTGTGCCTTTGTGTCCCACGTTCAGCATCTGCCATTACTTGCACTGTACAATTTTGAGCTGCAGGATTCTTCCCCTCCCTGCTAAATACATCACCTTAACTTAATCATAAATATAAGATAGAAGAGTTTGTCAAAAACTGTGGCCAGGAAGCCAATCTGTACTGCACAGGACTGAAGCAAAACGAAATATCTCAATGGCTTCAATAATGAAAGAAAAGTGGACAATTATGTTAATGATGCTTAATTTAGTCCATTAGATGTTTAGCTTTGGCTGAAACAAGACGCCTGCATAGATAGACTTCTGATGTTATAAAAGCAGAAATAAGCATTTCAGCTATGAATAGGGACTCTTAAATTAGCACCTTGAAATTTCTGTGTAGTGCTCCAGTTTCCTCCCACAGTCCAAAGACATACTGGTAGGCAAATCTAATGTCTGGGAAGTTTGAGTGTGAGTCTGTTTCTCTCCTGCTTTGGACTGGCAGCCTTGTGTCCATTACTTGCCGGCATAGGCTCTGGCTCCCCTGTGACCCTGAATCAGATGAAGTGATAAGAAAATGGATGAACGGGCGGAATATCTGTATAGCACTTCATAACACCATTAATTCTACTGCAAACAGGAACACGTCAGGCATAAATGTAATGAACTGGCAAACAAATATGGCTCAAACCGTGCTCTTCTCCAAGCTGAGCCTCTTCCAAACCTCCAATGCCCGGACTGAAGTAAACTTCTCCCCCATCTCCAGAAACACAAGGCAACAAGACCAGCTGTTTTACCAATTCTTTCTTTATTTGAGACCCTTTTTTTTTTTTTGAGGTTGGGGTCCTGAATGATTCACATCCAAATCTGCACAATCGCCCCACCTCTACTCCCACTGTTGTTGTTCCTGGTCACTTACAGAAACCTCATGATCAGAAGTGCACTTTGTTACGGTTGTCAATGTGGTACAGTATACCTCCCTTGACCGATGGAGACAGAAAGAAAACAGCCATCCTACTGGACAAGCCACAGGTTTGCTATGGCGCTCTGAACTGGTTTGAAAAGAAATTTCTATGAAAGGACTCAGGACCGCATGGAGCCTAAGGTCCAATAAGCCATGTCAGCCATGACTGTGGATTTGTTTTGGGGTGCATGTAGGTCAACGAGCAGCCTCTCTTGGCTACCCCAAAACCAATCCACTCTGCAGGCCTAGAAAGAAGGCAGAACAATATAAACAGTGGAAATTTAGGAAAGGAAAATATATCTTTTCAATACTCTTAGAATTCACAAAAATAGAAGACCCTCACGCTCTACCCCACATCTGCCCACCTATTTACAGTTACTACTCTTCACTGGGAATAGTCACAATAATTCACAGCATCTAATGCCTCTTTTCCGGTTATGCAGCCTATGTTTCTGAAGCGTCTTACCCACTGTGATGGTTACAGAATACCCATTCTATTCTAGTGGGTATCGCTGGAGTAGAATACCCACGTGAATGCTCTCCAGGAAAGCATAACCACTCCTACTTACAATTCCTAAGGAAAAGGAAAACTGAATACAAACTAAACCATGGTGGCCCTCCTCCTCAACTTTGTCTGCAGTGTGTCACAGACAAGGTAGATTTCCAAAGCCTTTCCTGCTACACATCCTGATTGCTGTCACCAAGAATATAACACACACAGTAGGTATGCTATACAACTGGGGGCTCAACCTCCAGTGGCTGGCTATTATACTAAGGACTAAATCCAATCCAACAACCGTCTTCTCATAAAAGAATTAGAAATCATACCCAGGAACTTGGTCTTCTAAGGGGTGAAAAATGCAAGAACCTCCTGATCACAAGAGGAAAGGTGCCTGTATCTTTGGACAACACTGGAGTCACACATGATTCCTGAAATGAGCAGGGACTTTCCATCAAATTACTAAGAACACAAATGGTAGCATTCAGTCATTCAGTGACTTGGTAGTTGTATGGACCAGACTACTAAGTCATGCTACTGAAGCAAATACCCTGGCTTCTTTGAAGAAAGGGCTGCATGAGACCTGAGGATCAATCAGCTACCGACGACCAAAATGGTCAAGACTGTCCAAATGGCTTGTGTTCAGTCTCTGAAGCCCTTCACAGATGTGAAATCATGTCAACAAACACTTGGGCTATCAGACTGGTGAGGCTGCCAAACTATGAGAATGGCAACCAGCACTTACTCTAACATGCAGCCCCTCACCAAAATAAAGCTGTTACTGTTGATTATAATGCAACTGGAGCCAAGTAATGAGGAAAAATATTTGAGCCTGTAAACCTGAAACTACCTCGGGCTGTACCGAAAGGACACAGGAATTAACCACATTTTTTTTTTGTTTAAAAAGAAGAAAATCACAATCAAAGTACTGGAAAACCAAAAGCGCGTTTAAAACTTGTTGCGGGGACACAGGAATCAACACCCTGCAAGAAGTGTGACTTTCCACCAAAATACTGAGAACACAAAAGGCGCAGCCCTTGCCAATTAACGGCGTGATGGTGCTAATCTGGAAAAAGAAACAGGCTCACTGGAAAGTGCTAATGCAAGTGACACTGTGCTGATGCCTGCTGGCACATCACACAGCTCTAACCTCCTGGGCCTGCTGGGAGGCCAGCCAGGGAGGGTTGTACTAGCTGCGGTCACTGGCTTCTGGGTTTAGGAAGAGCCATTTCTGTCCTGCAACAGTAGGCTTTCAGGGAGCAAACCAGACTAGATATGAAATCCTCCCACCCCTTTATCCTTTCTCCACAGTCGGCGAACCTCACTGCCGCTGTTCTGCTGATATCTGTGCCTAACACACCTTTTCAGCACCGACATTGCAGCTCAGCAGATTTAGCCAGTCCTTCTTATCTAAACGCCTCCAAACATTTGTAACTTAGATTGCTGACTATACAATATACAAAACAAACAGAAATCCCCCTGACCTCTGTTTTGAAGCAGCGCATGAACAATCTGTGCCTTTTCTTAATTTACGGGTCCTTTGATAGACCCGGCTTAAAGAACACATTCCTGCCCAAGGCGTGAATATAGTAAGAGCGGTTCTGCCTTACTAAAAGGCAACTTGATCCCCAGTCTCTTCACAGAGGTTGGAAATATAATTTAATTGACTAAATGCATCATAACTTTATCGGACCAAAATCAACAGCTTTGAAAATGTTCATACAACTGTACATGAGAGATGCCTACTTCCGCATGATAAGAGATGTGCAAACATTATCAATCTGACTGTTTCCAAGCACATGGTTGTTAATCCATCACAGAGGCTACTCTTCATTGACACCGAGTAGCTGCGTGCCACTCCTTTTTGTAATCTTTCACCTTATTGCAATTGCACCACAAAAAAAACAACAACTCAAGACGACTCCGATTTTGAACCTCTTCCATCCTGTATCACCTTGCGGGACACTATCTTGAAAGCAGCGTCGCTGCGGAGAGACTCTGGCAGCACTCCTCGCAGCACCTCCTGCGTGAAGCGCACTGCCTGTATCTCTCAGGAGCAACGTCACTCAACCGGGCTCTTCGAACAGAAAGGTGCAACACAATTGTTCCAAATCCGATCCTCATACACAGACGATGGTAACATAACCGGGAGCCGACCTTGAAACCCTCTGATCTACAGAAATCAGGGGGTAGGGGGTTGGATTTGACAAAATATTCCCTCCGTCAGTATTGTTACTTATAAACCAATAGTCTACAAAAAAAAAAGTTGCAAGCAAAAATCATACAGATACAAACAATTTGTCTGGGGGGGAAGCAGATAAACTGGGAATTAACTCTTTGAGATCTGCCAGCAGCTCTGTGGCTCACACAGGTTGCTAAGGGCCCCGACTCTCAAATTTGCCTCCTGGGCAGGGCTATGGAGAAGCAGTGAGATGCTCTAGCTGGGGAACACGCTGCCAGCTGCGAGAACAGTTTCCGAGCCCCCACTGGCAGCAGAGAGCAGCCCCTCCTGCTTTTCTCAAGCTCTGGAAGAGCTGCGGGTTGACAGGAGGCAACAGCCTGTGTGTGCCCTTTCAGTCAGCACGACAAAAACACTTCAGTGCGAGGACTATCTCCTGGGCAGGCTCTGCTTTACACTTCCATTTTTACATTTACACAGCTGTAAAGAGCGTCCCAGTCCATGGGGATAAGTCACTAGGACACATCTATGAAGCAGGACTTGCTAGGTAGCTTACTCACTAATGAGTTCAGAAAGAAAGGGATATTAGAAGGAGAATTACTTTATGAGGTACTCCTTGTAGATTAATTTTACACTTTAATTATTCATGGATTCAACTGTGTATATAGCAGCATTTTCTTAACTTTTTTTTAATGTTACTTCTTTGATAGCAATTAGCAATTTTTTTGATAGCAAAAAACTTTGAGAACTCGAATAAAGCCCTGTTGACGGTAGTGTTTAGAACAGAGATCCATGGGGAGAGAGCAGGCCTGGTCAGGTCTTTTTAGAAGTACTATAAGAGATTAGCCATCCCAGGTTCTAAGAGGGTTAACTTAACAATACATATTTTTCTGTGGAGTTTTCATAACAAAAGAGGTCGACAACAGTACAACCCACTTTTAACTTAATAGTGCTTGTACCCTGAGCAAATCTTCTCAAAGTTGGTAGGACATGTAGCACGTTCCCCGTCGAAATCCATTCTTCACAGGAAATTTTCTTAATTCTGTCATGCTCAGCATGGAATTCTGGGGTTTAATTTCCTCTCTCCAAACAAAAATGAAACAGTCTAGTGACGACCGTTAGAGTCAGAACCTCTTACAGCAAGTTGCAGTGAAGTCAGAAGACTTAGAAGCACAGACAGCAAGGACTACTTCCTGCACAAGGAAACTTGTGCCCAAAACGCCTTCCTCAGCCAAAAAGCATGCTGAGCTGATGAGGCCAGAGGGTGCGAAAATGCACAGCCCACTGAGCTCAACATTGCTCATTTGGCTGGAGGTTATTTCTGTGTCAGAAAGGCTGTAGTACTGCGGCCTGGACAGCAACAAGCAGTGCCAATAGCAATCAATTGGTAACCTTAACAAAACCAAATAGCGTCGTCATCCTTAAAAGGTGACTCGACGAGGTCTTCACTTCACAGGTTACAACTTAAGGGTGAGGGCTTCTCTTCTCCGAGATCGTCACGTGCTCTTGTCTGAAGGTCCTTCCCAGCAGTCCCCAGCTCCATGGGACACCCCCTCAAGGGGTGTCAGCAGACCCAGAACCCCAGCTCCTGTCTGCAGTGCCATCAGTCCATCGCTCTCCACCTCAGTCTCTGGACTGGTAGAAGAGGATGTATCCGGATTCGGAGTTTTTGGAAATGTCAGATGTTAAACCATAAAACTCCTCTATCGCTTGAGCGTCTATTTTCTGAAGCAGGGGAAAAAAAGAGAGAAATAAAACATGGGTTACAAGGTAATACCGTATAGATTTATATTACAAAAGTGTTCCTCATGATTAAAGTAAATACATATTCATCCAGGCATGTGCAACGTCTAAGGATGCAAAAGAGTTTCTCCAAAATGACCGCTTTGTGAAATTACCAGTACTAGAGTATATAGTAAAAGTACCAGGTGTTTTAAGAGCCAGTATGCGTCAAGGGGGGCAATGTGATCCCCTTGAGAGCTGAACAAGCTGTGAGGATCCCTTCTCTCAGGATAGTTGTAGTTTTAAAAAGTGTCAAATTCCCTGGGACAGCACTGTCACCTAAATGGCAATTAAAAATAAATATGGACTCTGATGTAATGCAGGAGTCCATTCTACCAGCAGAGAGTTTGATAACCGGACCTGCTTTCTTCTCTTTTTAGTCACATTCTAGGAGTGTCTAGATGTTCCTGTCCCCATGAATCGCAAAACTGAGAGTGTGAGGCAGGATTATAGGCAGGAGTTGATGAGGTGAGCAGCTCAATCAGACAAGACACAACACAGACGTGCAGGCAGTCATTATGTTTCCATGAAGGCTAACACGCTGCTGTTAGTCAGAATACTGGAATGTGAAGCAGAGTCATAAAAACACATCATTGAGAATATAAACAGCTACATTGTGAATATGAGAATTCCTAAAGAAAAGGTATAGAACATAATAAGAATATATCCTGTTTTTTTCCAAAATGCTCGTCTCCATTTTAACTTTCCACGGGAATTTTTGGGGGATTTGATGCTGGAATTTATCCTTTGTATTAATCAAAAGAGCCGATCAGGAACAATGTAAACAGATGCTTTCTGTCCGAGTGAGTCTGTTTTGTAGGCATATAAAAGGTTAACAAGGAAAGGTGCCAGATCAGGGTTCTTTCAGAAGACGCTGGCACACAAAAGCCTTCTCCTGCACAAAAGACTTGCTGTTAAAAAAACAGCAGTAAAGAAAACTGATGTTGTCAAATTTCAATTTAAAGGCTAAACAGTTCATATGCTGCACGCAACCATTCTGTCTGAATTCCACACTAGTGCCTTCAAATTCATAGAAAAGCATTTCCTCCGTCAGGTGATACACAGATCTGAAAAGAGCACATTCATGTGCATAAGGTAATGAAGCTGAACATTACTGCTACTACTATTGACTAAGATGTTGGATTCAGATTGGAAAAATGAAAACAGTGGTAAAGCAAGCCTAGCCTTTCCATTTTAATGTGGCATGTATCTATGGCATATATTCTTTAATCAAAATTAAGAGGGTGACTTGATAATACAAGCCCAGTGGAGAACCCATTTTATTTGATCATGAAACAGCCTAATTAGCGAGCAACAGGGAAATTGGTGAGCCAGTTAAAAGAGGCCAATTCTAAAGAAGACAACACAGAGCTGTAAAAGCCAAGTGTAGAATTTTTCTTTTTTACATCAGAACAGACTGGAAATTAAATGCTACTCAGAGCACATTTTATACCCCAGACCTTAAAGACTTGAAAGTTGACACTGTCATAATTTTTCCATCAGTTCTCTAGAACCTTACCTCTGAATTAGAAAAAAATAAAGCCTTTTAAACTAGAAGACTTCACAACTAGGAAATCACTGGTAGCATGAAATTAAAACAAAACAAGTCTAGTTGTCACTGTCAAAGACAGAAATACTATACTTAAGGAAAATTGCACTTAAGTTTTTAAACAAAATTGTATAGTTAACAAAAATGGATTCCACAAAATAACACCTTTGCACACTGTGCCCTAAATCAAAGATCTTCAACAGAGCAAAGAAGTCTCTCCAGGGTAGTTATCAGCAGTCTTACACACAGAAATCTCTGAAAAGGTTATAGTTTTCAGGTGATTTCTACATGTTCCTAGCCCTATCATACGATTCACTTGCTGACATGTCAGAAGACTCACGGCTGCTCTTTTTAGTTCCTGACCTGTCACAATACACAGGCCTGATTTTTGAAGCTGAAGACCAGCAAATTCGAAAAATAGCCCTTCGACAAAATTTTCCTTAAATAAGCACATATAATCCCATGGGTTTTAGCACATCTTAAAATAAGATAGGCTTTCCCAGAGAAAAAGGGTCCCAGCAGGATGTGAGATCCATGTGCTGTTCTGCTGTTCAATCCTAATCCGCTCAAAGCTCCTTTCCCATGAAGTTCACTGACCACCCCCCGATCTCTCAAATCCTGTAATCGCCTGAGGGCTCCTACCATACTGACAGCTACAACAGCGGGACTCTCTCCGTTTTCTATAACTTCCGACTATAAACGGAACTGGATTTCAGGGCCTCCATGGCCTGGTCTTTATGAAGCATCAGAGGAAACCTGTGTTGCACAGTACATGAGATCAAATATAGCTGCAGGGCTCCGACTACTGTATTTATCTCTCTGTGAAGCACGGAAGTAAGAGATCTGGAACGGGAACGTGCATCTTTTGACCTTTCAATATGACGCGCATTCTAGATGGTGCCAAAAACGGAGTTCAATTACCTTTCCGGAAAAGGAAGGTGTAAGTTTGTGCCATGCCAGGACTGAGTGTACGCTGCCTGTGGACTTTTCAGGCCTCTATCTGCAGTGCTACTTCAGCACTGTACCAGCTCTCTTGTACTATGTGCAGGCTGTCATTGAAGGTTATCCACTATCAGCTTACACCATTTCCCTTGAGCATCCTGAATACAATAACTTCAAACAAGACGGGCCCATTTTTTTTTAAAAAGTAATCTTTTCAGCTAGATTTATGGTTTTATCCCCCTACTCCCTGTAACTGAGTCAAGGACACTTCCATGTCTTTGTACTGTTGAATTTAGTACAACACAAGCAGGCAAGTCCACCCCAAACTAGACTGACAAAGAATAAAGCTAAGATTTTAATTCCAGTATCTGTAATGCTAGGAATCAGGAATAAAATGCCTCTGGCCTCTGTATGCTGGTCTTTTTAAAGCCCTCCTCTGTTGATATGCTTCTCTTTTTTGCCAAGGGGTAAGGAATCACAGAGATAAAGTTGCTTTCCAATGACCCCCCCACCTTCTGTGAAATGTCAGATAACGAAGAAGGACAAGAGGCTGGGACGTACCTCTACAATGTCGTCATCGAACAGCAGCCAGAACCCATGGCTCTTCACAATGGTGATGTAGTGTCCTCGATTGGGCCCACTGCGGAGGAAGAGGACAGTGAGTTGTAAACACCAAAGAAAACATTTGCGAATTCCATCCCATCAACAGAGACAACCACAAAACTCAAAAATATTGCAGCTGACATTTTAATTCCATGGCGAAATAAATTAAAACTGCCTTCTGAAGACATTACATTTCTAGATATCATGGTCTGTTAATTTTAACTTAATGTTTTAGTGAAAATTTAAGATAAACCTTTCTTAAAATTGAGAATAAACCAGATTTAGAATAAAATGAAAATCTTTTTGGGACATATAAAAATATTAACATGGCTCTTCTGACATGCATACTGTCTGCTATTCCTCTACATGTACAGCAGCTCTAATCGTACTGGTACCACAGATCACATCAACACAGACTGCTGTTTCTACAACCTGATACAGTAAATGTTCCCCTTGGGGTCCTGCTTCACTAAAATACCTCTTTGTATACAGTACATTCTATTAAAAACATCATCCACTCCTTAGCCATGAACACAATCTCTAAAAAAAACAACTTTGCAGACCACTGGCAAAAGGCTGCCTCTGAATTCCAAAATACGGAATAATCCTATTATCGTGGAATTATCCTATAATCCTCCAGCAGGTGAAGAAATGAATAATACATCGCTATAAGGGACTTGCAAAAAAAAATCAGAATTCACAGATTTTGCATCTCATTCATTTTGATATTCTACTGTTTCTGTAGCAAACTTGCACTCTGGGAAATCTCGAGACTGCAGGAACAGCGATGGTTTTGGGACGATCAAGCAGAGGAAAGGGTGAACTGTCCTTCTCAGTAAAGCGGACGCAAAAAGGGGGCTCTGCATGGAGCCCTGTGCCCCTGTGCCCACCTGCCGCAGTGCACCACCACTGCCACCAGGTCGTACATGCGGTCGGGGTTGGTGGCGTCACCGGAGGTGTTGAAGAGCCGCAGCTCCAGGGGGAAGACGACGCGGTAGGACAGCTTGGTGTAGCGGTGCAGCTGGTCCATGTACTTGAACCTCTTGAGGTGCAGAGCCAGGATCATGGGCAGCTTCTTCACTCTCATCCTACGCAAAAAACACACAAGACAGAGCTCTGTGGCTTCAGGGCACGGCCTCCGACTCTATTCCTCTTTCCACCGTGTGACATTCCCGGGAAGAAACCAGTAGTTCCCGGGCTGAGCTCGGGGCAAGGCAAGCTTTGCATCTTAAATGGCACAAGACCTCGGGAAAGCGGTTAACTGACGCAGTGAAGAAACAAACCCTGCTAATTAAGAAAATAAACAAAACAAGTCCCTTTTGGGGGACTAATACCAGACCCTGTCACTTGTGAAGAGAGAACCTGAGCTGCCCTGCCAAGACTGCTTCATAACGCAAAGCACAAGCAATCAAAATTAATTCAGGCATCAAAAACTAAAGAATACAGGAATAAACCAAACAAACCAAATCACAGGCTTTGTTTTTGAACTGTCCAGTGACATGCCGGCAGCCCAGACTCTGTTGGCTGAACATAAGCCATTTGATCTAACGTGCTCTGAGAAAACACTGTATCAGTTTGTACAGCACCAACTATGGAGCGGGAATGCACTGTTCTAATCACTTTCGTACAGTAGATCAGACTTCACTGAGGTTTTGGAAACGACACAAACGCTGAACTTAAAGTGGCCATCTCTGCCTGCGACACAAATCTGGCTTTGCACTGGTCTCAGGAAAGAAAGGGCTTTACTGAAACAGTCCGACGTGAAATTGTGCTGATCAGAATGGAATTTAAATTATGACAAGGTCATAGTCACATGTTAAGGTTAAAGAGTTTCTTACATCCTAAAGAAAAGGATGGGCGTTGCACTGCATCAAAGACTCCCATTTAAAGCATTCTTAGTTTTCAGCAGTTCGAATTCCAGGCATCAGGACAAAAAAATGTTAATGAAGGCTGGAAGCTGTGCTGTCCAGCACGCAGTGTAATGAATACAGCTTGAATTATGCACATACAGGCCAAAAAAAAACTTGGGGTGCCCATTAGACTCCAGAAAACTGGATACCTTGACTCATCAAAACATCTTTACTGATCAATCACTGTTAATTAGATTTAATCATATGAGCAATACACAAAATGAAACAGTTTACAAACTGAACTGCATTGCTACTTTCCTCTGTGTTAGAATTTACAGGTTGCCTTTTGTCTGCTGAATAGTAAACTACTGCTCCAACCTCTCCAGTCACTGAAATAAAAATTAAGAAACATGAAATATTAAATAAACGTGAAGTGAAGAAAAGTACTAATAGCGACAGTGATTAAGCTCATTTGGTTTTATTTGTAGTCACTATTATCGGGTGTCTCCCTGTAATTAATCCATTTAGCATCAGGCGTAATGGTTACTGCTTTCAGTCTCAGAGAAATCCCCTTTTGTCTGGAGGGGTCTGGTTTGACTGCAGACCCTAGCAACTGTGCGGCCCTTTTCTCCGTAGTAACGGTACACGCGCTGTAGTACTAAGTGCCACGTGGAGACCAGCTGACTGGTGACTTTAGGACTGAGAGGGTACCATAAACAACAGGGCCTCTCTGAAGCATCTCCTGGCTTTTTAAAACAAGAACAGCAAGTAAGAGTGATTGGCAATGACAAGGGGTTTTTAAAGTGTCCAATACCTTTTGCAATTGCAGATGGAGTGAAAAGGTGGACTGAGAAACAGTTTTAGGGCAGTTTTATCTTGTATGCCAATGCTAACCAGAAGCCACTGGAGTCACACCAGCAGGGAACCCCCCCCTCACACAAGGCTGTGGCAGAAATAAAAAATAAACTGTTCTGGGAGCTGACCTCTTCTGTGCTTCCTGTTTGCTCCGACACTGCTCACAGTAGTACTTGTACTCGCTGCACAGGGTTTCCGTGTTGCTGAATCCCCTGAAGACAAAGAAAGAGGGGGAAAAAAACAACGATTTAAAAACTAACCTACACCAGCGCACAGCTGCCTGAACAGTGGGTCTCAGCTCACCTCAGACAGTGGGTTATAGAGGTGTTTTGTTCCACATCCACAGAGAGATCAAGGAAATCCTCATCTTTGCTGCTGACCTGTGAAACGAAAGAATAGCTTGTGATAAAAAGTACCGGATCATGCCAATATTAAAAACCCAGCCTTCAGATAAAGACACTGAAATACCACTGAAGGACAAGAGCTGGTTTGTTTTACAAGAGCCACAGAGGAGCAGGTTATTCGTGTCAGCCTAAATGCAGTACCTTGCAGTTTTCAAACATCATTTACAAATGATACATATCTTTTTCCAGTCAGCATTTTTGTGGCAAACTCTCATGTTCAAACAGAACACTTTTAAAGACAAAATGAGTTAGTCGGCAGCATAAGGTTTAAAGAAAAGCAAAACCTAAGAACGATGGAAAAAGATGTGTATCATTTGCAATCCAGCAACATCCGAAAACTTTTACAGGGTCAGAAAACTTTTGCAAGGCGCCGCATTTAAAGCAAATCCTTTTTAACTACTTTGCTTGTTGAAATAATTCCAGGATTACTTGGATCATGTCAACCTGCACACCTAAAATCCCCAAAGGACACAAACTGTTCACACCTAACCTACAGATCAGCTGCCAAACTGACCCAAGGTCAGAGAGACGGGTGATCTCAGGGTTTAGCTACTAAACCTGCCCTCCGACACCTCTACAAAACCGTTGCTTCCTACTTCCTGCTGCAATATTCAAGCCTTTGCCTGCTTAAAGGGTGAGGACCTCTCTCTCTCACCGCTTCGCAGTTGAGGCAGCGGGTCTCGTTGGTCAGCGTGCCCTGGAAGATCTCATGGACCCAGGTCTGCTCCGGCTTGTCGGCCTCCTCGCTGCCCACGCTGCCATTCTGCAGCTGTCCGTTCTGCTTCTCCTGCTTCCGCTCCTCCTGCAGCAGGTCTGCGATGGTGTTCAGCAGGTAATTGAGGAACTCGTGGGCGTCCTGCTGCATGTAGTTGTCAAACAGCTCTGGTGGGACCAGCCAGACGCGCACCCAAGAGACACCAACGAGAAACAACACGGTCAGAGCCAGGGAATGCCTTCTGAAGGGAGGGTGGAAGGCACAAATCGAAATCAGATTTGATCAGATCTCTGCTTAGGTAGGTTTTCTTGCAGGCTTTGCTGTTTAGTACTCTACAAGCTCATGCAATTATGGTCTTCCCTGTAGGACACGTATTAATATGTACGACTACAAAGGATCACAAAAACAACACTGTAGAAGGGTATACAGTGCTCTCTATGCACTTAGATAAGGTGGTAGCCTTGATAAAGAATGGGAGAAAGGTTATCGACAAGATGAAGGCGTTCAGCCCTTGTAGCTCGTTTAGTAGTTTGTAGCTAACTGATCCAAGGCTCCAGGTGTTTCCTGAAAGAAGCCAGAGAGCAGCAGCTTCCACTACATGGCTGGGCAGCTTGTTCCAGCCTCCCACAACACTTTGCAAAAAGAACTGCTGCCCATATTTGCAATATTCCTCATTTCCTCTTTCAATATTCATAACATCTGGTGAAAGGGATGGGATGAAACGCGTTTTTTGTTGAACTGTTCTTCGATACAATTTTTTATGGCCTGTCGCACTACCTGACATCAACAAACAAGAAAAGTTTTAGTCCTTATGTGGTTTGTTCTCATTTGCGCACTGCAGATCTCCGTTTGCCACGATTCAGAAATGTGCAAAGTGCATTTTTTTTTTTTGCTGAGGATGCAGTAGGTTGAAGTCGCATGCAGTACAGAGATGTCTACCCTCGACAGCTTGAAAAGACACTGCAGAGAGACCTGGCTCAAAATGGAAAAAGCTGAAAAGCTCACGTGTAACAGGATGTGGAATGAGAAAGAGGAGAAAAATCTTCTGTCTTTTTTTTCAGGGGGCGGCACGGTAAATACTAGAAAAGCACACAAACAACACTATTGCAATGCATTATGAAGTACATTTCCAAAAGACTAAAAAAGTCTTCTCTCTGGATGCGATTTCAGAATTATTTCACATAAAAAAGGCCTCTTGCAAATCCAGCCAAACACTCAGGACCCAAAGGAGAGAAGAACAACAGAGGCAGAAACTTCAAGTATGTCTTGAATGTGAAAGTAACCAATCTTCACCTTTTAATAATGATATTAACATTAAAATAATATTAATAATATAATGAGAAGAATAATAATGTCTTCTTTTCCCACTTGAGCCAATTCGTCTTCAGGCTGCACTACAATCCACTAGCAGGATGTGCACTTCCCAGGTTTACATTTAAAAGAGGTATATTGAAACTTAAAATTGATTTTTTTTATTTTTATTGCAAAAGGGAGCAGAAGGTTTGAGTTCTGACACTTCTTGGCTTTCAGGCGCAGCACAAAGCCTGTTCACCCAAACAATGTCTCGGGGTTTGGAAAAGTTCCACAGAAAAAATATTGGTTACAAGTTTTCAGGGGCGCCCTGGAATATCGCTGAGTCGTTTGAAACGGGGAAACTGCTGAGTACTGACCTGCCACTAAAGAACACAGAAATAAACACGACAGCTCAGTGGGATTGATGACCATTCTCCAGAACCTCCTCTCTAGTGCAGCACATCTCGTGCATCTCGGAGCTTCTCTTTCGCCAGGGCAAAAATTGAAAGGATCTTCTTGATTCCCAAAGGTAGCCCAAAACTAGATCTGGCAACCCATTACGTATATGTCAGCAAAAGAATAAAGTCTGAAAATGACCAAATTGAATGAATACCCTCTCAAATTTTTAAATCATCCCAGTTTCTTTTTCCCAAGTGATTCGTTAGCAGAAAACAAAGTCATATGTCCCAGTGAAATGATAAGCGGAAAACACAGCAAGCTATTTACGGCAGTGGGAAATGGATACGATTGGCACCGCTCTCCAGAAACTACTTTGGAATAACACGCTCCTTAATTCACCAATTTCCAAATCAATTTGGGTTAATTAGCTACCCTGGCAAGAGAGCGGTACCAAAATTTTGCGAGTGGCGGACAATGCAAACAACCCTCAGCTGTTTCCGAAGGACCAGTGAGAGAAAAAGCTGTCTTTGCTTGTGCTCTGTGCCAGTGCAGAACAGAAGATAAGCATTGCAGCTGCGTGGCATTTAAAAACCTGATCCTTCTTACTGGCCATCCTGTGCGTAATTTCTACCTATTTTTTTTTGTTATTACCACATCACCTGAAGCTCAGTTTTGCAGTTCTGTTGGAGTGTATCAGTGCATGAGAAGGTATCGGTACTTGTGTGATACCCGAAGAAGGCTCCACAGCCAAAACGTTGTGTTTTCTGTCTTCTCTTCAGCATGGAATACACCTTTACTTGTTCCTTTGCAGCCTAAGCATGCTGAAGCAGCTACCCACCTGAACTGTATCAGTGCACGTCAGATCATTCGTTTAACCGGGTCTTTTGGGAGGTGCATTGCCAAAGAATACCCTCTCAGATTTTTAAATCATCAAGTTTCTTCTTCCAAGTGTTCACTTGGGGGGGGGGGGGGGGGGGAAGTCAGGTGTGCCACTGAAATGATAAGCAGGAAAAGAAAGGGAGCCCCACTGCAGGTCACCAGTCACATCGAGCACTTAAGCAAGCGTGCGCTTCAGCTGTTTCAATTACAGCAGCACCTCACTTTAATGGGCCCACAAAGGACTCAAGTCCTTTATTTCTGGCTTTCACCCAAGTCTAGATTCGTTTCTATGCAGATGCAAGGGGAATAAATCCCTTCTGGACCCTGACTGGGGTGAGAAAAGGAAGCGTGTTAATCTGAGTGCGAGTCAGAAACTAGAACTGTAAAGAAATCTGAACCTGATGCATCTATTGTTTTCGTGAAAGGAGTGTAGTGTAAAGAAATTGCCCGATATGAAAAGTACAAAGAGAAGAGAAGCTCTTCATTTATCAAAACCTACCAGCTTGATGGTAAACAGTGTTCACTGTTTTACATAGTTTACGTTTCTTTTGAAAAATCTGCTTATTCTTATCATAACAACATGCACTGTTATATAATCGTAATGCTGTTCTCCCTTATTATTAATTGATTTTTATTGCGCGAGAGGGTTTTCACCTGTAATGTATGTTTCCACGTACGTATGCTTGCGTTTCTAAAGACTTTGGGCTCCCACCCAAAGACACCTGCAATTAACAGGCAGCACCACCACCCTGTTAAACTCTTTCATCTAGGTGTTACTGTATACACAACAAAAACTTCTCAATGCTGTCAGAAAATAGGTGCCTGAAGTTGGTTAATGTGATACTTAAGTCATTATACAAAAGCTAAAAATCAAAACACTCGTAGAGAAATAGTTGCTTTAAAGTTTATATAAATTTAAAGTGATTGAAAATGTACACAAAAGTCAGTCTAGAGACACTGATATCCCCTACCCTGGCAAAATGAACTGTGGAACTATTCCATATTAGGAACTAAAGCACACCTCAAAATATTTCCTGAAGTGCAACAGTCTGGGGGAATTGCTGGGAAAGGGTTTCCTAAAATCTGATCATCCGAGAAGTGAATTGCATGCTTTATTTGAGCTCTGCGTTTCTGCTTGGCTAGCGTTGCTATAGCAACAGCTCAGGGCCAAAACACGGCCTGCAGGCCCGGCAGCCCTCACGTGACAGGGGAAATGTTTTCCCGGGGGCAGGGCAAAGCTGGGGCACCCCCGTTCTGCCTCCCAGCCTGCCGGTGAGCTTTTTACTTCCCCTTCCCTTCCCCCCACACACTGAGCTTTGCTCAGCAACCTGTGCTGTTCACCAGAGAGAGCGTTTTTCAAAACAGGACGTGCCGATACCTTCAATCTGGTTAAATCTGTGTTTTTTGGAACTCCATTCTCTTCACGAGCCCCAAGCTTCAATAGCGTTTTGGTTTTCTTACGGAAATTAGCTGCATGCCAAGTATACCTGTGATTTTTATCCTTAACGTTTTAAGGGTTGTTAATGTTGTCAGAAGTTTTCAAATTTCGGCAAACAGAAGAAACTTCTAGAGTTGATCTCCAGTGATACACAATTTCTCAGACAAGTGTTTTTTAAAACATTATATTCATCATCGGTCATTTTCTCCTAACGACAGAAAATGTGACTTGGTCTTCACCTCTAAAACCTATAAAATCTGACACTTCAACTTAATTATTTCCTGTTTTACTTGGAAATTCCTGAGAAGATGCCACCAGTGAAATTACAAAGGGGCAGGAAGAACTGAAGAAGGTGCCCTCTAATGAGAGCTTTCTGGGCAGGATCTTTACTTTTGCTAAATCTTTGCACTCATAAATAGCAGTTTGAACCTCACAGTTGCACACCACCTTCTCAAAATGGGAGAGCTCTTCAGAGTCCTGTCCGTGCCAGAACATCATTTACAAATGTCTTGCATGTCTACAGAAATCCCCGGAAACCCATGAAAAGCACAGTTTTGCACACTGAAAGGCTACAGTTAAGTAGGTCACTACAAGCTACTTTACAACTGTCTTAGGATGTAATTAGATTTTACTGATCTGTAAATGGCACACTAGTACATAGTCAACTGGTCCTGTGCTCTGATTTCTGATAACATAGGAGGAGAATTACTGTTTCTGTTCCACTGGGGATAACACTGAAAATGAGCTGCAAATAGCAACGTACCCTAGAGTCAAGACAGTTTTTTAGCTTCTTTGTTAATGCTGGCGTTTAACAAAAATGTACAGCCTGGAACTTTCCTCACTACAACACGCCTGCTAATCCAATAAACCAGAAGCTCTTATCCCAGTTTGGATTCTTGCCCTCAGAGGTTTAAGAAAAAATACTTTGCCGTTTTACTTGGGGCTACTTATTCATGACAGCATGACAAAGGACACAAGTGGCAAAACTTTCCACACACAGTAGCCAATGCAGGGCTGATCTCAAAGGCAGGACTACAATATAATTCCTAAAGATACAGATTAAATCAAAGGTCCCCCGGCAGGAACCCAGAAAACTCCAAGGAGAGTAAATTGAGGAAGTCAAAATCCTAAGAGGCCTGATGGACTCAGTCCAGCCTATTTAGTTCAAAATCAACAAGGGCACTGAAACCAAAAGAAGCCAATAGAGATCAGATTCTGGACTTAGAACAGATGTGTGTCTCTAACACACCATCATGTCATGGTTCTGATTTTCATCATGGGCAATCCTATAAAAAATCTCAGATTACGCTCCAGGATCAATAACCTATTGGCCACCCGATGAAAAAGGTGTGTCAATCGGCTATTTCCCGTCTGTTTCCTTTCTGATGCTACACTACTACCACCACAGCTTTAGCAATAAAATAGATAGCACTGAAAAATGTTTCTTTGCAAACAGGAAAGGCATGTCAGATTATTTGAGACAGAGCGTTTTATACCCAGTGGAGGACGTGACTGTCCTGCTCCTCCTCCTACGGATGCCACTGTATGTGTACTGTGAACCTCAAGAGTACAGGATATCTTGAAACACCAGAGAGGCCCCTGGGCTCAGTCAGTAAAGGACGCAAAAGGAGAGGCTCACTCCCTTACCATTCTCCTTCCTCAGCCTGGAGATGAACTTCTTGGGAGGGATGACCCCCACCTTTTTCTTCTGCGTGGCGATGCTGTTGAAGAGGTCGGACAGGCAGGTCAGGAGGCTCTCCTTCTTCCGGGGCTGGATCTTGTAGGCCAGCACTTTTTCCCGAAAAGGCCGACAGAAGTAAAGTGCTTGCAAGACCGAGTTGCAGTAGCAAGTGTTGCCAAACTGCACAAACACAAGGGCAAAGGAAATCATTCAAGTCGCACAAAATACACCGTCCAGCCAAAAAGCCAACCGAGAGAAAACAACAATATTGAAATCTGCGATTGTGATACTATGAGATTGCTTAACACTAGTGCTGGGCGATAATTCGATAACGATAATTATCGCGATATAATTTTCCTCAATATAATTTTAACAAAAGTTCAATAAATGTTCGATATATATGTTTATGCTTCATGCGCACAAAATACAGGCGGGTGTGCGTGCGTGTTGCAGACCGGGCAGCTAACGTGGTGGTGTTTACCCACACGGTGGTGGCTGACAGGATTGTGGTTAGAGTGGAGAAATGAGCAACACTGAAGCAAATGTAGTGCTGCCAACGGCCAGCTCGAAGGACGATGACATCGTCGACAGAAAAGGTCATTCAACTTCGGTAATTTGGAGATATTTTGGCTTTTTACGATCAGACATAAAACAGAGCAC
Organism: Atractosteus spatula; assembly: GCF_055471065.1. Classification (NCBI taxonomy): domain Eukaryota; kingdom Metazoa; phylum Chordata; class Actinopteri; order Semionotiformes; family Lepisosteidae; genus Atractosteus; species Atractosteus spatula. The sequence continues at coordinate 42,041,206 of NC_142714.1, read as the reverse complement.
TTTAAACTTTGCAGTCTGAGCCATCTTCTATGTGTGTTTTATCACACTGCAGTATTTAATTTTTATATTAAGATATTTTTTTTGTAAATTTTACTCATGCATATTTTGACATAAAAAAGACTTGAATACTCTCTACCTCAGATTTGTTTAATGTTTCTGCTGTTTGGCAAGTGTTTGTTGTGTTCTTAAAATAAAGAGTTGCTTAATTTACCAATTAACTGTCAACTGTTTCTCAACTTTCACTCAGGAGAAAAAATCTGCCTTTAAACTTGAAAGAAATAATGATTTGACATTTATCGTGATAATTATCGATATCGACATTGATATTCAAATTTTTATCGCGATAATGTTTTTTAACACATCGCCCAGCCCTACTGTACACTGATGAGGACATTTTCCAAGAGCTATGAAAACCCTTAGTTTGTTAGTAAAGCAGGCAAGGTTGCTTAATGATAATACAGTATGTGCTTGGGGTACCATCATTTTAAATACACTGGGTTCTCTGACCCAATTTCTAATTATTGTATATTTTATATAACTGCATACTTACAAATTTACTTACTACTTCGACATTTTAATCCACAGTGATTTACAAGGGTACTGTAGAAGTGTATCACCTGAGATTTGAACCCATAACCTTGACTCCAGAGCCCTGACTACTGCTCCACACTGTGCCGTAGATATAACCAGGAGCTCAAATGTGTTCTCTGGTATGTATTTACTGAAGCCAGTTGTGAGACAGTTGGAAGGGATATTGCACAAGTTCCCATACTACAGCCTTCTGTATCACATTCCAGCAGATAGTTATGGAATTCAGTCGCTCAGCCCAAAACACTGCAACTTCATTTTACAGCAGGTCATGAACTTGCGTCTAAAAATAACCAAGCTACTGAACTGTATAGTTACCATGCTGTGGTTCGCCTTTTTAATCAGACAGTTATACTCGTCTGGCAAAGACACTGGAGTCTAAAGGTAGGGTGGAGAACTGTCCGTTCAAAGTACTGCTATACAGCAAATAAAACCATCGTCATCTACTCTCCAGTACAATTGCATGGCTGTAATTACTCTTAAAAAAAATTAACTACACAATAATGCAAAACACTTACATATGCACTTCTCATTGATATTTAAAAAAAAGATTTTTTGAAAGGAAGTTTCTTAAAATCAGCTAATTAAAAAGGAATTTAGTAAACAAGACGTGACTGAACTCTGGCCGACCATTTTTAATCCAAGAACCTGGAGTAGTTTACAATAAGATGCAAGATACAAGGCAAAGATGGTTATGTACTTTTTAAACTTAAAAAGGAAAGTAAAAATAAGTATAAGATGAACAAAGAATTACACAAACTGGAAGCCAAGAAAAATGGTAAAACAGAGATTAATTAATACCATTCAGGGAAAAAAAACTCAAAGGAGAAGTAAAATTTCACAAAATCAGCAATTTGTCCTGAGATCATGCAGCCTCTTCTCTTTAAAGACTGAGATAGAGATATATTGAAGGCACTGAAAATCAGTACGGATATTTCTCAACCCCAGTTAACAACAATTTAAGTTATCCCTGACCCCTCTTTTAATTTATTTTTTCAACCCAAGATTAATCTATAAATCTACAATTATCTGAATCAAGCCTTAGCATTACATCCGATTTGGACAACTATTTGAGCCCTACTTTTCCCATTGACATTCCCTCTGTACCAGGTTTTGGATTTTGAATTTACTCTAGTTGATTCAGATCAACTTACAAAAATTAACAGCTGTAAAACATCTTCTTCTGCCTAGATCCCATCCCTACCTCTTTATTGAATGGCTGCCTGCCAGACATCTGCCCTTAAATTGTCAATATTATCAACAGTCCTCTTTCCTTGAGTCTGGTCCCTAATGCTTTAAAGACTGCATCAATCATTAATTTTAAATTTACAATTTCTACCTAAGGTTTAAGAACGTGTGGTTGCACATCAAGTACAGGCTCACATGAGAGCTAATGATTTTTTGAACCATTCCAGTCCAGTTTTCGCACTAATCATAGCACTGAGACTGCTCTTGTCTGGGTTGTGAATGATTTGCCTGCTGCATTTGACTCTCTCTATAGGTACTCCTATGCTTCTCGATCTTAGTGTGCCTTTTTATATTGCAGAACATTCTGTGGTGCTCAAAGGCTTGCCAACATTTTTGTCTATCAATGGGAGTAGCTTTAACTGGTTCTGGTCTTATGTGGCTGGCAGAAAGTCTTCCGTTTCCCTTGCTCCTCATAATTCCCCCACGGCCTCAGTCAATCCTGGTGTGCCACAGAGGTCAGTCTTGGGCCCATTGCATTTCATTTATATGCATCCTATCTGTCAGATTATATGCAAACATGGTCTTCAGTTTCACAGATGTGCAGATGTCACTCAGATTTACATTAAAACTTTTCCCCCCTCTGATCTCCTGCCTCCTTCACTTATCATTTATCTGCATGATATCAAGATCTGGTTGACATCAAATTCCTTGAAGTTAAATAGTGACAGAACAGAAATTGTACTGGTGGGTAGCAAATGTCAGCTAGGAAAGCCAGACAGATTCACAGTAATGAAGCAAAGGCTTCTCCATTCAATCACTAGCTGCAGTCAGAAATTTGGGAGTCAAACGTGATCTGCTGTCTTTTGAGTCCCAGGATGAAAATTTTGACATCTTTTTTTCCCCACTTAAGGAATACTGCCGGTATTAGGTCATTTCTATGAGTGTCCAATGCTGAATGTTTGAGTCATGCATTTATACTATAACTTCAAGGCTTGATTTCTGCTACTTTTTGCTCTATGGGCTCCCCAACACAGTAAGTAAGTTGCAATATGTGCAAAATTCTGCAGCTAGTCTTCTAACTCACACCAGACCCATGTGGCAGCATATCACTTCCACACTTAAATCTCTACACTGGATGTCTATAAAGTCATGTAAGATCTTAGTACCGACTTGCAAGGCTGTTAATGACCTGGCTCCCTCCAGTAGGATCCACTCAGCTGAGGCTGGTCCTTTGCTCACTGTACTCTGGACTAAATCTCAGACTTTAGGTGACTGTGGTTTTTCTGTTGCTGCTCTGTTGTTGTTGAATGCCCTTCCTCCGACTCTCGGAGAGACAAATTCTTTGACCCTGAACTTGAATCGCACCTTTTAACTATTGGTCTATATCAGCCGTATAGCCCTGGGTTTAGAAAGGCTCTTCATAAAAAAATCTATCTACATTATTATTCTTCAAACTCACCAGTAACATTAAAAAACACCCATGAGAGAAGTAAATCAAACAGCAGACTGTTTTTGGTGCCTCAGAGTGCCACGCTTTGTACTATATGATGAATTTATACATATTCTAATGGAATCACAAAGTCTCCAGGGTTTCCTTCCAAGGCTCTCCCTGATGTACAAATTAGCCAACAAGAGATTAGTGTTAATTAGGAGCTCTGGAACACCCTAATCTACTTACTGCGCAATCTCTCTTTCAAGAACTATCAGCTTTTAATTCTCACAGCGACTTCTACATACATACATTTCCACAGGACTGCGAAAAAAAGAATGAAACCCGCTGAAGATGCAAGCAGTCAGGTCTGACTGGAATGCTCATCTAGTGGAAACAGAACACCTCACACTACTGAAATTTCGCTACATCCAAGTCAGGAGACTGCAGGAGTGAGAAACACTCGGGAAAGAGAATATGACTCATCCCAGCAGATGCAGAAACTCCTTGTCAGAATGTTCAGACACGCAGGTTGCGGCTCTAGAACACACGGCCCCCACATTGACAGAACACCTCACAGATGCCGAGGAGCACACTGACAGAGACAGCAGCAGTGCAAATGAAGATAAATTCATCTAAACAGTTGCTGGTAAGACTAGTTTTCTCTTAGGTTCCCTGCACCATACTGATGGAAGTTTTTTCCCCTTAGTTCCAAAATGCCCCAATGAACCTAATTTGTTGTTGCTCACAACAAACATCCTGATATAACATATCAAATTATACAGTACCTGGGGCAGCATGACAGCCCAGTGCTTATCATTGCTGCCTCGAAGACCTGAGGTCCTATCTGCATGGAGTTTGCATGTTCTCACACTGTTTGCATGGGTTTCCTTCAGGTGCTCCAGTTTCCACTCACAGTCCAAAAACATACTGGTAGGTTAATTGGCTTCTGGGAAAATCAGCCCTGGTATGAGTGTGTGCATGTCTGTGCGTGCACTTGTACCCACTGCTTGCTGGGATAGGCTCCTTCCCCGTCCCCCCCCCAACCCTGTGGGTAAAGCAGTTAAAAAATGGACAGAAGTATTTTACCTGGGAGTTCAGCGCACTTTCTGAGACAGCCATGTTTTTTTTCCACGGACAAGCATCAACCAGAACAAACAAAGCAGATACAATACACATCAGCCGTGCTCTCGCCCAGGGCCTTAAGACAAATCCACATGACAGTGACTGACTGGGAGTGCAGAGGGCACTTACATTGACCAAGCCGAAGTAGTGCTCATTTACGGGGAACTGTTCCGGTCCAATCTCTTTCTCCAAAGCTGAGGCATTGGCGCCCTGGAAGAGACAGAAAGACAGCTTCTTTTATCTTAAAAGCCCTTAGAGACACATCACTGCATGAACCTGACTCCTTCGGACCCTCTGGGCACAGTGCTCACGGGACTCAGACATGACCGTCAGCTTTCCTCAGGACCTGTGGATCAGGTTTTTCTTCTCAACCTGAGCGGTTTCTGCACAGCGCAAGAGTGGAAGGTCGGCTAAAATTTACATTCAGTGTGCTTATAAAGTCTTGCAATCTTTCCTAAACTGCTCATATACTTTACCCAAGTACACCAACAGGATCATGGGCCTTTGATCGTCACTGATGGGAAAAGAATGCAGACACATAACACAGGTGCCGAGAGAGGTGAGAGAATGATTTGACTCAGCGATAAATCCTGAAATAACAATCCAAAACCAAAAGCAATCCTTAGAATGATGTGGATAAATTGATTTTTAAGCAAATTTATTTCTTTGACAGTCTCTTGAATATGTTTCTACAGAATACGGAAAGGACAGCTCTCACAGAATAGCTCAGTAGAATAAAAGACTTCTAATTGTTGATAGAAGGGTTACTTTTGTCTCTTGTTTCCACAGATTAAGTCATTTTTTATCACACCTGTCGCTGACTAAATGTTTAGTACTACAAATGTGCACATATTAACATCCCTAGACATGTTCTTTAGCTCTTCATAAGCGTGGATGCAGATTTAATGTGATTATCTCAAGAAAATAGTTTTAGGGTGCTATACAACTTTTACTCTTGTTCTGAATCTGCAATTTTCACAGAAATATGTGCACAGAAATACCAACCATGTCCTTTACAGAAGGCAAATTGCAACAAGATGCCAGTCCACATTGTAACCTGGCTTCTTTTCAGAAACACCTCGATAATATCCTCCAAGCTCGACAAGAGTCACGTCTTCACACCAAGAGCTATGTGTCTGTGAAACAAGCTGCCAGATGATGCCGTTGAAGCCGATAACCTAGCTTCTTTTAAGAAATGGTTGAATTCTTGGATCAATCAGTTACGTTTGTGATTTTTCTTATATTCTTAAAAAGGCCAGTAATGATTATGGACACATGCAGATGATAACAAGATCGGTCTGATTTGGTAATGAACATAAACGTTGTAATGAGACCAGGTCAATCTGCCTTCATCATTTTAAAATTATTTTTAATAAAGAAAACAACCTACAAGTCCTTTTCTTCATAAAACACATCAAGATTGAACGGTTTACTGCACCATTCCAAGATAAATATCAATAGTCCCTATTTTAACTGTAACATTTCATAACAACTAATCTGGAAAATAAAATACTATCTTTCAAAGGTTTGACACTGCAGACACGTGTTTATTTTGTTCTTGAACCTACAGGGAGAGGAAGATAAACTTTAAATATAACTTAAAAAGAGCTACTTCAAACCATTATTTGAAGACAATTCATGCTTTATATCTTCTTGTGCGATCACTCTATTGCTTTCTGCCTGAGACACGCCAACGAATCTAAAAGGTGCCACTTCAAAAGCGGCAGTTTTGAGACAGATTCTGTATGCGTGCTCGGTTTCGGAACCGGGTCTAATCTCTCCTCCCATCGTGCACTCGCAGACTGTCTACAGGTGCAACGCAGACTAAGGGGGATGCCGGCTGCAAAGCAGCCCCTCGTTTGAAACGAGAGTCACTTTGACTCGTTCTGCACTGCAGCGCCGGCATACAAATGCAACACCCGTAGCTCAGCTCAGCTCACTGAACCGTCCAGAGGGTCACGGAGATCACGATGTGCACAGCTCACTTCATTACAGTGTACAGCTGCTGAAGTCCGCTCAGCAAACACGCCTCCGCACTTAAAACTGAACCAACACCAGCAAGAAAATGTTTGTTTAATAAGGGGCGGCATATTTGTAAAATAAAAGCAGCGTCCTTCCTGCATCTGGAGGATCTGAATGAAACGTAACTCCGACCAAAAGTAAATATCTGTCACCATGCTGCTTTATTTTTATTATTGCAAGTTAAAAATAAAATGGACAATCGATCTCCCTCCCAAACACACAGTCCAGGGGGTTCCAAGTATCTTTAATGCGGCCATATGACAGATCGGGACTCCAGTGCTGGTAGGTTTCTAACCAACTTTAATCTGCCTGAAAAGCAGTTTCTTATTCGTCTCAGTGCTTTAATAATAATAAACCAACCCACCCACGCCGCGGTCACACTTGTGTTACTACTGAGCCCTGACTCAGGGGCGGGGGGACTTCCTGGAAAACAACTCCACTGCTGATCTACCGCATCGCTGCCGGACTCCGGTATCACACCGGGCTGCGGCCGCGGGACACCGGCTCTGCTCGGTGAAAGGGGAGAGTAGGAGAAAAAAGGCTCACCATCGTACAAATCGAGGCGATTTTTCGGACTGTCATCAGTATTTCCATCCGTCCGCCGCCATATTGGACCGAACCACAAACTAAACTGACAGCCGCAGCGGCCGAAGCTCCGAGGAAGACTGTCCACCGAGCCCACGGGTTCACAAAGAGGGAGTGTCGCTGGGATGCACATCCGCCGCAACACGCAAGAGCTAATAGGCCCTTCCCATACGTGCGGCCATGTTAGAGTGAAAACGAGGCTACCAGAACGCGCAGGCACGGCGACTTTCTGCTGTGCTCTTCGCTTCACCTGTCAGCCACTGTCGTTGGGTTCGTTTGTCGTCGGAACCTAAACTTGAAGATCTCGCAATCACCGCTGTCTGGTTAACCCTTATATACTGTTATCGCAATATAAATCTGCTTAACAATGTTGCTACATATACAAATAGTAGTTAAGGCATAAAAGACTTAGACTACAAACTGGAAAAAGAATTCAGAGAAATAGGGGAGAGAGATGCGATAAAACCTGACAAACACGTAAGAATTATTTATCTACTTGCTGTCAGCTCAACGTCTTTCAACCGCCATCTCATATGAAGACGGTTTAGATAAATCATTGGATTAATGTACAGTGATTGGAGTTGTTTTCGAATTTAATGTCATCTTTAAGCGCGATGTGGACACATTTGCCTGTGAATGGTGTATCTCCTAATCAAGAAATGTTACATTTTCCCTAATTTAAATGTGGGCATATCAAGCAGACCGGGTAATTGCAGTACCGGGTTCAATCTGGTGTTCTCTTTCCATAGGGGGGTATACACTCAAATATCCCAGCGTCGTAGGTGGATAGCAACAGCAGAAATAGCTGCCCTTCGTCTTAATTTCCGCGAAGGGGTTTCTTACCAAACTCACCAGGCAGCCTAAATCGAGATCTGGTTTTGACAGTTTGTCAGCAACTTCAGAAAATCTTAACTTACACTAAATTTCCCGACAAGGCACTCAGGCTCACTGTGCTGGTGGCAGCGTGCAAAGCGAGCAGGGAGTTAAATAGGAACATCCCCTCTCAGCAGTCTTCACTTTATGCACGCCCCCGGCACCCCAGCTGTGCTCTCCGCGTTTCTCTGGCTGAGTAAGCGAAATTGTGGTACAGAAAGTTGTGTAGCTGCACTACTGCACAATTCCACAACCTCGACTTGTGCGCTTCTGGCGTGGATCAGTCTCGGAGTCAAAAGGGCTAAGGATCTAATCCAAGACGGGGAGAGGGGGCATCTGCTTTGCGCTGAGCTTTTCTTGCAGGACCTGGAGCGTGTACGTTGCGTTTCTACGGGAGGAGATGGTGAGGTCCAGAGCGGTGCGAGTGGTGGCCCGCACGTTGGAACTTGTGGGTGAAAAAGTGAAGTAGGAAGGTGGAATCGTTGTCCCATGCTGGAGGGGGGGGAGACACGGACTGAGATTTACTTTCTTGGATACAGTACAAGCAGCGGTTCATAAATGCGCCTCCCCGTCCAAGATCAGAGAAAAATGAGCAGTTACTCTAGTAACTTTCTGCTAGTCCCCATTCCGGAATATCCAGTTTTAGACTGCGTGCCCAACAAGACTGTGAAGATCGTTGTTCTCGGCGCCAGTAATGTTGGCAAAACAGGTAGGTGTGCTTTGCAAAGTGCCTTTGAACTCAGGAAATACCCCGCAACATCTGGCCAGCTGTACAGCTGATTGCCTTCTTGTGGATAATCGAGAGCCAACACTCGTACACTTTTCTCGCTTTTAACTTCCTACCGAAGGAAAAAGGAGTTTAGGCACTTTCTGTCGCACCGCGATGCTAAGTCTTGCTGCTTTTCGTATAAACATTGTGAGGACAGCACAGTAACGACGTGACTCTCTACAGAAGACCCATGCCTCAGGGGAAGAAAAACTGCGACACTTTTTTGTAAAGTCTCCGTCAATAATTAATTACGATCACGTTCTTTTGTTTCTATTATAGTAGCTAATTTAACCCATTTTATAGACTATAGCCGCCTACAAGAATGTTGTGTTTTGGTAAAGGCGAATATTTAACAGCTAGTTAGATATCTTTTGAATTAAATTATTTTTATTCCGATTGGGAGTGTTAGCAATCGCAGTCACGGGCATTAAGTGAAACTAACCACATTAATAACCGTAAATTAAAAATGCGGTGATAAACAAAATACTTAACATTTTTAGAAAATTGTGTGTATAATCTTGATCTTTAATGGTCAGCCAATTATCTCTATGGAGCATGTAAAATGATTAAAATACTAGCAAATAAACAATCAAGATTTGTTGAATGGCCTCCTGCCGAAAACGTTCTTATTTGTGACTAGAAAGAAAAATCTTGCAGGCTGGAAAGGGTGGTTGCAGCATTGTTCTTGTATTATACAGATTCTACAGAATGTGGCGCTGACGTATTTCTTAAATAGATGCATATGTTCGTAATTATCCTGTGAGTCTTTCTAGAGAGAAAGTGCTTATTATCTGGGCAAAATTGTTGTATAGTTAAACTGTAGTCCTGTTCTATAAGGAAATAGGTCCCAATTTGCTGTTGGATCGCTGAAGAGTGTGTGCGTGGTGAATGTATACGTACAGTACATGCTGGTATTTGCGGTATGTTTCAATGCAATAACACAACACCCAATAATCCGAGAACTATAATGTCTCTTGATAAATGCCATAAATATTATTTAAACAACTATTGAATTATTCCGGGGTTCTAGCTGGATTTTAAAGGTGCTACAGTATAGCGTTCATAACGACAGCGCATTCCTGTACTAATAGATCTTGCTAAAACCTTTCGTGTTTAAAAAGCGATTTTCCTCCTCCACAAACTAATCAGCCTTCTGCTCCGCGAGGGGGCGCCACCGCAGCAATTTCAGAAATACAGCTGAGGCGCTCTCTCTAGCAACACACCCTGTTAGAGCTAGAGCATCATACTCCCAGAGCATAGCGTCATGCCGCGATGTGATTATCCTTCAAAATGTTTAACAGCGTTCAGAGATGTACTGTATATTATACAGAGATGTATAGTAGTCATTATTAGTATGATTGACTGTACATTGCACAATGTTATACGAATAAATCATAGAGCTGTAAACTTATGACATATTAAACTGTAACTTATGCCCTCTGCAGCACAGGGTCGTTTATTTGACCCAAAGATGTGATGTCTCTTTTTCATTTTGTGTACTACTTTAGTGGGTGGAGTTCTGTAATCGTCATAATTACGTAATTATTACTTGCAGTTATTATAGTGCTTTTAATTCCAAAGGGGTTCACATACAGGAGGGACCCCACTCTATTCACCACGGAAGTGTAGCCCCCCCCCACACACACACACACAGCAGAAAATTCCTCTGTCTTTCCCATTTTGTTCTGGTCATTACCATGGAGTGAATTTACGGCGGAAATTATTCTGAGTTATTTTCCAAGTATAAAATTAGAATAACAACCTGTCTTACATGTGAGGAGACACATCTGGCCCTGAACGGGCTTGTTTTTCCCTTTGAATTTGATCTTGATTTTTGTCTTTTGCAGCCTTAATAGTGAGATTTCTCACCAAGAGATTCATTGGAGACTATGAAGCCAATACAGGTCAGTCCTTTCCCTTAGTTCACAACTATATTAGGTTATAAAGGAACAAGTAATAGGTTCATTCAATGCTGTAACCTCACAACATCCTCACACCTGAAGAAGGCTCCATGGCCGAAACGTTGTGTTTTCTCTCTTCTCTTGTCAGCATGGAATAAACCTATCACTTGTGCCTTTGCAGCCTACGCATACTGACGCAGCTACCCACCTGAACTATATGAGGTTATAGCACCTACGCCATCTATCAATTCAATCATTGATTTATGAGATAAGAGATCTAATCTTTAAAGCACTAAAATCATGCACAGAATGCGGATTTTGGTGTTTAAACTTACAAAAATCTCAAAATTACTCAGGAAATACGTAAAGCCAAAATTGTATTCTTGTTATTAGATCAACACTGATCAGAAAGCTGAAGTCAGTTGAGAAACACAAGGCAATGTATAACACAGGCAGCAGGTGAAGGGAACCCAACGAGATCAGACTTGCCTTCCGAACAAGGTGCAAACTGGGACCTCTCTTACAGTTCTGTGCCAGCTCTGGAAATTTTAAATGTTTTCTGATGTTTTTTGGGGAAAAAAATGACTTCTGCTTGTAATTTTTGGTGGTGTTTTTTTCCCCATCTAGGAGCCCTTTATTCCAGAAAAATTAACCTAGAGGGGGAGCAGGTCTCTCTTCAAGTCCAGGACACACCCTGTGTTGCGCTCCAGGTAGAGCTGGCTTTCCGAGGGGGATGGGATTGTGTTGTGAAGCAGCGTTTCATCATTTGACCTTTCTTGTTTGTCTCATTTGACTCGAAGTGTAGGAGGAGATCAGGGCTCTTGTGTTTCATCCTCCTGCCAGTACCTGTTCCAGCTGTTTTCTGTCTCCAGCAGCAGAGGAAACCCAGTAATTAACCCAGTTGTTTGGGTCAAGGGTCTGAGAGGTCACAGATGGAAAGAGACATCTCTGTTCTTCTTGCCTTTTTCTTGTTAGCTCGCTGTCAGCAATGCTGTCTATCTCACTTTCAGAATCAAGAGGTGTGAAAAAGTCACAACGTGGTTTGAGTTCAATATTAATTGTACAATTCATATACATTTTGTTGTTCAGTTTTTAAATGTTCTCTCTTGGTAAGAAATGAAATGGCAGTAATGAAATAATGAGTGGTTTGAAGCAGATGTTGAATAATATGTGGAGTGAGAGTTCAAGTGTTGACTTTTTTGTTGCTGTGATTTCTGGAATCTACAGGCTGCTTTTTAGCAGGGTATGGGCATTTTGTAAGCAGATCAGTGGTAATTATTAATTATTAGCTATTGGAAGCTGGGAAATGTCACAGAGTTAACCCGGTGGGGATTAGATACTCATCAAAAGTTTCCACATGCATTAAACCATGCATCCATTATCAATAAACCACTGGTCCCAGTAAGCTGTACTGACTTTGCTTTCTAGCTGGATGGCACATTGTGGATATTGCATATCCACAAAAAAAAGGACCATTTAGAGTAGCCAATTGAACCTAGCCAGTGTGTCTCCGGGAGATGACAGGAAATCAGAGTACCTAGCAAAAACTAATCTGAACTTCAGAACATGCAAACTCCACACAGTGGGATTGTCAGGATCAGAATCAAACCCAAGATGCTGGAGCTGTGGGACAGCAGTGCAAGCCGTGAGAAACTCATCACTGTCTCCCAGGATTCACAAAAAAAATAAAGACTGTAGACCCTTTAAGGCTGTCGATACAAATAAACAAAAACATCAGAGACAAACCAAAAGGAAATATATAAAAATGACAAACAGAAGTTTTGAGACATGAGACTGGCTGAAGGTGCTACCTCCAATAATTTTCTAGGTGAGTTTCAGAAAAGCCCTATTTCAGCCCTTATTTAGTCAGTCTGCCCCAAATGGCCAATTAGAGATTGCTCACATCATTCAATAAAATACCTCTACTCCAATTAGGTAATTAAGTAAAGGGCAGGTGGTTGCCTTTCCACCATGAGGTGAGCTGTTTAACATGGTAAGAGTCTTTAAAGCACACTTCCTGACAGAATGAAAGCAATAATGAATATAATTGAATAATGAATGAATGAAAGCATGATTAAATAAAAGCAAACAGGAAACAAAACCAGAGACATAACAATTGGATAGTATTGGGTTAAATTTAAAAAAAAAATCATTGTAGCTCAATTATTACAAAATGAAACAAATGGTATGTGGATGGTATAATGTACCCCCAGAACACTCTCAGACAACGAAAGAGTGCAAAGTCACAGTGGGGTGAAAAGGCACTCACACTGAACACTCAAACACATAGAAGTTGCGTATAAACAGGGGTTGTGTTTACGCACGAGTTGGGCACAGAGCATTGAGGATGAGTGTGAGAACAGCTTTAGTCTCTTGGTTTATGTGGTCATAATTGCGGTCATAATTTAAGGTATACGCATGAGGTATAGTTATTAAAAAGGAAAGAAAAGAAATGGTGGTCTTATTGGAGGCAGCCCCCCTGAAGTACAGGACTTTATGTCCCTGTAGATCTTATTCTTTGAACTCTTCTTCAGCGGTCTGTTGCAGTACCTTGTTTTGTGTCCTGTTTGGTTACTTTTAGTTGGGTGGGTGTCCAAGGGCCAGAGAGGTTTTGTGTTGGTTTTTTGAAGTTTGCTTGTAAATTCTGCAGGACATCTCTCGTTCTTCAGTTTCACTGAAAATGCAGCAGAACTTTCTTCAAATGCCAAGCTCATAAATGCTTCACTTAACATTAGAAATAAAGAGGTGGTACACTTAACCTTATCTATACAAAAACCACTCAATAGACAGAATCACTGCATTGTCCTTCCTGTTAAATTAACATTTTAGTTGTGTGTTATCTGAAGTCATAAACTGAATGGAGAATTACCATAAAGCTGTTTATCTTTTGCTTTTCTGGAAAAATCATAATGTGGATGGTTTTTACTTCTTCTGTTGTTTACTGTCTGAGAGATAACAGTGGATATTGTGCCTGGCTAGCTCCTGCTTGCTTTCTTTTACAGTGGAAACCTGTTATCAAATTTAGAAAGCGAGTGATTTACAGTTGGCAACAGAAACATAGTGACTGTCGAAAGTCTGATCTGGGCACAGATCTTAAAGTAAAGGGGTGGAGTGACTGTCTGATGTCTAAAAGCTGTTCAAGTGCTAAGGTTCAGGGGTTCAAAGAAAAATCACATTATTAAGAGTGTCTAGGGACTTCACAGGTACTAGTGATCTGCAGTACCCACTGACTGGATTCTTTGTAAGGAAAAAATCTTGCGCAAGAGCAGATCAGAGGGGGGTCGTTAATTCTGAATGCTCCTACCTAGCCATGAAGAACTTCTGAAAAGCGTGTTACAGTCTAAAAATGATGTGTGTGCATTTCTACTGCCTGGGGATTGACCACACACAAACAAAATGTTACTGTCTGCAATGTTTAACTCTTGGAACTAACATCAACCCATAGGGAGAAAGTGTTTCCTAGTTTTAAACCTGAACACAAAGTGTAAGTTGATTGTCCTCTTAGTTGGGAGGCCTTCATTTTAAAAGGTGATGTTCACTTCACCTTGTGTGTTGAATGACTCTGCCTGTGAAGCCCTGTGACACCTGTATTGGGCAACTCTCTGTCTCAATAGGTGGGTTTGCCTTCACTGTAGAGAGGTTCGGTGCTGTTGAAAAAATTCCATTTCTCTCTCTGACAAACAAAAGAAAAGGATGGTGCTGTTTGAAAGGCTATCGTGGGTTTTTTGTTCACAGGACGATGCGGATGGCCTGTACTGCCAAGAGCAGATCAACCGCTCCATCTACTGGGCCGATGGCTACGTGCTGGTCTTCTCCATCACTGACCACAGCAGCTACCGCACTGTCCAGCCCCTGTACCAGCACGTGCGCAAGATCCACCCCACGGGCAACATCCCCGTCATCCTGGTGGGCAACAAGTGCGACCTGCTCCGGGCTCGCCAAGTGGCCGCCAGCGACGGAGAGGCCCTGGCCCAGGAGCTGGGAGGGGTGTACTTTGAGGCCTCCGCCCGGGAAAACCACGAAGGCGTCCACGCCGCCTTCCTGCACCTCTGCCAGGAGGTCAGCCGGGCCCTGGGCAGCTGCAACGGCGAGAAACGGAGAGGCCTGCACCTGGTCAGGCCGAAGTCGCCCAACATGCAGGACCTGAAGCGTCGCTTCAAGCAGGTGCTGTCCTCCAAGGTGAAATCGTCCACTACCCTGTGACTTCCTGTCACTCATGCAAGGGAGAGGAGGTGTCGTACCCTTCTAGGCCGAGCGATTCAAGACCGGCAGCTCGCCGAACTACAAGTGTATTTCTTGGCCAAGATGGCATTGAATGGAAGTGACTGGAGAGACTCTGGCAGCCATGGAAACCTATGATGTCATCCGCCAGCCCATCAGTCTCTATTGCTTCATTACAGCTCTTGCTAATCTCTGACCTGACTTCACTATGGTCTCGCTTGTGAAGGCTGTATAGATCCGTATCTCAATGAAGGAGCTGCACTGAAACTCTTCCACGATGATCCCTGAAAGGCAAGAGGCCGTTCAGAGGCTGGTTTCCCATAGGCCCCTTCCAATAAAAAAGCTATTCCTTCTCGTCAAAGTTCTCCTGTGTATGACTGTAAGCAAGGAATCCAATATTTAGGGAATCCAAATGCTTGGTTTGAAGGAGATGGTACTTTCCCAGCTTGACTTCTGGATTGTGTCCATTAAAAATCACCAGCCAAAGCATAATCTCCATTTAAGGATGGAATAATCCCAGGATATGTTGACAATCATCAAATGTGCTCATTTAAGCAAAGTTCACATATCACATTTTGATCAGACATTGTTGATTGCTATGGATTTCTGGGAAACAGTGGAATTTATAGTAGATGTTTTTAATGCTATTTTTATGTGGAAACTTTTTTTAAGAGCAGTTGTTTTTTAAAAAAATAAAGTGCTGGAAATGTTGGTTTGCACAGTAACATACTTGGATCTGTATCCCAGGTCCTGATGAAATAATTCTGTAGGTATTATAAACACCAGGAAATCACCAGTGGATGAAAAATCAGGGAATGTTGAAAATTACAACCCTCCCCTTTGATTCATTCAGTTATGTGATTCAATGCTCAGAGGAGCTAAAAGTAAAGAAACTGGCATCTCATGAAGACCAGAGTTAAATTAGTGGTTTGTAAAATTCCAACAATGATCTATCACACATTTAAACATTCCTTTTATTTGTTTTGGCTGTTGACTGATGTTCAGTGTTGTCAGCACTCTGTTCAATGTATACTTAAGGGGTTCTTAAAGCTCAGAAATATGCAGTGTGCCAAGAAGTTAAAGTTAATATTCTTCTAATTGGGATCTTGTTTTTTTTTGCTGAATATAAAAACAATCTGTAGCCTTCATTGCTCAGGAATGTTCTCCTCTTTGTATCGGGGAATTTTTAATTTCAGATTTTGGAGGCAGCAGTTCGTTCTGAGCCACCAGGTTTTCCCTTTTGTTTTAAAAGGGCACCAAAATGAGTTTCACAGGTAAAATTTCTACCAAATCCTTATCGTTTATTGTTCTATTCAGAACTGCACACCACAGAGCAATGAAATACAGTTCCAGAATGCCAACAACACTGCACACCCATATGTACTGTGTTTCTGCTTTAGTGCCCAAGCAGGGCAAACATCACCTGTAAAGGCTACAGCTGGTACAGACATTACCTGGCACAGACATCACCTGAACGGCTATCGTGTGGTACAGACATCACCTGTAGAGGTTACAGCTGGTACTGCTATCACCTGTACAGCTATCAACTGGTGCAGACATCACCTGTAGAGGTTACAGCTGGTACTGCTATCACCTGTACAGCTATCACCTGGTATAGACATCACCTGTAGAGGCTACAGCTGGTACAGACATCACCTGTACAGCTATCACCTGGCACAGACATCACCTGTAGAGGCTACAGCTGGTACAGACATCACCTGTACAGCTATCACCTGGTGCAGACATCACCTAGTCCAGGCCACAGGTGACAGTGTGGTCATCTTGTGTGAGCTACAGAGTACAGTTCCAATGATTAAGCTGATTGAATAAGCCCACCCTGTATGTGACCATTCCCCCTTTCCCCCTTCAAAATGAATACACTACCCCAGTTTCATGACATCTACTGATCTCAACAGAATATTGTTCCTTAATAAAGTTCTCTATTCACATTGGGTCTCCTCTCTGTCTGAATTGCAGTTTGACCAAGCTACCGGAATAACCATCCATCCGTCCATTTTCTAACTGCTTCTTTCAATCCAGGGTCGCGGGGAATCCACAGCCTAACTCAGCAAGCAATGGGAAGCAAGGTGGGGTAGACCCTGGATGGCAGTTCACTGCAGGACAGACAGACACAAGCAGCCAATTATCCCAGAAGCCAATTAACCTACCCGTATGTCATCGGACTGTGGGAGGAAAGACACACAAAGACGGGGAGAACACACAACGCATACAATGCAGAACTGAACCCAGTGCTCAAGCGCTGTGAGCCAGCAATACTAACCGCTGCACCATAAAATTACATTTCCAAGCAATTTGTAAACAAAAAAGTAAGACTTTTCCTGTCAACACTTATGTTGTCTCTTGCGAGGTTTGCTCCTTTCAGGCTTTTCAATTAGTTTAAGACAATCCAGAGCCAGAGAAAGATCCTTTGAAAAAAGGTCCAGTTGGTATGAACCTCTGCTCCCCTGCTCCCCTCCAGAGACTCCAGTTTAGAATTTCACCTCCTTGCTGCATTCCATGGACTAACAGAGTTCAAAGGTCAATGGTGTTTCTCCCGGCTCCGTTGGCTGCAGGAGGTGACTGGAAGGAGACAGGACTCTGTTCTCATCAGCCCCAGATGGGTTAAGATGCTGTGACTGTGTGAGTCTGGTCCTCACCCCCCCTTTCTGGGATGAGTCCAATTTTGTGCTTCAGGAACAAGCGGTTTATATAAGAGTGAAGTGAATAGAGGATCGACACAGGCCTAAAACATGTGTCAAATTTAGTATAACATAGACATACTTTAAGTAGGTAGCTGCATCAGCGTGCATAGGTTGCCAAGGAACCAGTAAAGGTGTATTCAAACCTGAAAAGATAAGAAAAGAAAATCAAGCCTGAAGAAGGCTCCACAGCCAAAACGTGGTGTTCTCTTTTCAGCGTGGGCTCTCCACACCTACACCATTCAAATGCAATCAAACACGAAGCTATTCCCAAATCAAACTTTTCATCACAGTGTACAATAATGATACACATTTTCCTTAAGCATTACCTACAGAGCTACTGTAGCAAAAGTATAGAGCCCAGAGGAAGACAATCTTGAGTTCTTAGAACTGGTGCGCAGTGCTGTACTCAAATAATAACTGCATAGCTGGTAATACATATGAATCTTTTTAAGAGATGTGCAGTATGTCTTTAAAAATATTGCTTATCATAGATTTTTATACAGTAAGCTATTATTTAGAGACGTCTGACTTCTTTTACAGGATGAAATTAGAGGATTACCTCAATGGACAAGATCCTAGGGGATAGTCTAATTGCAGTTAGAAAAGCTAGGTCTCATCCAACTAACTTGCTCGAGATACTTGAACAGCAGTAATGACCACACACAGAGCATAAGATATCATATATTTAGATTTTTTTTCAAACTGTGGGCGGTAGGCATTCAGGGAAATACTTGTGTTTGGATTGAGAACTTGCAAATGGATAAACAAGTCCTCCTCTCAACAAGACAGTCCTCCTTCAAGATTTCAAATAGACATCTGCTTTCCTCTCCTGCCAGAAGAGGAGTTGAAATAGCGTGGAACTACTCTCCTCGTACTCATTTTTTTTAACAGCCCATGAATTTCGTCAAATGCACTGGGACCAAGTTGCCACAATGGAGGGAAATGATTCATCTTCTTCACAAAATGAAAACATACACTCCACAGACTTGGCTTGTTATATCCAGAGGAACGCTCCAAGTAAAAGTTACAATGATCTTCCTCATAGCCTATAAACTCTTTAAAAAGTGAGATCAAATATAAAGGTCTTGTGAGTGGACTGTTAAAGGTAGAGAAATAATCTAATGGTCATTGCAGGAATAAAATAATTTTGTTAGTGTTCCATGACTATGAAGGATAAACAAGGCCTTCAGCTCACAGCCCAGCCTGAATTCTCTTATCCTCTCAAAAATAGAATACAAGGTGTGATAGATTAGAAATAGCCAGAATGACTGGTGTTTGGTGTGAAATGATACAGTGTTTGAAAGACTTTGTGTAAAGAAAAGGGCATTTGAGAAAAACTGTGGTTTTGTTCCCTGAAAAGTTTCCATAATGTGAGGAATGTTTCCTTATTTCTCTATTGTACATCAACTGGCACCTTCATCTGGTGAAATCAAAACCTTTTTGAATCAAAATGCTTTTAAAAAGGGTCCAAAGATTTGCTTTTAAATCCACAAGGTGGAAAAAGAAAAGCAGCATAAACTGAGGAAATTCATCAAGTTGGACATGGAAAAACAATTTGTGGCTCCAGATTTACCATATGGAGGAGTAGAATCTAAAGTACAAATTCAGATGCATTTTGAAAGTCCAGTGAACAAGGAACAGCTGCTCCTGTTGAAAGTCATTATGAGAGCATGAGCATGATCTGTGGCTCATCTGTTATCAGATTTGCAGGAAATGTGGCTGGACTCTAACTAGGACTCCATTCAAAACTAAATCCCAAGGGGTTCATAGGGGATCATAGGGGATTCCATTAAAAAAGCAAGGCTTTTTTTCTACCTTTCAAAGAGGACATTTTTAAGACTAATGCCTTTAGTCCAAATCATGTGAACAAGACTTTAAAGTCTGTGTGTTTAATGCTGTTTTCCCTACTTATGCAGTAATCAGCAGACTCTACATTTTTACAGGGTGAAAGCATACCATTGTAAGGTGTAGACTGGCCCTGAAAGTAAATTAAAACAACTTTAAGTCAAATCTCTACATTAGCTGACACAGTGCCCTTGACAGCTTTGACCTTTCCTGAACTGAAATGAATTAATTGTAGATTTTCTCCAGATAAGTCTTATTTCGTAATTTGAAATTTTATACAGGTAGTGGCAGAGCATCTCACATTTACTTTTAAAATGTGTCCTAGCTTCTTCAAATATTGCATTATTTTCACTTAGCAACTGGATACTCTGTGGTTGTGCATTGCAGTGGGAGCTTATACATGTATTGTGGCTTTGATTTACTATTCCTTACCTCTGTAGGGGAAACACATACCTGTTGATTGAAACTGCCTACAAGTCTAGAGATTTAGAGGTCTAGAAATCAGTCACTGTAAAAGCAGCTAGCAGACGGAAAAACACTTTTTCTGTTTGTGTTGTTTCACAGCACTAAAATACTGGCTGAAGGAAGGCTATGACAGTGTGTTGTCTTTGGGGTTTTTGATGTAAGTGACCCATTTTGGTTACCCAAAACTTAATGAGCCATCTCCTCATTAGCTTGTTGTCATTGAGTTACAGATTGATGTCTGATGCCTGAGTAACAGATGGACGAAAGATCAATCCGCAGACAAAACAGTTTCTTAATAGTAGCTGTATTCCAGTAGACTCGTAGTACATAATGGACAATCCAGGGATTTTTTTTCAAATCCTAAGCTTTTTTTATTATTTAATTACATGCCACCCTTAGATTTTCAGCACTAGAGAACTCTGAATCCAGTAGTATTTCAGAAGACATGTGAAAGACATTCTCCAGCAGCAAAGGATTGATAAGACTAACATGTTGCATTTTCACCATTTTGAGAAATATTTATGGTCCACCTGCAAATGACACAAAGCAGAACTATGGAACGGACCTGTGTAGACCGCAGCGAGTTGGCTTTCTGTGTACACTGGACACAGACGAGCAGGAGCTGCCACAGCTCTGGCCTCTGGGGTTTCCTCGTTTGTAAGGTTCAGGACATTTCGATCCTGGCTCCTGTTGCATGTTGTTTTGCCTTGCATATTTGCTCACAGCCTGTGCCATTACTTTTGATATTCCTTGGCATAATTCTTCCCTTGCAGCCAAACATTTTGGCAACTACCTTGCTCTCAGTCCTCTCACTCTCACTGCTCTCACTCCTCTCTCTCCTCTCTCACCCTCACTGCTCTTTCTCCTCTCACCCTCACTGCTCTCACTCCTCTCTCCTCTCTCACCCTCACTGCTCTTTCTCCTCTCTCACCCTCACTGCTCTCACTCCTCTCTCTCCTCTCTCACCCTCACTGCTCTCACTCCTCTCTCACCCTCACTGCTCTCACTCCTCTCCCTCACTGCTCTCTCTCCTCTCTCACCCTCACTGCTCTCACTCCTCTCTCTCCTCTCTCACTGCTCTTTCTCCTCTCTCACCCTCACTGCTCTCACTCCTCTCACTCCTCTCTCACCCTTTGCTCCGGCCTATGCTGACATCTATATGGCCCATTGGGAAGCCACAGTATTCCCAAAATGTACACACAAACCTACACACTACTTCAGGTACCTTGATGACATCTGGGGAACCTGGACGCACGGCCCACAGGCCTTTCAAGAATTCATTAACACCCTCAACACACACCACAGGTCCATTAAACTCAAATACACCAAGCATGAAAACCACATAGACTTCCTAGACACCACCACATACAAGGGTTCCTCCTTCAACAACACAGGCAAACTGGACATCAAGGTATATTTCAAAGACACGGACACACACGGCTTACTGCACAAAGACAGCTTCCACCCAAAACATACTTTCAAAGGACTGGTAAAATCACAACTCCTACGCTTCCACAAAATCTGCACACAACAACAAGACTTTGAGGAAGCCAAACACATACTCTTCCAAGTTCTACGCCAGAGAGGATACACACGAAGTTTCCTCAAAAATGTGGCACAAACATTTCTAAACAGAAAAACACCTGATGACAGCAAAATAATACCCCTCATCACAACATATTCCCAACTCAGCGTAATAACTAACCAAAAACTAAAGTCTACATTCACCACGATATTAGAAAACACAAACCTACTGAGGGAACACAAAATCATATCTGCATATAGAAAAAACAAAAACCTACAGGATTACTTAGTCCAAAGCAAACTAAAACCGATACAAAACAGATCAAATACACCAAAAGCCAAACACTTCAAACAAAAAACAACCATCCAAAACAACAAAACCAAAGAAATCTTCCAGTTGCAAAGGGCACTCTCAGAAAACACCAATAACGCTGTCTATGGCATCCAGTGCAAAACGTGCGGGGTGACCTATGTGGGGGAAACAGGTAACTCCATCCGAACCCGACTGGCACAACACAGGTACAACATCCGGAACCAGCGGGAAAGGAAGACTCACCTGGTGGCACACTTCCTACAGCACGGGCTGGAAGCGCTGGAGGCCACAGGACTGGAGAGCAACCCCAACTGGACAGAGATGGAAAGAAAGAAAAAGGAAACGGAGTGGATCAAAAGACTTCATACTACCTTTCCACAAGGCCTGAACATCAGAAAATAAACTGGGAGGGTTTCAGTCGTTGGAAGGAGAGTGCAACACTCCTTGTCCCAGATGGTCCCTTCTTAGGGAAAATCTGGGAGAAAGAGCTTTGTTCCCCTCACCCTCACTGCTCTCACTCCTCTCTCTCCTCTCTCACCCTCACTGCTCTCACTCCTCTCTCTCCTCTCTCACCCTCACTGCTCTCACTCCTCTCCCTCACTGCTCTCTCTCCTCTCTCACCCTCACTGCTCTCACTCCTCTCTCTCCTCTTTCACCCTCACTGCTCTCACTCCTCTCTCCTCTCTCACCCTCACTGCTCTTTCTCCTCTCTCACCCTCACTGATCTCACTCCTCTTTCACCCTCACTGCTCTCACTCCTCTCTCACCCTCACTGATCTCACTCCTCTTTCACCCTCACTGCTCTCACTCCTCTCTCTCCTCTCTCACCCTCACTGCTCTCTCTCCTCTCTCACCCTCACTGCTCTCACTCCTCTCTCACCCTCACTGCTCTCACTCCTCTCTCACCCACACTGCTCTGATTCCTCTCTCACCCCTCTCACCCTCACTGCTCTCACTCCTCTCTCACTTACTGCTCTCACATGTGTGAAGTGTGTATAATCCCATTAATAGAAGATAATAGTTGTATAAACCTTTAAAAGGTGTGAAACACATCTGAAAGCAGCTGGGACAGCCCTGGCCTTTGGCTGTTGTACCACTGATGGTGGGGTCAGATTGGCTTGTTTTGTGCCATGACATTGCCGAACTGGCCCTCGCTCATTATCCAAGATAAACAGACAGAACCCTAGAAAGTGCTCCTGTTTATTTGTGGTCAAAGCATTTCCTGTGGACACTGGCGCTGTTTAATTTTCTCTTTTCCCAGCCAGACTGAATTCCCACCGACAGAGGCAACTGTTTCCCACAGTGCCTGACACGGGGAATAAATGCCCCTGGGGAGCAAAACCCTATTTTAATCTGTGAATCATTAAGGGGTCTCAGCAGCTTCTCTCTAGAAGGTTATTTATTATCCGTCTTGCTTTAGCACAGACATTTCTTCTAGGAGCAATTGGAGCCATGTAAGGGAAATCCCTTCTGTCCAGCCACACTAAACCATCTTTCTCATCCAGTAATGTAACCCTGAAGAGCCTCGTCAGCCTCTGTCTCACGAGCGGCCCTGGGGCCTGTCTCTTTGGGATACGAGGAGGCTCCATTCAAATTGACTGTCAGGAGACCCCAGTCACAGAGCTACTGAAAGGGACCCACCCTGCGTTTCAGATCTCACCTGCACTGTTTTCACACAGCTCTCATTGTCTCGTCACACGACCAGTCCTTCTCAGCTGCGGCACGCCAGTAGGTCAATGGCTCTGGTTACATTCCATTCTGGGCTTGTACCATCCGGCCCCCCTAAAGATCCCCATTAATCCATCTGGTGAAGCAGTTTTTTCACTGCTCCCTCTGATCTGCTGGGCAGGAGGGCAACAGGTGTAGAGTGGCTGTGTGACACAGGGGGGGCTGCACTTCAGTGGTGGATGAAGTGGGTCCCCTCCTATATGTAAAGAATGTTATAATGTCCTGGAATGGAATGTGCTATACACACAAAAGAATTATTAGTAAATTGTGTATTTAAATATTCAAATTAATGGCGTATTTCATGTAAATATCTGAAAAGACTCATTTGTACAGAATATCATTTGTGTTGTCCTATGATTTAATTTCTTGCTTCTTACACAACAATTCCTACTGACTAAATAGCCATTAAATAGGCTTGATCAGAGCTGCTATAAAGTCTGTCAATGAAGGTTAAACAAAGTGTATAAAGGTTCATGGATAAAGCTGTCATACAGACACAATTTCTTATCTCTGATAAATTCTTTCAGAAGTGTGGGTTGCTGTTAACGATTCGGCCATGTACCAGACAACAGCCAAAGCTAAAACCCTTAAGCAAGAATTCTGCTCAAATAATGTTCCAGCGCTGTCATCTCGTGCTTGTCCAGGCCACAGAAATGATCTGTAGATGCCGTATCTTCATTCGACTCTACTTTTTAAGTTCGTAACCAAAAACAAATATAAAAGTAAGCTTAGGAAAGAAAATAACCAGATTAATTCAGTAGTCTCGTAGGAACATATACCAGTAGACACCGTGTTCCTCTGGAAACCCTTCCAAATAGACCAGCTGCTGAGGTGGTTGCACACAAGTCCACAAATAGCTTCTGAACAATGGTGGAAGTACAGTAGGGTTCACAAGTCTTTGTTGTTTGAGCCCTGGCCTGGTCACAAGCCAGCTGCAACTGGGATTCCACATATTTGAAGGCACGGTGTTCAAATAGCTGGGTGAGTTCAACTGAGAGAACTGTTTCTCTAAGACAAGTATCTCTAAGACAGGGGACACAAGATCTGCTAACTGGAGACTAAAAGGAAATAAACATTGAAACAAATATGACAAACAACACTCTTTTACCCAGTACATACTACCAATCCTTTCAGGGCTTAAAACAACCATGTGCGTTTCCACTCCTCAAGTAGACCCACTTTGCTGGAGCTTGTGCCTGGAGGACAGTACTACTCAGTCACAGCACTATTCCTTCTTCAGCTCAGGAGGAAGAGAGAGAGATATCATGCCTATCCTCCGATATACTGAGTCTTCCTCATTGGACTGGCCATTCATTGCTTGGCTTGCTATTTCATTACTATATTTGAGAATCTTTCATACAGATCTTATGGTCTCCCACCATATCCTTTGAGTGGGAGTTCAGTTAGCTAAACTGGACAGATATCACCAATCTTCATGTCCAACAATTCAAACTGACTTCTAATTGAACTGAGCGGTGAACTGAATGCTCAGCAGCTATGAGCAACCCACTGGTATAATTGGTATCCCCCAACACATAATATTCTTTTAGAGGTCTTATAAATGCATTGCACGATTTAAACATAACTTCCTTTGTCTATAATTTTTTTAAGTATCCTAACATTTCATCTGCAGAGTGCTCCTCAGCATGTGAAACATAATAAGGCCTAAATTTGGAGAGTAAATGGCTCCCTTCAGATCCAGGGAGGTGGTATCAACAAGGCAGACTGCCAACACAGTGCCATTAGGAGAAGGCTCACATTGAATTTGGCTCATATTTCATAATCTGCAGAAGAGACAAAAAGGATGTTATTAATCAGAAAGGAGGGAAAAAAACATTTTACAAGTATTTTCTCACTGTGACTTTACTGTGGCTTGTGAAATTTTACAAGTATCTCTGGTGGCTCCAATCTGCTGTAAGCTATTTTTAAGCTCATTCACTGGGGTAAAACTGTTACGGTTCTGAGTCTTCATGTCTGAGCGCCTTTTTTCTTGGCAGCCATACAATATTATTAAAAGCAGGCAGAAGTCAAATGAGTGGCCGAGCTAAAGTCATTAGTGCCTGACTGACTCCTGAAGAGCCTACTCAGCTTCCTCTTTCAGTAAGGAAATAACCACGACAATCTCTCTCTTCAGCAATTTAACACTGAAAATAAAGCTGTCTTCTCCGTAGCCCTTCCCCTTAAATCTACTTTGAGGCTGTGACTACCAGAGAAACGCAGGTACAGCTTTCTTCATTTCAACTTTGCATCCCTCGTTAAATGAACTGATAATGGTCTGAGCCACGCTCTGGTAAGACAGAGAACGATTCAACCATCATCTACAGTCATAGATGATCGGTCATCTGCAGTCCTGTGAGATATCAAGTGAAAATGTTTTTTAAAGGTCTCTTCCCTGTGTCTGCAGGATATACAGGTTTTATGGTCAGTACGTACCATAAATGTATGCACAGTACGTAAAGGCCCCGAACCTAAATCTGAACCTAAATCTGAACTGCAATCTCAGGTACGCTTTCAACCACAGGGAGCAGTGCAGGCTGCAGTCCAATTTAGCGTCCAACCCGTTACACTGAAAGTCCCTTTGACGAGGGGGATTGTAAAAATATTAAGAATCACTGCAGTGTTGCTACTGAAACAGGCTTATTACAGGCAAATCATGTATGGCAACAATAAACTTGACCTTCTATGCCAGGGTATTTTGTTTTCACGAGCAGAATGAAAGAGTGCTCACTCTTCCTACAAATAGGAAGATCGTAGACATTTTTAATAATAAAATATGGTGCCATGGGCACCAGAATGGGACCCAGCTATGCCAACATTTTTGTCGGCTGGGTAGAAGAACGCTTCTTCGCTTCCTACACTGGCTATGTCCCTGACCTCTACAAACGATATATTGATGACTGCGTCGGTGCCGCCACATGCTCCAACGATCAGCTTGAGTTCTTCCTGCACCATTTCACCAACTTCCACCCATCCCTCAAATATACGATTAACATATCTTCCACTACTCTTCCGTTTCTAGACATCCACTTGTCTATCAATTACCCCCGACTGTCCACTTCAGTTTATTACAAACCCACGGATTCACACAGCTACCTCCTGTACAGCTCATTTCACCCCAACCACACTAAAAACTCTCTTCCTTTTTCACAGTTCCTTAGGTTACGACGATTATGCAGCGACGACATCGACTTCGAGAACCAAGCCCTCGAAATGTACTCATTTTTCATCAACAGAGGATATCCCAGCAGTGTGATTGACAGGGCCCTTGCCCGAGCCAAAAACACCCCCCGGACCATCAACCCGATCAGGAACTCCCGCCGCAACAACCGCATTCCTCTGGTGCTTCCTTACCACCCTAACACACTTCCTATCCCCAGGACCATTAACCACAACTTTTCCATCCTACAGGATGATCCCTCCATTGGGGCCCTCTTTTCTGATCGCCCTATCATCTCATATCGCCGACCACCTAATCTGCGTAACCTCCTTGTTCACAGCTCCCTTGACCGCCCTCAACAACCATCCACACCAGGCACTTTCCCTTGCAACAGAGCTCGCTGTATCACCTGCAAATACACAGCCACCACCACACTCATTCAAGGCCCCTCAGGACAATTCCGGATCACCCAGACAGCATCTTGTACCTCCAGCAACCTTATTTACTGTATCTCTTGCAGTAAATGCCCAGCCATCTACATTGGAGAAACAGGAAGGAGACTCGGAGACCGTTTCAGAGAACACGTCAGGGCTGTAAAGATTAAAGATCTCTCCAAGCCCATTGTTTCTCATTTCACCTCTGACGGCCACGACCACTCTAATCTCTCCGTCTGTGTTCTCAAAGACGGTTTTCCAAACTCATACATCAGAAAGACCACCGAAACTAAAATTATTCTGCAGCTAGGATCACACCTTCTCCCTTCCCTTAACGACAGACTACTGTTCTTTTAAATTTTCTCCATTCATTGGAAGTTTCATTTCACACCTCTCTGCACCCATTCTGACTTCACACCTCTTGATTGGCCTCTCTTTCTGTCCCCTGCTCCCGCCTCTCACTCCTCCTCCCTCCCAACCTTTGTTCTCCCGCTACTTTACCTTTGCCTACTGCCCTGTCTCTCTCACACCTGAAGAAGGCTCCACTGCCGAAACGTTGTGTTCTCTTTCTTCTTCTTTTTTTCAGCATGGAATAAACCTATTACTTGTTCCATTTTTAATAATATGCAACTTGTTTTTGTGTATGCGTTTACTCAGCGCCGTGTTTCTTAAGAATAATTTACACATTTCTGGTGGAATATCCTACTTTACTGTATGCACCACATTGGCTTGCGTGTATGAGTTGCAACACAAACATTCACAAAAACAAAACGTGCTGTGATTTGCAGTTTTTAACTTTAAAATATTCCGTTTTCCAAAGGCACAGGTGATCAAACCTTTGGAGGTAAAAAAAAGAATAATTTTGCAAAGCTAGGCGTTGCTCAGATTATTATTTTTATTTTAAAAACGCAGCCAAGACAGTGTTTGTCTTTATAAGAGAATGAAGGGAGTAAATATGTCATACGAGTCTGGTTTCAATCAAATTAAGACTCACTAAATGAAATTCTTTCAGCAAAAAAACGTCTGCAGACGATCGAGTGAGACTTTACGGCACACTGCCATCTAGTGCTCAGGATATATATTCATACGAGACTTCTGAGGTGCTCAATGGGTCCCACGGCTAAATCAGCCATAACCTCAGTTGCAGCATTACAATAGTTACGCTAAACAGCTGGGTTCCAGTCAAGATGGGGCCTGAGGGACTCATGAGGGGGTCATGCTGTGGAAAACCACGTTGTAACTTCCCAGGCTGCAGCCATCCTGAGAGTTGAAATCCATCATGTCCAAGAGTATTAACGCACAGCATTCAGCCATACCGCCCCAAGAAATGCCCCCCTTGAAAACCTGCCCTTTCCTGCACGAATGCTACTGCGCTACAGCAATGATCTCTCCTCGTCCTCACACTCTACTGCAGGAGTCCTGACCAGCCAAGACGGGACTGAATGAGAATAAGAGCAGAGTGCACAACAACACAGCATCTCAAGAGGGTTCATGATGAGAGCATCTCGCATACAGTATATCCCTACCCGCGTCAGGCTTTTTTCATTCCCAGAAAGAGGCCGTCACCCCTCTCATGGGGAAGGCAGCTATCTTTACATCAGCCTTCAGTCAAATCCCGCATCCATTTTTTGCCATTCCCCACGCAAAACGAGTCTCTCTGTCTCTGCAAAGTGAAGGGAGACAGTTGCTTGGCTGCGCCGTACGATAACAGGAAGTCCAAGACACAGTCACAGGGGCCCAATCCAGATTGACAGCACAGCCGAGCTGTTCAGAGAAACTGCCCAATACGGGCAGCCTCCCAGGAGCTGGTTTTATATGGGCATAAAGCCTAATGCGTCCACATCTATCTCGTTAAAAGGAATTCTAATGACAGGAAAGCACGTCCTTTCTTTTGGGAACTCATTTACATACCAACCAAGAACGAACAGCGAAAAACCTCCCATCCCAAATGTGTCTTATACTTGACTCCAGATGTCACAGAAATTAGGAAACGACACAGTCAATTCCTTATTCAGCGGGATCAATATTTTCATGTACGTTTTTTCCGCTAAGTTATAGTGAGACACATTAAATGGTTTGCATTGGAGGGGAGCTGATGACAACCCTTTCCGTTTCTAGAAAAAACCTTCGCCGGCAAAAACACTCCTAGAAAGAACCAGAAAAAACAGTCGAAAGCTTGAACCAGATCATTAGAAAGGGACGCCTAATCCAACAATAACCCGGGAAGAGAAAAACTCATTAGCTACACTGTCCTTTCAGTGGGATAGTAAAAATGACCGAGGAAGAGCTCGAGTGTTAAATCATAACCACCAAATCTGTTAGTTGTCCAGGAAGCCGTCCGAGCTCAGGAGATACAGGTGTGGAGGAGAGAGAGAATCACCCATTCTTCTGGGGTCTTGTGTTTTACAGAAAGCTCCACTGCCCTTAAAGGCTTGTGAAGCATAATCTGGCCTAACTAGAAAGTAAACGGTTTGTATTTTAACACACATTTGTGTATTCATTTAAGCACCTACATTTTCACTGGGGCAGTCCAAGGAAAGTGCCTTGATCCAGAATGCTTCAGCAATGTTCAATATTTGAAATTAAAATGAACCAAAACGGAGAAACCAATAATAAAAACTATAAAATTTATTTTTGCTACAATGTTTTGCAATCAGTTTTTTTTGTTATGTTTTTACACTTTGGTCATTCCAGGTTCCTGTAAATAAGGTATCAGTGCAGAGTTTTGAAAATCCTCCGGGAAGCAGAACGCAATACAGTAGATTGGATTTAAAATAATCTTCAGGTCACTCTATGTAGGTCGGTAGCGTTGTCACCCACCTGGTATCATTTTAAAGGATTTAGCACGTCATCGGACGGGATTCTAAACCGGGCCCGCATGCGAAGTGCTGAAACTCACCTCTACAGCTTAATTCATCTCCCGTTCATTTTGGGATTATTAAAATCCTTTTTTTAATTTTCCATCGGCGTTTTCTTCCCATTGTTACAAGGCTGAAACATCAAGCCCTCTGTGGTTCTGGGTTGGGTCCCAACTCTGGTGGGAGTCCTTTGGGAAATAACCGATTAAAATTATGAGATATCGGAGATCCGCTGGCTAATACGGCTACACAAGCAAGAAATCGAACTCCAGAGTGTTTCTTTCTCGGCTCAACATGGTAAGAAAAACATTGCTTTTTTGAAGTCGTTAAATGAGAATTGTTTTATTCAAGGTGTATCTATATACTGTATATAATTTTTTTTAAATAATTGACGTCATATTTGCTCAATTCTATCTCTCTTAATAAAGGCATGAAATATTCTGTAAGCATGAAGTACGTTTATCATAGTTCAGCTTCTTTTGTAATGTATTAGTTGACACGTGACATTTTAGCTGAAATACCTGGGTTCATTGCTTAATTATTGGATGATGGTAAATTGTGAACTCAACTTTTGCCTTAGTTGGACTTAATTGTTTTCAATACGTAATTTCAAGAGCATGCACTACTTCCAAATGGGAAATAAAACGGTAAATGTTTATGCTCTCCGTCAGAATATATATGCAACTTGCAGATCAAAAAGTATTATACTAGCATAAACTGTGCTGGAAATATGGCTTCTTATTCCCATATTTAGATTAACCAGCGGCAGATTAATGCGTCTGGTTACAGTCTAATAATAATTTCCAGAAATGAATCCAGTTAGTTTCGGGCCATTTTTGGGGTTTGGGTAAAAGCAAGTTGTCAGTGAAGAGATTAAGAGAATACTTCATTCTGTATTAAAAAGTTGTGCAAAACGTAATCAAAGGATCTCCACGTGCGTTTTGGTCCTTCGATGTCTCCTATAAGACTGGCACATTTAAGTAATATGCAAAAACCCTCAATTTAACAGCCCTGTTTCTAGCTGAAGGACTAGTCAGGTCACGCCCAGTGCAATTCGCTTAAACGTATGCAGGAGATCTAGTAAACAGGAAGAAACTGAAACTACGAACAAGTTAAAAACTAAGAAGGTGGTGGGAAATGCTTACAGTTTTCTAAGTTTGCACTTGATTGTCTTTAAAGACAATTGTCTTGCTCAGTTGAATGGCTATTTTAAGATCATATCTGGAGATTAACTGCATAACAGCGCAGAAAAAAAGTGAAGAACCTTTGGACTTTTAAAATGTATACCTCGTACCCTAATTAAAGGTGATGGTTTAATGTAACACTCAAACTTTACTGCAGTGCAAGAACGGTTTTCTAACGGCGGTTCTCAACATTAAACCACAAATCCTAAAATCTGCTAATTGTTCCGTTTTGACCCTTACGGATGAGGATCTACAGTAGCTGATCAGGCTAGACCGCGGACCACGGTACTTTGGCTAAGAGACCCTTCCTCCTGAGCAATACTCTTCAGATTCTTCATTAAAGGGCTCGAGATCCTCTTCTCGTATACTCCTTCCTACGTTCTGCGTGCATTTCCTTTTTGCTGAGAATCTGGACAGCGGGTTAATGGAATAATCTAAGAATAAGGCTATCCCTCAGGTGAGGTGACATACGTTTACCAATACAAAAGCAAAAAAGAAGTTCGCCCACTGCTTTTTTAAAGCTGCAAGTGTTAAAGAGTTTTTCTGGTTGGGAGTACACACTTTAAGTGACCTGTGTATTGTACTTTTAACAAACGGTGTACTAAAGTAAATACGTTAAAAGTATTACTACGGCCTTTCCAGAATTCAAATAGCACTCTATAAAAAAAGTTTGGAGAGTGTTTGGCATCTTAAAATATACTGTATTATTATATATAAGGATGTAAATATATAATAGATGTCCTTGACAAATTTATACTATAAGTACTGCCTCAGCTGGTATTATATAACACTGGAATAATGTCAAGGTAGCTGTCCAAGAAACAGTCACCCTCAAAGGTGACCACCACAGACAATAATGACCACTTGTGGTTGGGTCTAGCATGCCTAGCACACATGATGGCAGCACTTCTGCCTTGTAGCCTGATGCTGTTGGATCCCTGGGCCTGGGCCTGGTCAGTAAGAGTTCTCACAGCAGCCGCCTGCTTGTGTTGGTGGACCAATAGGTGGCGCTCTTCCCCTGGTTCAGAATTTCCAAGAATAAGGGAACGTTGTGCTCTGGAAGGTGTTGTGATTTCGATGAGATGCCAGGATCTTTAACTACTTTATTAAAAAAAAGTCACTGGTCATAATAATAGGGGTGTAAACCCTGGTGTCCTGTCTAAATTTAATTCTGATCTTGTACAGTCTGGTCTCCCTAAAGTCCCCCTTTAATTCACACTAGTGAAGCAATTTCTCATCCCCCTGCTATGCAGAAGAGCTACTGGTGCATAATGGCTGTGACACCCAGATGGAGCTGCACATCAGCAGAGGTTGAAGTGGCTTTCTATATATAAAGCTCTTTGGAATGAAAAAGTGCTTAATAAATGTATTTGGTGATTAATTCTTCTTTTTAAATAATATATCTTTCTGACGAATTGGAGACAGAAATTCAAGTACACTCTTGAAAAAATGTTTCAAAGACACTTTTCAAATGTAAATCTGTTGCCTCCTTCCACTCAGGTCAAACACGATTTGAATGTCGGCCCATTCCTGGACCAATCAAACTTTCAGATTTCCTTTTGTTAACCAGTTGCTTTAAGGCCGGTTACAGAGCACGTCTCTGGGGCTGACGTGGTCCTCAGCCTGTTTGCTTGGCAGAAGCAAGTTTTGGGTTTCTTTTGTACCAGTTTTTATTAAGTTAACTTGGTCTTTCGCTGCCAACTGAAGGATATGTGTAAAACCTGAAAGACTGAGTTTGTAGAGGAATGGGGCAGGAGACAAGATGTGTCTCCTCCTTCAGTAGACGCATCTTGATGAATTCAACATTTACCTGTTAAACGTTCCAGCACCTCCTGGTCCTTCTAAACAAAACAAGCCACTACTTACAACTCTTTAAGAGCAGAATTATATTAAATAGGTTCCTAAAAAGGAAGACCATTGGCTTATCTTGCTCTTTCTGCGCAAATCCTGTACTTGGTGCACCTTCATTTTCATCAGCGTACAATTCTGCTTTTTTCTTGACTTCCTTGTAGTGTGAGAACAGTGCGTTGTCAGAGGGAGAAAATGGCAAAGACCAAATTCTCTCCATTGCATCACAGATACTTCTGGAAAAAAACAACCCAACTGCATGCATGCATTTCAAAATGCAGCCAAAGAAGGATTTATTAGATCAGAACATTGCAAACAGCCTGGTTTATTGGTGGTAGTACTGAGACTGCTCACTTCCTGAATGGTTTCAGCATGGCAGGGCTCAAAACAGTGCTCTGCAGCCCCTGTGACAAGGGGGCTATGCTTCTTTATAGAAGGCAGGCTTACCCTTCCAGTGACAGGGTGACACTAGAGCCATGCAAAGGAGCAAAAGAATCATGCAGTCAGGAGGCACAACAGATCAAAAAACAAGTGACTGAGCTAGAAAATAAAGCATGTGAAACTAAATATTGTGTGAACCTAGACACAGTGAGCATCACATCGACCTGGGTTTACTCACACAATATTGATGTGGAAGATTCTGAAAAGAGGGAGAGAATATCAAAACTTTGTTTTAAACCCATTCTTTCTGAAAAGGAAGCACAACAGTGTAGAACAGCGGTTAGGGCTCTGCGCTCTCACCTGGAAGGTGGGTGGTCCAAATTCCTGGTAAGACACGGGTGCTTTGCACCCCTCAGTGAGGTACATCACCCAAATTTCTCCAGTAAAATACCCATCTCTATAAATGGGTGCTCATGGGAGTCACTTTGGATTAAAAGCATTCACACAAACAAGTTAGAATACCCAGGCACTTCTAAATAATGTTTTATCTCTATTTACGCGTGGGTGTTTTAAATTGTCAAGACCTGTATTGCTTTGGTAAGTGCCAAGAATTCTTCACAGGCACTCATTCCCTGACTGGACATGTTATTGACTACTGCCAAGAATGGGCAGCTTGAATAAATGTTTGTTAAAATTCGGACACATCTCTGAAGTGTTCCTTTCCAGCTTGACTTCCTTCAGACGCTGCAGAGTCTCGTTAAATCATTTCGTAGTTTAGCATGAACAGGGGAAAGTCAAGCAGACTGTAAACAGATATGTGACTGAGATATAGCCGACTGCACAGAGAGGGATGCTGCTTTTATTGCACTGTGTTGTGCCCCCAGTTTCTGAGTTTCTGTAGCAGTGTAGTAGACTGCAGTCTGGGCCGACTTTGGGCTTTGGAACAGGACATTCCAAAATCATTTTTAATGATCAAGGAAGCAGATTCTCATACAATAGTCTTGCTGCAAGCGTGATTGGTTAAAAACATGAACAGAGAGGGTTCAATGCTCAGTGTGGAAAGTGCAGTACTTTTGTTTGGCTGAGATTCTGCTCTTAATGGTTTCTAATACGCTGTCTCCTCTGCGTGGAAGTAGGAAGTTTGTGTTGCTTTTCTATTCTCTTGGTGTTTTGTTGGTTTGCAATGCTGCAATAGTGAGAGTCAGTTTCCCCAGCCAAACCTGTGTATATTGTACAACCGGATATTATGGGGTGATTTATTTACGCAGGCGCAATAAAATTAATATACTTTCATCATGATGATAGGTATGTTATTAGTTTTTTTGTATGCTGCTGTACCCAGCTGCCTTGTAGTATAAATGGTGTTGGAGCAGAAGTGAATTAACACATCCCAGCATCAGTCCTCCAAGTGAAATGTCCTTCATTGGTTGGCTTCTGATCATATCGGTGTCTGGAATTTTCTTAAGTAGGAGAACACTACAGGGAGTGTACCATTCCTCCAGTTAACTTTATTACTATTACTGTGTTACTGCATCATTATCCCTATGTGGCTGTTCTTAATAGTTGTGATTTCAGACTAATTACTAAGAGAATACCATCTGCCCTTCCTGTGGGTTTTGAAGTTGTAAGGTTTAGGTCTCTTCCAGTCTAGGAGTCTACCCTTGATTGAGAACTTGGGGACGTGCACGAGACACACAGATGCTGAATCCTGGAGGAGCTCGGTAGCCTGGAATTTACATTGTTGAATTTGAATATTGAAAGAATAAATTAATTTTCAGATTGTTGGTTCTGGAGAAACCAGACTTGGTTACCTCATTACCCATGAGAAGGAAAACATTTGGCTAGATAAGTTGGTATTGACGTGGGTGTAGTACTTTCACTGTAATGTTTTGATTACAAGCGTTCTGTCCTGCTGTATCAGGGGTCAGATGTTCTGGCTTAGAGCTTAAGTCGTTGTGTTGCCCTCTGTAGCTATGGAAGCTTCCCCATGTGCAACAAATATTAAGCTTTAAGACATAGAGGCCAGCTTCATATTTAGAGAGATAGAGAGACTTGGAAAACCTTTCTGTAACCTCTGCATTGTTGCGAAACTTATCCTTGGACTAATCCCAGAAGGATTAAGAGTAAACAAGTAATGGGCTGTGGTTTAGAAATGAACTCGATACAGGATTTGGTGAGGATACAATAAATACATGATCCTGGGAAGACTTCTTACCCAGCCTTAATGCTTAAGAAGGGATAATAGTTCAGTTTCATAGAACTGAACTATGTTCTTCTGTCCCCTTAATCACATCCTCAGCATCATTGCATTATCGTTACTATTATTAGTTGCAGCAAAGATATTGGTATTATTCTTAAAAGCAATTACATGAATTTTATGAAATGTTTAATTTTTAATATTATATTCTGCTGTTTTCTAATTTTGGCCATTGTTTATTTATGTCACTTGCTGCACTAATCCCTGTAATGCACAGTGAAGATAAAGACCTGTGTGCTGACATTCTGACGCTCTCATTATTCAACATGCCGGATGCTCCACAGCTCCCTACTGGAGAGTGAATCCGGATTGGAGGAGCTGCACAGCTCTTGCTGACAGGCCTGCAAACTGGGAGGAACCTGAAGTCACTGGTTCAGGTCAAGCTGAGGAGTCCCTGGCAGCTTGATCAGTGATCAGGCCAACTGGCTTGGGAATAAGACACAACCTAGACTCAAGCCAGTGATGTCAGGGGTGTAGTACTGTTATACATACTAATTAAGCCAGTAGGTAGGTAGGTTCCTTTTCAGGCCGTAAAGGCCCATGGGGGAATGGGGGGCAAGGGCCACCATTTTTCTCAACCATCCAACACTGGAGGTGGAGGTGATGTGGTCATCATCACGCTCCGGCTGGCCTATTACACCAGGAGGGATTAACCTCCGGTACTCATTTGGAAAGCAGGCTGGGTGGACCTGGGAGCCCTCTGGAAGGAATTAGAGCAAGCTACATCACTTGCCCCTATCTGGGATTGAACCCAGGACCCTTGCCATCTGAGCTACCACGGCTCCACTTATTAAGCTAGCAGGGATCTCTAATTATTTGCAGATTCATTCCTCATCTAACATGCTCCGAGCTCCGCTGTGCCCAACAGGAGAGTTAATGCCAACTGGAGGAGTTCACTGACATCACAGCAGAGCCATGGCTGACTAATAAGAGCCCTACCCCAGCGGTGCTCTGCCAATTGTGTGCTCCTACTTTGGGAACCCTGGGCGCAGGTGGTTAGCGACTTAGGCCCGAACGCGCAATGTCTGGATTTTGAGTGAGTGCTTTTAATAATCGTGCCATTTAGGAGCTCTCAGGATCCCCACTGTTCATACAGTTTCCTATACAGTAGCTGATACTGTAACTTGCAAGTGTTACAATAAGAAAGGTACAATGCATTAGAAAAATCATATACTGTCTTTAAAGTTCTGTAGAATACATTGTACAGTAGTTCACAGAGCAAGAAATTCCAGTAAATGGGATTTAACATGATTACATAAAAGCTCATACTGAATAGCAGTAGACTATAGTTAGTAGATATGAGGCAGGAGATGATTATAAGATCTACAGTTGAATACCTCATTTATCTGTTGAATGTTACACCCCAAGCAAACTTAACAAGGAATAGTTAGTTATCTTCTCCCAGCTGCTTAATTATAAAGACCAACTGGAATCAAAATATCACCAAGATCCTTAACTTCAGTACAAGTCTGAATTGCGTTGCAATCAATGAACAGTTTTCACTTTTGCGGAACCGATATGGTGAAGCAGCATCACCTCAGTCTTCTCAGAGTTCGACTGGAGACAATACTGTTGCATCCAGATCTTGGCGTTAACCAAACAGGGTGGATCTGGCTGACCCCATGTCAGACCCTGGGTGTCTCTGGTTTCCTCCCACAGTCCAAAGACATACTGGTAGGTCAGTTGGCTTCTGGGAAAACTGACCCTGGTATACCCTGCCTTGTGCCTGTTGCTGGCTCCCCTGTGACCCTGAACTGAAATAACTGGTTAGAAAATGGAAGAATGGACTAATTAGTATTTCTGCAAAATTTGAATAGGAAGGTTCAACATTTCATACTCTGTGTGTAAACCTCATTTTTCTGTGAACTCTAATGCGTGGGCATCTTTGGGATGGTCATTTGGAGATGTTTAACTGACTGGTTGCTTGTTTAACGGGTTTGTATTTCCTCTCAGTAACAGTGTGCAATAATGTGGCAAAAATGAAAATGCAACGATAAGCTACCAGGGGCCTGCTTAGGGACACTGAAATGTTAAATACTATCCCATTTTGAGAGCTGGTGATATTTAATTTGAATCAGATTTCAAATTATATTAGGGGGATTCAGATTTAGAGGGATTCAGACATAATCCTACAGATTCTGCTATAGATCACTGGCTCCTCAGTCAAGCACAGACACCAAATATCTGAACATGTAGTTCCTCTCATACTGAGCAAGACTACTATTGCAACAACTTAAATGCAGGACTTAAAAGCTGCAGAGTATATCCAGATCCTAAAGAGCTGGTTAGAGCTGGTTTTAATTCATTCTGAGTGTGTCAGAAAGTATTTACCAAGATAGGCCTTTCTCTGAGCAAACTAGAGAATCTTTGAAGTGCATGTGACCAGCTTGTGGTGTGGGATGCACCCCAGCAGTCTGACAGAGAGAAATGAGGGTCACGGCCATGTCATGCTTCTGTGTTTCTGGCCGCTCTTGTCAGTAAACACCCTGATTTGATCTTGTCTGTGCATTTTCCAGGACGTTGGAGCTGCTGGGGAAACAACCTTTGAAGGGAAGTGAGTCACATGTGAAACGGTCTGCAATGCTGCAGCAGCTTTGTCTGTTCCACAGTTTGCTGCAGAAATGGACAAGGAGAATACCGACAGCGACTGAGCTGAAGTACCCGAGATTTCCACCCCCCTCCTCAGACACGTTACTGTTCTGCATCCTGTTGGCTATTCTCTGCCTCCCGTGTAGGACTCAGGCAGCTGTCTATAAGGTTGGGGTGGTGGGACCTTGGTCATGCGATCCTGTCTTTGCGAAAGCTTTTCCAGGTGTGGCAGCTAAATTAGCTGTGGATCGGATCAACAGGGACACCTCTTTAAACTTAGGGTACACTTTTGAGTATGTCATACTCAATGAAGACTGCCAAACATCCAAGGCCTTGACTGGATTTCTTGGGTACTATAGACTGGTCTCAGGCTTTATTGGGCCCACAAATCCTGGCTACTGTGATGCTGCTTCCCTCCTGGGCAAAAACTGGAACAAAGCCATCTTCTCATGGGCCTGTGTCAACTATGAGCTGGATGATTCACGCAGTTACCCCACCTTTGCCAGGACCTTACCCTCCCCAACCAGAGTCCTCCTCAACTTTATGAAACACTTCCGGTGGGCTCATGTTGGCATTATATCTTCGGAAGAGGACATCTGGGTGGACACAGCCAGCAAGGTAGCCAACGCCCTACGAAACCATGGGCTTCCTGTGGGCATTGTCATCACCATGGGCCGCGACACGGCAAGTGTCCGAGAAACCCTGGCCCAAGTTAAGAAGGTGGACGACCTACGCAGTAAGTGACAACAGCTTTTTCGGTTTATATTTTACTCCCTTTTTTAAAAATATATATACCCCGCCCAATTGAGACTAGCCTGTTCTCTGTTTTTGATGTCTGGATTTTAACCCTGTGGCCGCACACGGGGAAGAAAAAGGAAATGTGAGCAGGCTCTTCTCTCTCGGCCACCTTCTAGCCACTTGTCTTTTATCACGTACGGTAACTGGCAGCACAGCCCCGTATCCTCATTGTCAGAGCCATGAGCCTGCAAGCCTGCAAGGAGGCTGTAGGGGTTGATGAGAGCGCTCTGGTCAACAAATCCCACTCTACCCTAAGTGGTTTGGGGTATCCTAGTCACAGTCGGCTAGTGACATGACCCAGTCTCGAACCCATGATCACAGAGCACAACTGTACTTGGGCAAGAGTTTTTACTGGTTAACCCACTTGAGCAGCCCCTATTTGTCATCCATTTAGACTTAATCATATTTTTAGTTTTGTTGCAAGGTAACATTACGGTAAAAGACATCAGCCTTGCATTTTTCTTGCACAGTTTTTCATGACCATTAAAATGCAAAGATGCCTCACAAGTGGTTGAGCCCTATAGCCCAGCTGTTGGGGTCTGTCTTGGTGTCCAACAGAGATCTGGAGTTTTCACTCGACTGGCATGGCTGTGACATAATAGAGTGGGCATCAGTCAAGCTGTCGTTAATTCTGCTATGGGCATTGTGGGGTCGGCAATGTGACATTGTGGTTCATCGTGGAAGTGGCACTGTAGCTGTAAAGCCAGGAGGATTAACAACTAGTGATTTCATATCAAGAAGGTATGATAGAAAACAACAGTTCCAATGCCAGTTTTTGACAAAAGCAGCATAAGCGTTTATATGCAGAGAAATCTGTAACATGTTATAAAAATAATTCTAAATTTCAACACTTTCAAACTTGGATTAATCTTGGATTAATCACAGGACCAAAAGATTACCTATAGTACATAATCTTTAAGCAGAGTAGAGCTGTCATCAGTTTGTCAAAAGAAAGTACAATAACAAAACTATTTGAATTACTTTTGTCATCACAGGTATCCCTGATTTAACTGAGGTAATTGCATTAATGTAATGAATAATTCAAACATACATACTCATGGGTGAGCCAGTGCTTGTAAAATCATAGTAAGGGTTACAGTATCAGCCTGAACCAGTCTTTGTAGGAGCTGAGTCACTAAGAAAGAAGGGATCAAAGGTGCTTCTTTGTTTTAGACTGCAGGCCATTTTCATAGGTGATACAAATAAAGAAACATAGTACTGAGCTGCCTCTGAAGGTGACAGGGAAGATGTGATGCAACAGAGCTTTGGAGTGATTAGCTGGAGCACTTGATAAAGTAGTGCAGCTTACACAGGTAATACAACAGACAAGCACATTTAACAATAGGAGTTAGGGTATCATGGCTTCCACACTGTGCTTTCAAAAACCACACATTCACACAAGAATGTGATTCAAAAGATAGAATGTATCATGGCTTTGATTTTGGTCATGGTCACCAGCTTGCTTTTGAAGGTCCGTTTTACCAATCCCCGAAGACAAGAGATAAGCCGCCACAGAGCCCGAAGGGGATGACAGCTCGGTGTGGCTGATCGTCTTCACTGGGCCCCCCAGTCTGACAGTGAAGGCCGCAGCCAGGTTCCCCGTGTGTCGTTTCTCTCCCTTGGCAGTGGTGATCATGTGTATGCACTCGGCGCTGATTGGAGGCAAGGCGCAGAAGCAGCTCCTCGAAGTGGCTCACGACATGCACATGACCGAGGGCTCCATAGTGTTCGTGCCGTACGACACCCTGCTGTACAGCCTCCCCTACAGAGACGTGCTGTACCCCGCGCTGCGCAACAACAGCAAGCTGCGCCAGGCCTACGACGCGGTGCTCACGATCACCGTGGAGTCCGAGGAGGGCTCCTTCTATCAGGCCTATCAGGAGGCCATAGACAAAGGCGAGCTGCATCCTCAGCCTAAACCACAGCAGGTAGGCCTCAACATCGCCCCGCTGGGGCTGCAGTTTCGGGTTGCCCACTTCAGGTTCAAAGGGTAGAAAACCAGTCATCTAAAATATACTGTGTATCTGGAAACTCGCTATTTAAAGGGGACCTGCATCTCTATTTTTATATTTGGGGGTTAGAAAGAATTGGCATTAATGAGTGCGTGTCACACCCCAGTAACAGTAAAATGTACACAGTCACTTGTAAAACCTCCAATTTACTTCACAAAATAGACAACTTTTCCAGGTATGTGCAGCACCATATTCTGCAATTCAGAACAAGGCAATAAAACATCTGGTGGCGTGATGCGGCCCTATTACATTGTAAACAAACAGGCTCATGAATACGTATCTTTTAATCCAACAGAAATATTGCTTTTGATTTTGAGATGGTTTTGCTGTCAAATACTACTTGTTAACTCTGGATGCAGATCACATTGGAACATTACTGCAGTGAAATGTTTGCTGCACAGCCTGTATTTATTTGCTCGTACATCGCATTACATTAGTTGTTACAGTGACTAGTGAGCAGGAAGGGCCACTTCATGTCGCAGTTCGTGGGAACTCCCGCTCTCACCCGAGGAGAGACCAGGGGTTTGCTACAATATGGAGATTTACAGTACTTTCTCAAAATTCATGATTTTGCGCTGAATTCTAAATTTGTAAAAATTTTCTATAATGTCTATGAATTTTGTCAAAGTTTAAGTGACAACAAGTGGTGCTCACTGAGGAGTTTAGCTCAGTTTTCCTTGTTTGTGCCCTTTCCATCCTCTTGAACTAGCAAGGATGTTTTTCCTCTTTTAGTTTCAAAATAGACCCAAAAGAATGAAAATGTTGAGGGGGATATGCTTTTTGAAATACTTTTCTAAAAAGTTAATTAAGTTCTGAAAAAAGTTCAATTAAGACAAAGCCTATTAGAAGAAACTAAAGAATTGATTATTTGACTCTTTTTGTCAAAACCATTTTTTAAAACTTTACTCCCTGGGAACTTCTGATAACTTAATTTGAAAAAAAAATCACTAAATTGTGGCCTCACTTGCGGCTAAGGCCTTAAAGACGTTCACTCAAGCGAGATTCAGGCATCGCAGGTTCAATAGGTTATGTCACTAGCTGACTGTGACTGGGATTCTTCGCACGGTTGTGCTCAATGGGCTGAGCGCCATTGACGGTAGGGTGGGGCTTTGCCAGTTAGAGTTCTCTTGGTTGTCAGCTACAGAGCGCCCCCTGTGGCCTCGTTGGTGCCTTTAGGGTCGCAGTAATGTCAGTGAGGGATGCACCTCTGATCCAATCGACACTTCACCTCTGAGACATTAAAAACACACCTCTGGTGATTCCAACATCAACAAATTGGCGATCTGAAAGAAAAAAATATAACTAATATGTAAATCTATCTAGTGACATTGTAGGTATATAAAAGAACATTTTATTTTGGAAAATTGCATGTAGTTTCACATCGGAAAATAGTCGTTTTGCACTGGGGCAATGAAACATTGATATATAATACGTCCTATTTGTGTGGTCAACAGGTGTCACCGCTCTTTGCCACAATATACAACGCCATCTTCTTCATGGCCCACGCCATGCAGCAGATCCGGGATGCCGGCGCCTGGCCGTCTGGTGGGAACCTGGCGCGCCACTCCCGTAACCTGGTCTTCCACGGCTTCAACCAGAGGATTCGCACCAACGGCACTGGGGCTGGCTTTGTCAACTATGTCATCCTGGACACCGACGGCAGGTCGCGCGACATCTACAGCACCCACCTGATCGACATGGAGACCGACATAGTGCGCTTCCTGGGGCAAAGCATCCACTTCCCACAGGGGGTATCCCCCAAGACTGACTCGGGGTGCTGGTTTGCCCATGGGAAGATCTGCACTGGAGGTATGGCAACATCATGCTTTGGTACTTGTGGTTTCCCAGCAGCAGGTGTCAGTTTGTCAGTAGGGCTGTTTCTTGTTTGGTAGCGTAGCAAAGCCACCAGGCTTCAGATATCATATACGTGGTGTCTGTGTTCAATTATAATAGGGATTCAAAGCTTGAGAACATGAATCCATCTTAAAGCCGTGAGAGAAAAATGACAATGCATTTGCACCTGGGTCAGAATTTTTCTTTTTACCCAGAAAATATTATTTCCTTGAATCTCTGTTTAAAATTCTTCCAACTCCCCTGGAAAAAAACAACAACCTTGTGCATCATTTTCCATAGGCTAAACTGTGAAAAGGCAAATCCTCTATGTTCTCAAGGAAGGCCTTTCAAGGTGGAGCTGTGTTTCAAAGACCCAAGTGTCTGGGTCACTGTGTGTGTTTTCAGTTACACTTTGTTGTGTGGCTTTCGCTGTCATTTTGCCTTTTTTTTTTCTTGGCTTCAGGTGTCGATCCAGTCTTTGCTTTATTGGTTTTCCTGTCTGTCTTCCTCACCATTCTGTGCATTGTGGGGCTTTCTTATTTGATAAGGTACAGCATACAGCACCGCATTTTTCAAGGTTTCAGCGGAGCTCCTGGTCTGCCACAGTTCTGTTTTCATGTGTGGATGATTTTAATCGGCATGACTGACTACAGAAATTGTTCCCATCAAGATGCACCAGAGAAATTAGGGAGGTACACACTTTGTCTCAGAAACCAGCTTATCCTGGTTTCTAGGTTTGAAGCAATCAGAGAGCAGGACACCAGTCCATCACAGTCCTTCCTCCAGCGAAGGCTGGTCCCCATTTATACAGTGCATATCAGGGTGGACTGGAGCAACTGCATAAACTACCTCACAGAAGGGACAACAACAGTGTCTGGAGCAGAGGGTACCAAGT
This sequence comes from Atractosteus spatula, assembly GCF_055471065.1. Lineage (NCBI taxonomy): Eukaryota > Metazoa > Chordata > Actinopteri > Semionotiformes > Lepisosteidae > Atractosteus > Atractosteus spatula. The sequence goes on along the minus strand of NC_142714.1, from coordinate 41,997,682 downwards.
GTTATTTTTTAAAACGTACCCTCTTCTAAAGCAGCCTCTCACACCTTTTTTTCATAAAAATGGTATTAATTCAGTTTTAATTAGCAGGTTTACAAGATATCCTAATAATTAGGTGAAAATATTTAAGCAATGAGAAAATAACTATTTCTTTAAGAAATGTTTGACAGAGCTCCCCTCACGGTTATAGGGGTTCTCCCTATTTTTTTAAACAGTAGTTTTTTATCATTTGCGTTTTTATTAGTTTGGCGTTTAAATGATTTGCTGCAGTTTCAATAGTAATACTTTCAGATGAAGGAAGCATTAAACTGCTCTATCTGATTGAAATAAGAGTTGATTTGATATGTAGCATTATCCTATCAATAGGAAAAATTACAGATTTATTGACCCCAGTGGAAAAAACGTCTTCATTTCTAGGTTCCTTTTTTGGTATTTAAGATTTTTTTTAGTTGATAAAGTAAGGAATATTAAAATAAATGGAATCACCGTCACTTGTTCCCTAAGGTATATCTTTGTGCATGGAAGGCACATGATGGTTGAAACCTTGAAGTAATGGGCTGTTATGGGTTTTTCTGATTTTTTTTGTTTCAAGTTCCTTTCTCTTCCTATAATCTATTTGCTGTTGGCTGTTTGAGACTTTAATCGTTGTGTTTAACATTTTGAAGATTTTTTTTGATTGTGCTCTTTGTGTGTCACTGTACAAAAGCTTGAGACACCTAAACAGTAAAAACAAAGAAAACAATGGAAAGAAAGTGTGTCCAGTAAGCAAAGTGTATTAGCAGATGCTATTTACCTGATCAAAGGTGCTGAAAGACCCTTCGGCATGTATGAATAGTCACCATTCCGATTCTTAACTGTCAGGTTTGCAGGACAATTGCAATAAATTGTCCCCTTCGCTTCTCTATGGTCTATAGTAACACACAGGATATACCAGTCTGCAGCTTCTAAGTATTAGTCTTTATCCTTATGGTGGAGCTGGACTTCATGAGATTGAAAAACACAGCGCCTTTAGCTTAATAGTTATTATATCAACAGCTTGCAAAATGGTTCTCAGCTCAGAGACTCCCAAAGTGCTCTGCGTGTAGTTGCCTTGTGCACTAAGCCAAAGCAGGTTTCTGAAACACCCCTTCAGCAGGTCTAGCTGCCATTTCTCTCTTGCAGGCGGCGCATCAACCAAATTCGACTGGTCCGGGGTCCCAACAAAATCCTGCTCACGCTGGAGGACGTCACCTTCATCAACCCACAGCTCAGCACAAAGGCAAGTTTCTCAAGGTGATTGGTCTCACAGCCTGAGAAACTGAAAGCCAAGGGGCTACTGTAGCAAGCCTGGGTTTCATAATGTTCCTCCCGCGTTCAGACATGTTGTAAAAGCTTGGTAAGCAGCACTGAATACATACATACTGTAACTCGATATGCAACATCTTGTAGGTGCATTTCAAACATCGTCGGCTAAACAACACAAAACTTCAATTTCAGTAAAAAAACATTTTTGGGCTAAGGATCTGCGCCTGTGGCTGGAAAGTTGCCGGTTCAAATCCCGTAGCCGGCAGAGGAATCCTACTCCGTTGGGCCCCTGAGCAAGGCCCTTAACCCCATCTGCTCCAGGGCTGCTGTATAAATGGCTGACCCTGCGCTCTGACGCCAAGCTTCTCGCTTATGCTGTCTCATGGAGAGGAAGTTGGGGTGTGCGAAAAGACAAATTCCTAATGCAAGAAATTGTATATGGCCAATAAAGTGATCTTAAAATAAAGATAGAATTAGAAGCTGTCTTTTTATTTTTTAAAATCCCTGTTAGAAATTTTAATCAGACTACATAACTACAACACAAACATCCTAGGAGTCCCAGTTCAGCTACTCCCTGCTTTTAGATGACAAGAGAGAAGAGCACTTTATTGTATTAAAATGAAGATTTCAGTCTGGTGTTTAGATTTCTATTCCAGCTAGACACTGTGGAGCAACAATAGGAAAAGCAGAAAGGATGTTAGGATAAGCACATGATTTAAATCAAGAACTGTTCTATTAAAAATGTGCAGTGCACTAGTAAGATCTCATTTAGAATACAGTAATCCATACAGTAATCCATTAATAATACAGTAGATTTTCCTTTTGAAGAGATACCTACCTGTTTTTTTTTTAATTAACGACTAGCTAGGCTCAGGTAAAGCATTGTCGGTCAGTGTGAGTCTTCTTTTCCTACATCGTCTCAAAAGAATGTACTTTTTGTCACATTTGTATTATATTTTAACTTTTTATAATAAAGGCTTATGTGTGTTAAGTGCTTATAGTACAGTTCAGGATTGTACCTACTGTTCATGCAATTGCTAATGACTGTAACAATGTACTGTAACTACTTGTACTGTACCGTTAATGAGCAGAAGGGTATTTGGTTTCCTAGCTATTGGTTATGCATTGGCAAATGATGTCAAACTTGTTATCTAAATAATTAGCCAGGAATGTTACCATTTCCATACTTAGGTACTTCTGTGCTGTATTAAGGTGAAGTCTGGTCCCCTGGAGGAACACTTTTAAGTACTGGAATCAATCAGAGATTATAATAATTATTATAATCTCTGCTGTACGAGTTTTCATTTTACGAGAAGTTTTCAAGGCCTGAATTGATCTTATGCAATGAGGCATTACTGTATTTTCTACAAAGTTGCTCATCATTGTATAAAAAATGGCTCTGGACCAAGAGAGAGCAACCAGGGCTGAAAAGAGTACCCTACACTGACAGACAAAAATAATGAAATATTTCTTTACCCAGTCTTTACCCAAAGGGTTGTGGGAGATATGGAGCAAAGTGCCCTGCCTTATTGTTGAAGAAAATAGCCAGGCTTCTTTCAAGTGACAACTTGAAGGGATTCTTGGATCATTTTGTTTCAGACTACCAAACAGACTAGGTGAATGAGGTGAATGGCGACCTCTTATTTGTAGCCATTCTTAGGTTCCTGTCACCTGACAGTCTAATGACAGCAGTCCGTGTAGGAAATGATCCATATCTCAGTTCTTGGCATTTCCATATATTTCTCCAATCCACCTTATTCCCCACGTATACGCTCATTTCACAAGGACACGTGTCTTAAGTCATGAATCTCTTGTTTCAGAAGCTGAGTTCAGACGACAGCAAGGTCAGCGATGCTGGGAGGAGCTTCTCCGATGCTGACCGCAGTCTCAAGTCCCCTTACTCTGCCTCCAGCCTGACCCCTGCCACCCACGAGAACTCCAATGTGGCCATCTTTGAGGTGGGGGCAGAACTGGGGGATCACCAAGCATTGGTCGTCATTACAGAATTCTGAAATGTGATTAAAAAAATATGTAGGAGTAATTCGTCATCTATGCATTGTGTTTTTTAGTTCACGGTGAAGCATGGATAGTCCAGTACTTACGATTTAGATTTCTCTCTGTTTAAGTTAGCCATGTGGAACTCTTGGATGGCTGTTTGAAATGAAGGATGTGTCTTATAACCTGAAAATCTCTAGTTCAAATCCAGACTGTGCCACTAAAACGACAGTGGTTGAGAGATGGTTTACAATTTGTCATCACCATTAAGGCGCTGTGAGAACAGACTTCCATGCCTTTAAGGAACTTGTGTCCTTCTAATATGTTAATTTCTTATTACAGAATTGATCCCTAGCTGTATTGTTTTTGCTTTGGAAGAAGTAGGTGGCTTGACATGTGGCACAAGGACATATGCTTACATATCACCTGGGTGATCATACAGCTGGGCAAGGTTGAATTAAGATAAGAAATTCCATACTGCAGGGTAGAAAAGAGATGAAGAAAATCTGTGATGATTAACACACAGACACAGAAATGGGACAGGTATGGTAATGAGGCTTTTATTATTTCTCAGGGAGACTGGGCCTGGATGAAGAAACTGCCATCTGGAAACTTTGGCACCATTACACCAAAAACCAGCGATGTCTTCGAGATGGTCAGTAGATTTGTCCAGCTTGTCCACTCTACTGTGTGTGTAAGACAAAGGCTAGAAAAATTTATATGCCTTCTACTGCAATATTTCTTTATTTTATCCAAAATGTTTTAAGCTACCTATTATGGATTTAAAATACATTTCTTTTTGACCTGGGTTGTGAATTAGATTTTAATCGAGTGCCTCAAACTCCCAGTTTTTAATCTGTATTAAATAGACATAGAAGATCACCTTTGAGTGTGTGACATGTGACCTGGAGGACTACACCACCTCACATGTCAGGTAGCAGATGAATCAGCCAGCATAGAGTGTATACACACCAGTGGGCACACATGGAAACTAAGAGAAAGTATATCTAAGGAAGCACATATTTACACAAAAGCCTATGGGGGTCTTGAACAAACTACCTGTATAAGTTGTTGTACCTGGAAATCCTTCCAAACATTGGTGGGAAGATTCTCAGAGTAATTATCTACCTCATCCACTCACATTAGAAGAGCCAGATGGCTTCCTCTTGTTTATAATTCTTATCTTTCTGTGTTATGAAGTCACTTATTCCAAAATTTATAAACATTGCCCTCCAAAAATAGCCACAGGCTGTCAGTAGCACTGAAGAACATGAGTTTTGAGCAGGTGCTTATACTCTAGTCCCAAGGGTTCCTACCATCAGCAATGCTGATAGTTGCTTTATCACTCCACAAAGGTCTGCTTTTAGCTGACCCAACCTGTATTTTAAGCCGTCGTCAACTGTATATTGAGACCCCTTGCAATGTAGTCGTTCGGCAATTTTTGGCCAAAACATAGTCTCCCGCCATGCGCCTGTATTTGTCAACACGAGCAGTTTGAACTCACACAATATTTCAGGATGCGGTTCCCTAACCTACGGTCGGTGTCCACTGTCAAGACCTTGTCAGACTGGACAGGGCGCAATGGGTTCGCCCCACATGAAGGCACTCTTGACCCAGCCCCGAGCCCATCCCTGTCCATTTCCTTGTCCAGATGAAGGACCTGCGCCACGAGAACGTCAACCCTTTCCTGGGATTCTTCCACGACTGCGGAGTGTTCGCCATCGTGACGGAGTTCTGCTCCCGCGGCAGTATGGAGGACCTCCTGCGGAATGAAGACGTGAAGCTGGACTGGATGTTCAAGTCCTCCCTGCTGCTGGACCTCATCAAGGTGGGGAGACGTCATCTGAGTGTAATTTGTGTAATATCTGGTATGGAGGAGTATTCAGTTATAGCATTCTGTTACACACCCGTAACTCTTTTTACAAACAGAATTCGTGCCCAGAAACTCTTTTGTATAGCAAAAATGTGTAAAAAGAAAAACCTATTTCCTTTATTTCTTATGGGCAAAAACCCCACAAATGTCAGCCCTACTTTTACTTTTTTCACCAAAAAACAACAAAGAAACAATAATAACTATAATTCATCCTGTTGGAACTTGGGGCACAGTGGGAAATACCTTATGTGTTTCACTTTCAGTGTGCTTCAAAAAAGGCTATTTTCATTACAATTAAACTCAAGCCTTCACTGGACTGTGCTGTGACTCCTTGCATCCCTACAAGGTTAATAGGCTTCTGGTAGAATTGGCCCTGGTGTGAGTGTGTACATGTCTGTATCTGTGTGTGTGCCCCGAAATGGACTGGTATCTCGTCCAGGATGTATCACGCCTTGTGCACCATGCATGCTGGGATAGGCTCCGGCTCCCCTGCGACCCTGAATAAGAAGAAGCAGTTAGAAAATAGATGGATTGTTATTTAAAATTACTGTTGTTGTATTCAAGTAGAGCTGATGGTTTGGGCAGCAAGACCACTCCCTTTCAGGGACAAGAGAAAGCAAAGCAATAAGCTATAAATACAACTGGACTGACTGGCCCTTGTAAAAACTAAGCACAGGGAATCTGTGTGGCATGCTTTCAGTTGCAGTTTTCCAAGGCTTTTACCCTATATTTTCTCTGCTCTCCTGTGATCTACCCACTGTTCTTTTTTGTTGCTTTACTGTACCACAGTTAACTTTTATAAGGGTCACTCAAGTGACTGTAGGTCAGTGTTGCTATTGTTTTGTTTCTTGAAGAAAACTGAAAGCACCTTAAGTTATTCCTCATTGCTGATTTGGACTTTGCTGCAAGAAACCCTCATGTCTTCTTGCTCTGGCTCTGCTGACAGGGTATGAAGTATTTGCACCATCGGTCTGTATACCACGGCCGGCTGAAATCCCGAAACTGTGTGGTGGACGGGCGCTTTGTGCTGAAACTCACGGACTATGGGTACAACGAGGTGCTAGTGTCCCAGAATTTTCCATACGAAGAGCCACCAGCTGAAGGTGTGTATGAAGTCTTGGCCCAGGTGAAACCAATTCAAACCTTAACCCACCCTCGCAAGCTCGCTTTCCTTTAGACACTAGCATAGCTTTGGGAAGCAAATACTGTAATTTGTGCATTATGATCAGGTTGAAGTTTAATTTGGATGTGAAGTGAGCTTTATGTAGATTGTAATTTTGGATGCACAGGGCAGCGCCCTAGTCTGCACACACTTCACTTTGAGACGGGAGGGCCAGACCAAATTAGTAAAGCACAGCGAACTGTAGTCCTGCAGGAATACATATGCAAGTCTGTGGCAATCCAGGCCCTTCTGCTTCATTACAGCTGCCCTTCTACATCTTGGGTAGTTAATCTGCACAGCTGTCGATCTTTAGTCTTTAGTCCTAATATCGGGCTCTTCTAACTATATCAAGATACACTTGAACCTCAACTTGTTTTACAGGTATGTCTTCTCTTGCTGTTTAAGGGAAAGAGGATTTTTACAGTCTCTAACACCTACAAAAGATAGACTCGCTTTCTGTCATAAAAGACAGGCAAGAAGCCCAACCTAAAAGTGCGCTGTAAAAGAAAATGACTGCCTTGCGTTGGTGATGGAATGTTGCTAGTACCTGTGCAGCTGTACCATATACAACCAGCCTTGTGTTGGACTTGGGGTTGAGAGTGCAGTGGTGTTCAGCCCTCTCCTCATTAGAATGTCTGTCAGATTATCTCTTTAATATGCAGCTCCCAAACTATATCCAGATCATTGAACTCCACTACATTTTTATATTTAGCATTACATAACCCTGCAATATTAAAGTGGACACTCTCATACTGTATAGTAGAATCTCTATAAATATTGTTGTGCCCTTGACTGCACAGGCTACAGATCTTCAAGAGGCTGTAGGTCAGGCCCTGTTAGGCGTATGAGGCCAGGCTGACAGGCCTTGATGTAGTTTCATGCTGAATGTTGGGCCACATGCATTTACCTGAGTTAAAGGTGCTCATTTGAACATGGCAGGTTCTGCCTTACAGTTTGTTGTGCTGAGGGTTACTGGGATCTTTCGCAAAGCTCTTTGATGAAGCCAAGAGGTCTGTAACGTAATAGGAGAAAGGAGGGTTTGAGTTGGAATGACCTCCCCTCATGTAACATGTATGATCTTGCTGTGTGCCGCTGTTGTCCAGACAACAGGTTCAGTGTCATCAGACCGGCCCCTGTGTTATTTGTTGCAGATCTGCTGTGGACAGCACCGGAGATCCTGCGGCATTCCCACCCAGGGCTGTACGGCTCCTTCAAGGGGGACGTGTACAGCTTCTCCATCATCATGCAGGAGGTCGTGGTGCGGGGCCCCCCCTTCTGCATGCTGGAGCAATCTGCCGAGGGTATGACACTCTTCCACGCTGTGCATTCACTCTTCTGTCTTTTCATTTCTATACCCGTCAATCTGACACAAATTCATAATGTAAGAAATTGTCAAATATACAGTATTAGCAATTAGTATGGAAGCAGTGCACACTGGGTGTATATAGTGCATTTTTGCACAAAATATATCATATATGTATATGTTACTTAATGTACTCATGTAGTTATAACTATTTACATTGCGCTAAACTAAAGTGGAGGCAGTTATACAGTTTGTGATGAGAATGGAGACCACAGGGAAGGAGATCACATACAGTATGACTAGCATGTAGAAATCAAAGTTTCAGCTAGAGAAGACTCACCCAGTGATGTGTACAAACCCCCACTGACAACAGAAGATTTGGAGGGTAAAAACTCAACCTCTCCAAAGTGAAGTGCAGTTCCTCGGGTGGGGGGGGGGGGGGTGTTCTGTGTCTTATGGGCCACAGTCCAGGAGAGATCTTCTGAATAACCTTGGTGCACGAACTAGTGTTACAGTGAGACACACACTAGTGCAGAATGGTCTCAACGGGAGAATTGCTGCCTTGCTGAGAACAGATGACAAAATGACCAGACTGATACCGGTAACAGAAAAAAAACGATGAGCTGATGAATCCATGTTTGAACGTCTTGGGAATAATCAATGGCAGCGGACTGGACAGTAGTCAGAGTTCATCAGCCATGCTGAATCTAGGGGGGTAGATCTGTACAGCTGGGCAGTTGCCTCTCAGTCAAGGGTGTCAAGGATTTCCACAGAATGCTTGGAATGCTGATGGGCACAGACAGACTATGATTCTCCATGCCATTCCTTCTGGAATGCCTCTCACTCAGCAGGGGTTCATCTTTCAACACAACAATGACACCTAACATACTGCCGAATCTATTTGAAAGCTAGGGGTTGCTTCAGCACTCACAAAGAAGAAAGCTGCAATACAATATTGTCATATAGGAGATCATGGATGCAGAGGAAGTTAAACAGCCACCACACATCTTGGGCAATGGTATTTAGAACAACATTCCTTTCGGTGATAAACTGTATTCACGAGGAATGACAGCAGCCGAAAGCTTGGGAGAAATTAGAATCGTTTATTGTGATGTGGAGATTTGGCGTAACCCGCTTGGCTGAGGGCCAACCTCCCGGCCGTTGGACGGGGAGGATAGGACCCCCATGCGACCAATGGGGTAGCTGCAAAGGTGGAGAGGGGGTGGAGGAGGGATGCAGAAAACGAACGAGGAAGAGGAGAGGGTGACGTTTGATATTTATGGAGACCGGTTGCTTACGTCAGGATTAGTGAGAATTGCAGCAGCTGTGTCGAATGAGCACGGCTGCCTTCATTCCTCCCGAACTTTCATTAAAAACTCCATTATGAGCAAATTGCCAAGTAAAAGAGTTAATGTGTCTTGATTTGTAATGACTGGTCACAAGTTTTTCAGTTGTGAGCCAGTGATTTAAGTATCTGTGGAGTCCTCACCAACAGAAAGAGATATTACAATGATGGTGCTGACAGAAATCCCAAGTTTGCAGGGAATGTGATGTGATTTAAAAGTCTTTGGACAATGAGCTCCGGACAGCTTCTGCAAATCAAACCAGGTCAAAGCCTAAGTTGTTGGAGAAACAGTTTCCATTAGTGGGATAATCTTATACAAGATAGGGTATCAACATTCGTGAGGTTTTGGTGCAGAGAACCATTGCAAATAGCCAAATTTGCATATAACTATGCTGTCGTATAATGTACTACTGTATATTAAATCAACTAAAAGACACGACAGAAATCACAAACTTACAATAATCAAATAAAACAAACATGAATCCCTCCTCTGCATCCAGCCTGCACTTTCTCTGCCTCCATGATTAGCACGCCCCATTTTAATGAAATTGACACTTTTAAAAACTTTTAAAGCTGTCAGAGAGCCTGTAAAGTCTTCTGCAGCCTGTCATTCCCCACACAGCAGACACAGAACCAAGAGCATTCGTTACAGAATAAAAACGAGCCCAAGCTGCTGGGTAGCAGGTACTTGGCCAGATGACAGAGAGAGGATCGGTTGCTAGCTAGATTCATTTCGCGATCCTAATTTGAAAGGTGAAGTCAACAACCTTCAGCTCCGTTTCATCCCACTCTGCTTTTCTTCCAAGAAGACCCCCATCGGCCAGACCAAATCATGAATAAGCTAACCCAAGACCCTGCTGTACTACTGTAGCAACGTCATGATGTTGTTACCCCACATTTCCAGTGATTCTAGTATATGCCGTAAGACTCTGATTGCAAAGCAGGGTGAATCCATTTCAGGTGTTCCAAGCTGTAGGCTGTAAGTCTAGAAATGTCGATTTTATGTTGATTTCGTTTTCCGTATGTAAAATTAAAAAGAAATGAAATATGGTGCTTTTGTGCTTTCAGTGTGTAAAAGAGCCCCAAATGGATGACTCTACTCTGCAGTGGGGGTCTTATCTGTTTCCTGCTGTTCATGCTCAATCCTCCATGGGAAGTCTGTGCTTGCTGACGCCTCTGAGGCTCGTGTCTCTTCACAGAACTCATCCAGAAAATTAGGAAGCCGCCGCCGATGTGCCGGCCCGTGGTGTCGCCCGACCATGCGCCCATGGAGTGTATCCAGCTGATGAAGCAGTGCTGGAACGAACAGCCCGAGCGACGACCCACCTTCGACGAGATCTTCGATCAGGTACGGCCCCCCAGCGCCCCCGGCACTTCAAAACATTGCGGTTGCTCAACAGGCCTTTAGACTGTAGATTGTAGGTTAGTCTTTCTTTGATTAAGAGCACACTTCTGAGCAAGTGCCGTGCGCACTGTCCAGGCAAGCGCTAAAGTCTCTGCTCCAAGATCCTCACACGGTGAGTTTGAATTCTGAAGAGAAGTGTGTCTCACTTCTTGTCCTGGAGAACCACAGTTGTCATGGTTGCCATTTTAACCCAGACTCTTAATGACTAAATGAAATCAATTAGTGACTTAGCTGGTCTTACCTACAACCTTTTTCAATCACTTCAGGACAGGAAGTCCTTTAGGAAACCTGCAGAGCTGTGGTTGTCCAGGACTTGTAGAGAAGTGTGCTGTTCTAGACACGTCTAGGAGAGAGATCTGGTATATAGATGGCTAAAATAATGAAAACATCTAAATACTGGTCCAAGAGAGATATTTAGAATGTGTTGTCTTTTAAAGATCATCCACACTGGTTCTTCAAAAATGATGGGAAAGCAGACTATTTCTTGAAAGTCTGTGAGTGTACTGATTTTCACCCTTCTCTTCTGAGTTCTTCAGTTCTTAACTGGGGCATTTGCTTTCTAGAAAAGCAGAAACCACATCAGAAGTGACAGAAGTACAGCTGTCCAGAACCAGGGATCCAGGGTTGTCAGTCAGTCATCAGTTTTAGTCCTATTAATTATAGTTAAATACACTATTGTTTACTGAATATAAAGTATAAGAGATGTAATTGAGAATTAAAAGAAAAGTAAGAATTAAAGGCCATTGCAAACATAAGTTTTAGGGTGAGTTTTAAAAACATCAAAAGAAGATGCATTCTTAATGAGATCAGGAAGAGTATTCCAAAGATGAGGGGCTGCTGCTGAAAAGGATCAGTCCCCTAACATATTTTGTGAAGTCCTTGAAACGTTGAGAAGCCTAGAACCAGCCAAATGATGTCAGCGAACTGGGATCTGTGTGGGGAAAATAACTCTTGAAGGTAGACAGGAGACAACCCATGCCTGACGAGTCAACAGGAGAAATTTAAAATCTATCCTGTTGTCCTGAACAGTAACAAACCAGATTCCACTCCAAGACTCTTAGAAAATGTCCAACAACTGTACCAGCAAATTCTTGTAATGAGCTACACACATAGATACATCAGGAATTTTTGGCAATGCATTACTTTAGTCTTTTGCTTAACTACATTTTAGATAATAATCCAATTGGTAGGAGTTTCATTCAGCAGGACACACGCGGGATTTTTTTGTTTGTTTGAATGTGCTTTTGACCCTGGGGTCGTACTTTTCCCAGTTTAAAAACATCAACAAGGGCAAGAAGACCAACATCATCGACTCGATGCTGCGGATGCTGGAGCAGTACTCCAGCAACCTGGAGGACCTGATTCGGGAGAGGACAGAAGAGCTGGAGATCGAAAAGCAGAAGACGGAGAAACTGCTCACGCAGATGCTGCCACCGTGAGTGTCATTCTGCTCCTGCACTTTGCTGTGTATTATACAGACTGACCGAACCACAGGGGTTAAAGGGGAATGGCAATGCTGTTTTTAGGCTTACAAATACATCTCTTTTAATCCAATACAAATATTGCTGTCAAATTCGGGACGGTTTGATGACAAATAGTATTTACTTGTTAACTCTGCTTGCAGATCACATTGGAACACTTCTGTGGTGAAATGTCTACTGTACAGCCTGTACATTGCATTACATTAGTCATTACAGTGACTAGCGAGCAGGAAGGGCCGTTTCACGTCGCAATCCGTGGGAACTCTCGCTCTCACCCGTGGAGAGCAGTTTACGACAACAATGACAACTTACTGTACTTTCACAAAGTTCATAATTTTGTCCTTAGTCACAATGTGTAATTTTTTTCCATATCATCGTTTAATTTTTTTTGTTAATGAGATTTAATTTAGAGATGTAATAAATTGGGATTGCGGTTCCCATTTAATAAGAGCCACGCTTAGTCTTCTTTCTGTCTTGTTAACTTGTAAGAGAAATTCAAAGAAATCAGCTGTTTGGTATGCGTTAAATCACATCCTGATTGAATCGCAGAAACTTTAACAGACTACACATCCTTCAGGTGCTGCAATTGTGAAGGTATTATGTGTTATCATTTTCACACCAGGTAGTTTTACACTCACAAGAATAACTTGGTTAATACACATTTTGAAAGATTTAGGCATTTGTTTAAATGACGTCTCAAAATGTGTCACAGTGTACAGCAACAGGGAGAAAGCACTGCTTTATTTCCTTTATAAACTAAATTCTGCAACATCTTTAGAGGCCATAATTTTTGCTTGACAGGTGTCTGGCCTTAAGTGGGTTTCATTTTTATTATACATAGTTTTGGAGCTCCATAGCCATATTGTCAAAGCACATGAATCAATGAAATTCTGTGATCAATTAGCTACTAAGTACCCAACGGGTTTCCTCCGACCTGTAACCTTACTTATGTCCTTAGGAAGAAATGTAATAGTTTCCAGGTATCCAGAAAAACACGGATGTAGAATCACAAAAAGAGCTTGTAAGAGTAAGGTTACAGTCTAGTTTTTAATACACTCACAGTGTGTCTGAGTTTCTGAATTCTTTGGGGATGGTATTTCAAAGCTCTGGGACAAAGCAGCAAAAGGCCCTGTGACCCACAGAGCGTAGAGTTTAGAGAAACAATGAGCTGACGGTCATGTGGAGAGGAGTAAACATATAGGAAACATAGGCTGGATGCTGGGGAGTCAAGCCAATGTATTGGCTGAAATCAAGTCATAACCTGACCAGAAACCAGTGCAGAGTCTAAGACAGGAGTGATGTAAACACAATTGTGTGTGACCCTGTCGGGATTCAAACCGCCAAACTCTGAACATACTGTAACTTGTTCAGCGCAGTTTTACAGACTCCTGCAAGTGGGGCGACACAATAATCAAACCATGAAAAACGCATGAACTCATTGTTTTACTACAGGCAGCATAGAATGGGAGCCTGGTAATACTTCTAAGAATGGAAGAGCTGTCTGCACAACATTCTACACTTGCCGGTCATTCGGGATTGAGAAATATCCTGACCTTCTTCATTTTTTCTTCATGAAACTCAAGCACAGCACAGTAAACGAATAAGGTTACAGCATAAGTTTAACATAGCTAATGGGAAGAACCCCATACTGTAACAATCTGTACAATCAGTATTAGGGTTTGGATGCTTTGTATCACTCTATTAATACTTTGTGAATATACAGTGTTCTCTTTAGAAAAGCTTTAGAAATTGTATTTGCCACCCCTGATGGGACGTCTTGCTGAACAGTTTTATTTTGGATCGGGAGCCCTGTTGTGTGAAAGCTCAAGTGTGGGGTTTCTTTTCTTCCTGCAGATCTGTGGCAGAAGCCCTGAAAATGGGGTGCACTGTGGAGCCTGAATATTTCGACGAAGTCACCTTGTACTTCAGTGACATTGTGGGCTTCACCACAATATCCGCCAACAGCGAGCCCATCGAGGTGGTGGACCTCCTCAATGACCTCTACACGCTGTTCGATGCTGTTCTAGGGAACCACGATGTCTATAAGGTAACTTTCTTGCCTTACCTCTGGGTGAGCTGGCTGGATTTAACAGCAAGACAATAATTGTAGCATAATTTTTTTTTCAGTAAACTTTTATCAGATTATTCAGAATCCAGTTTTTCTGGAATTTGCATTGCTTTTTAATATTTCAGTAACTCTATAGGCTCTGAAATTTACATTGCTGCTTTACTGAGGTCCCTTTAGTATTGTTTTGAAAAAACACAATAGATGCAGCAATATATATTAACACTGAATAAATGTATGTTCAGTTATATTAATACCATTTTTGAGCAGGATGACCACAGTTTAATTTGAGTGTCTCCTGAAAGCCCTGGACAGAGACTGTTGCAAAGCCTGGCATTAGAAACAAAGTGACGAGTTCAAGGCGTCACCGGAAGAGTACCTGGATCGCTGCCTTGGTCTGGGTCTCCTGAGCACGAAGGTCCCGAGTCCAACCCTGTAGTGAAACTGTGTCCTCTCTGGTGCAGGTGGAGACCATAGGGGATGCCTACATGGTAGCCTCTGGGCTGCCCAAGCGTAATGGAAAACGCCACGTGGCAGAAATTGCCAACATGTCCCTGGACATCCTCAGCGCCGTGGGCACCTTCAAGATGAGGCACATGCCCGACGTGCCCGTGAGGATCCGAATCGGCCTGCACTCGGGTAAGATCTCCAGAAGAGTACTGGCAGCGCGGCTCATGGAGGGACACGTGTTTTGGAAGTGTGTCTCACGCTTTCCTCACTTGTGGGATGACTAGCTGTTCATTTTCTCCCTCCAACACACCGCTCTTTCCTGATCTGCAGCTCCGTTTCCGCCTTCACCAGACAGAAAAGGAAGCAAAATGTGCTTGTTTCGTCTCAGCCTTACGCCACAGTTACCTTTATTATGATTAACGTCTGGAACCTTTTGACTTTCAGCATACAGTTGTGAAAAGCATTCTATGGGAAAAACACGGCCTTCAGCAAGGCCTGGCTCAAACTCTTGTGCAAAAGGGCAATACACATTAGGTGTTGTGAGAAAAACAGGAATTTCATTTTCAGCTGAGCTCTGTAGTGCCTACGTACATGTCTTGCTCTTCCTTGCCTCACTTCAGCTGATCTTCGCGAAAGTCTAAGGTACTGTGTCTGGGGGGGCTTGTTTCGGTGCTCCAGTTTCCTGGGAAGATTGGCCGGGATTGGCGCTCCGGTGACTCTATCCTTGCAATCCGTCTCCTTTCTGTTGTTTTAGGCCCAGTGGTGGCAGGAGTGGTGGGCCTGACCATGCCAAGGTACTGTCTGTTTGGGGACACAGTGAACACAGCCTCACGCATGGAATCTACGGGACTGCGTGAGTACCCTGCACGAGACACTGACCTCGCGGGCGGGTGGGAGACTGCAAGAGGGCCGTATGGACTAGGACCCGGGTGGGAGATCCTAGTGCTGGAGGAGGCGCTGTGTCCGCAGGTTTTCAAGGTCTCTGTAAAGCAACAACGCCCAAAGAGCTGGGAGAAAATGTTAAATTGGTCCACTTAAGCCAGGAACCAGCTGGTTTGACCTGTGAATAGATGAGATGGAATGAAAACGTGCAGACACGCCGACTCTAAAGGACCAGAATTGCCAATCCCGGTACTAGAACCGAGAAACGTCCACATTGATTTAAAGATACCCCTCTCTTACTGGGAGTACCTCCAGCTGAGCTGTGTGTACTTATGCAATTCAGGGTCATTGTGAAGCACCAAAAAACCCAGATGCTGTCCGTGTGTTAAGATGCTGGTTGAACACATAGCCCATATGGAGACTGTGATTTACGTTATCTAATAAAATGTTGAATATGCTGTTGTGGAAGCAAACTTCAATGTCTATTTAATCTGTTGGCCTTTAATTTCCCACTATTGGCTGATTCGGAGTCCAACCCAGGTCACTAGTGAATTGACTTTGGCTGGATCTGAAATTTGAATTTCATCAGTGGTCGGTCCTTCGCCTCCAGCACAATGTTATTACACTGTTATTGTCATTGTGTTACTGTCTATTTTCTTGTCTTCTGTTCTATTTATACTGTATACTGCACCTAAATGTGACTAATGAGAAACACTTTTCACTATACTATACACCCGTGTAAGTATAATGACAAATAAAGTTGAATTGAATTGAACTGGCATCCCAGCCTCTTCCTTTGCTGAAGTGAGTTGAGCTGGACAATTTAGAAACTGACAATGACACAGTGTAAATGAAGCATGGGCTGTGCAAGACTGACCGCCACAGATATGTAGGTTTCTCTTCCTTTCTCCTGTGGGTGTACAGTCCACTCCATCTCACATGAGTTCGGCAATTTCAATCACAAAATGCAGCAGATAAGGATTTGCAGATAATTGCACACAACTGTTGCACACAGCAGCTTTGGGTGGTATGGTTTGCATTTATGAAGCCTTTTCCTGTGTGTGTAGCATCACTCAAATGCCTCTGGGATATTAAATGGTAACTGTGGTATTAATTTTACTAAAAGCCCATGAACAGGGCAAGTGCAGACTTAATATGAAAGCTTCTTGCCATTGTTTCAACATTTGCAAAAACAAATGATGTTGATACCCTTTGCAAAAGAGAATTGACATGAGGAAAAGTCTGTGATCTGGAATTGGTGAAATACTCAGTTATTTTAGGGGAATTTAGAAAACGTAGAGCAAAATTTGTTTGGAAAATCTTGCCGTTGATACTCCGACTGATGTTTTCAGTTTTACAATCCGTTATTGTAAACAAAGGTCTTGTGTGGTAAGCTCTGTTTTAGTAGATATCTGTGTTCTCTGATTTGGGAAGAAATGTTATGGTCCCAACAGCTGCCCTCTGCTTTAATCACTGTTTGTTTACAGTGCAGCATTGCTTTTGATTATATGATGTATTATGTAACTGTTTTCTTTGTTACATTAAAAGATCATAGCTAGAGTCTTCCCAGGCACTGAGAATTGAAACTGCTTCTAGACTGTTCCCAAGATCTGAGAATTGAAACTGCTTCTGTCACTCATCTTGTCTTGCAGCATACCGCATTCATGTTAGTCACAGTACTGTCAAAATCCTAATGGAATTAAAGGAAGGCTATAAGGTCCAGCTAAGGGGAAGAACAGAACTTAAGGTGAGTACCTACCAGCTGGTGGTCTTAATGCCTCTTGCCTTTTTGTATTTGGTATTTATAAGCTGTGACTGTTTAGACTTGAGACTTGAGACTTGAGACTGTTTTAATACATTCTAAATGCACGCTTGAAAGTTTTCCAAACCAGAAATATCTTTTGTGATGGATGGTAGAAGGCAAAATGATCTGTACCTAAGTTATTGTTCTCAGGTTATTGAGTTCGGTGTGAAAAAGTTCAAGAGTGTGAGATGGCCACGTCATTGTGAATCTGGCAGAGAAGTGGTGTTTGAGCCCTTTCTGCCTAGGTACACCTAGGTGACACAGTGGTTAGAAATACTGGCCTCACATATGTGTCTCATTATAGATAAGACTTACACCAATTCAAAGCAGCTCCAGCAGTGCCAATAGCCCTCTCTGTTCATTTCTTAAAGATGGTCTGATTCAACAGGACAGTAATGGAGAAATAAACAGATTTGGCAGTGATCAGCAGATTACTTGCAAGAGCTGTTTCTGTACTACGCTTCAATCTGAACACAGATTTAAGTAACTCATACATCTTATTGGTAGATAGATGAGATATATCAGCTCTTTGAGATAATTATGCTTGTATACTAAACTGCATAAGCCCATCCATTCTACCACATACTGTAATATAGATACTGGTCAATAATTTTTTATTTTTGACAGATGGACACGTAAGCTCCACCTTTTACAGAAGGATTTTACAGTAAATGTAGGTTTAAGGATTAAAACAAACAATTCCAGATCTTAATGATTCGTTCATGAAAAAAGAGACAAGGGAAAAGGGTGTAAGGAACATGTGGTAGGTTTTAGTTTAGTGCTCATTTGAGACAGCTGCTGAGGAGAGACTGCTTGAAACGCTGCTGGGAGAGAAGCAAAAAGCTTGAGGGTATATGAATTATTTCCATCAATGGAAACAAGAAACAGTCTGACTTCAGATACTGAGACTGACTCTTCCAAAGCAGCACTTTTAACAAGGGCCAGATTTGGGTGTTTGTAGGCCCTAGGCACTTTCACCCTTAAATGTGCAAAAAGAGGGGTAAACGCCAGTTGAATTCCGTGGATTGACATGCTGCACTTAAAAATATTCTAATGCGCTTAACTGGATTTCACAGATGATGGATTGTGGAAGATAGGGTTCTAAGATTACTCTTCTCCTCTTGAGATCACTTCCCAAAAAACGCTGACCTTGTGATAGTGCATCACTGTAGGATTGCTGGCCTTGCGTGAAGGCAAGTGTATCTCCATCTACATTCAGGTTTACATCCATGAAATTTAAAGGCATGAAACTGGTTGCTCTGCCAAGGGGAGTGATGAGTAAAAGATACTGATCTAGTTTGGTCTGTAGCCAAGCAATCAAAAATGCCACCAATTCTGATGTATTGTGGAGTCCACAGGTCTAGATGACTGACAGGAGAACCTAAATCTGCATAAATAGACCTGAGCTTGACAAAGCCTTAATAGTATGTTTAGGTTCTTAAGCAGTTAATGGAACCACCAGATCAAAACAAAAGACTAGATAATCCAATATTCTCGGTTCATGAACCCCCAGGTCATTAACAGACAAGACCATGGGAAATAAGGTGCAATATGTGTCCTTTGTTGTGAAAGGACATACAGTATACACATGTGAAAAACTAAAGAAATTTAGGAGGGCACGGAATTCTGCCCATAAAGAGCAGTGAAGAGAGTCAATGTAAATATTAAAATATTTTCTTTGCTGGATACCTCCCACATCTCTACTTTGTCCAGACAGGAAATCCAGTTTGAAGCATAGAAAAGGCTACAAACTGAGAGGAGGCCATTTGGGTCTGTCTACCCTTTTGGTATTTAGTACAGACAATTGATTCCTATGATTTTGTCTAGATGTTCCTTGAAAGAAGCTATGGTATCAGCTATGGTAACAGCATGGCTGGGTAGCCTGTTCCATAATCCAAAAGCACTCTGTGTAAAGAAGTGCCTGCTGTTTAAATTTAAATGCACTTCTCCATAATTTCAACTTGTGACCACTAGATGCATGTTTCTGTACAGGATAAGGGGAAGGTCTTGGGGTAAGGTGGCCTCTTTTGGCTTTAGAGCAGCCAAATTCATTCTTGTAGTATAGCCACCAGATTTCCAACCAGTGGAAAGTAGCCTGCAAGCTCTTCGCTGGATAAGGTGGGGGACACAGTAAGGAAGTAGTCAGTGCACAGATGCTACCATCTCCACTATTTGGTCATGCTTGGTCAAATGGTAGACGATTCCTAGTTGAAGTTAAAAATAAAGAGTGTCAGTTTCATGCTAAAGGTGGGGGCTTGCTTGGAATAACTCCTAAGAGAGACGAAGAACACGAGGAAGTTTAGAAACGAGAGGAGCCATTTGCCTCATCCTGGTCCAAGAATCTCAACCAACTGTTTCCTTAAGGGTCTGATAGTGTGGCTGTGTTGCTTACACCAGATACCCATTGTGCTTTGTGTGAGGCGCTGCCCCCTACTCTGAATCTGGAATGATGATGAACAAAAATAACAAAGAGAAAAACACTTCAAATCCAGAATCACTAAAGATCTTTTAGTTTTGACTGTACCCTCACTCCATTGCCGTTGGACTGCTGAAAAAGGAATAGCCTGGAAGTTAGGAAAGGAAAGATGGTTTGAGCAGTGCGTGCCCCAGTGACTGTTCGCCTCATTTTATACCCCTTCTGTTTCTGTTGTTGAAGGGCAAAGGCTCGGAGGAGACCTACTGGCTGATTGGAAAAGACGGCTTCACCAAACCCCTGCCTGTCCCACCGGAGATCAAGTCAGGGTAAGGACAGCAATGCTAACTTTTGCGTGTTGCTTACTGTAAGTGTTTGCCTTGTTTATGGTGCCTCTTTAATGTATTTTGCAGGCAAATGGCTCATGGCTTGCAGATGGAGGAAATAGCCGCGTTCAAGCGCCGGAAAGCAGAAAAACAGCTTGCAAAGAAGAATAACTGAGGTAATGTTATGCATGTAAAATGTATAACATTACGTGTTGATGACATGGGCATCATGGGTTGGAGAAATCTTGTCCACCACCTTCCAGCTCTTTCTCTCTCTCCATGTGTCTCCTCAAAGTCATTAATCACTTTTTTTTTTCAAATTAAGACTGTGAAACTCAACTCCTCGAGTCACACAAGAAGAGAATTCCACTCTCTCTCTGGTTCTCGAAATTTAAAAAAAAACGGGTTGTTCTTTTCAAGCAAAAGGGACCTTTGCCCTTCTTCGGAGGATCAGCTCTTCTTCCCGATCCTCACATTTCTAACCTTTCTTGATCTTTTTGAAGAATATGAAGGCAAGGAGTGCACTCCAATGAAAAGTTTTAGTTGCCTGCAATGATGTTTGTGAAGGGAAGGTTTAAGAAAAACAGATTTCTCCATAAGGTGAAAAGAAGCAGCAGAAAAACGTCACTTTGATTTTCACCCGCAAGAATTTACCAAACATTAATATTTCAAAATTGAAATAGTGCTTGTTCACCTGCCAAAAATGTCAGTCCCAGGAGATGCCGTATTCAGTGATTTGATGTATAACAGATGTTCCAGCCAACATTGTTTGTCCATGCCTAGGAAAAATAATTAAGATAACCTAAGTATATATCTGAGCATGGATACAATCGTATTAAGGAGACTTGCCCCTTTCCTTCCTTAATTTTGTTCATACTGAAGTAACCTAACCTGTGGTTAGGTGGTATAATGAACAGGTGAGTTGTGTGGAGACACTGGAAGGTGGTGAGAGTTGAGGCCAAAGTGATGATGACAAAAAGGCCCTTCTCTTACCTACACTGTCTGGCATTCATCTAGCTTCCTGGTTTTTATTTGTGTAAACAATGATGGAAGCTCCCACTTTTTAACATTTCACCCTCATGTCTTCTGCTGGGACTGCCCAGCTGAGGGGCCACCTCATAGCTGCAGCATTCCGTGAAGACAAATGATGAGCAGTGGGGGTCCTCCGGATTTAATTTCTAGTCAGATCCTCAGTATTGCTGCTCAAGCACAGGGTGATGTGCTTATGGCCCGTTGCTTGATTTTATGTAGATTTTGGATAATGAGATGTGAATACAAACTCATTGTCTGGAAAAAGAGGCCTGTGCAGTCATTCCAATAATTCCTTACCAGTCTCTTCTTGGCCAGACATAAAGTGAGATTAAACACGCTGAGGCTGGAAATGCACCTCTCTGAGTTTCTTTAACAATAAACAGCTCACAGACAATTCCACCATTTTCTCTTCATTCATTGAGGTGATATCAGGCTTGTCTTGCCTTTATTTTTTTAGGATTAGTCTCTAGTGTAAGGTTGCAAGCAATTCTTGAGTAAGTGTAGTTTACAGTCACTTGAAAGATGTCTTATTTGGTAAAAGTCAGCCTTACATGATGTGTTCTGTACTGTACTGTATATGAGTAATGTCATTACATTTCAGATACTTTTCATTATATTTTCATAATAGAAAGTCACTGTGTTATTGTACTGATGCCATAAATTGTGTTGTTACGTTGTGGGTGTGCTGTAAAACAGTTTTCCTCAATGGGACAATAAAGCTTGAATTGAATACATTTGTCTTCCAGGGAAACTGGACAAAGAAACTGTTTATTGATTGTGTGTAATCATTATTGTATAATCTCTTATAAGGGCTCTTTACAGTAAGGTGTTATCTCTGTGGCTCAGTGTAGAGCTTTTCAGCCGTGATTGTGTTATAATGTGTTTTTAATTCACATTGTGACTGACATAATACATATGTTTGTGGTATTTCTGTCATTTAACAATATACCTGGCTGCCTGTGTAAAGTACTCAAGGTCTCTTTCCCAGTGTTGGCATAGTAACAGGAAATTGCACATTAAGCATCATTGTTCCTATTGCCTCCTCCTGTGCTGCTAACACCTCCTTATTTTACTGCTGTTCTGAATTTGTTTTTAACATGGTTAACTGAATAACAGTACTGACACTAATCTGTACACAGAGACTCTGCAAATGAAATTAAAGGAAGGACAAAACTACTTTATCTCTACAGGCTTGACATTAATCGTTGCTTTCTTTCAAGTTTCAGGGAAAAAAAAACAAAAACATTGCCGTAAAACTTTGATTTGAGATGGCCCCGAAGTACCGGTCTGCTCCGTTTTGCACGGAAAAGGAAAACTTGTGTGCTCATTCCAGTTTCTCGTCTCTTTCAGGCCAGGAGTGCCGAAGGACTTGAGACATATGCTTAAGAAGGCAGTCAGGAAGCTCGCGCATGTTCAACAGGTCACTCGGATAACAGCGCCCGATTACACAGATGGCACGGTTGGTATGTGCCACCACTGAGGCCTGCCTATCGAAGGTGGTCCGACACCTGCTGGTGGACAAGAAGCAGCTCCAACAGGCTTACCAGGCTCACAGCCCCAGTGACTGATATCTGAAGCAGCCCTAGGAAGAAATACCAATGCTTTATCCTGATTGTAGCTATTGCTGTGCTCTTTTACTGGAGACCTACTGCTCCAGCCCCCAGAAAAGACAACTTCAGACTCCTTTTTTTTTCTAGCTAACGGAGCCCCTGTTGTAAAAGACTACACTCAAATGTTCTGCAGCACAAATGGATTTGTGACGAGCCAGTCTTTTGGGACTGTACAGCCTGCTTTCACTGTGGTTTGGCCCAGCCTTGATTCAGGACTCCCAATGAGGGAGCTGTGGTTACATAAAGCAGCCAGAGTGCAGGCCCTGCCCCAGAATCCAGTGATGGCAGTCAGGTGTGCTTTCTACAGCCCTTTCGAAGAGGTTTCTGGAGGAGCTGAGCAGAGCTACCCACTAAACCGGGATGAGGGAGGTTACATAGTTGCTTGGCTGGTTAGAGCTTAGAGGCTTTTTTTAGTAGCACCTTTGGAGACTACAGTCACTTGCTGAGTTAAAAATAGCTTGTGGGATTTCACTTCTAAGCTTGGCAAGGATCGGATCTGTCCTTCTCTCCCTTTGTTCAGAAGAGAATCACCTGTTCTGTTTCCATCAGGTTAGATTTGTCCTTGAGGATGGAAAAACATGTTTCATCCCTCTGCTCACGAGTGCAAAGACCTGGATTGGGAGGGATGCATTTTCCATAGCTTTGGAGGCTCAATGTCCAGTCTAATTTTGCTGGTTCTTTCATTTGGAACACTTGTGTGTATAATGCAAAAGGAATCGTGTCTGCTGGACCTGACAGTCCTGTTGCCCAGAGATGGTGGCCCAAGGACCTCACCAGGAACAGATAAGAACAGGAACATTATAATTCCTTGTGTCTATATAGCGCCTTTTCTAACAAAGGATCTCAAATGGCTTTACATGTAGGAGGGAAACACGGAATTGTAGCAGTGTTTGAGACATGTGCATCACCCATACTGCACTAGCAGCCCAACTACACAGCACACGAGGTGGAGAACTGAGAAATTAAGAAGGAAATTTTGGGAGGGCAGACTAAGCAAGCCCAGAACGGAGCATGGACTCCAGAGTTAACACCCCTAATATTATGGACAGTGCCATTGGATCTTTAATAACCAAGCAGATAGAACGTCTGTTTAATATGTCACCTAAAGGACACCTACTATGGCTCAGTGCTCCCTATCACCATACTGGGGCATTGATTTAGGAAATTCTCATCCAGAGGGAAGAGGATCACCTACTGGTCCACAAGCACCACCTATAGCAGTAGCCTGGTTTTCCTTAAAGGATTCCCATCCCACTACTGACCAGGCCCAGCCTTGCTTAGCTTCTGAGATTCGGCCGACCAGATGAGGTTAATCATGTGGATGTTCTGGAGTTGCAACGCAAGGACGAGGAGTCAAGCTAATACAGCTTGTTACTGTGTATTGGTGACAGTGTGAAGTTGGTGGGAAAGCATAGTGCATACAAATGCAATACTGTTAATGCAATCTCCAATGTATTTAATTCAGGCCAGAATTAAATGGACAGCACTTTCGAAATAGCTAGATTTTCTAGTGTTTTTTGCTTTAAAAAAGAAATATTAAAAAAATCAAACCACAGATCCATTGAGTTCATCTAGATCTCCACTGATTTTCCATGGGCAAGGAAAGTCTTGGCGTAGATTAAGCATTTTGGCAATAGTGTGTATTGGCACACAGAGTTGGGTTGTGTCACCTAATGAACTGCTTTCCAGTCTATATCAGGAATGCTGTTAGTAAAGCTCCAGCATAGACAAAAGGATTATTCTAGAGAATATTCCAGCTCACACACAACCAGAGAAGACAGATGGCCTCTTCTGGTTTGTCACCTTACCTACGTGCTTATGTTCTTTGCCGATCACAGTTTGTTAATGCCAGGCCTGAACTACTGCACACTCCCAAGATGAAACAGCAGGTGACCCAGATATGAAGTTTCAAGTCTCGTTGGGCCGAAGGGCCTCCTCTTATTTGTAGTTCTTGTTCTTGTGTTCTTAAGTGGAATGTATTCAGTGATGCACAAAAGTCACTATTTGAACTGTACGGGAACTGTTAATATTTTTGTTTTCGTTCGAATGCACTGTATGTACCTTTATGAAATAGTACATCATGTACAGATTAAACAAAAAAAGGAATGAGATTGTTTTGGTTTTAGCAGCCAGAAACTATTTCAAGTGTATGTATGAATATGATTATACAGTTTGTGGTGAATATACTAAATGGTGCTCAAGACTGTTGTGCTGTACATGCTTTTCAATGCCATTTACTGCATTAACCCAATCAAGCCAAGGCAAATTAATAGTGATTGATATGGAAAGGGGTAATAAGATTCACCCTTAGGAGTTCTGACACAAGAAGCTTTATTCTAATTATTTGATTCTTCCAAAGTACAAGTCAGTGGGTTGGGGATTTTTAAACTGTTAAGCAGCAACCAGCTAGACTAGGTAGTAGGTCACCTTTTTATTTTAGTCATTTTCCCTTCATAGCTCAAACTTGCTATTTAGCCCCTGTGAGGACTAGGATAGATGGGTCTGTCTGTACTGTGTTATGGCTTGGAGAAATTCCAGGTCCCAGCAGAGGGTGCAGAATGGATTACTCTTAAAGGATGCTTTCAATTTTTCAATCTCTGGAGAGCAGTGGAGAGGATGCTTCACAACCAAGTCTTCTCAGTGCTCCAGGCCAACCCCACACAGCTATTACACCTCCCACTGCAGTCAGTTTCTGGCTCAACCTGGAGTTTCATTGCCCAGGAACACCAGGCTCTGGAGGCTTATAATGGAGAGGCTCCAGACATCCAGGCCCTTTTAGGTACAAAGCACTCAGATTGTGTCATGGAATGCATCACTGATGAGAAAAAACACAAGCCCCAGTCACTCAGCCCCTTGTGTAAACTGGGCCTTGCAAAACCACGTTCTGTGGTTCTTAATTTCCTGGTTAATAGTTCTCTTTATTGGCTTTTACTAATAATTTTACTCTTCTTTGCTTTCAGTCCTTGTTTCAGAAATTGAAGAAGTTTTGCCAGGAGATTTAGCAAACAGAGCAAACCAGATCACCTGGTTAATTAGCTATTATTCCCCTACAGCTTTAGCTAAACAGTTCTTAATGTGTTATCGGTTAATGCTGTAACAGATGCAGCAGGGATTTTCATTCTCCCATAATAATCATTCATACGTTTTTCCATTTTTCATTAACCTAATTATTTCAATTCTAGACACCTGCTCTTTGAATCAGTGTACTGAAAGGGAGGTTTGAACCCCAAGACTTTGTACAGGTGGAAAGGTTGTTTCTAATTCAGTGCAATGTCGCAAGAGCAACAGAACAGCTTACAAAAAGACCAAATAAGGTTAATGTTTCAACTAAAGGGATCAATTAGCCTTAGTAATTAAGAACCCCATTAAGAATAAAGAAATGACACCAGGATGACTTTCAGGAACAGGAAAGATAGTCACGATAGAGAACTGTGTGCTCTTTCTTCTTACAGCAGATTCATTTTTCAAGGACAAAGTTGCTATAAAAGTGTCTTTAAGACTTATAAAGTAATAATATCAAACCACTTTACAATACACAAAAAGCACATTAAAAATACAATTAAATACCAACACTAAGAAAAATGAGATACAGAAGATCACACAAATCTTCAGAAAGAGCATGTGTTAAGCTAGACTTAAAAGTCCCACAATGTGACTGAAACCTTGATTTTTTTATGGGGGGGGGGGGCACAGCAGCAGCAGGCCCACAGAGTAGAGGAACAGTGGGGACACAGTGTACCAGGATCAGCGAGTTAAAGTTTAGAGGGGAGTATACAGAAAATATATCACCTCGATGCTGTGGGGTCAAGCCACGCAGAGCATTGAAATGAACTCATAACCTGACAGGAAACCAGTGCTGGGACTCCAAGACAGGAGTGATGTGATCACAATTGTGTGTGATATTGTCAGGATTCAAGCTACCGAATTCTTAGCGTATTGTGACCAACAGTTATTGTGTTCTTTTGTAAAATAATTGATAATTGTAAAAGCGTAGTGAATTAGCATAATGTGAAACATCAATGTGAAGTCAAATGTAACTATAATAAACAGTCTTTTGTTTTAACTAGAAATGCCACAGTGAACAAGGTAAATATTTTAGATTTGACAGTACTGGCAGTCTATTGTTTTTCTGTTCCTAGATTCTGCTTTACATTTTGGGAGATCTTTATAGTCCACATTTGCCTTGTTATTTTGGTGTGTTATTGGGGAAAACTGTGCTGTCAGATATTCTCAGCACCATCTGATTGTTGGAGAGCACTGTACATATAGAGTATGATAATAGTTCAGGTGGGTAGCTGCGTCAGCATGCGTAGGCTGCAAAGGAACAAGTAATAGGTTTATTCCATGCTGAAAAAAAGAAGAAAGAGAACACAACATTTCGGCTGTGGAGCCTTCTTCAGGTGTGAAGTTGCTCACACCTGAAGAAGGCTCCACGGCCGAAACGTTGTGTTCTCTTTCTTCTTTTTTTCAGCATGGAATAAACCTATTACTTGTTCCTTTAGAGTATGATAAGTCCAGTGTGTCTGTGGACTTGGACAGGCTACAACTCTGACTTCTCAACTCTCGCCTGTCTCTCAGTGCTTAATCCTGTTTCCATCACCTAAGGCAGTGCAAGTCGTTCTCCTATAATGTTTTATAATATTTGTTCACGTTCTATAACTTTCAAGTCCTATAACATTCTCCTCTAATGTTTCAGGTGAACCCGTTTCTTCAGTCATCAATTTTGTGCCGTTTTTTCTGGTTCACAAACATTGACCACTAGCAAATTGGTCAGCTGAAATTGATTAGACTGACAAGTAGGTACATACAGTAGGTTGTCTTTTCACTCACAAGTCCTTCAGATTAGGAAAATAAATCATTGCAATTGGTTTAAGATTTACTGCAGTTCGATGCATGCTTTGGATTGTTATTTCTTTGTGAAGTCCATATGCTACCAAGCATGACAGAAACCACCGTTTTTTGGCTAAAATATCCTTTTAAAATATATAATCTGTTCCTCATTCCTAACTGGGACACCAGGACTAGAGGGTCCACACCAGTCTTAAAGTAGATCACATTAATTTCTCTTCCCAGGAGGGATGACATTCTTTTTCAACAAGAACCTCACTTTTCCATGCAAATTGTACCACTGACGAGACACTGAATTTGCGTTTCATCCAACCACTTCATGTGGTTTCCTTTTGACATGGTAGTCAGACAGTTGCTATAAGGCAAATTCATGTCTTTCCTGTTTATGTTGCCACAGAGCTCTGCCACAGACCCCAGAGCCATGAGGTCAGCCCTGAAAGGGAGCCACAGAGACTTTATACCCCGATGATGCCAGAGTTTCCTCAGAAATTCTGAGTTCTTGTCCTTAGATGTGAGGTAGCCTCTCAGATCACTTTTCTGACTGCAGCTCAGGACAGATGTTGGGTGGTAAACATCCCTTTGCCTTTGAACACCACAGTGAAAACTGGGATCTTAGGTATTTTTATAGGTGACGCCAGAGTTTTTAAGGTCAGTAATCGTTTGCCTTTGACCATCAATTTTCTGCTTTTTCCCTTGGCGATGTGGTACTCGGTGCTCCACTTCTGTGCCCAAAATCAAGGTATCATTACAGAAGGAACTTTAGTCACACTGCAGTTTATGTCTCAATTATAATTGACTATCAACTATGACTATGATCAATGAACGTGTTATTATTCAATTACACCCTATGGGCAGGGTTAGGTATGGTACAGACTGTGCTCAGGATTAGTTTTTTTGCTAAGTAATGTCCCTCTGTTAATATTTTATCAATATTTGCCATTACAACTACTAATATAGTGTTAAGTTAATGAAACTTATAGATGACTAAGTAAACAAGTATTAAGTTTTATTAATTTATTTTAATATAGGGTATTAATTCTATAGATATGTTCAAATCTCTTTTCCATACACTGACATAATGTTTAAATCCAGAAACGGTGAAAAAAAAAATCTGAACTCCTGCATTTTCTTTGCTAAATCAACTTTTAGTCGCAGGCCATCAAGGGTAGGCGTATATTTACATGCTAATGCAGCTAGAGGCAAAAATGGCAATGCTTGTGCTAGTGAAAGGGGAAATGTGGTTGAAAATGCAGCATCATGATGACAGAAAAAATATTGGTTGAAAGAATGGTAGCTAGGATCCAGGGGGAAGAATAACAGACAGAATAGAAAATACACATGCAAAGTTAAAAAGAACAGCTACCACTATAAAGTAGCCTGGCGGGCTGGCCCTCATGGTTGGGGGGTGATGAGACTCACAGGTATTGCAGCGGAGCAGAGAAAGAGGGGAGCACAGCAGCATCACCTGGAGAGGCAGGGAAAGGTGGACCAGATGGTGACCTCAATACTGAACGGATTATCTGCCACTCGGAGCACTTAAGAAGGACACAGGCAGGGAGGTCACTCTTAACGAGATTAAAATCATCCTAAAGCTAATCGTCGCTTGGGACAGATTAATATGCACTGTGGGAATTTTTATAGTATTGTACCATATTCCACCCCTAAAGAACATGGGTGAGCTAAAGAAGAGGCACTGCGGTCTTCCCAGCTTTGAAGTGGCACACTGCACGGACCTGGTTTTCTTTTTAGACTCGCCAACTGGGAATGGCGATTCCTTTCCACATCCTTTTAACAGCACATCAGTAGCCACTGCCTGAGACAAATTAGGCTTCAGGGCAGCAGTATGTCCAGTCCCCCACCAGAGTTTTACAATCAACACCACAAAAAAACAGGAAACGGTGAAACACGACAACTGTTTCAATCTTTTGGGGCAGGAAAGGTTTGCGAAGCAAAATGATCCCATTTGTTTTCAGACAGTTGGGAGTTTAATTCAGACCACTGGTTCAGTCTAGTTGTACATGTTATGACAATGCGGTACAACAGACCACCAACGCGTTCTTCCGCAGGGCTGGTGAGGAAGCTTGACATCACATGTCTTACAAAGTAGATGCAATTGCCTGCCACACTAGTCGTGAGACCACTGGACGCTGGAGGGCTGTGGGTTCAAATCCCACTCTGCTGCTATTGCTTTGAACAAGGCACTGTGCTCCGATTCTTTAGCAAATCCATCTGTATAAACAAGTAGCAAACTCCATGTCTTAAAAAATAGATATCGGAAATTCACTCAGGATAAAAGCATCAACTGAATTAACAGTAACCCTTTAAGACAATTATGAGGTTCACTGTAGTATTTACATACTATTTATTTAATAGCATTTAATAGCAACAAAATTATATTTGCCACATAAGCTCATAGCCCCCCTTCAGAAGTAACAGGATATTTTTAATACACTTATTAAAGGAGTTATCTCAAACCCTGGTGCTGGAGAAACCAGATTCAGTAAGTTTTATATTACATTGTAAATCACCAGTGAACCAAAGTTGGGGTCGCCTGCTTGAGAAAGATCAGCTTGATGGTTACCTATGACTGATTCTCAACCATAGTTCTGGAGGAACACTGTGCATGTTGGTTTTTACTCTGGCTGGGGTCTAAACCACTAGTGCTAACTGAGCCACAACCTGTTTCCCTGTTTCTGAAGAAACAGCTCTTCCTGGGTGAAGTTAGTCTTATGTTACATACACCTACAAGTAGTGCTTTTTCCCCCTTTCTGCAGATGCCCAGTTAGTTACATTTCAGGTAACACATGAAAACAGTACTGGACGTCAGAAATTAATACTGATTACAAATTCCATTTGACCTTTTAAGAGGAGAAAAGACATTTACAAATGTGCTGCAAACAGAAAAGTGGAACCTATGTGCCTGTGATTGCAGTAGTAAAAACCAGAAGATACGGTGTGCCCCTGGAACCAGGACTGAGTATCACTGCTGTAGAAATATTGCTGACACAGGGTTCGCCAGAAACAGCATTGATCATTATTAAACAAACATCAAAAATAATATGTCCCAATAAGCACTGCAATTACTTTTTTTGTTGCCCTATTTCCTTGTTTTTATTTTTTCCAGTCAGTCTGTTCCAGTTTCAGAACTCTGAAGCATTTCACGGTGCTGGTGGCACTTAAATATGAAAATTGCACTATTGCCACTATTACGTATCATTAAATAACATTAATGTAGTATGCCATTTTAATATATAATAGCAATTAAATATGTAAATTATATACAACATTAAACATATGGATTTAAAATATTGATCTAATGCCTAGGAAGATATGAAACATTTATTTGAGGGTCAGTTTATGTCTAAACTATTCATTCATCTAGTCGTTTAGAACCATTAAGTCAGCTATCTGTTGTGTTCCAACCTTCGTGAGAGCAGAGAGACCACAAGGAGGCGCTGTGTCACTTTGACACGCTGGGGAAAGCGCACTAGCTGGAATTCTGCGCTGTTTCAATTCGGTTCCAGTCTGGAGCAGACGTGGCTGTTCCTAAATCATTATTGAAACTGATCATAAAAGGTGATAGTCGACGCTTTAATTAATTCATTCCTTAATTAACGCAGCATATAACTAAGCATACATCAAATAAAATTACTTCTTGTTGGAACTTTTATTGTTCACAAGAGAGACATGCGAACCAAATGATTCTTCAAAACTGCACTTCTGCATTAAAAAGCCGTCGTTAAATTAAAAGGTTCGCTGAAAACGCAGATTTTAAGGAAGAAATAGCATATTATCTGTCTAGAAGGCACCTCACTCTGGTGATCTAAAGCTCTCAATACACTACCCCGCACATTATTATATTATTTTAGGTGGGTAGCTTCGTCAGCATGCGTAGGCTGCAAAGGAACAAATAATAGGTTTATTCCATGCTGAAAAAAAGAAGAAAGAAAATACAAAGTTTCGGCCGTGGAGCACCTGAAGAAGGCTCCACGGCCGAAACGTTGTGTTTTCTTTCTTCTTTTTTTTCACCATAGAATAAACCTATTACTTGATCATTATATTATTGTTGTTAGGCCAAAACAAAGACAGTTTATACAACATTTTGACACATTCTCGGAATTTGAGACTTCTAAAAACTTTTCTGCCTTAACAGAAGTAGAGGTAATAATTGCGTGTATACTTTCAATGATTTCAATCTGTAAATTGTATTGTAAATTGTAATTGTGTGATTTATTGTATCCTCATTTGTTTTTCTCTTTTCGTTAATCGAATCCCTATAAATTCCTGTCCTTTCTACTCTTCTATCCCGACAACACCGCTGTATTGTTCGTGCATTGATAAATATGCCTTGATTGTGTGATTGCTTGATTGATGATTGATTGATTGATTGAGTGTGTTTATAAATCGCTTTATACTTACGAAGGGGACCAGTACATTCCGCCATTTGGCAATAGCGGACTCCACTACACCGCCGATCGAATACAGACCTGAGAACTTGTTTTATCAAAGGAATTAAATCTCTTTAAACACGATTTCGAACCCCTCAGGCCCACGGGGCCATTATGTTTTATAGGCAAACATTTAATAATCAGGTTCTAAAGACCTGGAGCAGTTTAACCATGATTAATTAAACAGCTGATTTGTTTAATTAAATAATTTAGAAATCATTTGGGATAACTCTTTTATCGTATTGGGATAAATACACTGAGACAAGGAATCATTCTTATTGCTCTTCTTCCCCCATCTAGGGTTAGACTGTACTGTCAGTGGTGTAGTGGACCAAAACTGAATGCAGTATTCCAAAAGAGGAATGAGCAGAGCTCAATTACTACTAAAAAATAGAAATAATGTTTGAGCTGTGAGCTTCTTCAGGCAGATAACAAGGAAAGGGCAGGAATGTCAGGACAAAAGGAGGAGAGGGCGAGTAAAATTGGGCACAGCAGGTGAGAAAGAGCTCCAAGGAAATGGAAATCTGGGAGAGGAATACCAGGTCAGGCGTGAAAAACCAAAATCTGTAAATGAATGGAGAGACATTAGTTGGTCATTGAGAGCTGAGGGAAGGTGTGATCATTTTTCTCTGAACATTTGGATTTCAGGAGATCAGTGACTGGACAACAGTTTTCACTTACACGACTGGTGTTGGTTTGTTGGTTTCAGACAGTTGAGGTGTGAAACAATCTCTCCAGGCTGCCAGGTTTGTTTACATGTGAATTTGCATTTTTCCAGTTCTTTGTTTGGGAACCCTGTGCCCTGCTGATGCTTTGCTGTTGAAGAACAGTTTTGGCTTGTAATATCTTCATGTGTTATGAGGCCTGGAACCCTATAAAAGCACAGTGTAGTCCTGGCTGAAAAATTGAGAACTTTGGTACTGGAATGATCTCTGATTCTCACTAGGCTGACGTGTTCCCTAAAATGGTGTGCCAGTCTTTCATCTGTCTTGCTAGTCTTAATGACACTATCAGCAAAAGCTGTAATAAATACAATTGCCAGACAAATGGGATGCTCTCAGTGATTATGAGAACAACAAAGTTGGAAAAGGTGTGAGAAAAGAAGGATTTGTGGTATATTTTGGGATGAAAAGGGCTTTAAATTGGTGTGTTTCTAATACGACGTTTTCAGTCCCAGTAAATAACCATCGGCCGTATCACACTGCAACTCACAACTGGCAACCTACTGAAGCTAAGCAGGTGTGAGCCTGGTCAGTACCTGGATGGGAGACCTCTTGTGAAAAACTAAGGTTGCTGCTGGAAGAGGTGTTAGTGGGGCCAGCAGGGGGCACTCACCCAGTGGCCTATGTGGGTCTTATTGCCCCAGTAATAGTGATGAGGACACTATACTGTAAACAGGCACTGTCCTTCAGATGAGATTGAAAAGAGTACAGGTGTTACCCTGGTGTCCTGGCCAAATTTCCCATTGGCCCTCTGAATTGGCTACATTACTCTGCTCTCCTCCCCACTGATAGCTGATCTGTGGTGAGCATTCTGGTGCACTAGGGCTGCTATTGCATCATCCAGGTGGATGCTGCACATTGGTGGTGGTGGAGGGGAGTCCCCATTACCTGGAAAGTGCTCTGAGTGGGGTGTCCAGAAAAAGATCTGTTATTAAATAGGAAGACTTATGTCGAAGAAAAAAAGGCAGAACATGTGTTTTATTGTTATTCTACATGCCAGCCTGTAGCAAGAGATGGTATATGTTTGCTTTAAAAGTTAAGAGTGGAAAGGTTTAGGAAAGAAATTGAATAGATCCTAGAACCTTCTGGTGTGTCAGCCTTGTCACATCTAAGGCTCGGTTTGGAAAGAAGTAACTTCTATTTCTAGCCCTAATTCCACTCACAAATCTGTCCTCATTTCATCACTGAGCTGACTTTGTTAACACCTTTCAGTCTCACAACCTAATTGTTCAAGCCTAAACAGAATCTATTCCTTTGATCTACGTTAGGTAATATTCCTTTGAGGCTACTGTCTTGTCGCTCTTCTTTAAAGTCATTCCACAACAATAGTAGTCTTAATATACAGTGTATACTTTATATGATAAATGTATATAATTATCATTGTTTCACAAGCTTAAATTTTTTAGTCTATCACAGCAAATCTAAGAACTCTAATGGCCTTGCCCCTGTAACTTCTGGTTGAATCGTATAATAGAGACAATCACCTTTAAACAGCACAGATTTAAATACCTGAGTCTGACCATACATTTCTTCTTTGTTTTCGTTTTGCATATTGTAATTAACCGCTGGCTGTCCCTTTCTTACACAGATGATTAGCAACAAAGAAGCAGTATTTTCAAAGGTATGCTTGACATGCATTTACCATACGTCTCATGGGTTCCAGAGAAACTCTTTAGGTGGAATCGTAAAGAGCCCTTCAATTATTCAATTAGGTAAATACTCAGTGGTGCCTTTAACTATGAATTCTTCTAATGATCTAATGAAAAAATACATAGTACCATGAATGACCCAGGTTCATCTGGGAATCTCCTTCATAACCCTAACCTTCATTTTCTTTTACACTGGTGATATGAATGCCTTTGAAAGCCCTTAGAGTTCACCTTGAACACTAAATGACCAAATTAAGTGGTGCAGGCTCAATTGAAGCTGGGGATCTATCTGCTCTTTTCCACCAAGCATCTCTTAGATTGTGTGATCCATGGCCACTATTTTTAGTTTAACCTCTGAATGTATCTGGGTATGGGGTCCTCAAATCTACGTTTCCAAGTTTCCAGTGCTGTTCACGTTGTATTCTTTTCCACTTCAAAAAATAATCCACTTGATCACCCCCAAAAAATAATTCTACATTTTACCATGAAGCCTCCTTCCATAAAAGTGTCTTTCTGCGGGTCGTGTCAAGTGACCAAACATGTGAATTGATGAGGGGTAGCAAGCAAAGAGCTTCTGAATGAAAAAAAGATGGATGAAGACGATAAATGTGAAGACACATAAGCTGCCATGACAAATAAAATTGTGCCCTTCTGTGGGACAAAATGTTTTCTCTATTTTGAACCAAATTCCAGTAAAAGGGGTGAATGGGTAGAATTTTGAAAGCATCTGTTATGTAAAAAAGAGCTTGCTAAGCTTGCAAGCCAGCTGTGCTGCCTTCACTTAAGGGGATGGCCTTATCTGTTGTTGTGTAATGCAATTAAATGACCCTTCAGGGATTAAGCTATTTAAGCTTGGAGTGTTCATGTTTTAAACCTAGCAAATGAAGGGTTGCATTACTTAAGCGAAGGCATTAACCCAGAGTGATGAGAACAATTCAATGAAATGCAGCAAGGAAAGTTGATTAGCTATGACCTCGTTAAAGAGAATGTCAGCCTCTGTTCCTCAATGTGCCAGGTGTCATAGTGTAAGGACTCCCAGCAGTGTTCCATCCCAACACTGGACTTCACGCGCAGAGCGCTCTGCTGCTGGTGTGGGCTGTCCTGCCTGAGAAACATGATCAAATCCTGGGTGCAACTGCACACTCTGCACATATTCAGGCACAGTGGGGAGCCTCACTAAATTTGTTGTAGTTGTTGTGTTCAGTTCAGAGTGAAGTGTGGTAAAACACAGTGAAATCATGGTAAAATCATAAAAGCTTTAGATTCTACTGTTGCGTGAAAAGTTTTGTCCCAGTGGTACATTTCAAACTTTTGCCCAGCTGTGTAGCTATATTTGCAGATTTGGTGGGAGTGTGTTTCACATACTTGTTATTAAGACTAGAGCATAAAAAAACTAGTTTCAAGATTCCTGGGATCCGACCAGTGCTTTGTGATGTGGTGTTGGGGTGCTTCTGGAGACCTGGGAAGTCCCCATGATCAAAGTAGCAGATATACCTTTTATTGAAAATCTGGAATGTCGAATGTTGCACTAAAAGCATCAGAAATGTTACAGACAAGAGCAGATCATGTTGCCATTTTGGTAGATAGTACATAATTAATTGCTGGATGTGCAGTACCTGACCTTACAAACTTTTTAAAAGTCCCTTCCTGCTCTGCCTATCATACTGCAGATACTATTTTACATCATGTCCAGAAGATGGAGCTATTAATATTATCATAAAACCTTTACATATCTCACTAAAAGCTAGACCTGTCCTACAGGGAACTAATAATGCTGTCTGTGTAAACCAAACGCAGAACATACTGTATGTTTTTATGAGAGGATAATGTTTTCTGTGCTTCAGTCTCTAATGATAGAAAATAATGATAGAAAAACACATTTGTCTTTGGTTCATTCATTAAAATTAAAAACTTTTACTGAAAAATAAGATTTCAGTGACCAGCCATATTTCATAAAAACATCAAAGTGGTTACAAAGAAGAAAAGGCCATTTATCCTGTCTAACCCATTAGACTGTTAGTAGCCAATTTCATCAGAAGGTAATACACGTATTTCTCAGCTTAATGCAAACTCTCAAAGAAATGCAACATTGTAAAACAGATTTATGTAAAGAAAATTAGAATTTTGTAGTCACCGTACAATAAATGACAAACCTTTAAAAATATCAAACAGTAAAATTAGTACAAAGCAACAGTTAAAATCTTCTGAAAATGCTATGCACATCTTCCACAATGAAGAATAGTTTATTCATTAGAATACTATTTCTAACACTTATCATGATACCCCATTATTGGAATATTAAATATAGACAAAATGGACTCTGTTCTAAATGGCACAGTGCATAAGAAGATAACCAAATAAAATACAAAAATGTTTTTGCAAGCAAACTGCACTCTGGTGCTTTGTTATTGTAAAACAAGCCACCAAATATGAATGTTTCTTGCTTTCATAAAGGGAGTGGATCCATGATTTATCCCCTTTAACAAAACAGGTGTGAATATTGACTGGAATTTCTTTCAATGGCTTAATTTCTTCTTTGGTGACAAAAGGTGTCAGACTTTTAATTAAAACTCATCTAAGGCTTTACTGGGGACTACTTTTGTCACAGTATTGTGGACTCTGCAATTCTTTACTGCCCTGCTCATTATGTTGCTTTATTGAGTTCTTGTAGTATTCTACATTTCTGTATTTCTCCCACTATCACATAATGATCATTTCAAATAAAAGGCACTTTGATTAACGTTGTTAGCTAATAAGAATGGCCAGCCTTCATCGTCACCTCATTAATCAGCATGAGGAAACACTTCATTGTTTAAGTCTCGACCCAGTTGATCTTTGTATGTGAGATCATATCAGCAGTTACGATTAGTTTATCGATTTCCGTAGATTTCTTTTTACCTGGAATGCCATGGTTAGTTTAGTCGGAGGAAATAAGACTGAACGCAAAGAATGCTTCGTAGGAGCCATTAAATCGTTGTAAACAATTTAAATACCTCGATTTATGAACTGACACTATTAATGTCGTATAAAACCTACGGACATTACGCGAATAACTTTATAATTACGCGTGAATGTACGGCGAACCGGTGATGATACATAAACGAGCCCGTTTATCCGTCATCAAACATACAGGGAAAATTATGTCCAATATAGTTACTGGTATAATCTTTCGATAAATTCATTTTAAGTACCAGTACAAAGACAGTGATTAGGGTTTGCATTAAACGTGGCTCTTATTACATCTTCCGAGCACAAATACATTAATGACTTCGCAGTGTAATAAAAGCGCATAACAAGGATACTTTGCTACAGTCTTTATCATTAACTGTATTTAGAGCATTTGCATTTACAAAAATAAAAGGCAGTAGATCAACTCTTTAAAAATCAAATTGGTTAGAAATAACAAGACAAGACGTTTATGAGCTAAATAAAGTTTTGAATTGACAAAATGTGAACCCGAGAAAATGCCTTGTTTACGTCTACAAGCTCTCCCCACGTCACACATAGTTTAAAGGAACTAGGCCAAGGACCGTCCGCTGCCGGATTGGCCACTACCACATTCAACTCAACCACGCTGCACAGCGATTGGCCCACAGTGGGTAGTTTAATATGGACGCAACTGAGATCAACCGCATGATTGGGTAATTAGAAATGCCAATCGGACACGGAACGCCTCCACAACCACCCTCCAAAAAAACCGCAACCTCTCGTTATTTGATTGGTTTGCTGAAATGACGTAACAGTACAACGTCTCGCTTCTATTGGCTTATAGCGACGTCAATCCTACTAACATTCTGCTGATCCCCGATTGAAATGCTGGGATTTCACCCCCTCCCCTCCTTAGTCGTGGCTGACGCAAAGGTCACGTGTTGTTTTCGCTGTGGTCCGTGGAGCTGTGTACTGTGTGAGAGAGATTGATTATAGAAACGAGTGAATGCGGTTATGTAGCAATTGGCTGAATTTCTGTGCCTGCTGTCTGTGGTGGATATATATTGAGCAAGGAACGAGCGGAGAACATCATTTTTTTTGGAAAAAAGAAATTGAGCCGGACTCAGAATTTGGCACCCGAGATGGGGTCTGTATCACTGGTAAAGCTAAGGTAAAGTGACCTTTATTCGTATTCTCTCATGGCAAATTTGATAGATTGTCGAGAAAACAACGCCGCTATGTTGCTGTTGGAAACACAACAGCGCGCAATTGGGTCGAAAACAACAGTCACAACAAACGGCGACACCTCTGTCGGGGAAATCCCTTCATCTTTAATTAATATTGGCAACGTGCAATACCAGCAACACCTGCCGCTCTCGTTTCACCACAGCTCACAGCAGGCGCAGCAACAGTATTCGGAGGAAAACCTCCAGGACGAACTGCTGAGAAAACCTTCCCTGTCCCTCGTACAGGAAGAAGTCGCTGTCGGCACTACAGCTGCTCCTGTGGCAGCTGCTGCCGCCGCCGTCGCCACCGCCGCCAGGAGCGACGGGCTGGACGACGTGAGGAAATGCGGCTACTTGAGAAAGCAAAAGCACGGCCACAAGCGGTTCTTCGTGCTGAGAGGCCAGAGCCACCTGGGCCCCAGCAGGCTGGAATACTATGACAGCGAAAAGAAATTCCGCAACAGCACAAGATCCGCCGCCACCGCCTGCCCCCCGAAAAGAGTGATCCCGCTATACCAGTGCTTCACTGTAAACAAGAGGGCTGATGCCAAGAGCAAGCACCTCATTGCCCTGTACACGAAAGACGAGTATTTCGCAATGGTGGCTGAGAATGAGCAGGATCAGGAGGACTGGTACACCGCTATAAGTGACTTGATGAATGAGGGAAAGAGAGGGCACCTGGACTCGGAGGAGCTGGACGACGGGTATGGCACTGTCACTCCTGGCACTGTTTTCAAAGAAGTGTGGCAGGTGAATGTGAAACCCAAGGGGCTGGGGCAGACCAAGAACTTAACTGGCGTGTACCGCCTGTGCCTCTCCAGCAAGAGCCTTCACCTCGTGAAGCTGAACTCGGAGACTCCCTGCGTGAACCTGCAGCTCATGAACATCCGGCGCTGCGGCCACTCAGAGAGCTTCTTCTTCATCGAGGTGGGGCGCTCTTCGTCCATCGGCCCCGGGGAGATCTGGATGCAGGTGGACGACTCAGTGGTGGCCCAGAACATGCACGAGACCATCTTGGAGACCATGAAGGCCCTCAAGGCCTTTGCCGAGTTCCGGCCCCGGAGCAAGAGCCAGTCCTCCAGCTCCAATCCGCTGGCCTTCATCACCACCCGCAGACACCTGGGGAACCTGCCCCCCAGCCAGACGGGGCTGCAGCGCCGCTCCCGGACAGAGACCATCGTGGGCACCCCCCCCGCCAGCAAGAGTGGGGGCTACCGTTTCCGGACCTCCAGCGAGGGGGAGGGCACCATGAGCAGGCCCTTCCGCTCTGTCACGGGCAGCCTCATTCACCTCAACGCGGCCCGCCTGAACCTCGGCAGGCAGGAGGGCGGTGGGGGCCGCTACGTGCGGGCCACGGCGGGGGCTCCCTGCCACATGCGCTCAGCCTCCTTGCCCGTCTCCCACTTTCCTTCCACCACCAGCCCTGTCAGCGTCTCCTCCAGCAGCGGGCACGGCTCGGCCTCTGACACGCTGACCCGGCCCTCGAGTGCCTCCATCTGCGGCTCGCCCAGTGATGGGGGGTTCAACTCCTCCGACGAGTACGGCTCCAGCCCCGGGGACTTCCGCTACTTCCGGGTGAGGAGCAACACCCCCGATTCTCTGGGCAACACGCCGCCCATCCGGGAGGAGAACAGCCTCAATGACTACATGGCAATGGACAGGCACCGAGAGGGCCTGGGCTGTCCTGAGGGCCCCAGGGAGGACTGCGTAGAGGTGGACAAGGGCTTCCGGAAGCAGACTCACTCCCTCTCCAGGCCCGGCAGCAGCAGTGGCGTTGCAGTGTATCAGAAAATGACCCAGACTACCTCGTCGCTGGATGAGCCCTGTGCGGAGGCCAGCCCAGTGGGAAGCAGTGGCCACCGGGCCTGCTCCGTTTCCCCCAAGTCAGGCTTCTGCCCTTATCCAGAGAACTACTACCAGGCCAAGCCCCCTGCATACCAACATCAGGGTAACCCCAAGGATGATGGCTACATGCCCATGATGCCTGGTGTGGCGCCAAAACGGAGTGCTGACTACGTGCCCATGCATCCCAAGACCTCTTCAGCTCCCCAACAGATTGTCAGCCCCAGATGCTCCCAGTATGTGGACTCTGAGGGCTATATGATGATGCTGCCCAGTGGTGGCTGCTCACCTGTTCAAACCTGTCCCCAGAGCAGCAATGGACGCGTTTCCAATGGCGCATACATGGACATGTCCCAGAACGGTGCACCTACCCATCGCAAGCGCTCGAACGACTGCCACTGCGCACAAACGCCACCTGATCTCCCAAAGTCTTACAGCTCCTACTTCTCCCTGCCAAGATCTTACAAAGCTCCCTTGCGGGAGAGCCGTGAGAGTGATGAATATGTGCCCATGTGTTCCCCTGCAAAGCCTGCCTATGCAGTGATTGAATGCAGCCGCCGGGGGGTGCCTAGCGGCCCCTCTCCCACTCTTGGGATGCATAATGGTTGCCAGGCGTCCGTCGCGGGAGATGGGAGAGCTGTGCGACCCACACGCCTTTCCTTGGAGAGGCACAACTTTCATGGCTCCCTTAGCGTGTGCGAGCCCCCCAGTCCCGGAGAGTACATCAACATTGAATACGAGCAGAAGGTCTTACTCACACCCTGCTCCCTGTCTGCTGAGGGCTCCCCATCCTCCTTGGGCTCCAGTAGCGAGCAGCGCCGCTCCCCACTTCCGGATTACATGAGTCTGGACCTTGATAATGCCTTTCCCAAAGGGTGCTCCCCACAGCCCATGCCAGTAGCCCCCAGGAACCCCGCTGACTACACTTTGCCCCACGCATCCACTCCCAATAGTGGGCGGACGGATGACTACACGGAAATGACCTTTAAACTGGGAGGGGAGCCCAGCAGCCCTTCGGCCATGGTGAAGCAACTTCGCATTATAGAGCCCTACCCTGCCCTGCCAGCCTTGAGCCCCCCTGTTGAGCCCAAGGTCATCCGAGCTGACCCCCAGGGCAGGCGGCGACACAGTTCGGAGACCTTCTCCTCCTCTCCCAGTGCGCCCAGCAGTGCCCCTCAGTCCAGTGCCCTCCTGATGGACAGCAGCAAGCGACACAGCTCGGCCTCCTTTGACAGTGTCTGGCTCCGGATGGAAGGTACGGGCTCCCTGGAGATTGCGGGGGACGTGGGGTGCAGCTCCAGCAGTAGGATGTGTCGCAACACCTCTGCCGGCTATCAGAACGGCCTCAACTACATCGCCCTGGACCTCCGGGAAGACCCCCAGGGCTGCTGCGACCCGGTGCCCCCTTCCGTCCCCCCTCCACCTCCTCTGGCTGAAAGCGGAGCTTACGCCAGGATAAACTTCCCCAAGTCCGATGGACTGACTGCTGCCTCAAAAGGTTGGTTATGTTTCTGTGTCCCTTTCTGCCAGAAACGCAGGGAGGAACACCTGAGTTGAGTGTGTTGTGGAAAATTTAAAAATGAAGCAAAATTAGGGAAAAAAATGGAGCGAGGGAAACTGAAGTCAGGAATCTGAACCTGGTGTTCTGATTAAATAATATTTTCTTGAAGGTGCGACAAGGGCAGTTCTCCTTTGAAACATCAGAAAAAAAGTTTCAAAGTATCATTAAAAGACGTTTTTTTTTTCTTATTTCTTCACCTTTTCGAAAGCAGGTTTGAAGTCAAATTCTAGAGTACACGTGCCAGGATTTGGCTTAAGAGTCAGGTGCTTCCTGGTAGCTGGAAATGTCAGGGTCCTAGTAACTGAATGTGTCTTTGGGGAATGTTAATGACTGACTTTCACTGTAGCAACTGCCAGCAGCTTCTCTGAGAGAAAGGAAGGAAGGAAGGAAGGAAGGAAGGAAGGAAGGAAGGAAGGAAGGAAGGAAGGATCTCTAGGAAGCGATAATGTGTAGACTGTACACAGCCTGTGTTTGCAGGCAAATGGTTTTCATTTACACATTTACCAGCAGTCATGTGGTGAAGGATTTGAACTAGCCGCTTATAAGCGGGCTTCCAATGTTTTATCCGAGATCTCCTTTTCTAGTTGTTCGGTAGTCTGGGCTCAGGAGTGCCGAGTTAAATTCTGGATTTGTGAGCTTGATC
Organism: Atractosteus spatula; assembly: GCF_055471065.1. NCBI lineage: Eukaryota > Metazoa > Chordata > Actinopteri > Semionotiformes > Lepisosteidae > Atractosteus > Atractosteus spatula. Next base: position 41,955,388 of record NC_142714.1, on the reverse strand, counting down.
AGGTGAAGAGGGGTACATTAGAACAATATGCCACAGGTAGAACCGTAGTGCTCGGAGGGAAATGGAGTTGTAAGTGAGCAGAGGTGAATGAGATGCAATGCTGTTGACCTGTTGTTCTTTTCCCACCTTGCCCAGCCTCTGAAGAGGGAGCTGTAAAACGTATCTCGCGATGCCCGGCTGTCGAATGACCGGAATGTTCCGAAATGTGTTGTATGCTTGTAATGAACCTTGTTTTGTTTTTCCTTATTTATGATTTATCTGAACATGGCGAGTTACACTTTTTCTTCTGCAAAGCTGGTACTGGTAGATGTGAAATGTAACTTGCTTTGTAAGCGTCTGGAACCCTTTTTTGTGAACGATGAAACTGTTGTGCAGTGCACCTGGAGTTTAATCTGCAGGCCGCCTGAATGTGTTATTAGTAAGCAGACCCTGGAGCAAAAACTGTGTTGATGTATGAGTGTTGCACCATCATTAGACTGATATCCAGCCATTTTTTCTGTTCTCTTAATTTGAAACCCTGGTTTATTAATTAAAAACGAGAATAAACAGGGAATCAAAATACAGTTATAAGACTCCACTGCTACTCTCTGAAGAAGATGCTTGTTTGGGGTTTTATGATTTGTCTTGGCTGCTTATTCCTGTAGGAAAATGGACTGCTGTATGAGGAAGGGGAGTTTGCCACCATTAAAGGGAAACCTCACTGTCAAGGTGTCACAGTATCTGATTAATCTTCTTAGCCTTTCTCTGATCCTTTTGAAATTGTTTTTTTTCTGTGTAGATGCACCTTGCTTATGTAGAAAACACAATCAAACATAACCTGTCCATCTTGCACACTGCCCAGGTCAATACCTGAGCGAAGGGACAGGTGAGAAGTCAGGCCTTGTGTGACTACTGCGATAAGTGAAATGATTGCCATAAGTAATGGACTCGTGTTGGCCCAGAGTTTTAAAATGATTTAGGGGGTCAGAAATGGATCAGTCTGTGCTTGGACCCATATCCACACAGTAACACACCGCAGGAGGATTAGAGGCTAATCTCTAGAATTTACTTAACTCTGTCTCCACGCCTCTCTCATAAAGTGCACCTGAGCACATTGTCCAGGTGGCAAGAGTGCTGTTCCTGAGTGCGTCTCAAGTCTCTTGGAACAGTACGCAGGGCTGGACTCCTCCTGGTATTTTGCTCTGTATTTCTAATAACTTGCAATACTGCCTTTTGCAATTTGTTCCTCCTGACCTTTTTAACTGAACAAGCAAATTGCCTAAGTAGGGTGGTGGAAACATGATTTTCTTCTCAAAAGTTTAACTAAAGTTACTTATAAAACGGTAGTTAAAAGGCAACCTCCTACGTGTTTAAGAACTTGATCTTAATGTTTGACTAAAGAGTTTAAATTAATCCTATTAACAGGTCAATTAAGGGTTGAATTATATAACTGAGGGTGGTGAGGTGACAGACTGATTAACATTACTGCTGTGGAGCACTGGGGCCCTGGGTTCAGTTCTAGCCATGAGGTGCTATCTGCATGTTTTTTTTTTAGTTCTCGTGTTTCTGTGGGTTTCCTTTGGGTGCTCCTGTGTATAGCACCTTGCAGCCATTGTTTGCTATGATAGCTCTGGCTCCCCTGTGACCCTGGATTGGATAAAGTGGTCTGAATGATTATGTAACGGAGTTGTGCTGGAACAAAATGCAGCTGCTACATCGGTCTCCAGGACTGGGTGAACCACTGTTCTAATTCGCATAAAACTGACAAGGATTTAGTGTCATTTGAAATTTAGGAATAATTAAATGGTTTTCCACAAGCAAAAGTTGATCTATATATTGAAAGTAATAAAGGTGGAACTGTCAAATTAATGGGCACAAATTATCGGCAGTACGCTGGGATGCTTAGTTGATGTTGAACCTGAATCGGCATGTTTGATTAAAATGTCACTAAATGTATTTTCCTGCAAAGTATAAGGGAGATATAAATGTCATCACTCCGTTCAGTATTCTCTTATCTTTTGACCCTTGTGTTTTAATGGGGTTAACCTTGGGGAAAGAACTGGCATTCCTCTTTGTTCTAGACATTCCTGTTACATTGTCAATTTCTTGAGGATCTTTCCAGCAGATCCATCTTTCCATCTTTACCAGCATGCCAGGCACTTCAGTTCAGTATAGTACGATGCAAGTTTGCATTCCTCCTACGGCTGGCTTACAGTGAGAATATAGAGTCACCAGCAAACATCTGACTGCTTGAAATAAATGGTCATGATTTTTCAGCATCTGTGCCTATGTTAGATTGTAGGGCTGTCCGGCTTAGCAGTAGAAGAAGGAAGCTTGCCCATCATCGCCAGGAGTGCTTAACTGTTACTTTGCACCCTTGTAGAACATCCGAAAATAAAAAGGATTGGCCCTGCTCTTTATTGACTTTTTTATATGCCATAAATCTGTAATATAGTCTTTCTCTTCAGGGTAAATGATCATGGGAAAGAAGTAAGTGTCTTTGAAGCAGGGAAGCGGGTATTAGTCATTTCTTGGTGAGATGAATAGAGGCAGAGTTCGTTTCTGTTTTTTTTTTTTGCCGTCTTTCCCTTTTCTCCTTGCAGCTGCTACCTGGCCTGCTCCGCAGCATAAGGAGCACTTGCGAGTTGAGTGCGCTTCATGCCATTGCTGTACCTTTTTAGAACAATCAGGATCCTGCCACTCGGGGGCTTAGAGAGCTCTTAAGCACTGGCTGCTTGGGAAGCGATGAAGCGAGCCGGCCAGTTCCAAGTAGGTTAAACGTGTGCCGCCCCGTTTGAGTGCTTCCTGGTGCGGTGTCATCTGGAAGCCATTCATTCAGTGAATTGAACAGGTGTTGGAAACTTCAGGGCCTTGATCTGTGGGATGTTGGCGAGCTTGCTGTACTCTAGTTCGTGAAGGACAATCGCACACAAACTTCAGAAATTAGCCTTGTTTTTTTTTCCCCCCGTTTTGAAACAGGGCATTTGATTTTTTTTTTTCCAGTCACCAGAGAACTGGACTTATGAATCTGCACAAATATCAGTAATATGCGGTGCTCTTTAAAAGTTTATAAACACCATGCAGTGTAAGGAGAGGCTGGGGTGCAGAACAGTTTTGTTCATTCTTAGCCAATTCCTGATTCACCGATATATGCATCACTGTCCCGTTAACGTCTTTTAATAAATGGCTGTACGGGCATTGGTGTCTAGCTGTGGTGGCACCCCAGTCTGCAATTCTCTGAGTAAATGGGATGAATGTATGTAAGAGGTTGCACGTTGATAATGCAGTGGGATGTGACATGAGTTAATCTAATGTTTGTTTAGTCCAGTTTACGGATACCAGGATTAATGGTAATATAAACTGAAATGGAAGGTACTGCACAGCACTGTGTGGTTCACCTATATAGTGTGGCTAGGCTTGACACTACAGCCCATTAAAATGGCACCCCTCAGAAGCCCTGTACATGCTATTGTAAAATCGGCGCTGATTTAAGAAATTTCAGTAGTTCTAGCTTGCCTGTTCTCTTGGCAGTTCAAACAGGGAAAAACTTTGTTCTAATTGAAGTGAAACATAAAAATATGCCTATATAAGTATACTCTGAAAGGCTGTTCTCTTCACTGTTCAAACTCGGCTTGGTAAGAAGTTTGATCGATTGGGTTGTGATCTCCCAGTCCAGAGATGCATTTGTATACAAATGCATACGGTTATAAACAAGAGAGGTTAGTCAGGCCGTCCAGCTCATGTGTTTTTTTTTGTCGTAATTGATCGGGTCCACGGGTCCAGGCATTTCTTGGAAGAGGCTGTAGTATCGGCTTCATCAAATGTTTCTGCTTGTGGAAGGACCCTGTGATCCCCTTTATAGTGATTCTTGTTCAACTCTTTTAATCTGTTAGTGAAGGATATCCATTTAAGCCCAGGAATATGCCTGGTTCATCTTATTTGGGTTGATTCCAATGTGGTAACTTTTTATAATGTGGTGAGCACATTTCACAATATTCTAAATGAAGTTACATCATCCTGTTTTGAATATTTGACATCTTATCTGTTACCTCCGTTTCCCATGAACTAATTCTGAATTCACGTAAGTGCATTACCTTCAATGCCTATTTCCTGTCCATTGAGAGTTGATCTTTTATGACTAACATTATCAAAAACTTTCTGAAAATCTACCCATATCATTCTGTTTGACCATTACTGATACTGCTTGTTCAAAGAGCTCTAGAAAGTTAAAGTAACCTTCCTTTTCTAAATCCATGTTGATTGTCACATAGAGTCCGTTACCATACAGATGAACCTCATTTTATGTCCTAAAATGTGAAACTGTGCGGTGCAATACTGTAATGGGTTTGTGGCAGTGTAAGTCTCCTGTTTATATAAAACTAGAATGGAATGATTGTTCTGCAAAAAGGAGGTATTTCCTTCAATTGATTGTGGCATCTTTGTTAAGCTTCTGAAGGCTAATGAAGGGATAAAATTGTCAAAACTCATCCAATGGTTTATTTTTCCTCTATTCATTTGCTCCAAAGTCAAGCTGATTGATAGTTTAGACGTCCATATCCTTATGAAATTTGTTACCTTCATACTTACAAAGGAGAGTTGGATAGAGTATCTTCAGATATTTATTACTGAATAATTAGGTGGCATGCTAAGGGTCCACAAGTAACGTACTGCAACAAACAATGTAATTTGTAATCTTGTCCTTTAAGACGTGTTTGGTTTATCAATACTGAAAGTCAGGGTTCTTCTTCTCACTCTGAAGAGGCTGATGGTCATGGAGGATACTTAGTTAAGGTGTGCCCTGTTTGAGCAAGTATTTGGGAAATCCAGTGACCGTTTCTGTCCCTCTGTTCTAATGTTTGTGTCCCTCTCTGTAAAGTGTGCCTTACTCCTGGTGCCTCTGCCTTGCCCCCTGGTCTATTTCTGCCTTGCTCCTGGTGCCTCATCTGTTGCTTTCCTGCTCGGCTCTGGCCGTGGTGTCTAGCAGGTTGCCTGGAGGGAGTGAGTCAGTCCAGTTGGTGTGGTACTGACTGCTGTCATCCGCCCTCAGCGGGGGCCAAGGGGGTGAGGCTCTGCGATCTGTTTGTACAGCTTGTTTTGCAGAACTGTACTTATTTCTCCACCTGACCTGTTTATCTAGCAGAAATGTGAATGATTGAGTCACACTTTTTTTTTTTCCCCCTGTGGGTTTGAAAGAATGTACAATAATACTCCAGCTGTGAGTCCATCACAGATTGCAACACTGCACCGCAGCTGCATCAGTCTGGTTCAGCTTTCTTACTCCAGGAGCCCCAGAAAACAAATCTGTGGCATTACCTTGCTTTTTTTAAACATTACAGTGGGACACTGGGGAGAGAAATATCACTTTCAGTTACAAATACTGTAAGGAAATATTTCAAGGAAATGAGTGTGTGTTTTTTATGCCTAAATGCGAATTAAAAAAACAAATGGAAATGGGGAATATGAGATGACAGATGTGAATTCACAGGAAACGGATGCAACATTTATTCTTTTGGGAAAAGAAAATGCCGGTACTTTCCATCATGTAGAAGTTCTGTGTATTCCAAGTTCATGATTACTGTAAACGAAGCTTGGGAGTATATAATGAACTCCTGGCCAGTTCATGTTATGAGCTGCAGCCTACTTTACATGTGAGTCAAATGCAGAAACATCTGCTATTAATTAAGGCAAGTCGAGACGTGGGGCAGTGACGGCAAAGCTCCGCTATTGTGCCGGTGCTGTGTGCTGTATCCGGCACACCTGGGGCCGAAGAAGCTTGTTTATGAGCCTGGCATTTTGAGATCATCGTAGGACTGCAGCGGCGCGGCTCGTCATGTCACTTAGTGACACTGCGTGTGGGTACGTGGTGCTGTGCTTGATTTACAGTCGCCTTGCTGCACACTGCTGCCAGACTGCTGCTCTACTTTTAGACGGGAACTTTCCAGTTTTCCAAGACTGGGAAAGCAACCAGTTGAGGAGTTGAAATCGCCTCTGTATCTCTTGCAGTAAAAGCTGGGATTTCAGGGCCTTTATAGTTCAAAACATTGATGATAATTATCCCAATAACCATGTTATCAGCAATATGGGAGTCCTTCTTCTCGGCAGTTAAATACTCCATTAAAGTATCACCCAAAATATGAATCGTTTTCAAAGCCCTTTTAATTTGTGATCCGATTTGAACTGATGGAACATGGAAATCATCTTTTCTCATTTTGACCAAGCTGAATCCATGTTATTTTGTGCTAGACTTGCAGCTGTCAAGTTAAACATGGCCATGCTGGGTCTGTGCCTTTAGGTATAAAAGAAATCATGTTAAACCACTTAGGGAAGTGGACAGAAGCTCAAGAAGAGTCCAGCTCTTTGACTGGATTTTTGTTTGTTCACTTTTGACTCTGATTTTGGCTTGGAAGTATAGACATGGATACAACATTGCCCGATTAAGCTTGATGGTGATAAACTTGTCACTCTCCATCCCTTATCAAAAAGCTGTTTATTCCTGGTGAGGGTCACGGCTTCTGGGAGCCTTTCCCTGCACATGCAATGCACGACTGTGCCCTGGCCGGGTCTCATGCAGCCTATGGCAGGGCATATACGCACAGAGACAATTATCCTGCCCAGTTTGTCTTGGGAATGTGAGAGAGAACATGCAAACTCCACACAGCAGGTATGTGTCTGAAATCAAATTCATAACCCTCAAGGGCTGTGTGGCAGAGGCAGCTCTAACTTCCACGCCTCTCCTTAAGCATCATTCTTTTAATGCTTCTAAAATGGCATGATGATACTAATTGCTAGGACATTAAATTGGTATGGGTTTTGTAAGAAGGGCACTGTTGCATGGTGAAACTCTTTCCTTCTGTGAGGTGAAGAAATAACGCCGTCTGACTTGTTCAAGCACAGCCCTGGGTGGGGAAATTGCGGTGGTCTTGGTATGCAGCAAATATACATTTGTGAATACTGTGGTCCTTGGTGCCAGTGTTTCATTTACCTTTGAGTGATTAAATGCAAATTCTGTTAAGACGGTTTGGGAGCACCAAGCATTGTCTTTTCTTGTTCCCCCTTAGTTCCAGCTGTATTTCCTGTATCTGTAAAACTCTGCTAGTTAGACTTGACCCTTTCACTTTCAGGACCTATATAGGAGTTTGTGATAGACACATCAATAGCCTAGGAACCACACCTGGAGGTGGACCTGTATCCTTTCCAAGTCCTACACCTCAATAGCTGGAGGAAGTTGGCAAACGGGTCCAGTTAAGACTGTAAGCAGCTGGGTTTCGGGGAGAGCCGAGTTGTAATGGTAACCCACAGACACAACAACAATCCAAAACCTGAATCAGACAGCCCTAATGTGTGGTATTCACTTTAATCTCTGAAACTATTCCAACAGGTGTAAGAACTCTTGCTTTAATAAACTTACTGCTCAGCAGCTCAACTTTCTCACTCATCTATTAGGTAATAATCGGTAGAGGTCCTCGGGCCCCCATAGTGCATAAGTAGCCTGTTAGGAAAAGGTCTGATCTGTACTAACCTGAAGGAAGGCCAGTGTTTCAAGAAATCTACCTCCCTCTTTCCTATCCTGGGGTTTCCAGCATGTGCTAAATCTCCTAATCTCTTGTTGCTGAACTATAATTGTGGGGTTGTAGATATCATAAATGAGTTGTAGAGTTCCTCCCTCACATTTGCACCCAGGAGTGCTTAGTTTTTTTTCCCCCTGGCAGACGTGTAAATGTTCCTGTTTTTAATTGCTTGTCAAGTGGAAAGGTGCAGGCTCTGCTTTCATCAAGCCCATGCAAGTACTGTACTGTAGAAAGTGTTCTGTAGCTGGCATTGTAGAGTGCAACCTGTTGAAACTGGTGTGTTTTGACTCCTGACTCTGTGAAGCCTCCCCCCCCCCCCCACCCACTCTTCCAGAAAGACTCAAGAGCCATTCACACAAGTGTTAATTAACCTGCATTATATTGTTAGTGTCTGATTTTCTTATGATATCGGTTTTCAAGCTGTTAGCTGTATTCTGCCATTGGATTATGCTTCATAGTTACTTTTTCAGGACAGTGCTTGCAGGAAAAGGGATTGCAACTCCAGCAAGCTGGGGCAGGTTGTATCCAGTGCCGATGGGAGGCATGTAATGCATTTTTTAAACATTTCTACCATTCTAAAAAGTTCTTGGTGAGATGAGCTACACTTCATATCTCATGTTTACCCTACTTGTTTTCCTTGCACGTCTGGTCACTACCTGAGAGAATCTGAATTGGCATTCCTTAGTACAGTTTACAGGCAGGGTCTTGTGTTAACTATTCCTTCCTGTGCTTAGTTAATTCACCTTTATATGCTAACATAGTGAGCTATGTATTTATTATATAAGCATAATGTATACAAGATGAATTCAGCTTAACAGCCATAGTTGTGTGCAGTTTGCAATCAAGCACACCCAAGTGACTGCATTTTGTATACTGAGACAATGAGGGCCAAGTATAAATACACAACCAGGTCCACCTAAGCCTGTACAGTCCCTGGTCATCAGCCTTGTTAAGGGGAAATGTCAGTTTTAAAGGTGTTCAAATAGGATCATGATTCCGAATTCCCAGTGTTCATCCCATGTTGAAGTTGTTTGCACTACCTCATGTTATGCTCATCCTCTTAAAGAGGGTCAATACTACCTTTATTTCTGTGCCATAAGAAAACACTTTTCTTGAGGAGATTGTTCCTTTCCTTGTGCAGATTACTTGGCAATAAATATTTCCTGTTCTTTACTGAAGGGTAAAGTGCTGGAGTTGCAATGAAAGTGCACTTCGACTTTCCCCTTTTTTCTCCAGGGCACTAGCTATGTGCCATCTCACACCTGAACTAAATTCTCATTGCTCTGTCAAAATGTCATCAACTAGGAAATCCAGATATTGGCCTTTTCCCCCTTATTTCCTCTGGTGTTTACACAGCAGCAGAAAAGGTTATATTCAATTCTGTATATTTGACATTTCAAGCTGAAAAAAAAAAGAATAAATGCAGCCGTATGAATGATACTCTGCTAAGTTAAAGGTAATTTCATACTTAAAACGTTGCATTGTGGAAGAGGTCATGTTTTTGCTTTTCCTGTCTAGGATAGTAATGTTCCATAGGGTTGCCCTGGGGAAGGGTACCAAGCTGGTGTTCCTAAGTATATTTGAGGTAAACAGGGTTAGTGTGCATTCCCCAAGGAAAGTGAATTAGTTCCTGTTTCACACAAGGGTGACTAGTTCCCTGTGTTGTGGCAGGAAAAATATTATCTCGCAGAGACCTCAGTCTAAATACAGAACTTGTCCGTATTCACTCTCCCCAGCACCCAGCAAAGAAGTCATGTAAAGTATGCTGTAAGGTAGAGCTAATAGCCTAAAACCAGTGCTTTGTATGTTTTCAAATAACTAAAATAATTCCTTGCAGCAACGTGGGGCATTGCGATGATAAATTCTGGTTCTGAGTGGGCAGCACCACCTACTTGTCCACCAACAACACTTAAAGCAGCAGCCCGATTTTTCCTGGAGGTCTTGCAGACCAGGACTAGCCCACCTCAGCCCGTTTAACCCGAAAAAAGATTAGACTGCAGCAACGTTGCTGACCGTTTTGAATTTTGCATTCTTAAAGTTTTGCTCGCCAACGTTAAGTCTCGAGCCCGGGCTTGCATAGCCAAAGAAGCAAGAAAGCCTGGAGATGAACAGTACTGGGTGGGGTTGAGCTGGGATAGGATCAGCTGAGGGCAACTCTGCCTCCCCCCAGTGCCCGCTGGGTGTCTGCATTAGGCAGTTGAAGCTTCTTCTCTCCTCCCTCCCAAAAAAACCATTTGCTGTATCACTTGGAAATCATCACAGTGGTTGTCTTTTCAGCTACTGCATTGTGTAATGTTTATTCAAGACCTTGTAGTCCTCCATGGCCTTTAATCTTAAAAATAACCGTTTAAGGTATCTTTTTGGAAGCCTTCTGGAAATCAAAATGTTATGTTGTTTGCTTTAGCATAATGTCCTGTCCTTTTTTTTTTTGTTTAAAGACCTATCTCGAGTTACACAAGACCTTCCCTTTCTCAGTCCATACTGGATTGCCCCTTTGGTAAGGTTTCCTGTTCTCCAGATATGTTTCTCTCCCATCTTTGCTGTCCACTGCTTTTGACAAGGAAGAATCAACAAAGCAGTGCCAACTGGCATGTTCTTTCCAAATGTCTCCTTTTGAAGTGTTTGATGTCCCTCAAAAGTCCTCGTCAATATTTCTTCTCATTCCCGTTTCCCTCAAGCACCCTTGGTTACAGATTCCAGTGACTGTGTGAGCCGGCTTTGGTGGTGCAGCTCCTGTAATGACAAAGTCCAGGTCAGGGTCAGGGGCCAAAGAGGTTTGAAAGCTATTTTCAGCACTACTAGTACAGTTATTGAGTACTTGCCTTATACTGCCAGTAGTCTGCTGAAACATTTAATTCTATGGATATTTTTTTAGATGATATGCTTAAAAGGGAATATAAACTGTAGCACAGACAGTAATGTGGCATAAAATGAATTTTATTTTTAAGACTGGTATTGTAATATTGCTTTGCCAGAATAGCCATCTTAATGGATGATCTAAACCTTTTGATATTATTTCACCTGGAAGAAATTAGTGTTTTCATTAAAAAAAATTAAATCAAGCACAAGCCACTACCTTTAACCCCTTTTAGCATATCGCTGGTTTTGCCTGCAGGCCAGCACTAGAGACTTCAAAGAAATGGATGTTTGTTTATGAGGACTGGCCAAGTCCTGCCTTCCCGAGTCCTTGCTCATCTTCCCCAGAAGTTCCGCAGATGCTTCTCTTTGGCAGAGTGTGGTTCTTCCCTTAATCAGTGTTGCTCCATGTAGATTCTTTTATCTTTCTGTTTGTACAAGTGTCTGACAGCCTGCGCAAACTCGGCAGTCAAAGCAACATTAAATGTTGTTAAAGTGAGGCTTGCTTACTTGTGTTTTTGTCTCAAAATAACTGTAGTTAATCAAAAATGCATAAACACTTTGGTCTTCAGATTTTGGTAACTATAGATAGCTTTAAAAGCAAATGATTATTGAACCTGGATCTCAGATGGACCCTTCCAATATTAACGTTTTTTTACTTATTTGGCTTTTTTTTGTATCATTACGTATTGCTGTTGGGTTTTCTGGTAATGTGTGCGATGCATCACACAATCATTCCTTCATTTTGGGCGGTCTCTTTTTAGCAGCTTTAAGCTGTAATCTAATGGCAGATCTGTGCCATTTGGCACAGTCGGCACTGCTGGGTCCCAGGAAGGCACCTCAGACAGATTGCCTTGGGTGGTCCCTGTGTTACGCAGCCCTGCTTTTTTTTTGCAATATCGTTGATCTACTGTATATGCTCATGACGCCTAGCTGGAGGTTCCCGTTCTTCTTCATCCGTTTCATGCATTTTAATCAAATCACTGCTTGTGCTGCTTATTTGCCATTATTATTGTTCTCGCCCAAAATGATCATTCAAATTAGAAATGTAATAAACCGGCACTTTTACGAGGCCTGTCTGAACTTCAAGCCTTGCTATAGTTGTACCCCCTGCAGCACTGAAGACGCTTCTCTCCAAGGATGCACTGGCGCCGCACGTAAAACCTCATTACAGCACAGGTCTCGCGGCAAATTAGTCCGTATGCGTGGATGACAAGCTGTGTTTGCACAGCCAGCTGACCCAGACAAACGTACCTTTTTATCTGCAGCTATTTGTATTCATTAGCTGCAGCCTCTTCTTTGTACTTGTGATGCAGCTTCTGTGTGGGTCACTGCCAAATTGTCTGGTCAGGGGTACTGTAGTGCTTTGATGACTCATCTGTGTGGTGTTCAAAGTTCAGGCGTAAGGTATATGAAAACAGTGGCCTTGACGTACACCCGAGTCCAGATTTGGAGCAATCGCATGTCCGTCCATGTCTGACAGCTTGGCCTTTGGCATCCTGCAGGGCCTGCTGGGGTTGATACTTATAATACTGTGATGGAAGGTGAGTGCTGAAGTGGAGGTTCACAAATTGATAGGGGTGCTCATTTTAATGGTGGGAGATATGTGCTATTTACTTTTAAGCTATCATTTCATGTTCACTGTCATTTTAGTAAAACAAATTCATGAGCTGTGAACGTGGCTTTAATACTTTATTCTAAACCAGATGGTTGGCATTGAAACTTTTGATTAAGTTATTTGGGGAAATGTGCATGAATAATTGTACTCCGGTTGTAAGCTTTTGTGTTTAGTATAAGAATCTGCACTGTGTAAAACCTGAGATGGATGAAACCGCTCTGTATTGAGACTTGTGTTTCCCCCAAATGACAGAAGCTCAACTTAAGGGAAATCGTTTGCTGTTGACAACAGTTTCCATTTCAATATCTTCTTGAAACCCATTTCTTTAGGTCCTACTTCCCCATTTCCTTTGGATTACCCAAAATGAGAGTCTGAACTCCAGAAACCACATTTGCTCTTCCCAGCACTGCACGCGTCCCTTGCCCAGTGTGGCTGGACCTGTGCAGCCAATCTCCTAGTCTCTTTCTCCTCCAGCAGCAGGGTTACTGCACTGGCATTCAGCATTCCATCCAGTTGCTGCAGCAGTCTCTGTTCACCTCATGGGCCAGCCATTCCCTGTGTGACTCGGCCCTGCCAGGCCAGAACCCAGCCGCCAGCTTCCACGGTGCCAGTGTTCTCTCCTGGTGTAGCCGGACACAAGCCAGCCTCCCATTCCGATATTCGATGTGGCAGCCTCTCCAGGCGAGGGCCAAGCACAGCAGGCTATAACTGCGCTGTGTGGGATTTTCGGCTTTCTTTGCGTCACTTTCTGACTTGAGTTTTGTGCTGCATGCCTGGCCCTGTATTCTTTCCCATTATGCGAGTAATTAGCATGTGCCTCACAGATCTTGGAACTCTGGCAGTGAGCTCCATTTTAATTTGTCGCTACACACTGTAGGCTACAAGACGGTGAACTGGATAATTTGTGGTTTCAGTATACCAGCTGAGAAAAGGAAGCAAGTTACCTACATTGATTATATTAATTCCTAGATTTTCTATTGATTCCTAGAATGACACTGTGTAATGATATACCATTTTGTTTTTTAGAAAGTGTAAATCTGTATACGAAATGGCTTATAAGTAAGCGGTACTTTTCGTTTCCTTAACTTAATTATATGTAGTTGTATTTGCATGAAAGTTCTACAGGTTTGCACTTGTTTTGCAGTCCTGCCAATAAACCAACTTTGAACTGTGATGAAAGAGAGACGTGAGACGGAAGTGGGCTCCTGGTTGGAAAACAGCGAGTCGAGAGTTCACAGTGCTGTGACCAGCAGAGTTCATATTCAGTGGAAATTGTTTGTGAATTTGTGAAGCAGTGAGACTGTGAGCAGTGAGTGTGTCCAATCACCTTGTGACGCTGCCTGTCACAATATATACGTTCACTTTTTTTTATGGATAGTGCTACTGCTTGGGTGCATGTATAAAAACTCCCTGAAGTAATTTCGAATTGATTGTTAAAAGATCTAAATTAAAGGTTTAGTTTTATCACAAAAAATAATGCTTTGAACCCTTAAAAAGGGTGTACACTCAAATTCAAGGAAAGAGTGCCTAAATGCTTTTGTCAGACAGTAAAGGCAGTTTTAGTGTGTTGTAGCTCATTTTATGCGCGCTATGTAGAATGTACTTGCTTTATTGCAAAACTGAATCTAGTATCCATTTTTCAGTGCTATACCGAATGTACACTTCATCACATCACTGCTTCAGCTGCTAACCCAAAGGACCCAGATTCTTCTGAATCCCAAACTCTAATGTTTTGCAGCAGATAGGATGAGCGCAGGCACAAGATGCCGAATAACACTGTCAGTTTCTCTCGTGTCAGTTGCTGCTCGCAGCCCATTGCGGTCATTTCTGGTCAGCACTGGGCATCACGGAGGTGGCGTTTCTGCCTCCTTCTCTTGGCATGAACTGCAGGGGTGGTACTGAGCTGACACTTGCTTGACATCTGTCCATAGCATCTCAATCACATTTGGGTCCTGTAATTGGAAAGACCAGTCCAGGACCGCAGTTTTTATTTCCTCCAAACATCAGCTGTAATTTCTACTCTGTGCGCTGACCTGCTGTCAGGCTGATGCGTTTTTTTTATATTTGGCTGCCTTTGTGCGATCTTCAGTAGAGAAGCATTTCTAAACTGTGTGGTACAAAAACAAGACTGAATCTCCTCTGTGTTTGACAGAGGAACAAGGCTGTTTTCTTTAAAGGTTGTGCACACTGCAAGTCTTTACTGGACAAAGTTTTGATCTTGTTTTCACACCAACAGGCTTATTGAAACTGTGCCCGATTTAAATTTTAACCATCATAAAACGTTTAATTTCTTGAGAGTGGCCTTAGAAAGTCTTGGACAAGTTCACTCAAAATGGAAGGATGGATGGTTTTGGTAATTTTCCTGTTGAATTGTCCAGTAAAAATGGTTAAAAACCTATGAAATTAAATCTAGTTTCTTTTTGATCCTCAGTTGTATTTTTTGCTTTTTTTTACTCCATTTGGATTCTGGCCTTTCGGTTAGTTTTGTCGTACTATTGCATCTGAAAGGAGCACTGGAGTTTTATCTTCAAAAAAAAGTTTGAAAATGAATGAATTTTGGTACTGCCTTGTTTAATATTCCAGTCACACATCCATAGCCAGGTATTTATCATTAGCAGTCTTTTCTTACATTTTTTGACTCTTTCTCAGTGACTGCATTGTAATTCATTGCAGTGGAATAATTGAGTTAAGTATTTCAGTGTATCGGTATAATCCATGCGATGTGCTAGAAGTCCTTCAGATTTCTGATTACAGAATGAAGTCCTTACCATCAGCCAGGGCTGCACCTACTCTGGCCACATCTAAAGGCCTTCTACTGTACTCTCATGTTTCTTAGTTGATGTAAAATACTCGTGTGACCTCGGGAGACCAAAGGGCCTTCCTAAATTGCAAATGTAAGATACCGCAGGGTTTTCACATGAATGCATCTCAATACTAGAATATCGGAGCATTGTGTAGTTGTCAGGATGCTTTGCATTTGTCATACCCAGAATTTTCACTCCAGAATCCATGTTTCTGGAGTTCACTGCAGCAGGGTTCTGAGGTGGATTGGAGTGGAAGTGAGTGGTGTGTGCGCACATGCCCTCGATGATTGCAGCATTGTGCCTTTCATCTTTCCTGCAGGTAAATCCCTCTCTGAGTGAGTGTAGGCGCTGTATTTGAGAGCGCAGGAGCCCGTAATCACTGGCAGTGAGCTGCCAAAGGAAACTCCCTCAGGGCAAGATACCTGCGCTGCTGGCGAGAGGAGAGAGAGGAAACACTGGCGCATCCTGCCCCCTGCTCCCCCTATTCCTGGAAATCTTCACACCGGGCTTATCCACATGCTTAATGCCTTCTGTTAGGTGGTCTTGTTTTCCCACCCATTGAAGTTTGTCAGTTTCATCTCTGAACCACATTATCCACAGTTGTCTGTAGAGCTGGGGAAATATTGAGAGACTTTAATAAATGTTTTATATAAGCGATTGAAATTATCACTATATCTGAGGCTCCTCTAGCCTGGTTTCCCAATGAAACCAGGATATCAGCTTTGATAACCATGTCTTTTTCTGCACTCCCACAACAATTTGTGTAATTCTCTTTTCAGGTTCCAATGCACTTCCATTTGAGGAAGTACCCTATGGTCCCCTCGTATGTTTTCTCTGTTCAAGACTTAAATTGTTCTGCTCTTTTATCCTGTCAGTGCAGGACATTCCTTTCAGCTCAGGAATGTATCTGTTTGCTCTTCTCTGGAATGATTCCAGAGCAGCAGTATTTTTTTTTATAATGTGTTGACCAAAATTGTACACAATCTTCTAAATGAGGATCTGTGTTCTTCTTGGAATGCCCAAGGAGCACTGAAGCAATCTGCTTTTATTACCTCCTGCAAATTTAGAAATGGAACAAATTCATTTCTTGTAAAAAAAAAAAATTCCAGCACTGTCTCTAAGTGGTTTTTTTTTTTTCTCTGATTAAAAATACAGGCCTGCTCTCTTGAATGTGGAATCTGGACAATGATGAAAACTGTTAAGAGCCAGAACAAGGGTTTACTTCCTTTCTTCTGCTTGGGGCCACCCTTGGCACCAGTGCTGTGGCTGAAAAAAGAATCGTTCTTTATACAGGCTCTATTCGAACAGCTGTTTCTTGTTGGTTGCATTGAAACCACTTCCATTGTCTGCTGTGGAGTACTAGTGCATGTTTCGTGGTTTGTGCTTTGCTTTGAAATGGCACACCTGCCACTTGTGCATTTAATTGAATTGACACTGCAAATGGGAGAGGTAAAGGGACTGATCTAGTGTGATCAGGAATAAAAATTTTTATTTGAAATAACCTGCCAGCCAATACTTTGAACAGTCCAAACAATTTTTAGTGTATTTCGGTGATACAGCTCTTAATAGTTGATTTTGGGAGACTGGAGATGCAGCTTTTTTCCTATCGCGTGGTAGGCTCGACCGCTTCTGCTCCACTGGTTTTTGAGAATAAACAAATTTTGCACAGCATTTTACCTTGAAGTCCTGTGCCTAACATGGATTTATTGTGATGTGTTGTCCGTCACCTCAGCATTCAAATATCCATATGTTTTGAATACATATGGGCAGATCTCCGATGACCGATTTTATACTAAAGCAGATTTAAAAAGTAGGCACTCATGAAGTCTTTTGAATTTTGTCATGTTCTACTACACCTAGAGATAAGGTTTTTGTGTTGTGTAGATTCACAACTGAAGCTGTGGAAAATCTAAACTGTTAGTGAAGAGAAGTCTAAACTCCAGTACTAATCCCATAATCCATGCTTAGAAAGAGATGTTTCAAGGCGACTTGGCAATACTCTGTAAGGCTGACTCAATCCCATTTTGGACTTCAGTATCCGAGTACTGAATCTCAGATTCCATTCTGTTTGAGTGTGCCACACTGTCCGGTTAGGCCTGGAATTATGATGTCTGGTCTTTTCGATTTACCCTCTTCCAGACCAGTGGTGTGTATACCGAACATCTATTCTGTATTAAAGTCCAGACCCGGATTTATTGTAGTAAATGATACACTGGGAAGTACAAAGTGGGAGTAACATGGGTTCTAAAATTAAATCTGCTCGTTGCATCTCCGATAACATCCACCACAACAATTTCAAATAATTTAACAACTTGCTGACAGAGCTGCTCTGAAGAGGTTAAGCTCAACACCTTGAGAGACAGCTTTAACATCTCTTGTGATGGAAGTTAATATCCGACAACGCTGTCAGGGACACAATAAGGGTATTTGTGGTAAGCCTGTAACAAGAAGCACTGGCTTTAGAAATAGAGGCAGTCCTCAGCCAGTGAGAGTAGAGTCTGCACCAGAGCATTCTAAGGCTCCAAGACAGGATTATGCCTTCTTATCTCATTAAAGAGGAGCAGATTCTTGATAAGAGAGAAGCAGCGCAAGACTGGAAAGACACCTGGCCCTTACTGTATTAGGACAAGAAGGAAAAGTTGTCCATAAGCCACGGTCAGCACATCAGTGGTAATTGTGCTCACTAGCCCTTGCTGTACATTGGGTAAGGACCAGACCTCTCCTCCATCAGTATGAACATGTTTCGTTATATAGTAGCTTAAGCACTAACTAATGAAAAAACCTGGAAAAGGTGGACAGTACAGTTTCCCAGCGGTATGTCTGCGTTGTAAAGGTTGGCCCTCCTGCATGAGCATTGACATCAGGCCCTGTGTGATGGCAGAAGACTGCAAACCTATATAGATGCGTTTATGCATCTTCATCTTCCTCTCTGCTATAGCTGTACGATCTTGGTGTCAAGGCTACTACTTTTTTGACATTAAAATCCATTAACAAAGCATTTCCCCTGGTTCCATGATTAGAGAGATCATGTTTGTGCAGAGCTCTATTGTTATTCAAATGAGTTGCCTTGATATAGACTTAGAAAATGTAATGCGGCACCAAGCGCAACAGGTAGTGTGGCCAAGTACCCTAGTATTTATTCCCATATCGGGTACCTTTTCTGCTTCATCTTGGAGATTCCATCAATTGTATAAGGCTGGGATGTCCAGTGTTTACAGGGAATACTTGTTACTGGGAGGTGTGCTGGGCTGTGCCTGGCTCAGTTGCTGACTCGCATCTTTTGCATGTGACTCATTCTGCAGGAGCAGTTGACGTGTTCTCTTGATTCTGTAGCATGACGCCAGTAATTCTTTAAGGTGGAAGTAAGAAGTCCATAGAAATCTGTGCACTGCAAATTGAGCCTCAAGAACCAACGACGTGCCGGAACAACTTCATCTATCCTGAGCTGAAAGAGCTTACATTAAAACATCCCAAAACTTCACACAAATACGTTTAGTGTTTTGTTTTAAATATTCACCTGATAACTGTCCCCGATTAGTTTCTTAACTAGTTTTCTTAACTAGCCCTAAATGCCTGGATAGGATGCAGGAATAATGTTGCACTTGTAAACGTGTGTGATATCAGCCAGCTCCCTGCGGTTATCAAGGCAAGTTGGAGTCTTCCAGCTCTCATAATGACATTTGTCTTCTAATAAAGTGTCACTTATATTTGACTCTGAAGTGCAAAAGCATTACCCCTAGGTTAATACCCAAACAGCAGTCCCACAGAACAGATTTGTTAACCATTTGTTTCCTGCTTTTGTTTTGGAAGTCCCTTAAAAATATTTGACTTGAAAGTATAAATTTGATTGTGTCGCTGTGTTTGTAATCAAATAAAACTGAACCTTTGCTTGGCATCTTTTGTTACTTTGATCCATTGTAAAGGTGAAAGAAGAATAGTACAGTAATGAAATCTGGACTGAAATTAGTGGGTTCATTTGGAAATCAGTATTACCCCTGGACATTCCACTTATTTAGTTTCCCCATTGCATTGTTACTTTCATAAAGGGCCAGCTTGGATATCCATAGTGTGTCTGTTGTGTTTTGCTTCTGGAAATAGGAGCAAAAGTGATAAAAGCCGAGACCTTAGATTGCTTATGGAGTACTGTGGCTCTCACCAAAGGCTCCGCAGGGTCACTCCTCTCTTTTCTCTCATCACTTTCCAGCTGCATCCAGCACCTTATAACATTTCTGACCAAACCCTGTATAGAAACCAGACGATTTTAACAATTATAGTGATTTGGGTGACAGTGATGCTAAAAGAGACAAAAAATGTAGAGATTGGCGAATACTTCAGATGTTTAACTTGATTAATGCCATGTTCAAATAACTTTAAAGAAGCACATATAATATTTAATGGTGTAGAGTTAAGTACCTCTACAGGACTGATAATCATCATTTCCTTAATGATATACAAACTCTTTACTCGGAACTACTATATCATTTCGAATCTGATAGCCTATCGTGTTCTCTTTTTCCTGGGAAAGCTGTCCAGCTGTCTTCTGTGACGCAGCTCCTCCAGTATTGTGGAGCAGTGAAGCTGATTGTTTGGATCATCTCTTAATCGGAAAAACCTGCGGAAGACCCTGCATCCACAAGGGGTATTCTAAACCTCTGCCTGTTCATGGTCGAACCATTTCCTCCTCTGAACACCCTCTTCAAAAGCATCATGAAATGAGTCCAGTGGCTTGAAGTGCGGCGACAGTGGTGCGCAGTGCTGGCTCTGAGGCCGGACAGTGCGAGTAAACACTCTATCCACAGCAGACTGACAGAGCTGAACCGTTTCGAAAGCATCTGTATTGTGCTTGGCCTGGTATTGTTTCAACAAACAAAGCTCTTTATCAGACACGGACAATGGGAGTTGTCATCCAAGGCTATGACCACCGGAGCCAGTGGAGCGAGCGAGCGAGCAGTGCATAGACATTCCAGGTGATGCGAGGGTGGCGATTGTGAGCTGTCGTTACAGGAGGGTAGGGTGCGAGGGATGTACAAAATAGGTCAATGATGTCGGCTGCTTTTCCATTAAAGTCATGAAGAAGGCTGTTTTGGTGTTCAGGACTTGCCCAATGCCTTTTCATCTTATTTCACTCAAATCACAGTCCTCACAAACTATTTCTTCAGACTTGTTAAAGTATTTTGTTTCTTTTTTCCAGATATTCCAAAGATAAGTCAGACCTTAGAATGTTTCTCCTGCCTTTTCTGTTCTTTTAATTCTTGATAAAGTACTGTTTTATTGACGTTAAACTAAAATGCTTCAAGTATAAATACATGTTTAGCACAGATCAGTCTTCTCTTAGGTCCTTTTCAGACTTAATTGAATTCTAAAATTTA
Organism: Atractosteus spatula; assembly: GCF_055471065.1. Taxonomy (NCBI): domain Eukaryota; kingdom Metazoa; phylum Chordata; class Actinopteri; order Semionotiformes; family Lepisosteidae; genus Atractosteus; species Atractosteus spatula. Next base: position 41,935,194 of record NC_142714.1, on the reverse strand, counting down.
TTTATGTATTGTTTATTTTTTCCATTTCAAGAGATGATGTGAATAAGTGTAACTTGAGCAAATTTGTGGGGGAAAAAAAATCCCAGCATTTAAAAGAAGTGTTTAACTTGAGGAAAGTTTACTTGTTTCCTGTAATCCCTGGTAAAGGTTGAAAATCCAGTAGCTAGAAAATAAAATTACAGGAATGCTTGTTTGAGATTTTCAGCTGGTTTTATTAGGTAATAGAAAAGATGCAAATGTTTTTTTTTAAACTGCATTACCGTGAAATTCCAATGGAGATAACTTTGTTTATTGTACGGTATGGCACAGACCAGAGTGTCATAATTGTAAATTAAGAAACACACAACAGGACAGTAACCCACAGCGAGATCTAAAACCTTCAGGTACTACATAGAAAAAAAGGAGAAGAACAGGCTGTTCTGTAAAACATGATATCATTACTTCCTGTGCCTGGATTTGCCTCATGCTGAACTGTTGTGGGATAAACCTGATTGAAAAGATACCACAGTACTGCCAAAGATTGAAAAGTGCTTGTGGAAATAAGTTAATGGTACCAGGATTTTCAACTATTAAGGATATAGTGGAATGCCTATTGATGATAAGAATAATTACTGGGAATGAGTGAGCAACTCCAGTCCCTAGTGGCTGCATTGTTTTCTGGTTTTCATACCACCTCCAGTTTTAACTACTTAGTTGCGTTAATTATTTTATTTGAATTTTTAATCATTTGTTAAACAAAAGATATTTTGGGCTTCATAGCCCAAGGGTTAAAATCAACATCTCTGGCCTAGATTATAACCAGATGTTAACATAAAAGTTTGGTCTTTTTGATTAGGGGAAAATGTTTATAGTGGTAGTCTGGAAATACACTTTTCTCTTTGTTACACTCATCATTTAGATCATGTTGAACTTTAAAAATATAAATTTAACGTGTCGGTCTTCGGCTTCATGATTTGTAAGTTAGATTTCAGACATTTCTCTGTACTGTGTATCCTAAATGTTTCTTCTCCGTTCCCTTCACAGACTGAAGAACATGCATCGAGTCCGTTTCCAAACCCGGCTGCTGTGGTCTGACCCTGCGACGGCAGTGAGCTACAATGCCCCTTTTAAGCAGCCCCCCCCTTTCCGATTTGACCCCAGCTGCAGACCCCTCAAACGCACCCCAAAAGAGAAGGCTTTTTTTTACCTTTATATCCAGCAGCAGCACCAACAACCGAATAGCGATTATTTAAAACCAAGTACTTTTTCTAATCTGTGGAGTGGTTGCTGTTTTGAGTGGAGCACCTTGACGTGACCTAAAGAATGTTTTTTTTTTCCCTTGAAGAGCCCAGGGCGGTCAACACTGAGCAGTCTGGCCTGCTGATCAGCCAGTAGAGTTTCCAAGCATTACATCCAGCATGTTATTATTTATTTCTACTTTGGTTTCTTACTCTGAGGATCCCAGTTTATCCCACAACAGTTCAGCGAGGTTCAAATCCTACCCACCACCTCGGAATTGTTGCTCCTATTTCTGCTCTTGCACTTTGAGGCTCAGGTGGCAGAAAGCAGCTCTGCTAAAGCAAAGCCTGGTCCAAGTGCAACATGCTGTGAATTCCTGAGAATGACAGTCAGGCTGTAGAACCCCCCCCAGCCTTACCCCATTTTGAGTCGACCACTTGCCAAGTATGTGTTTGACAAATGGGGATCTATACTTGGACTTTTAAAATTCACTCTCAGCCAAACGATCTGATACTCTATCCAGCCCCCAATACCTACCGAGCAGCAGTGCCAAAGGCCAGTGGTTTGACCTGCTTCTTGGTGTAAGCCCTGATGTTTCTCCTTTTACACCTGCGATACCGGTGATCTGGTGTCAGAGTGGGGTCGTATGATACAAGCAGATGCTTTTCTGAGTGTTCTCTCTCTTAAGGGTTTCCCGCTGTGCAGCGAAGCAGCTGGAAAGCCTAAAGAAAGCCCTTTTATGGAAGTAACAGAAGTGGGAGGGAAAACCTTGCTCACGGGTTCAGGTGACTTTCTGTACAGCAGAGGCAGGTGGCATCCTGGCAGATGAATAGTATTACCATGAATATGCTGGTATTTCCATTCACACACTTATCAGAAACTTCTCAGACTTTAATAGCTACTGCAGGTTTGCAGTTGTTATTGGCAACTAATTTGAGCAGGCCTGGAAAACAAGTCAAACCCCTTATTGTCACTGCAGGTGTTGCCACACGTAAGTGAGGATTTTCTTTCCTATATAAAATATATTTAAGTTCGTAGTGCAAATAGAGACCCATGGATGAAAACACATGATAGTGTGTGGAAATACCCAATACTGCTAGAAAGATTGAAGTACTTTCTTTAAAAAATGCAAAATGCCTAAGTGAACCCTGTTTTAATAGTCTCATTTGTTTTTGGTACAGTCTGTCTCACCATCCTCTACAGTAAAAATATATGAATACTCGTTTTGTTGATGAGATTAGCCAGATGTTTCATCACCTGGCCAATGTGAGCTGGTTCCTCTTCCCCCTATCCTGTCTGATTCCTGACTGGAAATTTTTTGCAAAGCCCTTTCATGCCACTCTGTCCTATTACAGAGAATTGTCTCCCAAAGTGCTGTTTTTTTTGCTTGTTGTCTCACCACTGTTGCTGCTCCAGGGAACAAAGCCTACAGGACACGTCTCTCGATCACCTTTGCTGTCTGCTCATGCTCACCAGACAATCAGCTGTTGGGTAACGTGGTGGGGCAACGGCTTGTAACAAAAGGATCTGATACAGGGTCTGGAGCGGCCATTCCAATGGGTTTTCCATGTTTACCTTCCTTGTGAACGGATAGGTCAAGGCAGGCTGTAGTCCTGGGCTGTGCTCAGCCATGGCAGAATGTCTTCTGTATAGCGTTTCCCTACCTTGTCCTGGCCCCTCCTGGCTGGGCAGGGTTCTGATCCAGCTCAAGTGCTCAATCAGGTGCTGGTTGGACTGGAATCCTGGCCAAGTCAGGGTTGGGATGGGGGTGGGGAGGTTTTCCATTTCAGTCATCACCTTCAACTAGCAGACAAAAACAGTGCTCTAAAATCCACATAATTTATTCTGTACTAATGACCAAAAAGTCTTCTGATTTTATCGTTTATGGTGTTGTCCATGTAGGCAAAAAAATTGTTTTTAAGTGTGGGGTACTATCATTTCTGTATGGACAAAAATCACAAAAACTGGAGTTTGCTGTACGCTTCATGCAAGGTTTTGGAGATGTACAGCAGAACGAACTGGTACGAAACAGTTTACAGGACTGTTTTTTTTGGTACAAAATGCACTATTTTTATTTTGTGGTACAGAACACTATAAAAGTGGGAGCCTTGTTTGTGAGATATTTCCACCCTGTTTGCTAGTGGTTAAGACTCAGCTGTCCATTCTTGATCTCTTTGCCATGGGATGAAGTCATACATGCGTGAATTCGTCAGGAAGAGCAGTGGAAACAACAGCAGCACCTCACGTTTTGTTTTTGATTTCAACTGACAAACCTTAAATGAAGAATGCCTTTGTGTACAGTTGTACAGGTTTCTGAGGGCTGGTTTGTACTGCGTCGTCAACTAAAGCACACAGTCGATTCGTTGAAAGTCTGCACAAGCTCATACCCCAGGAGTTTTCTCCACGCGCCCAGTGCCTGTTGAAGCAAGGAGATGCCTGCCGTTCATCAGTAGCACGTTCTCCCAAAGAAGTGGGCAAGAAGCAGCATTACAGGCAGGGCTGGGACTGGCGGAACAGCAAGAGCTGTAAACTTCCTGCGGACATTTAAAGGCATTTTTATGGAAGCTGTAAAAATGACATTGGCATACCCTTTAAAGCAGTGAGAAATCGGTAAGGATGAGAGGTTCCACAATGCAATGTTGTTGCAGGAGACTACACGGAAAACACTAGAAAAAAATCTGATTCAAGTTACAGTAACCTCACACATACCTCATTAAAGCTTTTTATATAGACTGAGAGTTGACAAAAGAGCATTACCTAGTCTTACTATTGCAATGGCTTGTTTTTATTTTATTTTGATGCACATACCCTGTGTTCCGTCAGAATCTGCTCATCATTTCTTTTTGCGTGGTACAAATCTGGCTCTGTAGTCCTGGGTACTTACTGGAGATCGTGGAGAAAGGAGCTTTGGTACTCGATGGCAACTCATGCCTCACTTTTTCTGTCCGTTTCATTTTGCTTGTATCCTTGGTTCTGTTTGGAGTAGATGCTTAAAATGGGAGGCTAAAGCATAGCACCGGCACTGGCTTGTTTTTGTGAGTGCAGACACAAAACAGATGGATGTGCGACAGTAGCTTTTACTGCAGAGGGCAGTTGAGAACAGGAGTGTACAGTACAGTATGTGCTCTTGGGGAATTCACTGCAGTGATTGACAAGGCCATGGCCATCTGCAGTGCCCTACTTCTGACTTGGCAAATATAAATCAACCAGCATACCCGTATCCGTACCCTTACTCGACCTGTCGTAATTGTAAGGTTGCCTGGCCTTAGTTTTCTTGTTTCCCTATTGAACCCTGTTCAAACAAAACACGAGACAGGGCATACGTACTTGCCCTCTTGATGACAGAGTCCTTCAATATTAATATAAAGTACACCCTACTTGCAAAAGAAAATAGTTTAATACACAAACTCGCATCTGAAATGATTTTCTAATTGAAACAAATTCGCTCGTATTGATTTTCAGATAATTTTAATGTGACTTGAAAATCTACAGGAAAAACGTGTAATGATATAATTAAATTGTGTATTTATAGTACTTTTCTCATCTTTGTTGTAAGCAGAGATTTTAGCATTTAAAATACCCCACCCTACCAAAATGGTTCGTTTATTCCACAGCCACTTATCTTGGATATTATTTGTTTATTTTATTTTTAATTGAACTATTCAAGTACAGTCACAGAACTATATACCTTTGTTATTGCTTCAGTTGAGAACTCGACCTTTTGGGTCATGTTGTGCAAATGGCTGCTTTAGGCATGACCAGGGGGCTCACACTTGACTCCTTGGACAACTGAGGAGCTGTACGATTTCCCTGTCCCTCTCCGACACCACTTCTCCAGTCATTTGACTATATAAAAAATGTAGTGTTACTGTCCAGGCCTTATAAAATCCCTTTATAATCTCCTCCCTTTAAAAATATTTTCCCAGATGGACTGAAGTGATTAAACCTGGCAGAAAGAAGAGTTCCATACTGTTCCTTTGTAAACATGCTGGCTGTATCCATTCCTTAGGATAGTCCTGTGGTTTTTTTTCTAATCATTAAGACATATGCATATCTTACAGTAATCAAGTACATAGTATCCCAGGAAGTTTTGTTCAGCAGATAGAGTGAAGTGGTAAGCAGGATGAGAGGCAAGTACCACAGTGCAGCTCTGTGTTGCACATGATGGAAAAAACACATTCAGGTTGACAAGTCACACTGCTGGAATACAGGTGAATTTAAGCCATTTTCAGCTTTCAGCTTATTGTGTAAAAAGAATATTAACTTAAACCTGTCACTACATGGTTTAGAGAAGCCGTCATTTGTAGAAACGTTTAATCAAAGCTTGATATACAGTATAGTGCTGAAAATGGGCTTTTTTGGTTTCACAGTTAAACAGATCTTTTAACAGTGTTCATAGCTCATACATTACAGGACTAATGTCACTTTTCTACCAGACGGCACAGAGATTTACATTTGAGCATCACACAAAAGGATTTATGTAATTGAGTGTACTTAGAGCAACAGAGATTTTGTACAATGGCACTGTCAGTCCCAAAACGAGAGAATTATTTTTATCGCGTTGAAGTTTCCCCATAATTAAAACATTTTTTCTAAAAATGAATGTAAGTAATGCAAGACTAAAAAATATGTACTAGTATATGTCTATACATGAAGCACTTCCCAGTGCTAGATGGTTTGTATTCGGCAGGATTGGATGTGCGTAGTGTTTTTCTTAATGGATGCGTACCTCAAACATTTGTGATGGTAAAGTCCATTTCCACAAGCTCCACAAACACAATTACAAAAAGACCTGCCTGCAAATACTGGGAGTGAAGGAGCATTCTCTTCTGTGATAACTGCTATGCAAAACCAACTGGGTTTTCTCCGAACGACAGTGTTACACACAATCTGTGCCATGCTCTTTTTCCATCATGTGGTATAAAGGGCTGTTTGTGCAGTGTCCCATCTATTCTTCTGCGTGGTTTGCAGTGTGACTTTGTTACCTGCACAATGCCAAGCTACTTTAGGCAGACAGAATGGGGTATCTGGGCAGGGCCAGAGCTGAACTCCTTTGCTGTTCACTTTTTATACAACTGCGGGCATAAACAAATATACAGTACAACCATCGCAAATCTTGTAAACTTGATATTTTTTTACAGAAAACTTCTTTCAGCTCACAAGTTTTGTTTTCAGTGGTACTTGGGTTTCTATGCACTTTAATTTAGAAAATATTGCAAAAGTAGATGGACATTGGGGGGAAAAAAGTTAGTTGGGCTTTTACTCACAACCTCAGACATGAGTACTGTTTTGTCATATGCAAGTAAAAAGAAAGCTGTTCTCCCTTTCAGTAAGTTGTAAACATAGGACAGATTTTACAAACAAAATGCATCTGGATCTTTTAGTCAGAGAATAGTATGCTACCTTTTTATATTTTTAGGATGTTTTGTTACAGAATGGATCAAATTACCAGCCTACGACAGCACTAAATATAACACAAATTATCCCAACCCAGCTGAAACAATAACCCTTTCCAGTTTGTGAGTCCTTCCAGCATTCTGAAAAACTGAAATAATTGTGATTCTTACTTTACAAAGTTTGAAGTTGATTGTTTTTTCAGCTTGGTCAAGTTGATTTATGTTTCCCACAAATTACAATATACCTCTTCGATGAAAGTGGAAGAAAAGTGTTGTGGCTCACCAGAAAAAGAAGTGGAATGAGCTCAGCGGTCACTTCTGCTCATGTCCCAGATGAACCCGGGTACGAAGGGCACTCGTGTATAAAAAGCTGTTTATGTTAGGGCATAGAAGAGAGAAACTGTTTAGTTAAATTAATGTTTAGCATAATATTTAATTACCTTTGGCCTTGGTACCTTTTTTCTTGTTTTGAAATATTTTTGCATCAAATTGTAGTGTCATGATTTGTTAAAATATCTGCCATTTTTGAAGTAAAAGCACTGATTTAGATGGTAAATAAAAATAATAACCTCAAAAAAATCTACGATCAAATGTACAGGTACAGCATAAACTTTATGCAACGGTTTTGAAATTTGTTTTTATCTAGTTTACAGTTCTGAATTAGCTGTTTGGTATAATGCCGGATGGGTTTCTAAAAAGTACGAGAAAGTTAAAAAAAAATCTAAAAACATATCATTTAAGGAAAGAAAAAAAAACCATTTTGCAGTTTTGTAAACCTCTGTACACTGTTTTGTATTTAAATTTGATTTGCTGCTGTAAAGTATAAATAACTGATGCTAATGATAAGATAATGTCTTTGCTATGTTCTGTGTGTTTAATTTGATAAATGGAAGCTGTTATTTAGGCTGTACAGAATGGAGGTATTCACAGTGGATGTGTGTTCATGTGTGGATTATTTCTGCAGCGAGTGTCTTTGAGGGAAAGGTCACTTTTGAACCAAGTCTCTGGCTGCGTCTTCCACTGTAAATACTGTTGCGTGGTTTTCCTATTAATTGAGCCATGGTGGCATTTTGTTGTTTTCTGGGGGGGCAGGGGGATGAAGATGATGACTCTGGAGTGCTGTATAGTGTGCATATTTATCTGGCTTATTTTGCTTTCAATAGAGCTATTGCAATAAAACGTGTTCATGTACCTTATGACTCCTTCTTTGCCGTCTGGTTTTGTGTTTTACATGCAGAACAAATACTTGAGTTGGTTGTGATTGAAAAGGAAGCTGAAAAGAAGATTTTAAAAGTACTCCAGCTTCTATCCCAGGTACAAATACATAACAAACCATACAAGTGGGATCAGTGACAGGTGAACTTGGACATAAGAGTAAACAGAGCAGTCCTTTAATGTGTACACCTGGCTTACTCACTGAGTAAAGTATAAGCTAAGCGCCCTTTTGGAGCCTTGCCTACACTTCATCCTCCTAATCTAGACGTTGGCAGCTTGTCAGCTTTTTTACTTTGAAAAGAAATCAACCTTATGTTCCAGGACAAGACTTCATCTCTTCTCTCTCTCTGCCCTGACGACTCCCAACTTTCCATTGGTGGTACTGACATCCTCCATTCCCAGGGAAAGATCCTCTCAGGATCTCGCAGTCACACCCTGTCACTGCCCCGTGATGGACTGGCGTTCTTGCAGAGATCGATTCCGTCTCCCATGTCCTTGAATTGGACAAAGCAGTTAGAAAGTGACTGGCGTGTGCTTCCCTGATGTACCTCCACTCTTCTTCCAAAAGTAGATCACTGATCTGCAAAGCATCATGGTCTTTTGGGGATGCAGTTAAAAGCCTGCCCACAGGACAATCTGGGTTGGGTCTAGAGATCCGTCCTCCTCTCATGTGCTTAAATAATGTGAGAGTATTCATGTAAAATACTAGGGAGAAATAGTCTGACATTAGAATCTAGAGAAACAGAGGCTGGAAAACGTCAGATCTAAAAAAATCGATCACACACCAGCACATTAGACTTTGAGATTTTGTTTTAAGGGGGGGAATCTGAATATGGTTTTGTTTCCTGCCGGGATAGGCTCCAGCCCCGCCCGTGACCCTAAATCGGTTAGAAATTTGATGGATGAAATTAGTTCTCGTGTCTTTACACAAAAGGCGGTGGGTGTGAGGAGCAAACCGACAAGTGATACTGTGGATGTGGTCCTTCAAGAGTCCTGGATCATTAAACCCGGGATGGGGGGGAGAAGAATGACAGCCGGAGTGGCCACTCTTTTGCCACCTGCCTTGTCTTTTAACAAGAAACAGGAGATCCGTTTCCCCCTAAACGCTGGCACGGTTAATGCTCTTAATTTATGAGTGTTGTTGACCACTTGTCATTTGTAATAAATACCTTGCAGGTGACTTTTTCATGATGTCAAATAAATTAGATTAAGGGATCCGGAAGTTCTAAGAAAAAGGAGCTGTATTTACAAACTGGAGTGTAGTGCTCATCCAAGGGCTTTAAATAGCTTTTCTGTTTAAACAGTGTCTGGCCACTCAAGGCCTTGTTAAACAGTACAGTTTTACCCTCTGCAGACAGAGGTTGGTGACACGGTGGAACATTAGAGGCATATTTCTATATCAGGAAATGTATTATTTCTCTTTAAAATTATGAAAAATAAATGATCATTTTTATCAAACTAGATTGCTCCAAATGTACTGAAACAAAACCATCACATTTTCTAATATATGCATTGTCAACAGTGAAAACAAGTAGATCAACACCATGCACAGGTGCATTTTTTTAGTTAATTTTCAATGTGGCTTTCCCTAATGGGTTACTCTTTACCTTTCCTTGTAGTTTAATGCTAGGTACCTTAAGAAAGCCAATATACAGAGCCCTCCCCAACAACACCCTGCCTAATGTATTAAGGCAGTATATTTAAGACACAACACCAAGCATAAGGAGAGGAGACAGAAAAATCTGTTCTCCTGGCCTTGTATGTCTACTGCAGAAGGCCATACAAAAAACTGATATAAACACCATGGATGTGCAGGTACTGCTGAACATGGACTAGTCTTGACATCTGTAGGGGGTGGTTTTCAGTTTCAACCTACATGGGTCTGCATTACAATTTGCCTTCAGAGAAGAGACAGTGAAGCCCAGCATTACGAGTCAGAAGTAGAGGTGTTGGGAGTGTTCTAAACAATACCAGCATATTACTTCATGTGATTAGGAGAAGAATATAAGTTAAAATTATACTGTACGCCGCCTTAAACTGTAAGGCACAGATTCCAAACACCCAGAATTCTATTTCAGCACTGACATTGTATGTACAAAAAAATTCATGGCGAGGAGCTTTCTTAACAGAATCAGTGGATTCACCTCCTTAATGCTGCTTTTGTCAGGTTAACTGCTGAAGCTGGATTTCAATGTTTTCAGACAGAATTGCACAATGTAAACAGGATTCTGCTGTCAAGGCACAAACAAGTGCTAATGATATAATACTGACAGAATCTGAAGTTCCCTTAGGAAGAATTTCAAGTACTCGTAAATTAAAATAAATGAAGTTATTCCTGTTATGAACAGGGACAGTGAGACATTCAGCAGATTGTTTTACTGAAATAAATGGGGGAAAAACCTAGTTTTTTAACTGTGAACTCTAGGTTTAATGATAACTGGGATAACTTGCTGGAGGATGCCTAGGTTTGATACAAAATAGTTTACTTAATAGGAGGTGTTCCTGTCAATTAGTAAAACGCTTGTGTTGTTATGTTGCAGATTATTGACTAATTCATTTTCTGAATCTCATGCTGTTTTCTAAAAACTTTAGTCTTATAGAAAGATTGTTCTTCTGAGACAGAACTATTATGACATTCAGATACCACTGATAATTTATTGATCTATTATTAAACATCTTATGAGAGTACATTGTAACTCTGCTACACCCCATACAGCTAAATATGAAATATTAAATGTAATCTAAGAAAAAACTAAGATTAAAACTATTTTTTTAGCTTGGACCTGGCTGATGATGATTTAAGTCAATGAAATCACATTTATTTATTTACACCAAAGTCCAGAAAACACATTTAAGACATTGGGGGGCAAGATAGCATTTTCCTTGACATGCAAGATTGCAAATGGAACAATTTGGGAGTTTTTTGAATCCTTGTCTGTAATACTAGACAATGTCTTGTGCTTATTGCAATTATGTACTCCCCACCTGTAAGAATTGTTCTTATCAGAAATAGCAGAATTCCTGGTTGGAATTAATCAGGATTGTTTAAATTGGAGATACAAGCTGTTAATAATAATGAAGTTCATTCAAAGGTCATGGGAAAGAACTACATTTTGATTTAATTCAACATATAAAAAGACCTTCACAAAATCATGGTCACACCTTAGAATTAATCCTCTCTCCAGAGCTGAAAATTTGCATCATCCATGTAAACATAAGAGCACCAGAAAGGTCACAAACAAGAGAGTCATTAAGCCCATTTGGTAGTTAGTAGCTAACTGATCCAAGAATCTCATCCAGCTGTTTCTTGAAAAAGTCTGGATATCAGCTTGAACAACATGGATAGCTTTTTGCATCCATCCACCACCCTGTGGGTAAAAAGTGCCTCCTGTTCTGAGTTTTATATGCAGTTCCACATAGTTGCTCTTGTGTCCTTTGTATTCTTCTCTATCCATGACTAAAAAGTTCTTTCAGTCTGTCAGTGTAGGACATTGCCTTAAGCCGCAGAATGTATCTGTCTGCTCTTCTTTGGACTGATTCCAGAGCAGCAATATATAGTTTTTTAGGAACGTGGTAACCATAATTGTACACAATAGCATTTAAATGATGTCCTGCTGGCGCATTGTATAATTTTAACATAAAAACCCTTGATTAAAAGTCTACAGTTTTAATTCTATATCCTGACATGTTGTTTGCCTTTTTACTGCTTCCCTACAGTGTCTAGAGCAGCCTTCTCCAACCCTAGTCCTGGAGTGCCTGAATCCAGTTATCTAATGCATATAGATCACCCTTAATCACCTGTTATTTAAAGATTAGGAACACAATTGTGTTTCAGTATTTGATCAATGAAACAACTAATGTTTCGATGAAAGAAACTGAATCTTGAGGGCTAAAGGATATTCTTATTTCTTTCTCCATACCCCTATTAACTCTGTTATTGAACAAATACTATCACCTTTTAGAAAATATTCTTGATAATGTAGATGTTAAACTATAAAGCTAAAATGGTCTCTTCAAAACATACTGCATGTTTGTTCATCTGTGGAATGAAAAGTATTTAATGGACAGCGGAACTTAAAGAGCTGCAAAATTACTGATCCAACACAAAATTGTGAAGTGAAAACAGTTGTGGTGCTCCATTCCCCCCCCCCCCCCCACACACATTTTTGAATTTGATTAGATAGCTTCTTTTACTAAGTCCACTAAGTGTGAAGAATCCCTTAATGGTTTTCAAAACAAAACGGTAACTATTAGGGATCAAATTTCAATATATCAGATTTAATTGTGCCATTATGGCCTGTTGAATCAGCAATTAACATTCTTTTTGATAAATATGCAAGAACTAAATGCAATAATAAAGATAAAATCAGTTTCCTGTCTACTAGATTCACTAGGTCTGGCAATCTATGTAATAATATCTGATTTATTCTCTGTAAGCAGGAACATTTTCAGATGATTTTAACACTGCCCTCGAGAAATGCTTATTAAACAAATTTAAAAAATCAATTCAATTTTAGTTGTTGTGTGGTGCTATTTCAAACAAATAAACAATGGTCTCAACAGAAATAGTGCCTTGAAAAAAAATTCTAATCTAATAAAGTTTCCACTCCATTCCTAATTGGGGCTGTTTTTGTTTAAAGTAGTGAATTATTTACTCATGTAACTCTGCTCATCTGTTTTGGTTTCTTTAGATTTAAATGCTGTGCTTTTGAGACCTCTGTCATGAGATAATGACATTTTAACTAATCTTTCTAGAGAATGAGTCAATGTTTTTTAGGAACTGCTCTACACTGGTTAAGAACATGTTAAAGAAATCGATCTTATTTTGACATGGCACCCGACCACATGACACCTGGAGAAGGCTCCACAGCCGAAACGTTGTGTTTCTTTTCTTCTCTTTTCTCTTTTCAGCATGGAATAAACCTTTACTTGTTCCATTAGATCTTATTTTGTTGCCTTTGGAATCTGCTTCAGGAATGGATCATACAGTAGATGTGACATTCCACAGGGTTCCACTGTCGGGGCTGTTTGTAATTTTTTTGTGTGTAAACTTTTGCATATCATGATTATTAAAAATTATGGCAAGACCTTACACAGCTATGCACAGAGCTGATGCACAGCTTTATACCTGATAATAATGCCAACATTAACTATGCATGTTTTCTTTTTACTGTTAAATCCAGATAAGACAGTTATGCTAATGGGCTCTCAGCAACAAACAGAACGGACAAAAATAGACTCGGGATTTTGATCTCAAGGATTCAATCTGAGGTAAGGAATCTGGATTTTGTCTTAGATTTTAAAATATGCTTTGAGTCATTAAATACATCACTCAACTGTCCAACAACAAGTAAAAATTAATTTCATGCTGAAGAATAGACAGGAGGTGTACAACGTTTTGTCTTTTGAGTCTTCCTCAGGTGAGCCTTCTTTTGTCTGTGAAATGTTGATGAAATAAGATCATTCCTTTCTTTTTCTAATGCTTAGGACATGGGACATGACCGTATTAAATCTAAGTCTAAGTCTCGCATGTAGCTGTTGGCAATGGTGATGTATAGAGTTGTTTTGGCATAACATGTGCTCTATAAATAAAGTATAATAGGTATGGAAATGAAACTATCCATCCATTTTCTAATTGCTTCTTCCAATTCAGGGTCATGGGGGAGCCGGAGCCTATCCCAGCAAGCAACAGGCACACGGCAGGGTACGCCCTGGACAGGATACCAGTTCAGTGCAGGGCAGATACAAACACACATTCACACAAGGGCAAGTTTTCACAGAAGCCAATCAATCCACCAGTATGTTTTTGGACTGTGGGAGGAAACCGTAGCACCCAGAGGAAAACTACACAAATGCAGGGAGAACATACAGCATAAACTGTATTCAGATAGTACTCCAGGTCCAGAACTGAACCCAGGGCCCCGGTGCTGTGAGGCAGCAATGCTAACCACTGCACCAGCCACCTTTAAATGAACCTTCAGATGTAAAAAAGATCCTTGCTACTACAGACAGCCCTTGACTACATGTAAGAGTTCAGTTCCAGAAACCACTTCATAAATGACCCTCGGTAGATTCCTATCCTACTCTACGCACTGCTCTGCTCACATGAACACATTTTGCGACACAGGTCTCATGAAAATTCTGTATTCTGCAATAAAACATTTTTAAATATCGCCGTTTAGATAGATTCTGTACAAATTAAAAAATAAACTTGTGGACTTGGTAGCTTAGATATTTTATGGAAGTTCTATGCAGCGATAAGTAGTTCCCACTTCCCAAGCCACAATGTCTGGGTAATGACCCTTTAGATTAAGTAATGACGAGACATATATGGAGAGCTAGCAGCATGAGCAGATCCTCAGTGAGCAGGATCAGTTTGATAAGGACACTATTCCTTTCTTTTTGCATAGCTGTGACTCAAGTGTAAGGAAAGGGATATGCCCCGAGAAAAGCCCAACAAGGACACAATTGGCAACTGAAACATACCGTTTGCGCTGGGCATCAGCGAGAGCTCCGTTTTGCCTTTCCTAGAAAGGCCTGCAAGATGACAACGCTGCGAGAATTTGATAGTCCCTCCATTTCAGAATCTCCCTCATGGAAAATGTCACGGTCATTAGGAGACCGCGGCCCTTAGTCTGCTGACAGCCGGCAGAGCAGCCACCTGAATTGGGTCCACAGAAGCCCGTGGTGAGAGAGTAGAGCTGTGCTATCTCCAGCCATGTTTTGCTGGGATTTAATTCCTAAATTAGAGGCCCCCTGGAGACCTTGTATTTCCCACTTACTTGGATTTCAAAACAGTGTACTCGAAAGCACGTCTCTGAGACCGTCCATCTCTCGCCAACCAGGCCAAGATTCCATTTTCTCAGCAGCTGCTTCCTTGATAAATGCGAGTGAAATTCGCCACCGCAGCCTGTATATGCCTGACCAGCCAAAAAACCAATCATTTAAGCTTAGCGCACCATTAAAATGACACAGGCAACTTCCTCGAAATGTGACGTAGGTTAACAAATTGCGTCTAGCCTTAACCTGATACTCAAAGCGGTGGGGGAGGGGGATGGAGGGGGACCCCCCGGGTGCTCTGTTCTGAAAACGCTGCTGTTTTTCATTGACGTCATTGAGGAAAGGACATCGTGCCGATTTCGGTTTTCAAATGACTGAGAGTCCTGACTCTCTGTGGTCATTAAAAATCCCAGGATGTTTCTCGAAAAGAGTAGGGGTGTAACCTGGGCGTCCTGGCCAAATTTCCCATTGGCCCTTACCAATCATGGCCTCCTAATAATCCCTATTTATGAATTGGCTTCATCACTCTGTTCTCCTCCCCACTGATAGCTGATGTGTGGTGAGCGTTCTGGTGCGCTATGGCTGCCGTCGCATCATCCAGGTGGGGGCTACACACTGGTGGTGGTGGAGGGGAGTCCCCATTACCTGTAAAGTGCTTTCAGTGGAGTGTCCAGAAAAATGCTATATAAGTGTAAGCAATTATTATTATTATAAATGCGCGTTGGTCACTTGGTTTACGAAGAAACGGATATGCGGTATTTAAAAAAAATAATCCGTCTCATGTTCATGCTGGAAGTCACAGTCAAAAAAGTCCAGAGTTACAACAAACTCCTCTTTGACAACCTGGATTGACCTTGGAATAGGTTAAGAAGGGGCTATTTGAGGAACAACTATTTAAGGGGCTCAACAAAAAGGAATCATCCTTTGGCCACTCTTTTTATCCATAGTGATTTAGAGAAACGATGTTGCAGTGGTTAGCATTGCTGCCTCACAGTGCTGGGGTCCTGGGCTCAGGTCTGCGTGCATTATGTATGTTCACATGGGTTCCCTTCTGGTGCTCCAGTTTCCTCCCACAGTCTAAAAACATAGTAACTTCTGGGAAAACTGGCCCTATGTGTGTGTGTGTGTCTGCCCTGCGATGGACTGGTGTCCTGCCCAGGGTGTACCCTGCTTTGCGCCCATTTGCTAGGATAAGCTCTGGCTCCATCTCGAACCTGAATTGGAAGAAGTGGTTAAAAAATGAATGGAAGGGTTTGGAAAGTCTAGGAAGCATATAATTTAGTCACTGACCTTGGGGTTGCAACTTGACCGGAGATCAGGGCACAGGAAGGCTTGTCTCAGGACTTACTTTAAGGTTAGCGTTGAGGTTAGGATTAGGGCTGGTTTATTATTTTAGGATTTAGTTAGGATTACTTCAGTATCCATTACTCAGATCTATTCAAGCACATGGCTGTAGTGTGGGCCACTCCAGGTTTTGTAAACTCACACATAAGAACAATACTGCACATGTGAAACTTTTACACTAGCTGGCTGTTAGAGGTAAAGTTAGAAAAAGATCAAGGCAATAATAACGCAACAATATGCAAGGTTCACTTGCTTTTGCGTTCCTTAATTTATTACATTCATATGGTGTCAATTATATCAAAACAAAATGAAAAAAAAACTATTTCTGAAGCTTTAAGACAAAATTATAATCTAATTATGAACATAGAAAAAACGTCATCAAGATTTAAGTCAGCAATCTAAATATTTTGCTTTATTTTATTATGAGACCCTGCTGGTGGTTTTGACTGCTACGTAACGAAAAAAAAAAAAGCCAATTTGCCTCCAGATTTTTGATTCAGGAATGTAATCAGAAGATTTTAAAATGTAGGTTCCTATCCTGGCCTGTTAAGGGATACATCAAGGAGGTCTCTGTCCGATAGCCTGGAAAATCACTCAATGGCTGTAGCACATCAGCAGTTGTAGAAACGCAGCCGCCCTTCAGACAAAGTGGGAAGTGTTCACAGTTCACCCCTGGCTCTTGCCAGGGCTGGAGGAGCAGAAGATGGGAAGATGCGAGAGAGCCTCAGGTCCCGGTGGAGCCAGCTGAGAAAAAGCCAAGAGGGACGAGTCAACGCAGCAGGGTGCTTCTTTGACTGCTGCTTATCGCCTTCAGCAGGATAAAGTGGATTTCCCAACACGTGGAGTATCTAGAAGCTGGGGAAGCGGCGTTCCTGACACTGCACATGCTGTGTGGAGGAGGAAGGGGGGCGATCGTGGTAGGGACTCGTCCGGTCTGTGTCAGAGGGATTACATACATCCCTGTGCGGAGAATAAAAGGGCAAGTTTGGATGCAAAGAGCATTAAACTGACCCCATGCACAGGTCTAAAGCACTGCAAATACAATCTAGCGCGCGTTCCCTAACGAGAGATCCGAGCTTCAGCCTGCTTCTCTTAGACTTCAGATTAGCACCTGCGCAAGAAAAAAAAGAGAGGTCCCAACATGTCCGAGGTGTACATCTAGATGAATGTGCAGGATCTAAGTTTCCAGGGTTCTTCCCACAGAATTTAATGAAGAGTTGTATTATCTAGGATTTAGGTGCAGAGTCTCAGAAGGTAGATGGAGTGTATACTTCAGCATCTTCAGTAACCACTGAGCAACCAGGGTAACCATTTACCAATGAGTTCAAGTAGGTGGCTACGTCAGCATGCGTAGGCGACAAAGGCACAAGTAAAGGTTTATTCCATGGTGAAAAGAGAAGAAAAGGTTTGACGCCTTGAGAAGGCTCCATAGCCAAAACGTTGCGTTTTTCTTTTTATTTACCCACTTGCCACCCAACAGGGGATCAGAATCAAGCAGATGAGGTGAAGAAGCAGCAGCAGCAGCTGGGGTCGGTAGACTTTGTTAGAAAGGATAGCTCTTGCTCCTGAAGACCATGTAGCCTTCCCTAATCCAGTGACCCCCTTCCTCATGATCAAAACAGGCAATTTCCCAGAAGGAACAAGGGTAACTCGTGTGAAAGCTACAGTTCAAATATGCCGCACTGTAGCATTTGGTAGTTAGTAGATCCAAGGATCAGCCAGGGTATTGTCTTGAACAACATGGCTGGGTAACTAGTTCTAGATTCCCCCAACTCTCTGTGAGAAAAGTGTCTCCTGTTCTCAGTTTGAAATCCATTAACCCATAATTTCTCACTTGTGTCCTCTGGTTCGTGCATCAATATTGATTCTGAAAAAGGCCTTTTGGATTGACTGTGTCTAATGTCTTGGACAATTTTACATGTTAAAATACCCGCATCAGATACACTCAGCAATGTCTTCTTTGCTAAAGACTGAAAAGGTTCAGTTTCTTCAGCTTGGCAATGCAAACGTTCTCTTACGCTCCAGAATATATCCAATTACTCTTCGCTGGATATCACTAGCAACTATAGCCAGTGGTGGGTGAAATGGGAGAACTGAACAGGCGCTTTACTTAAGGGGAGTTTGTTTTTTTTGTGCTGTGTTCAATGTGCCAGTCACACCAAGTTTCCAAGAAAACAATAGAATGCCTTGATCTAAATAGACAAATGGCTAACATTTCAAACCATACTGTTACTGAGAAAAAAGGCATCATTCACAAGGCATTAAGAGTGTTGGAGTAATGACGTTTTGTTCAACTTTCTATCCACAATAGGTGATGAGATCTCAGTTGACTGTGATATTGAAAGTAATTAAATCTCGTGGGTTTTGTTACGTAGCTGGATGGAAATCATTATTTCAGTATTTTTCCATCCTTAATTAAGGTTTCCTATTCCTGCATTTTATTTTGCTTGCAAACAGACGTTTTGAAGGGTAACTCACATTGATGTTCTTGTAGTGCTAACAGGAAACTAAAAGGATTTGAAAGCAAACTGATTTTACAATCCATTACATTTACAATCCTCTGTGCTGACTTTCCAATGTGGTTATTCATTAATAAGTGTGATATCGTGAAATTATACATACTGGAGGATTCTTCCTAGCGACTGTGTACCGAAATACTATGTATTTTATAACTCCTTAGACATTTACTGGGCTGCTTGTAGAGAAATAAACTACTGTTATCGAGCTCAAATCTTAACCTCTTAACCTTAACCTCTACAAAGGATAACTTAAAGGCTTTCTAAAGGTGACACTTTGGAGATACTATTTCATCGTTCATGCCGATACAGGTCTTTGAATTTAAATCCATAGGAGAACTAACTAAATCTTTACAGAAACCTTTGCAAAACTGTCCTGTACTTCAGTGTCACAATTTAATCTTCAGGATTAAATATTCAACAAGTTGCAAAGCATCACTTTTAAACATTTAGTTCCTTCCTGGAGTGGATACAAAAGACAAGGCACAAATGAGGAAGTCCTCAATTTGAAATCCTGTTGCAATTAACAGCATAAAGTGATCAACAGCAACAACAAAGATCTCTCATGCTTCCTCCTACATTCAACTAAGAACCAACAGCAAAAATCCTTTTGTAAAAATATGCTCAGTTATGTAGTTCAAGGGTTTTCTTCACAATAGCTGCATTAAAATGAAAGGAATGGAGTGACTGTTCCATTTTCTTCCCATTCTGTTGTGACTTAGAAGTGTTTGATCAAAACTGATTAACAGTTGCCAGTTCCACGAAGAAATGGGAGGGAGTATAAAAAGAAATAAAGGACTACCGAGGACCAAATAACTTTCCTGTGCACATATATTCTTTGGCCCTCTCTTCTGGGAAAAGAAAATAATTGTAACTTAAACAGTTCTGCCCCCTGGTGGTCACATCAGTCATTGAACACTCTAGGAACAAGCATTATTTTCTCCTTAACCACGGGACCAGACGTCTGCTGGCCACTGCAACAAAATATAGTTGTCAAAGTTGATAGCTGTTGCTGTGGCTCTCAAAATAAGTTTACAAAATTCCAATACCTTACTGAGTTTTTAGTCTAAGGACCCCAGACACAAAAAAGAACCATCTTCCCTTAAAGAAAAACCCATACTAAGTGTTAAACGGCAGAATAGTTAGATTGGGGTTTAGAGATCTACAGTTTAGGACTAGGAATTTTGTTAGTACGATTATACAAATATTTTATGACTTCAAAAGTAATCTCAATGCACTATAGAATACATATATACCACCACAAAACTACACCAAACATAACAGCTAGATGCTGGAGAGAAGGGCCTTGAAATCAACTCAATACCTGACCGGAAACTAGTGCAGGGACTCCAAGACAGGAGTGATGTGATCACAATTGTGTGTGATCTCATCAGATTCAAGCTGCTGAATTCTGAACATACTGTAACTTGTTCAGGGCAGTTTTACAGACTCCTGCAAGCAGGGTGACAATAATGAAACCATGAAAAACACATGAAATAACTGTTCTTCTACAGACAGCATAGGATAAGAGCCTGGAAATGTTTCCAAGAATGGAAAAAATGTCTTCACAACATTTTGCATGGGGTTCAAAAGCCAAAGTGTGAATGAAAATGATCCCCACCTTCCTCATTTTGGAATGAAACCCCATCCATCAACATTGTTTATACATAACTGGGAGGAGCTCAAGCACATTCATCTGCATTAGATGCTGGTTATCATCATGTTTAGATCACCATGTTAAAACTTTAGACACATGCTACATGTGATATTTAGAAATGGAATTTCCAACCCCTAATTTAAAGTCTTACCAGTTAACTATCCATCCTTCCATTTTCTAACAGCATGATTCAATTCAGCTTCTTTTCAGGCAGCTGGATCCCATCCTGGCAAGCAACAGGCTAAAGGCAGGGTCCAGACTTGATGTGGCATCCATTGCAGGGCAGACACAAACACAGACATGCACATATTCACATGAGGGCAATTTCCCCAGAAGCCAATTAACCTATTAGCATGTCTTTGGACTATGGGAGGAAACTGAAGGCACCCAGAGGAAACCCATGCCAACAGGGACAAACCCCACACAGCTAGTACCCCAAGTCCAGAATTGAACCCAAGGCCCCAATGCTAACAACTGTGCCACCCACCAGTTAACCACTCACAGAATAATAGCCAATGTAATTTTGACCTGATCAAACAAGTTTGAACACAACTCAGGAAAACACAAACATCCTGTTCAGGAGACTAGTTGGAAGACCACAGTAATTAAGATCATGTTTCTTGGGAACACACAGGCATTTACGTTATATTTCTTTATTTCAGTCTTAAAAGTTTACAACAACCTCTGGATAATATACATGAAAAAAACACAGATTTTAAAGTTAATACATATATATGTACCTTTGGTGATTGAAAATGTGAAGGGCCTGTGGTGGTCATTAGAAAAATAATTTGCTTTACCAATCTTGCTTAGTTTCATATACATATAGATCTAAATCTATAGAGAATACACACAATTCCGGCATTTATCGTTCAAATTGTCTGAATTTTTATTTTCATAGAAAAATCAAGGCCCTCTTAAAAAAAGACATTAAAATGGAATACAATATTTTTAAAACCCTGATCGAATTATGTATAGTATTTTATAATACATCTTCATACGAGCTCATACTATTAACAATTGGCATCAGTGGAACTGACTTCTGTAAAAAAAAAAAAACAGTAGTTTGCTAAAGATTTATGGTGGGAAAAGGTATGAAATTCTCCTAAAGCCAAATAAAGTTTATAAAAATGCTTCTTTTTAATATATTTATATATAAAATACTGTTTCATTTATAGAAAGTTTACTTTGTACAAAGTGTGTGAGCAAACGGAAAATAAAGAACAATCCTGACGCAGTGCAGGAACTGACGTTTTCCACTACCAAGGTGTACACAATATACACACGTTATTACTTACAAAACAGACAGGCTTATATCGAAGAGTCGGGGGTTACAGTAGTGTTAGTAGCACCATGAGAAAAAGAAAAAAAAATAATTAAAAATGCAGTCTCGCTATTGAAGGGTCTTCAGTGCATTTCTTCTCTCTGATGTTTAGAAAGGCAAAGTGCTGATTTGGTAATGGAAACAATTCCACTCGTGAAAAACCCCAACGCACTTGGCTTTTTCGAATGTGTAACGAGCAAAATAGTAATAAAAATGAAGATAAAGGAAGGGGATCAATCCTCTCAGTCTGTCTGAGAAAACGCACCATTTACACAGCTCTGCCATGGCACTTTTTCTGAGGTACTCATTTAAGTTTGTTTCAAAAGTTTGTGCTGTGTCGCACAGTAGCACCACTAGAGTTGAACTGGAAGACAATGCATCACTGGAATTCTGCCTGTTGTCCCAGCAGCCTCTGCAGCGTTACGTCTTCTTCAAGCACACGACGCAGCGACTGACCCGTGTTCTTAGGTTCCCTGCTTTCAAAGTATCGGGCGTGGGCTTCCTGTGGAGAACAGGACACGGGACATGGAATGCAGGTTTCCTTCCAGCTCAGCTTAAACCTTAGAAATCTGACAGTTAGCATATTTTCCAACCAGTGTTTTCAAGTGGTTTTGGGAAATTTGTAAAGGTAAACCCAAAAATAACTTTAATTAAGGTCTTGACAACTCCACATAATACTGGGAGCACCTAGGATCAGGTGTGTGAATCGCTGAAACAGGACTTCCAAGAGCATTTGCCTTCAATCCTCAACACACCTCAGTCCTAACTGCAAGACTATCACTAATCCTAACCCAAACTCTAAGCCTTCCACTAACACTGTCGGTTACTGTAATCCCCACTGACAACACCAATAGCGTCACATCTGGTACATATAATCAGAACCTGCTGGAAAACTTTCAAAGTGACAGAAAGGCAACCCACAGTTTCCAGTTAGTGGTGCTCATACTGTTAGGGGAAATAAACAAGACTACATTTGTATAGTGAGGTAATTCATTTCTATTTTGAGGTACTTGTACAAACTTCAAGGTGAAGCAGATAAGGATTTATGCAAGAACCTGTTGCTAGTAAAACCTGTAATGGATTAAATTGTAAAGCAAGGGGAATTTGATCTGATCTCCTGGGCTGTAGACAATCATACGTTTACCAAAGGAAATGATTTTGCAGGTCTCCAAATGGTATCTTCAATATAAAGTAAAGACATGCTGTAGCTAAGATACACGTATCAGATTTTGAGGAGAAAACGACTGATAAAGAATGAGGTTTATTCAGGATAGACTGTAGGCGAAGTCACCAGCAGCACATTAACAGTATGACTTCTAATCTGTTGGAAAATTCACTTCCCATTTTCAAGCTTCAAATAAAGTCAGGATCATTTTCTAAAACCATGCAGAAGTGAAAATAATATTCACACTCTCTTCCCCCTGCTACTTAGGTTCTGTCTTGCCAGGACCGCATGCTGAAAATCTTAAAATCTATTTTTATAAACCACTTTAACCTGGTGCGGATCCTAGCTTGAAAGTCTCAGAAACGCACAAGGAAGTTCTTCTCTTGTAGCAGGACTGGGTCTGGGTTTACTGTACCTGAACATCTCATTCATTTCCACTGTGGCCAGCCAGAAGCTGTAGGAGTTGCCGTAGTAATTGCAGGTGCCCCGGCCATGGCATTCGATGAAAGGTGCCGAGCGGAACTCCTCCAGACAGGACCCAGGTGATGCTAGGGCTTGTCCTGAGCCCTCTGCCCCAGCACTTGTATGCTGCCAGGAGACAAGAACCTGGGGTCACAACACACCCCTGGCCGGACCCCCACACAGCCTTCCAGGAGAAAACTGCTAACTGTAATCTCCCTGCCTACTCCTTATCCTTGTACTCCTGAGCCTAGTTTATAAACCCTGATAGGAATACCATGTTATTTAAATGATATTCCCAATTATTATAACAAATTAAGAATTGTTTTTTAACAAAACTTTACATTTACAACAATTGTCCTCAAGGCCTGCTGTCCAGCAGGTTTTGAAGTCTCTTTCAACTTCCAGGTGATCAAGAACAAGGAAAGGCTTCAACTTGTCCAGTTAACCACATAATGAGTTCAATTAGGTAATTAAAAACAGAAGACTTTAATCAGACCAGGTTCCACCCAAACAATCACCACAGTTAGCACCATTTATAGGGCTACAAGTTCTCTAGACTAAAATAGTGAAGTAGAAAAACTAGAAATTCTGAGTTTCAATGAGGGCACTGACTGGCTCTGTCGCACAGTACTGTTGACACCAACATACCATCATGAAGGAGTATCCAATCCACAGCGGCTCCCAGTTCTGGGGACAAGTAGGCAGCTGGATGGTCTGGCTGTGAACAGCAATCACCATGGCAGGAGCTTCACACACTGCGCACCTGAGAGATATGGGCACACAAACTGTCAGACTAGCGATGGCGCTAAAGAGAGCCCCAAATTTTTTACTCAGTGATTGAACAGCAACCTGCATTACTCAGGCCATCTATTGAATTTCTTTTTAATCCAGCAAAGAGAAGACTTCTCAAAGAACAGCCTTAGTCCACATAACCCAAAACAAAGTTACTACAAAAAAGGCCAAAATGATGGGCTTCTCTTCCAACATGATCCTCCTATACAATTAAACTCCCAGTTTCGGACAAAACTTGTGTGAAGTGTGAAAACGAGTGGCACAAGGTGTCAGTCAGGTCTTGCGCATGTCCAAGCTCCTATCTGCCTTGTTTTGTGCTGCTGACAGGACAGTAGTGTGGTGAAGCAGTCCAGAGTTCTGGACTTGAATTTAGAAGTTAGCAGGTTCAGATCCCAGGTTACACACTACTGTTGTACCCTTGAACAAGGTTGTTCACCCAGACCGTTCCAGTAGTATACCAAGCTGTATAGGTGGGTGTGTGGACAGCATGGTGGAGTAGTGGTCAGCATTGCTGCCTCGTGGTGCAAGACCGGGGCTCAATTTCAGACCTATGGCGCAATCTGTTTGGAGTTTGTATGTCCTCCCCGTGTTCGAGTGGGTTTCCTCCGGGTATTCCAGTTCCCTTTCCCAGCCCAAAAACACACTGACAGGTTAAATGGCTTCTGGGAAAATTGGCCCTAGTGTGAGTGTGTGCGTGTTGTCTGTGTGGAGAACTGGCTTCCCATCCAGGGTGTACCTTGCCTTGCGCCTACTGCTTGCTGCTTGCTGGGATAGGATCCGACTCCCCCACAACAGTTAGAAAACGGATGGACAGATAGGTGTGTGCAATCGGAGAGAAGGGATAGCCATATAAATAAATGAGAGTTCAGGTTATTTGAATACAGAAGGACTCTGCCTTTGTTATTCCCAGCTCTCACCTGCTGATGAAGGGCTTGATGTTCTCCCCTGTGACAGGGGCCATGCTCATGGGCATGGGCTCGGGGGTGGACAGCCAGTAGGAATAGTCATTCCGGGAGGCGAAGTTACAGACGTTGTTGATGTTGCAGAACATGAAGGGCATGGTGCTGAAGCGACGCAGGCAGCTCCCCGCCGTCCCTGTAGGGGTCACCGTTTCAACAAGTGAATGAGACTAGGGCCACTAACAACGGCCCACTCAGCCCATCTCTTGCTGGCAGTTATTCAATCCCAGAGTTACCTCTAGACAATTCTTTGCTGAAGGCTGCAATAGTGTCTGCTTTGACACCACAACTGGCAGTTTTCCCTCAGAATCGCCTCCATTTGAGATCCTAGCTACCCCATTGAATTGACCCCAAAGAACAAGTCTAGTCACAGATAACTGACCTGTTTGCAGGTTTTTACAATGACCAGTTTTAATGTGGTAAACTGAACACTGAAATTGAAAGATCATGCCTCATTACCAAAAAAACAAGTGCTACTTAACTGCTAATTATTCAGAATGATATGGGTTAAAACTCCTACAATAACATTCCTTGTTTTCACAGTACTTTGTGGAACTATTCACCCTTTGCAAAGTATCCAAACAGTGTTGCCGACCAAGCTTGCAAACGCTTCAAGTAGGACTTCATATGTAGAATATACACAATGCAATCCAAACTGACAAAAAAAACTGCTAAATGTTAAATATTATTTTTTGTATTTAGGGTTTTTCATCTTAAAGTGCTTTACATAGAAATGGGGACCCACTTTATCCACTGTTTAAATGCAGCCCCACCTGAGTGAGGATCAACAGCCATCTTGCACCAGTAGATAATGTAGAGAAGTGAGAAAACTTCAGTTAAATTAATGGATCTTCAGATAAGCTATGTGCACAAGACCAATGTGTAATGTAACCAGCCCAGGACACAGAGAATAACATCATTATTCTTATGCCATGAGACCTTTAATCACCAGGTGGTCTGGACCTCAGTTTAATGTCTCATAAAAGTTTAATGTCTCCTTTTTAGTACAGTGTTCCTGATCACCATCCTGGAACATGTCTGGAAATTCTGTTCCAGGAGGGAGAGCATTACCTACTGGTCCATTAACACCACTTATAACAGAAGTCTGGTTTTCCTTGCAGGTGTTCCATCCCGATACTGACCAGGCCCAGCCCTGCTCAGCTTGTGAGGAGATCAGAGTGGCAGGGTGTCGCGGAAGTAAAAACAGTCTTTCAATGTTAAGGAGTCCAGTTTTGGTCTAAATGAGAATGATTTTGCTCTTTTCTTTGTGGAAAATGCAGACCATTTCAGAAATGATTGATCACACAATCCTCTGATACTGGAACCCCCTTCATACAACATGGGGAGACATCTAATACCAAGAACAAATATGAGAGATACAGTAGGTGGGCCCTTATGGGCTGGTGTATATCGGCTCCTGGATTAAGCACCTCACTTACCCAGGTCCTGGCCGTGAGCCCTCTCATTTCCTTGTACGTACAGCAGGGAGTAGCCATCGTATATCTCAGAGGTGCCAGGTGGGCACGGGGGCACCTCAGTGCTTTGACTGTGACGGGTGATAAGGAACCCATGCGCCACTGAGGCAGGAGCCGGGGGTCCGGGGAGACCCTGCTGTCCGTCAGGTCCCGGGGGTCCTGGGAAACCTCGCTGCCCTGAAAGAAAACAAGCAAGACCACATTTCAACTAGACAGTACCGGCCATGACAAAGCTCTGGGCAATAGTCTAACCCCAGACAGGTAATGGTGGGGACATTCAGAGGAGTATGAAAAACACCTTCTGAATGGCCCCATACAAGTACAACTCCTATCAGTTCTAGTCGAACTGGAGAACTCTGAACTCTGGTCCTCTAGTTCAAACCATCAGACTAAGTTTTAGGTTTGATGTGTCAAATGCTGGTTATTATCAGACATATTTATCACTTGAAAAATTGTGTTTGCACTGCAATCATAGTTGACACTAAGGTACCGGGTAATGTCATTAAAGTTAAGCACAGTTCTCACTTCTCTGCCGTGGAAAAACCCTACAATCTTACCGGGTTGTCCAGCAGGGCCTGTATCTCCTTTGCGTCCTGGAGGACCGTTGAATCCAGGGGGGCCTTCAGTACCTGGGTCTCCTGGGATCCCGCGCTGACCTGGAAGAGATTGACCTTGCTATGACCACTTTAACACCACCACTCCCTTGTGCTTGAGATGGGCCTCCTAACACTGACATCACAAGTCAAAGGGTTATGAGAGTCAAACCAATCAGAAGCTGCACATCCCTTTCGTGCGATGATAATGAGAGCACTCGAAACGCATTTTAAAATAAATTGAAGATATTTAGGGAGACACCTTTATTCCAGACAACCTACAACCAAAACAGTTAGTGAAATATAATTATTCATATTAAGCAACAGACCCTTTTTTACTGTTTGCTAAATGTAACACAGGAACTTTTACTTCGGAACTAAGACTAAATAATGTGGAAATCTACCATTTTCCATTTCTTACCAGAGATATTTTGTTGGTTGATATACTTCCTTTAGAAGAAAAAGGTTTTGAAACGCACCTGAAGTTGAAATGAAGTCAGTGGAATCTTGTTAAGTCAAGCCTTTACCATAACTCATTTTTACTTCAGTTCCGGTCATTTTGGGAAGATGTAACGTCTGTTTGTTTGTGAGCTGCATCACATTTGTTATCTAGGACCACAGGTGTTTGCTTTAATAAGAAGTAGTGGTTATGACCAGGTAAACTGCTACTCTTTATCCTCCAAGGGGAGTCACACAAATATTTGCCTGTGTCTGGCGATAGAAACTGGACAAGTGTCAAGGCGTCTCATCCTACCTGTCAAGCCGTCCAAACCCGGCGGTCCTTGAGGCCCACGAGGTCCTGGCTGTCCGGGAGGGCCTGGGAGACCCGGTTCGCCCTTCACCACGATGGGAGCACCAACAGGACCAGGCAGCCCTGGAGGACCTGAGAAACAAGGAGCAAGACAAGGCCACAGCTGCAGTCAGCACCACCCACACGTTGGTAAAACTACGCAAAACTCTGGCTGAGACATTCACCTGTATGATTCAGAGCTAAAGCCAGAGTTTCAACTCTACAGAGAGCGTCTTCCTCCTGGGGAATTCCTGTAGATCTACAATTTGCCACAGTACTATCTAATGCTTCATTCTTGAAAAACAAGAAAAAATTTAATGCATTTTGCAGAAACCCTTATTTGGAAAAACAAGCACCCCAGAGCAAAGGGCAATTTCAAATTTCCCCATAATACAGCTGCGCCTCTGGAAAAACTGACCAGCTTTCAGACCCTGCTGGAATTACAGTCTACTTGTGTTATGCTTTAGGTTTGGTGTTAATTCATTTACGCACACCATTATGTAAAAAGCCACTGTTAAATAAAGTACTGCATGGGCTCTTCTAATGTGATCCAATATCAAGTGTACATCCATCCATTTTCACTCCACTTTTCCTGGTGAGTGTCGCGGCTGCAGCAGGCTGAGTAGATCAGCCCAGACTTCCCTGTCCCCAGCAACAGATTCCAGGTCCTCCTGGGGGATCCCCCAGGCACGCCCAAGCCAGCCGAGAGATATAATCCCTCCAGCGTGTCCTGGGTCTGCCATGGGGTCTCCACCTAGTGGGACGTGCCCGGAAGAGCTCCAGCGGAAGCCGACCGGGAGGCATCCTTATAAGATGCCCAAACCACCTCAACTGGCTCCTAACGTCAAGTGTGAAAGGGAATGTTGAGCCATAGCACCTCGTTCCGAGTTCTGATCTTGAAGGTTTCAATTTTTCCAACTTGCACTAGTTAAACAGGATGCGCGTCTTTGAGAAGGAGACAAGCCTGCAGAGCAGATTGGTACCTTGAGGGCCATTTTCTCCTTTATCTCCTGGAGGTCCAGAAGATCCAGGTTCCCCAGCCGATCCCTTGAAACCTGAGAAAGAGACATGACGAGTCAGTGCAGTCTTGACACACCAGCCCCTGTGCTGAGTTACCAAAGAGTATCCTGGACAAACTTTCTCAGACTAACCTGGGAATCCGGGAACTCCCGGAAAGCCAGAATCTCCTTTCTCACCGCTGGGGCCTGGGGTCCCAGGTGTACCCTAAGGAGATGGGATAAGAAGCCATTCAGAGAATTTCAGACTCACCTGAGCTAATGGTTACCAAAACCTTTCCCTTTTCTTAGAAAATGCCATAGTGTGGACTATGTGTAAGCAATGAAGACATTACTGCAGAATTCATACAAACTCCATGCTTTCAAATACACTTCAGCTGCAATTCCTGCATTCAGC
Organism: Atractosteus spatula; assembly: GCF_055471065.1. NCBI lineage: Eukaryota > Metazoa > Chordata > Actinopteri > Semionotiformes > Lepisosteidae > Atractosteus > Atractosteus spatula. The sequence continues at coordinate 41,906,095 of NC_142714.1, read as the reverse complement.
CCTTTGCTGACTGCATTTACTGGATCTGTACATTATATAGTGGTAGACATGTTAAACCCTAAGGTCATCAGTTAATTGACTAAGGCTAACACTATTAAGATGCTATTAAAAAGATGAAATGTAATCTATGTAAATGCAGAGTATAAACACCAACTGCTCAACAGGCATTTAGTGTATTAGGTAGAATAGTCTGAAAAATTTAGTTGAAACCTAAAAAATACTAGAAATGGCATTTACTAATCTCTGATGCTCATTTGATACATAACATGAGTAGTAAAAGATTGTTGGTTGACTTTAACAAGGTACACAGAAAATTCTATTGTATTTAAATATTTTTTTGGGCCAGTTTCTCAATTTTGCAGTAATTTTTTTCCAGTCACACAACACTCCACTGACCAAGGCTCCTTTTCCCAGTGACACTACTGCGCCCTCTCCACACTCACCGGAAATCCAGACGGCCCAATCTCCCCCTTCTGGCCTGGAAGTCCTGGCAGGCCCAGCGAGCCGGGATTTCCCTTCTCGCCCTTCACCCCTCCGATCCCAGCAGGGCCTGGGGGGCCTTCAGGGCCAGGGGGCCCTTCACATAGGAACAGAGTAAAGGTCAGTCAGTTTGGCAACACCCAAGAGCCCGTAGGTTCACACAGAACCCTGACCAGCCTAGAAACACTGCCATGTAATTGGGATCCTACAAACAGTGGACGACATAGTCAGACCTTTCCTTGTTTTTAATAACTTATATGTTAAGTGTGTTATCATGTGAGTCACTCCCTTGTGTGTATTTTCTTTTTCATAAATATTGATCTTCAGGTTAAAGAGTATTAAATACTCCAAATACACAACAGACATGTACATGCATCATTTGAATGTTGCTGCATATGTTGCACCAAGCACTAAAAATGATGCTAAACCAAATGCCCTGACTTCTTACGCACAGATTATGTCATTTGTGCATTTATGTATAAAGCATTGTGCATTTGATTATGTCTTGTGTAGCAGTTATGAAGGGATGATGAAGTCTTTATGCAACAACATTCAAACAAAGTGTTACCTCCAAAAAATCAATACTTCTATGCTGTACGTTGCAAAGAAGCTGTAAACACTTGTTAAAAATGTATCTGTAGCCACAGTATCCAATGAACTCAGGCAGTGACATACTGTACAAGCATCTACAATAAACACTGAAGCAACACTAAACTGCTGAAATAAGCGCTGACACGCAAACACCAAATCAAACTTCCCTCTAACCCTCGAGGGGGACATTCTGATGGTACCAACAGCATTCCAAGCATCACACTTCCTGTTGTGCAGGAGACTGTGAAGCAGCATGGACTCTTTACACTGCTACAGAAACACAACTACAAAGTAATGTATGAGGCAGTGATATTGTGTAGCACTGGACCTTGTGCATAGAAGAGATAATTTTGAGTCAGCAGTGTCTTAAATTCTCCAAATCATTGTGGGACCTGTTTAGTAAATGTGAGCAAAGGCGCTCTGTGAATGTACATAGTTTGGTGGTTGCAGTTGGATTTATAATTCACTATGTAATTCACACTCAGTTCAAACCTGGTTTTCTCATCTGCAGTTAAGATAAATGCTATATAACTTGTTTATGCTTTACCAAATTGCTTCTGTTATATGTAGATGAGGACAATTCTCTGAAGTTCAGCATGTGTGCTGTACAAATGCTAACTTGGGATGTGGAAGATAAAATACATATATGGAAGGTACTAATGGAGAGTTTTCTGGTTAGGACTGCACTAGAGGTCTTAATTCACTTGCGTAATTGAACAAAATTAAAACTTCTCCCAAGGCAACCCTTAAATGCCCAGAATGAACAACCCCTGCCTGCCTTAAAAAAAACTGTCAGTGGTTTCAGTGGCAAACATAACTTTGTAGTTGTGCGGAATTATTTCTTCAAAAGCAGCAACATGAAGAGTCCAACCTATTCTTTTATCGTTACTGTGGATATTAACTTATATAGACACAGCAGCAATAAACCACAACTTTGAACATGCACACTGTTGGGAAAGAAGGAAACTGAGCAAAGAGAGGATTTGAGAATGTGAATGTGCTGCATTTTTTCCTAGAAAATGAGGAGAGAAGGCAGAAGGGATGGGAGGAAGGCAAGTCAGTGTAACTTGAAAACGGAGTACCCCATAGTTCATAGTGCACAGGAGGCAGTGTGAACAGTTACTGAAGACTCTAACCTGGAGGACCTAAGTTCAAAGGTCACCCAAGATCCAGAATTCCCCCGTTTTGAAGGGCCACACCCATCACAGAGTACAAAACAAGATTAATGGTTAGCATAGTAGGAGGGAAAAAAAACAAGCACTTATATTACAATGAACAAACAAAGTCATGGTCAACTACATGTCTGAGGGACAGCCAGATCCTGGAATATACATACAGGAAGACATGCAGGTACTGTACATGTTCCGGCATGTACTGAGTCGCTGTTAAACTCTGGACTGAACAGGGAAAAAAATGCCTGTTCCTTCACTGGGAGACCTGATTAAGATGAAGAACATGTAATACCATTGTTGTATTAACTTCCTTTACTGGTTCACATCAATCATATCCGATCAGACGATAGGATGTGACAGGATTTGGCTGAACACAGACTACAATTTTCTTAACAGAACTTGCTTTTAAAACTTGAAAAACCTACAATTCTGCTGAAGAACTGATCATACGAAAGGTATAGTGCCACGATGTGTAAAGAGCACTACCACCAGTCAATACCTCAAATCTGGCTACAGATTTTTTATGTCAATTGCATCTTCTGGTTGATTGTTTTAAAATCTGATTCTGAATCTAAACTGGCACTGTTTTTGGAAAATGATTCCTTAAGGCTGAAGAGCAGCCCAGCAGGGTTATATTTCACTGATATTCCCAGGAGATGCACTTGTGTCAAGTCGGCAGAAGTTTTATTTCCAATTGCTGTGTGGGGAAAATAACGTGAAAACCACTGGGGAAAACATGAAAACGTGCAGATGACAAAAAGCAGAGTATGTGGTAATCCTCAGAATTTGACGAATTATACATGTACAGTAATCAGGTAACACTGGACCCATGGCTTAGCTCCTTACGGGAGTTTCTTGAAATGGGGAGAGATCAACGGGTGGTGGCTCATGAATGCAGATTAAAACATGCTGAATCTATTTAATCAGAAAAGGACTGTAGGCATACTGTATCAGTTACTTTAGCGAAACATTTGTGGTAGTTCTTTGATTTAGTAATTGCCCGCCATTTTAAATGGTCTTGATAGAGAACAAAATGTTCACCGGCCAGGCTTTTTAAAGGATAATCGCGGGAAGAAGAGACAAAATCCAGTGACCCATGATTTCTGCTTCTTCAACCCTGCTGGAGCTACTTCAACAGGATGATGTCTAGAAGTGTCTGGCCACAGCTAGCCATCTTGATGGCCACACAGTGCACCAGCACAAGACTGACCAAGCGAAGCAAGATGCTCTTGTGCATCAGACACTGATTGTGTACAGTATCTGTATATAAATCTCATATTCCAAAATAAAAATGTCATGCCAAGTGCAGCTCTAGGGAGATATAAAGGAGGAATCTCTAAAGCCTAAAATGAAAACAACTCCCTAAGTCTTCAGACCAGAAACTGCCTTTGACTTATTTTAATAACCAAAAAAAGTGCCAATTAATTTGGGAACACACTTCTTTGTACTTTTAAGCCTGTCATTAACTTCCTTTTACTTCTGCTTTCAAAATGGATTATACACTTGTCTGAGAGCCAATACAAAGCTTACAATGGTGATGTATCTTGTGTCTAACACCATTAATTTAGCTAGAATCATTATATGGTTAAACCACAAGAAGGGAAAATTTGAAGTTGGAATAAAAATGGCAATCAGGCATTCTGATTACATATAAATAATATACTGATTTGATAAAGTTTTGTGATATTAAAATTATAACTGCAAATGAAACATTCTGCAGACAGGGGATAAAAGTACAAAGACATTCCTGCTCATCTTACAGGGCTTTGTGCTGTAACATTCCCATCCACAGCTCTGCCAATCAGTTCAATCACATTTGAACTGTAAATGAAGTTTTGCAGTTTTAGAAATCCTTAACAGTTCTAGAATGAATGAGATACTTCAAACAGATAATCAATATAGTAAAGAAGGAACACTTCCTCAGACAGTGAATATGATCACATCATTAAATTAAGGCTCTGATTCAGATGTGACGCTAAAATTTAATTTAACAAAATTTCAATGATTCCAAATAATTCCTCCACTTAACTCTCTAGAAGTGATTTTAATTATATTGGCAGAGTGGCTAATTTTGATTTTGTCTCCTCAATACATGATCCTCTATGATATTACAGAACATCATACTGTTACTAGGAAGATTCAAACGATAAATTCTTAATGGACGAACTGTTCACAAACAGAAAAATATTATAAACTTATAAAGTTTTTCATCTTGTTTTTCAAACAAATTTACAACTGTTTCTAATTTTCTCTGATACAGATACATGATATGCCAACCAACTTCAGTGCACCCAATTTATCCATTCAGAACTTTCAAATGTGCAAACTAGGTTATAATGATGTTGCCTGTTTTTTAGTTTTTAAAAACAGCATTTCAAAGATGCAGCCAGTTAGCTGTAGTTAAACTAAACCCACAGCAGACAATCTGGGCATTTCATCATGGCATTCAGTTCATGGTGTACAGTAGTTTTATGCAGTATAGGAACACCACAAAAATTTAAAAATTAAAGCCCATGATGTGGCATACTATAATTCAGACAAGTATCAAATTGAAACTGTTTGCTGTATCAGCTGAACAGTCCTAGAGAGTCACAAAAGAGAGCACTGTTACAATGTGCAGGGCTTATAAATTTCCAGAAAAGATCAGGCTGTTATGAAAGAACTGATGAGCAAATAAACGATTCTTTGATATGGCTTAACAACCAGAAAATATGAAAATCAATGAATACATGCCTTTTGCATTATTGTCACAGTCTTTCCTCCCCTAAATCTATATATTGGAGCACAGCTTTAATAATGGTGTTACACCTATGTATTCACTAACTGCTGTGCCTAACATTAGGATAAACAGTTCAGTTCATCAACCACATGCTCCACTCCCAGAGTAGATTATACATTTTACATTTAATCTTTTGATGGCTAAAACTGATGAACATTCAAACCTACACAAAAAAGCTCATACCTACAAAGACAACATGCTGGCTAGGGGCCTCCCGAAGGGCTTAACCAGTAACAGCACTTGACCAAGCACTGGTAGAGCTCTATAGTCTTGGGTTCGAGCCTGGTCATGTCACTAACTGACTAGCACTGGTACACGATTAGCTGAGCACCGACATGGGTCGGGTGGTATTATGGGATTAGTTCTCCAGGGCTCTCTTGACGCAGCTACCCCTTTGTCCTCCTGGGCACCTGCAGGCATGCTGTGTTGCTGGTAAGGAACACCTCTCTGCTCCAACCAACACTAAACCTCCGATACAGGGCTGTGCTGCCTGCAATGCACTAAAAGCCAAGCAACTCAAAGGTAGGTGGGTTGGAGGAGTCTCCCTAAATTTGCTCATTTTTCCCGTGTGCAATCAGGGTGTTCATTGCAGCGAGCCAACTGGTTGAAAACACACAACTAAGTCGTCCAAATCAGGTGGGTTTATCAAAAATAACTGGCAATTATACATTGATATAAAAACAATGCTGTCTTTTTGTCAGCTTGAGGCTTCTTCATTGCCCAGTGGAAATTCACCATTAAGCACAAGATGGTAAAACCCGCTGACTTTTAGACAATCTGAACTGAAAAACAAGCATAGCAGTTGGCTGACATATCAGACACACACTAAACTGTGAAATCTTTTTGGAGACAAACACATTCTGATGACAGTGATGATGTAAAGTCTAGAGCACCCAACTTGAAGGCATGCACAACAATTCAGAGGTTCGGCGTCTAACCTGTAGGACCTGGGGGGGGGGGTGTCAAATGTCACCACGAGACACCATTAGGTAAAACGCCACAAAAAACAAAAAACAAGTTAAAGTCCATTGCATCAATATTGCATAGCAAACCTTATAATGCAAAAGGATTACCCATAACATTCACTTGGGGTTAGTGAATTAAAGGTCATCCAAAACCAGTTGTTTTGACACTACAAATAATGCTTTTCTATGTTAGCCTTTCATTTGGCTAACCAAGTCATTGCAAATCTTAGCAAAATTGTACTTTTTAACAATAGAAAACTCTGTAGTGCCAAAATCAAGTTTGGATCAAAACTGTTAGTAATTGGGTACCTTTTGGAGACCATGCAGTCAGAGTGGGACAAAAAAGCTGAGCTGTTTTCAAATACACCACTGAATCCGAGACAAAAGCAATTTGTACTCCTTCAATTATTTGTACCGATGAAATACCATTTCAGTGTTTCCTGCAGTGCATTTACTCAGTGTTACAACAGTTTAATGTGCCAGACGTTTTCTGTCATATAACAAAGAATAACATACAGCAGACCTGCACTCCAGAGACAGCACCTATACTGCTCCAGTTACTCAGATATCTGAATAAAATTAATTATCATTGTCAATTTTCTAAAAATGGTACACTGATTTATAAAACAAGTAACATAATATTTCTACAAGATATGCTCTGTGCATTGCAGCACAATGATTTCATACAATGCTGAAAGAGAACGTTGTTTAATTCTTAACTTATTTGTCACTGGAAATATCTATTGTAACACTTCATCTCCTGCTGCATTACATTAACATTCTTATTGAGCCTAAATGGATTTAATTGTTTAGAGCTCAGGTTAATCAGGGTGTAAGTTATCAGTCCACAGACACTGACATACTCTACTGTAAAAAACAGGCAAAAGTCTTTTAAACAGTATTTTCATTGCAATAAGTATTGTGATCAATTACATTTCATGACAGTATCTAAAGGAGATGGAAGACCAATGTGAAATTTAAGCTTCTGTAAATGATTTTGACTGCTTCAGTCAAGCAGTTTTCCTTTACCAAATTAATGAGAGAACCTAAGGTGAGAACCTACTAAGGTGGAAAACCTACTCATTCGGGGTAGTTTAAAAAGATTCTTCTGCAGGGGATGTGTCTACTGTTGATGGTTAAACCACTTGCTGCTAGAGTGTCCTAACAAAGGAGCTGTACAGTTAGGAGCTTAATAGACACCTTACACACGGGTTCAACTGCTTTGAGAGTGTTGTTTATCTCAACCAAATAGGAAGGAGCAACTGACAAGAATTTTGTACTTCTTTACTGTTAGAGAAATGCACTGGCCTGCTTAAGTCTACCTACGTCCAGGTAATTCATAGCTACTGGAGAACAGACACGCCTGGGACTAGGGCAGTGTTCATTAACAAACACCAAGTAGGTGGAATTAATCACAGCTCAGCTATTTCAACCACTGATAAGTGAGAAACCTGATTTGAAAAAGAAATCCCTGTGAAAAGAAGGAAACAGACTTGCTTTCTGTGACTGGGGCAAAGCACAATGGAAAGATGACCATGGATGATGGAGGACAGACACACCAAATGGATTCTTCCATGCTCTCAAGCCTACAAACTCATGTGAAGAACAAGTGGATTTCTGGTCCTTTTTGGGAGTGACATTTCATTACAGTGTGCAATGCAATCTCTTCATTCTGTGCTCACTCAACATAACAGTGATTGGAAGTGCGCACATGTGCTCAGTGATCATGGCTTCGTTCGTGTAGCATCCCATGCAAATCACAAAATGAAGAAACCACTTTGTTGCCTGGTTTTCAGAGACACAAAGCAAGGTTTAGACTTAAGCCAAGGTTTGGACTTTGATACAGTTTTATAGTCTGGAACTGGTCTTGCAAAAGAACCCAAGTACAGTATAGTTCCAGCGATTTGCCAAATGATATTCAGAGTACACATGGGAAACCAGGCAGCAAGTTGGCCAGAGGGATGTGATGATGTGCTCCACACTTACCGCTTCTCCCTGGTGGGCCCGGGGGGCCTGGGTTACCTTTGGGACCCTGCTGAGGTAGACCAGGGGGACCTGGAGGACCCGTATTCCCAGGAGGCCCAGGCAAACCTGGGAAGCCTGCCTCTCCTTTGGTACCAGGAAATCCAGGGCTACCTGGAAGACCTGGTAGACCCACATCTCCCTTTGGACCTGGAGGAAAACACACATGGCTCCAGTTACCACATCAGCAGACAGCAGCACCACTAGGACTGGAATGGACGGGCTGTCGGTGAGCTCCGTTTACTGAAGATGGATGAGGAAACCTCACCTGGCAATCCAGGAAGGCCTGAGGAACCAGGGCGTCCTATTCCTGGCTGACCTAAAGAAGCACAGAAAACAGATGTTAGTGTACTACCTGTATTGCAGCACATCCCGTTCATCTGTAAAAACCCCACCATTTTTGTTTGGAGTTTAAAGAGTCACTAAGAGCACAAGTAATGTTTCTCTGTATTAACCACACTCTGCTGTTGCTCTGTACCTTAAACTGGATTTTGAGGTGCACATGCACTTTCTTAAAAGAGCTACAGGAAAGTGTTTATGAAGCCCACAGTTTGTCTCCATAGGTAAAAAATATAGTACACATGTACAGGGCAACCCTGCTATTGGTCTCCACCGTGTTTGTCATTTGGCTTTCTTGTCATTGATTAGGAATGATTTCATAATTCGGCAAATTTGTTTAGATTATTTATCACTAGCAATTGTTTTGCTGCTCTTTCATCTTGCTGACAATTTACAGCATCATAGTAAGATGGTTAACTCAGGAAGCTTATTTGTATTGCACACTACTGTATTAGTGTTATTTGTTCCTCGTGAGCAAATTTAGGACCTGAAAAAAATATATTTTCCGTTTTGGAAATTACAGTATGTATTATGCATAAAGCGGTCATGGAAAGAAAGTCAAATGACATTCTGTACTATGCTGCAGGATCAGCCTGTTCAGTGTGCACATCTGAGATCGTTTGCTTTTGTATCATACAACATTAGTCCTTCAGGAGAGCAAACATTGCTTTAAATGAAAAGAGTGATTCACGAAGAGAGAGAGAGAATGAAAAGGTCACGTAAAATGAAATATTTGGGATCTGAAAAAGAGTGGTGAATGTGCTACAAGTATTCCACAAAGGGCATTACAAAAAGTCCCTCCATTTGTGGATGCCTCCCAAAACAGCAGCCCTGAAGCCGGAGGAGTTGCTCACCCGGATCGCCCTTCAGCCCGGCAGGACCAGGGATGCCATCTCGACCTGCTTGGCCCTTGTCTCCAGGAGGCCCAGGGGACCCAGAGCTGCCTGAATTTCCTAGACGACCTGGGGGCCCTGGAAGGCCTGGACTGCCTGGGGCCCCATCAAGACCTTTCAGTCCAGGCTGTCCGGGAGGGCCTGAAAAACAAACCGCTTCGTTACCATTTCGACGTCTTAATCAGGTTCAGAAAACATATATACTGTACTACTAGAAAATGCTCAAAATATTGAAACTTCATTTTTCACAGGCTGAACTCCTTATTCGAATATTTACACTACGACCTGCGGGGCAGACACAGAAAAAAATTAGCTCCGATTTGAGGCGAGAACAATACTGAGCTTCTTCTTCTCATCGAAAACTGCAGTAGAAGAAAGGCTGTTTCAAATACGGGTGTCAAATGAACTGAAAATGCCACTGACTCAAGTCCATCAGAGATAAGTGTCCAACGGCTTGCCCAGCTGGAACGGTTCAGCCTTTCCCAGTAGTATGTCTGGTGAGCCATTAAGAAGACTCATATAGCTGCAAGGCCTCTGGGCCTTGAGAAGCCCATGTCCATTGGGTTGGGGGACCCCTGCAGGAGTTCTTGTACCTTGAAATCCTGGCAGCCCTGGATCCCCCTTGCTGCCCGGGCTTCCTGGGAGACCTGGCAGTCCTGGAGTCCCTGGTGAGCCTTTTGTTCCTGGGAGACCAGGGAAACCTGGCTGGCCTGACTCTCCCTGAGAAAGTACAGAAAAAGTTAAATCCCAGCATAGCAGTCTGTTCAAGAGCCTCAACCCTGCTAGTTCTCTACGAACCTATCAAAGGGTCGCACATCTTCTTCCTCTTTCTGATGAGTTAAAGTGCTCTAGAAACCCCACTGAAGTTTGGTCTTCAGTGGAAAATTATGGAAAAGTCAAAATTCTAAAAAAAACATTCTAAAGTCTGTTGTTCCATAAGTGTACCAGTTAACGTAGTTCAAACCCTCTTTTTAAGTTCACAGTTTTGGTAAAGCAGGCACTGATACCCATTAATACCATCCCCAGTCTTGCCACAGATGGGTAGCTCTTTTATTAGTATGATAAAATCCTGCTTATAGCTATAAGTGGGTTAAAATTACAAGCTTGAATGCTTTTATCAAACCCAGACAGTCTTTTTTTCAGTATTTCGGTACATTGCTAAATCAATGCAAAACATATTAAACCAGATTTTCAAACATGCTTTCATAGCAGAGTAGCAGGAGTAATCCTGAATTACCAAAGATTCTAAATTAAGCACCAGGAAGTACTAGTTATTATAATGAGAAAATTGGTTGGAACTTTGAAAGGCTGGTGTTTTAGGTTAAGTAAAATAAAAACATTTTAAAGAGAAAAGGTAAGGTCTTCATTTCGTCTTTTGAAAATATAACTTGGTCATGTATGTCTCAAGAAACAGTATCTTTCACTACCTGCACACTGTGATGGCACTAGTTTCTAAACAATTTGCCTATAAGATAACACAAAGCTGAAGTAAAGATTCCATAGCTGTGTGCAGGATGCTATTCACCAATGCATAATGAGACAACTAGTCACTTTTCTCATTTTCAAGCATCATATGTTGTTTTGAAACAAAAAGGTTACAAAAACACCTCTTGAACATCTAAAACAAGTGCTCTTTTTTAACCTTCAAAATACCAGAGTTCATCTTTGACCATTCATCACCTCTGACGTATGAGATATTGAGGATAAGACTCCTAAATTAAGTCATTTCAATTTGGATATTAACAAGTCATGAATTTCTTAAGAGTACAAAAATGCACATTCATACTTCCTCTCAACATTTTAAAAACAGAAACACTGAAAATAACTTCTTCCCACATTTGTAGCTTGCACAGATTGGTCCTAATTTTGTACGAAAGTGTTTTTGCAGTAATAATAAATAAATGACATTTATAATCACAATTAACATTCCTGATATTTTTGAGAAAACCCAACAAACTTATAAACTGCACCATTTTTTTAAAATTCTACTCTGTAAAGAAACTTTGTAAGATGCATATTTTATTTCCTTCTCGACAGGAAATTTTAATGAGTGACTGGAATATCTCTGGTCCAGCTCCTCCTTTCAATGGAATCAAACAGGTGTCGGTACAGTAGGTGTGAGGTTAGCTTTGTACCTTGGCCCCAGGAAAACCTGGGGTTCCGATTCCTGGAGGTCCAGGATCACCTTTATCTCCCTTAAACCCAGGGGTTCCGGGCTGGCCAGACTGGCCTGGTGGACCTTGCAGACCAGGGGAACCTTTGACACCAGAGGGACCTGTGGAGCCCAGATGATGAGTTAAGACCAAGCAAACAGGTGTCAGAGTCACCATGCTGTATCAATCAAACTCACACTTTTTTTAATGCCCTTGGAATCATTTAAATATCCCTGTCACATCACATCAGTTTGTCCACTCTTTTTCTGATCATATAGCTGATACCTTTATAAAAAACTCAGTTATCAGAATACAGTACATTAAGTATTCAAGGATTCAGAAGGATTTAGAACAAATTTGGAGAGGAAATAAGTTATAAAAGCTTTAAAATAGATCTGGTACTCCTTGAATGTTTAATGGTTATTTCTGATTCTATACAAAAATTGGGATAACATTTATACAAAAGCATATATGCAATTGAATTAAATCACAATTTCTGCCAGCATTCAGACAATCAGGTCTCAGTAGGAAGAAGTCTGTTGAGTCTGCATGAACAATGACACTTAAATAGGTTGCTTTTAGAGTTGTAACAGAATCTGTCACAGCAGCACTCTCTTTTAGAGGCAAACGCCTTAAGGAAAATAATGTGGGTAAAAACAGAGGGAAGCATTTGATTCAATCTACCGCAGTCTGGCACTGACGTGTAGGCCGACAGTGTGGTGGCCCAGGACAGCGAAGAGATAAGCTACGCACCAGGAAAGCCCATTTCTCCCATGCTGCCCTTTGTCCCGGGGAAGCCCGGACTTCCTGGCTGTCCTGGTATCCCTGCTTCTCCTTTCGGACCTGCAGATCAAAGAAATTACATTTCCAAGCTGCACCCTCAACACTACAGCAAGCTTCTTGCCCTGCCAATGCAAAATCAGTTTTAACTAAAATTACAGAATATGGCCAAAACATTTGCATCACTTTGGGTTCATCTGTAATGAGCTACCTAAAACTCTAGTAGTTCAGGTGGGTAGCTGTGTCAGCATGCGTAGGCTGCAAAGGAACAAGTAATTAGGTTTATTCCATGCTGAAAAGAGACGAAAGAAAACACAACGTTTCGGCCATGGAGCCTTCTTCAGGTGTGAGCAAGGTGTGAGATGTGAGCTCACACCTGAAGAAGGCTCCACGGCCAAAACATCGCATTTTCTTTCGTCTATTTTCAGCATGGAATTAACCTATTACTTGTTCATTTGTTACCTAAAGCTCTTTTGAGTTTAAAAACCGCTGGCCACAGCTGTATGTAACCAGGGTTTCTCTTGCATTCTGTAACGATGTACTTTTTAAAATTCTTCACTGACATGTTTGGCTTCCCCAGTTAACGGGAGACTAGCCACGTAGAAATATAAGCACTATGGGAATATCCATGCAAAAATATCCATGACATCCTTTCATGAGGGAGTCAGGGCCCTTTTCTAGGAGTGTGAAAGCCATGCATCATTGATATGTTTACACTGCCGTCCAAGAGCAGCTGCCTCACTGACCTGGGAGTCCTGGTGGCCCTGGCCTGCCGTCCAGTCCTGGTGGACCGCTGTCTCCTGGGAGACCCTGAATCCCCTTCTGCCCTGGAACTCCATTGATCCCTGCAAGGCAAAAGGAACAGACATGGATACCGAGTGAACTGTGCAATCAACTTGTATTCAGTCAGACCTACATGTGCAAGTGTTTCGAGTGTGTAGCGGCGAGGCTTAATAATAAGGCAGAATTAAGTGTTTCTGAGCTTCCCAAATGAGGCCCCATTTCTCTGTTCATCTCTGTGGTGCAGCCACAGAGAGACCATTAGGGTGATTTAAGGTTTCCTAGGACAGCTCCCAAAGGGGGGTGCACTTAGCTAAGCCTGGCTATCATGATCAATGGTCATCCATTGGCGCCTATCTGTCTAGGGAGTGCCAGTTGGACATCTGGACTGCATTCCTAAGTGTCAGGAGTAAGTGACTCATATCTCACCGTGGTCAACCAATCAGGGACTGGTAGGGCTGAGTAACCCACGTGGGACTCTGATGCCCATGGAACTTTCAGCCAATCAACGAGCTGAAGTTCCTCCAGGTAAAAACAGGCAACACAGGCCTGGAGACTCGAGATTCAACAAGTAAGATTCAACAAGTGAGATTCAACAAGATTCAGATTCGGGAGATTCAGTAAGATTCTGGAGAGGATTCTGTGGACTGTTCTAAAGGGAATTCAAAGGAGAATTCCAGGGCAGGACGGCCCAGGAGCAGAAGGCTCCCAAGGGCAGGACATTCTCGCAGCGCGCCTCCTGACCATCCTGAGACTCAGCCCGGACAACCACGGAACGGCCAGTGTGTCCGAGTGCCAGAACTTTCCTTTGTTCTAAGAGTCTAGAGTGGAGGTTGCCAGAGAGTAACCAGCAGCAGGCCTCGTGGACAGGTCAGAACTGTGGACAGCTGAATCACTATTCAGAACTAGCTCTTCATCAGGAACGAACCAGTCCTCTTCCTGACTTGCTGGGACCCACAGTCATCTTTTCTCCTGTGCACAAACTTTGCTAGTTAAAGCCAACACTAACTAGCCGGTCAGTGAGCATCTGCAGCACACCGTCGCAAGCCGCACAGCACAGCCTGGCACCGAGCCAGAGAGCGCGGATTGGACAGCAACAAGCCTGCAGCTGATTGTTTGTGCCTGCAGGAGATCTGAATCCCCAGAAATTGGATGAGTATTCAACTTCAATGCATTACAGCTCGAGAATTCAATTGTTATCCAAACCAGTTGATATCAATTTAATTCCTAAGAGTTATGTACTTGTTTTGAGTATCTAATGTAGAAGTTATAACCAAGTTCATTTACGAAACGGTCTTAATGAATGATATACTGAACGTATGTCCTCTTGATGTGTAACACTTCGTAACTGATTGAATATATACCTTTTGTATTCTGATAACCCTCACGATAAGATCTGTTAGGTTTACATGCATATTCTATGTATTAATAAAAGTATCCTCGTGTATTAGTACCTGTGTGTGTGCGTTGTTTGAGTTATATCGCATGGTTGGATTCTAAAGCCATCAAAAGAATCAACTTTGTGATTTACTGCTACAATTGATAATTGTCTCAGTAAATGCCCAAACCCTACAGAACTGGTGCCTTCAGAGAGCCACTATGATTACATATTTGGCGTCCCTGAACGGCTATGAAACACTACATTTATTTGGCGTCCCTGGACCGGCGTGGCAAGACTGAAATGAGTCAACCAAGCGGAATAATTCATATAAAACGCCGCGGGTTTCATACACGACAATACAGTGTGCTGAAAGCCGAAAGGAAAAAAGTTCCCCTTGCTCTTTAAGCAGTGCTTGAGTGTTTTGTGATCTTTTGCAATCTACCGGGTTGATTGCATACTTGATCTTGTGGTTTTCTGTGGTAAAACTGTGATTTCGTACTTAAAAGTAATACTCTTTAAGTTTAACGATGGTTGCTAAAAGGTCTGAATTCGAGTCGCTATTAAGCACTCTCTCTAGCAGCGACAAGTCTGACCATGATCTCTTCCATATCTCCCTCAGCGGAGAAGCTAGAAGAATAAATCTCCATTCTCTGAGAGAGCTAGCGAAGGACATAGAGAGATTTGACCCCGCAGTGTCAGAGAATAATATCGAGAGTTATATTCAAGACCTCAGGTATAACCTGCAGTTCCTGCCAAACGCCACAGAACAGGAGAAAGTGTTTCTGGTCAGGAAAACTACCAGCAGAGCTGTACATGAGTGGATGGCTAGGCAGATGAAAGAAGTCTGTAATGACTTTGAGCAGCTATGTCAAGCACTTATCGAAGAATACAGTGCGTTTATTGACCCGACTGCCGCGATAGCCGCCGCTCTTAACATTAAGCACGAGAGAGCAGAGTCCCCTCGCGAATATTACGAGAGACTTAGACGAACTTATTTTGCAGGGCGAAATGATGAGGGTTGCGAAGAGAACACACATTTCAAGGGTTTATTCATTGCGAATCTCCATCCATCAGTCAGAAAGATGATCTTAATGCATACAGATGCACAGACCATGAAAATGACTGATATTAAGAGATTCGTGCAGAAAGCCTGGGAGTATGATGTCCAAAGTCGCTCTGAGCAAAAAGCTGTTAAAGCGACTGTGTTCGCCGTCAGAGCCAGCAGGGTTAACTCCCTCCTGCTCGAAGGAGCACAGGCTCCTGAGCTGGCTAAGCCCCGTTCCAAAGCAGGCACACAGGACCGCACCCAGCGTCCTAAGTGCCATGAGAACACCGGGGGAGGGAAAGGGCTAGATAAAGCTGAACAAAAGGATTCAGTAGCCACCCGCCTGGCCAGGCTTGAACAAGTTTTATTAGGACAGGGACAACCGCTCCCCAAGGCTGCCGGAAGCGTGAATGAGCTGATACTCTCCACTGGAGGAGGCGGAGACCCGCCCCCTCCCACTCCCTCAGTCTATCTGATTGAGCGGAAGGGTTCCTGCCTGGATGAGGTCAGCCACTCCCAAGCGAGTGCTGACTCCACCCCTGAAGTCACAGAGCAGGCAGTAAAACACAGAGGAAAAGCACGAAGCTTTTACCTCAAGGCTGCCATGGGAGATGTCTTACCCAGTGAGACACTGATTGACACTGAGGTTGAAAGGTGTTTGATGTCACACGGCAAGCTCAAACGGGTAGAAAAAGAAAAGGGTATGCGACTCAGAGTGGAACCTTTGGTGGATCACCAGAAAGGCAAAGTGTGGAAACAGGTCAAGGCTCCTAAGCCTTCTGTACAGAAGGAAAGGGGGGCCAAGAGGCAGACTGTGCTTACACAGTGCCCACCGAACACAGAAGCCTATGCGGAGATTCCTTCTGTTCCCTCTGGACAAGAAATAAAAATATTTTCTTGTTCCCCGGATATACAGGGAAGTCGTGCCCTGGCCAAGGTCCCAACAGCCTCCATGCCACAGGAGCGGTGCTCCGAGCAGCCGCCTGATCCACCAGGTAAAGCACACACCTTTTACATCCCTAAAGAGGAGCAGATCTCCCCACCTGGCGATGAAAAGGAGCTTTCCCTGTGCACCCTGGCACCCAAGAGGGGTCAGGACCACCACCCTGCAGTGGTGGAAGGGATCCAGATGGCAGGAGAGCAGGTTGGTGATGTAGCCCTCGCCCTTAGCCCTGAGAGGTCCTCTATTAGTGAGGATCTGCTTGAGCAGCTGTCACAGGGCCACCGCCAGGTGCCCCTGGTGCAACATTCACAGGTTAGACAGGAGGTCCAGCTGGACGCTGAGACTACTGCGCTGTGGACACACCTGATCCCAGATGCCGATTCCCTCTGCTGTGACCCAGGGAACCTGCAGTCAGGTAACATTATTTCTCACAACTACCAGGTAGTGAGTGAGACTGACCTGATTGTTCCTGCCTCGACAGCAGGGTTGCCAACACACCCAGTCCCCCAGAAGGGACAGGGAATGAAAGCCGAGCCGGTTTTCTTACAGCCACCAGCTCAGTCTGTCAGTCTGAGTCTGACCAACAGTGGTTCACCCAGACTGGAGCTGGATGGTCAAGTCACCCGCCTGCCAGTGCAGGACATCGCAAGGAGGGGTGTCAGAATCCCCGCCTGCACTGACATGGGCCTGGTGGGTGATAGTAAGTTCAAAGACAATGAACTAGCTATCCCAGTGCTGGGGCAGCTCCCTGAACCCCTAGCGAGGGAAGGGGGGAGCGAGCAGGTGTCCTACACCTACCCCCAGCGAACGATTGTAAACATGCCGATAGAGGGATTCCTCAATCAGGAAGGGTGCAGGGTGGACCTGAACAGTGAGAATGGGGTAACAATCCCAGATCACTCAGGTGCTCCAGATGACCACTCAGCCGAGGGTCAGGCATGGTCCACCGCTGCACCGCCCCCTGCAGGGTTCCTAGAGCACAGGCATGAACAAATCGAAAAAGCAGATGCCCTGGAAAAGGAGGAGCAGCATCAGCAGCTGCGTCAGATCTCCTCAGATTTCCAGGATGTTGGTGCCCAAGATGCCACATGGCATACTGAGAAAGACACCATGTACACGCTGCGCCAGCTTAGAAAGGCGACAGTCACTCAGAAGGAGATGACTGGGATCAGCCACCCGAAAAGACTTTTGGGAGGACTGATCGCTGCCGCCACTGTTGCACGTTTGCTTTTTCTGGTAGGTTTGTGTGCTACTGGCACTCTCACCCTGACTGCCCCAAGAAGGCAGGTGTCAGAGATACCAGAGGGTAGTGACAGACTGTATCGACAGCAGCAAAAGTTGGAAAGCTTAGGGAAAACCCTACAGGCAATTTCCTATGCAACAGGGTTAAACCTTATTCCCCAACCAGTGGACATGATTGTTGGTGTTATACAGTGGGTTTATGCTTGTGTGCAACAGGCCAGAATGTTGACACAAGACCTGTTAAGGGAGCTTAGTGCCACTGTAGCCAGTCTAACCACGGCACAATTCCCAACCCACTTGATTCCACTCTTCTCAGTAGAGGAGTGTGTGACATTAACCCCATCGTTCATAGCTCACCCAGAAGGCAAACCAAGATTGAATTCGGTTCCAAATCTTGAGATGGGTATGGCTACCAAAGCTATCCATTGGCTGTGTCTAAACGATTCACCAATGAAGGGTGTAAAGCTACTAACGAGCAGAGGAAGGTTAATGAACCCCATGAAGAGCAGGTGGGAAGTAAGTGGCTGGTCAGCACACCACGTTTAACTGACACTGTGACTTGTGACAGGCATGATGCAGCTACCTAATAAAACAGTTCCTTTAAGTTCCTGAGGAGGCCATAGTACAGCATGGTAACTTAACACTGTACGGTCTAGAACCAGACAACATAAGACCAAACTTGAGGTCATGGATGCCTTCAGGTGCCACACTAAGGAATTGGATAGAAATCCAAGAAACAGTAAGCCCTGAAGAGGTACAGGTAGTTAGTTTGCTTTAATGGAACAAACCTCCAAACCACCCTAGCAGATACCCAACACAGGTGTTGTGGTTTATCGGGGGGCTGGGAACAGGAACTGGTGTTATTGTAACACTGCTGCCGGGTAGCTGGATCATGACTGACAGTGTACTCTGAATGATGTACTCTTACATCAAGATGTACTCCGGGTAGCATGAATGAGTCAAAGGTAGCATGCCAAAAGAAAGGAAGTGACTTCTCCCCAAATATCTACCACAGAGGTATCAGATATTGACAGTGAACTTCCTGATGTGTAATTCCTAGACTTAGATAATGTCTCCTACCGTGTTTATACATACTCCAGATGTTATTCATCCTGTTTGTATCCAATGCTGGTTCCGGTATGAATTCTCGAGGAGTAATGTGGACATTTGAGATTAATGTTCTAATGGCAAGGGACATCACTTAACTCTGTTTTTGTTTTGAAGGCAACAACGCCTCAGGACCTCGTGACCTTCAAAAAGGGGGGATATGTAGCGGCGAGGCTTAATAATAAGGCAGAATTAAGTGTTTCTGAGCTTCCCAAATGAGGCCCCATTTCTCTGTTCATCTCTGTGGTGCAGCCACAGAGAGACCATTAGGGTGATTTAAGGTTTCCTAGGACAGCTCCCAAAGGGGGGTGCACTTAGCTAAGCCTGGCTATCATGATCAATGGTCATCCATTGGCGCCTATCTGTCTAGGGAGTGCCAGTTGGACATCTGGACTGCATTCCTAAGTGTCAGGAGTAAGTGACTCATATCTCACCGTGGTCAACCAATCAGGGACTGGTAGGGCCGAGTAACCCACGTGGGACTCTGATGCCCATGGAACTTTCAGCCAATCAACGAGCTGAAGTTCCTCCAGGTAAAAACAGGCAACACAGGCCTGGAGACTCGAGATTCAACAAGTAAGATTCAACAAGTGAGATTCAACAAGATTCAGATTCGGGAGATTCAGTAAGATTCTGGAGAGGATTCTGTGGACTGTTCTAAAGGGAATTCAAAGGAGAATTCCAGGGCAGGACGGCCCAGGAGCAGAAGGCTCCCAAGGGCAGGACATTCTCGCAGCGCGCCTCCTGACCATCCTGAGACTCAGCCCGGACAACCACGGAACGGCCAGTGTGTCCGAGTGCCAGAACTTTCCTTTGTTCTAAGAGTCTAGAGTGGAGGTTGCCAGAGAGTAACCAGCAGCAGGCCTCGTGGACAGGTCAGAACTGTGGACAGCTGAATCACTATTCAGAACTAGCTCTTCATCAGGAACGAACCAGTCCTCTTCCTGACTTGCTGGGACCCACAGTCATCTTTTCTCCTGTGCACAAACTTTGCTAGTTAAAGCCAACACTAACTAGCCGGTCAGTGAGCATCTGCAGCGCACCGTCGCAAGCCGCACAGCACAGCCTGGCACCGAGCCAGAGAGCGCGGATTGGACAGCAACAAGCCTGCAGCTGATTGTTTGTGCCTGCAGGAGATCTGAATCCCCAGAAATTGGATGAGTATTCAACTTCAATGCATTACAGCTCGAGAATTCAATTGTTATCCAAACCAGTTGATATCAATTTAATTCCTAAGAGTTATGTACTTGTTTTGAGTATCTAATGTAGAAGTTATAACCAAGTTCATTTACGAAACGGTCTTAATGAATGATATACTGAACGTATGTCCTCTTGATGTGTAACACTTCGTAACTGATTGAATATATACCTTTTGTATTCTGATAACCCTCACGATAAGATCTGTTAGGTTTACATGCATATTCTATGTATTAATAAAAGTATCCTCGTGTATTAGTACCTGTGTGTGTGCGTTGTTTGAGTTATATCGCATGGTTGGATTCTAAAGCCATCAAAAGAATCAACTTTGTGATTTACTGCTACAATTGATAATTGTCTCAGTAAATGCCCAAACCCTACAGAACTGGTGCCTTCAGAGAGCCACTATGATTACATATTTGGCGTCCCTGAACGGCTATGAAACACTACAAGTGTTAGTTCACATGTGGTGAATTGCAGCCCGTAATTACAAATCTTGATAGCATTCACTGCAGGTACTGTAGTTTTTATGTAGCTGCAGGGATAGCATCTCTATATAACAGTAACCCACTGGAAGATGCCCCACTTGGTGTGTTTGCTCTGGTAAATTAGTGGATGGAGATCATCTCATTGCACTATCAAAATAATGTACTATTCTCACTCCATAATGAAGGGACATAATTTTAACTTTTATTCACAATCACCTGTAAACACTTTCTTGAATCTTTAAAATGTACAATATGGGATGGCACTAATCAGGAGGGTTAATGTAGGGGGCTGGCATTCTTGCATTTTAGTCCTTATGCTTTTAGCACTGAAATAAGAGCATCTATGAAAGGACTTACTTGATGTGTTGTTTTTAATGCTGACCTTGGTTTTCCTGTTCTCATCAGAATCGACCTGTTATGAGCTCTTATTACCTCCAATACTTTTTTTCACTGCTTTCTTCTTTTTACTGGGCGAGAGGGGGGCTGAGGCTTATCCCTCCAGGAAGCCAGTGGCCCCATCCATCTCCAGCAAGGCCTTGGACACAACCTCTGGGAGGTTCATCCCTGTGTGTTCTACACTCCCCTTCCATGGAGCTGCTGCCTACAATCACCAGCTACTAACCCATCCCCTCTCTCCTTCCTCACAAAGTGCACAGTCTCTCTAAAGGGCACACTACACACTTCCATCGCATCTTCAAAGCTGCAGCTGACATTGTGAGGAGAAGAAAGTAAATTCAGTATTCTAAAGGTACCAACCCTCTAGGGAAATGCTAGAATAAATGACTAATCCTTTGTGCATTTCTCTTTTAGAACAGGAGATACAGTCATAGCGTTTCTTACAAATCTTACAATGCATTGTAAACAGGCACTTCCGAAACAGGCACAATCCCACACCCCCGTCACTGACAAATCCCTACCTGGTGGCCCAGGATCCCCCCTCTGTCCCTTCAAATCTGCTGCTGGGATGACGGGTCCAGGAGGGCCTGGCAGGCCAGAATCACCCTTATCTCCCTTAAACCCTTCAGGCCCACGGCTTCCTTGCTGACCGGGGAACCCAGCATCACCTGAGGGGAAAAAGGGCATTCTGAAGAATCCTGAAGAGCTTGTCACAGGAAAATTACATAGTGAAAGAAGCACAATAGTGGCATTTGGATGGAGGTCACTTTCTGTGCTGGGACCATTTCACTATTCCAAGCTGCACAGAAAGGTGTTTCAATACCAATCTCAGTGCTCTCAATTTCCAATCTTGGTTAATAATTGAACCCCAATACTCCAGGAAGTCACTCCCAGCAAGACCTGCGACCAGCAACTGCTAGGAATTGATTACCATGAAATTCCCTAGTCTTGTTATGGCAATTCAGTATTTTGAAATGGGAGAAAGAAAAACAGGCTGCCAGGTTCTTCCACAAGGCTCTTGGTGATTTAAAATGCAAAGGCAATTTAAACTCCAGGTTACAGTGTGCATGTGATGAACAACAACAGTCTCCTGACTCTCCAGAAGCTGTGTTATTCACAGTCTTTAACAAGACAGGGCACTGGAGGGCAGGTAGGACAGATACCTTTGGATCCTGGGAATCCAGAGGGGCCAGGACTGCCAGGAGGGCCCTGGGGGCCCGGGGTCCCCATGACACCCATCTCTCCCTTTTGACCTAAGGTGGGGAAGGAAGATATTTAGAATCATACCCTGAGGTTTGGTAACAGACTCCACATTCTATAACTGAGCCGTTGTGTTGATAATTTCATCGACATTGACTTGCTGAATTTTCTCTATACAGGCCTATTGGACACATTCATCTAGGACTAGAAAATCTGGCATTCATCGCTGCTTTAATAATACTGGTTCTGACAACATCAGTGAACAATCGAGAAAAATGAAATGGTGATGGAACATCTACACATTTCAGGAGTGCACAGCTCACTCACCAGGCAGCCCTGGTAACCCGTCTCTGCCAGACTGGCCAGGCAGTCCCGGAGGGCCGGGGACTCCCGGTGACCCACGAGATCCTGGGCTACCGAAGTCCCCTGGGGGACCAGGAATATCCAGTCCTGGGGGTCCAGGGTCTCCTTTCTCTCCATTTATTCCCGGGAAGCCTGTGGCAGGAAGACGGTCAGCATGAGAAGCCTGTGACAGACTGCCTTGCAGGACATCCAACATCCCCCCCTTTTAAGAATACACCACAAATGTTTAAAAACTGACTTTGCTTTTGCTAATCCAGGTGAAAAGATTTCGTACGCCTGCAATTGCCAGCAACTCAAACAGCCGCCACAAGAAAAATTGCAGTACGCTTTCAAAAGGTGAAGGGAGGGACAGCAAGAAGTCCAAACGATTCAGAGAAACAGCCTGTGTTTCACATAAAGAGCAGGTAATATGTTTCATTCACCTGACATTTTACTTAACAAAAAGCAGCAACAACATAAAATCTTGTTTATGTACATGCAAAACATCTGATTTCTGGTATGTACAAGCGACAAGAATAATATCCATCTCTAGCAAGATTCTTTAAAACTTTACATCATTGAAACAGATACTGCAGTATTATCTTGCTTAATGGCTTTTTCATTTGCATCAATTGACTGATATACTTTAACACAAGCATATTTTGTATAGTGTATATACATCAAACATTGTGCACCAAATACTGTAACACAAGCCCTTCTTTATAACGAGGGCACATGTCATTACTCAAGCCAGTCCCTCGGTATTCTTTGCATTACAGTGATGCTTGGGAGTATTCAGTGCAGGAAGTCTTCTAGGATTCTTGTTTATACTTGAAGTGCTAGGTTCTGAGTCTCTATCATTTCAAGCTTCTTAACTTTGTGTTTCAGTTTTCAGATATTTCTAGTAACCTGTTCCTTTCCATTGTTCCCAACTGGAGCAGCACACAGTGTGAACAGTGATGATTCTCACCATTCAAAAACCTTGGATGAAATAAGAATTTCCTGTTTCTGCTCAACATACCATAAAAACAGGGCAGAAAATTACCAAGAGTAATCCTGGGATTTCCTACATTAGCTTTTGGTGCATTTACAGCAAGATTACACAATGACAGCAAAGCCTGAGGATGTCTATTTCTGGGAACTGAACCGTCTGTTCCAGCCTTACCAGAAGTTGTGCACAGAATGATTTCATGGAAACATCAAAGTTGTTTTGTATGATCTCACAACTTGGTGACAAGTCCCATAAAAAAACTGGGAAAAAAAAAATCAACCACCAGATTTCCCTCCATTTCCAAAAATGCAAACACCCAACATTAAATCGGTAAAACATACAGGACACACACACCAAGCTGGAGAAACAAGCTACAGTACCTGGTTCACCTTGAGGTCAAAGGTCAGCAGGTTAGGGAGCACCATATTGTTGAGTAGCGAGAAGGGATTAGGCATTTCAAACAGGCCAAAGATGAGAGGGATTAGAAAACAAGGTAAAGGCGCATAATTGTAAAACAAATGTTGTACTATTACAGTTGAAAGTCATCCTCAATCAGTCCCTGTCCGTTATTAAACGCACAATGGATAGCTAATGTTTCAGTAAATGTCTGTGGACAGACATGGGGTGGTATTGCAAAATGCTGAAGCTATGTGGTACTACCACAGAAGGACAGGATTTGTGAGAGCACAGGTACAGCTTCTGACAGTTTCTATACCAGTTGAGATTTTGAAACTGAGGGTGCTATAAAACAGTTCTTTAAAGTGTCCGGTCACTTTATCCACAACATCACAGCAGTTTTATTTCCACATATTTGTACAAGAGGTGGGAATCACAATTTCCTGGGGCTCTCCACGGATAAGTTTCTTGCTGGCCATATCTGTGCCTGATTGATAGTTACAGCACTAGACTGGGCTGCGCAAAATCCATAGAAAGAATGGAAAGTGAATGACAGCACCTGCTCTAGATTGAATTCATGCACTGTGACTGTGTGGCAGGATGGGACAAGCAGCATATTCCTAGACCAATCCAGTTCCACATAAGAGAAACAAACACAGTGCTGTTCAGCATATTACAATACCACTCCATCCTGTCCAGCTCTGTAGAAACGTTGATGAATTACCATCTAGATTTTAAACAAAGATTAGTGGGATGGGTTAGTAGAAATGATCATCAGGAGAAAAGGGAAATAAGTTAGGACAGAGGAGTGCTGGGTAAATATTGATGCCTTGTACAGTGACAAAATTAAAATTTTATTTAAAAAAATAGATGCAGCACAGTGCATTTGATAAATATAGATCACCAGGGAATCACTTCCTTCATCTACAAATTGTATTGAATGAGAAAATAGCAGTGACTTGCTGGGTTTTGCCAAACTCACAAAGTTGTACCTGCTTTTTTTTCCATCAAATAAAAATCATTATATCTCATTTTCACACAGAACGTCCTGTAGTGCCTACAGGAAAGGTAGCATTCACTCACAACACTGCAAGCTCACAGGTGGCCAGTGAGCCTTATGAAGGCAGTGTTGCACAAGAGGCAGAGGGGATGAGAGAGAAGCTCTTTCCATAACCCAGCACAGTCCACTAATGACTTGAGCCAGAAATGTCCAGCATCTGTAAAAACAGACTATACACTTTAAAAAGGGCCACAATATTTAAATTTTGCTTTAAACGTTGAGTTTTGTTTTTGCCGTTTTGTTCTGTGTAGAACAATCCAGGCCTTGATCCAGTTTGGTATTTCACTCTAGTATTTGCTAAAGGCATCAATGTTTAAACAAGTGTGAGTCCATGCCAAGAGAGTGCTGAGAAAAAAGGGTATAGATATCTGGAGAATCAGTTGTCAAAATATAGGAAATCTGATACAAAGGACAGTGAGTCTCACTGCAGTCTGCCAATAAACCCAACAAACTCAAAACCGATGTTATCCAGGCCTTGACACATTCAACACAGGCAGTGTGGTATCGCTGGGGAGTGCTCTAAAACACTGGGGCATCTCCAAAACCTCAAGCACCGCATTCATGTAGGCATGCATAGTGGAACCAAGTGCTCATGTTCAATTAAAAAAAACAACGAGTGAAAACTGATCAAAAGTGGTATAGTCCTCGTGCAGTTGGGTGTGAAACTCTTGCATCCGGCAAAAGAAACAAACAAGAAATTTCTGGTAGTTATAAGTGATGACTGTGCTGCATGACATTACTAAGTGGATTGATAAAGATACCATGCACAACCTTTCCTTTTAAATGTGTTCAGAATGCTGGTTTTTCAATATGGTTCACAACACAACAGTACAACCATAAAGAAATGATAAAAAATAGATTTTGTTTCTTTATGTGCAGTCTTATTCAGAAAAGAGAAATAAACAGTTTGTATATATACACTTCAGCAGCACTTTAAGATGTTGAAAACTAGAGTGTGGAACAACTAGCAAGGCGTCATTGTTTAAGACTGTTCACAACACTGGAAGAGTTTCTGTTTACCACACAAGATGTGATTCAGTCCTACAAATATTACTCCAGCTTTTGGCCCTGTACGATGACAGTCGGGCCGGCTGGTTACAATTATTTAAAAGCAGGCTGAAATAAAGGACAGTTGGGAGCAGAAGAGCTAGTAGCTAACATGATTCTCTATTATCACTCGTACAAAGTGCACACAAGTGCAGCTTTTTTATTGAATAACTCAGTCGGTTTCAGAATTTGCATTTTCATCTGTCATCTAATGATTGCATATTTTATTTATGGACTTTGGCTTTGACTTGCCCTTGTTTGAGAACAAGACCCTAAATCGTCTGAAAAAACTCTGTAATTAGAGATTTGCCTCATAGGGACTGAACTGAACTGATCTTTCCAAGCTACATAATTCTCAATGACTACAAATCTGAGGATTCGTTGTGTGTATGACAGTATTGGACAATGGCTGCTTTTGAGGAAGATATTCAAAGATGTACCTGGAGGACCCACAGCTCCTGGGGGTCCAGGGGGGCCAGGTGGTCCCTGGATACCAAATCCTGGAGGTCCTGGAGGGCCACGGAGTCCTGGCTGACCAGAAAGCCCAGAATCCCCTATGACAGACGGGAAAGAAGGCTGAAAAAGAGCACCACTATCTGTGACGCGCAACAGAGCTCAGAGGGCAGTTTTCAACCTGCTTGTTCATGGGCTATAGCCACATGCAGTCCTGTTCAGCAGATTGGCTTAACTATTTGAATTTTCTGACTCCAGGACATATATCAACTGGGAAATGAACAATGATAATCTTGAACCATGTCAAACTTCTGGGAGATTACAACAAGCCTTTTAATTTAGTGGCTATGACTCCCTTGGGTTGATTTATAACCTAGGCAATTGCCTCTTAGCCTTTGATACATCACGAATAAGAGTTGCACAGCCTGCAATCCTGACCTTTTTGCCCTGGGGTGCCATCGAAGCCAGGGCGTCCTGGCTGGCCAGGGGTACCGGGGAACCCAGAATCCCCTTTCGGTCCTGGAATTCCTTTCATCCCAGGAGGTCCTGGCAGGCCCTGCGGACCAGGAAGTCCAAACCCTGGCTCTCCCTAGAAACAAGTGGAGAGTTGTTAGCGAAGGACTTGAATTGGACATTTTGAGCCCACGTTATCACTGGGGCAGAAGTGAAGACCACTTTGTGGAGAAGTGTGGCTAAGGGCTAGAAGGAGTTAGCAGAACCAACTTGGGAAACTAAAAGAAACTAATCTCACTAGTCTAAATACTAAATTTAGATTTATATATTTTAAATACAAATATATATATATTATATTCATAAAATTAAATAAAAATATTGAATATATAAATCCTGATATATAAAAAGTTGTCTTGTCCCTAGCTGGCTATGTCCGAGATTCCCCAAGTGGTAGTGCACAGCTGGCTATGTGTCTTGGAGAGTGGGGTGGGATTAGTCAGACTGGCCTCTCTTCGTATGACGGGGACCACTTATAGCAACCAGGACAGAATCTCTGAAGCTATGCTGCCTGTGCTGTATTAAAAGACTTTGACTCACAGGTGGGCTGGGTCAGAGAAGTCTGTCTACACGTCCTCGTTCTCACTTGTGCATGGTTGCTAGGTTCACAGCTGCAAGCTGAGACGCACAAAAACATAACTGATGACCAATTCTAACTTGACAAACTCCGACTAGTGTTCCAGTCTTACTTTGGACCCTGGGTTGCCCGGTAGGCCTGGACGTCCATCATTACCAGGTCTTCCTGGGCTTCCAGCTGATCCAGGCAGGCCCGGAGGTCCAGGGAACCCTAAATGAGAAGCCAGCATGAAAGTTACTCTTCAGTCAAAGCTCAGCTGCAGTAACTGGAAGAGATCATGTTATGTTTTACCAGATTATATTCACCCAGGGAGCACCACACAAAATTAGCAATATTTTTTTAAATATTGATGATACGTGCTACTAGAAATTTAATACCTTTACCTGTATTTCAGTTTTAGAAAACAGAATGTATGACCCGGAGAGGTCACGTGACCTGCTCTTAATTTTCTGGCATGTTTCTAGTAGGCTGCCTCTTGTAATGACAGTGTCACAGTGCAGCTCCTAGGTCCTATAGCAGCACACCAGTGGGACTAAATGAACTGGAACTAACAGAATCTAACAGATAAAAGGGCTTGGGATCTGTTAAGAACTATCCCAGTGACTTTGAGCTATGGAAATGTGTCGAAGTACATATAAACTCAGACTGCTTACCTTTGGGCCCTGGAGGTCCAGGCAGGCCAATGCCAGGAAGGCCTGGGTCACCCTTAGATCCTGGCAAACCAGGGAAACCGGGCTGCCCTGGTTGCCCAGGATTACCTGCACAGACCAAACAATTAGCATTTAGCAGCAATTAACCTTAATTAATTAGCCTTTGACAACTAACATGACTGACTGTCAAAGGATTTCTCTAGACTGGCACGCCTCTTGAAGCCTGATGGTAAATTCAAGAGCTTCCTTGCAGTTTGATCAACAATAGGAAGGTGGTACCATTTCTGAAACAGAGCTTGCAATATTGCAAAAACCTAAAACAGTTTGAGTTTTTGAGATAATAGGTGGTTCATACCTAGGGGTCCCGACAGACCAGGGTCTCCAGGTGGCCCCATTGGTCCTGGTAGTCCCTTTTCAGAGAGAGCTTGACCTGGTTCTCCTTTAGGTCCTGTAGACAAAAGAGGGAGTCTCTCAGCTCTGAAGAGCATAAAATGACATATAGTGTCGTGAAAGAGGACAGACAAAACTGAGAAATTCTACTCATTAGGGTTAAGGTCACCAGCAAAACAAAATAAAAGAAGATATTTCTTAAGGACAGTATTAAGGTATTAAAATTAGACAAGATGGGATTGATAAGTTTAATTTTCCTTGGAGTCGTAGAACAAATTGAGTATTATGAGTCACAGTAAATCAGCAGTGCTGGCCTATAAGGCAATGGCAGCATTTTAAAGGGAGGTTGTCCTAATCTTCATGGAAATATTCCGTTCAATATGACTGCTCACAAATCATACACACAATCTCGATTTCAGTCTAATAACTGAAAACCCGAGAGTGGGTCATGACGAGGAGTGCCACAGGCGTCAGTATGAGGATTGTTAATCTGTAATTATAATTGCAGTGTTAACAGATGGAAATGTATCAACTTTACACAAAAACGTGAAGGCATTTTGAGAAATGGTTTAGAGAATTTTGGGAACGAGACAACAGTCAACACTATACAATTAGTAAAGGAAATAATTCAGATGCGCTTTATTTGTACATATATGCTAAATATTTATTTACACAAGAAACAGTAGATGCATCCGAAAGGATTTATGAATTATACTGGCTTTAAATACTGGCTGTCTTGTGGAATTCTGCCTGTTCATGGGTCTCTGAAACCTAGATGCCATACGTCATCTAATTCATCCCAAAAAAGCTCAAATCTGACAAGTGGGACACACAGCATAACTATCACATTCTCATTTTGCAAGAAAGCAGTTTTTTTAAGAGCAGCATGTGGATTTCACCTGCTGCAATAATGTCATGATGAACAGCTGATGAGGTTCCAGGACTCCTGTCCAGACCACTACACTTGGACTGCTCCATCATTTAGTCTGGTGTACACAGCAACTCGTGCCATTCTATATATTCGCTCTGTACTTGATGACATCCATTAAGGAGGTCTTTACAACACTTTGATTCAATGCTGTCTTGACTGCTGGAAAGTCCACATGAGCTTTTCCTCCACAAAGGGACTGCTTTCCTCATGTGTGAAGCACAGCTGTTATTTTCTGTGTTCTTATTTCTTTTTATAAGGCTTGACACTCAACAAGATAAACCACCTCATGATCTTGTATCCAACCAACTCTTTCAAAATAAATAGAGTAATACATTTTTGATGCTCAGAATTTACTTTACATTGTTGTAATGGAATGAATACTATAATGACTTGAATATAATGGAACATTCGCATACAATTTCAAGCACACCCAAATACATGTTTAACATTTAAATAAGACAATGTCTAAAGAACTTTAATAATTAAACATTTCACAATGCTTTCAAAAGTATTGCAATGTTTCTCCTTCTCAATCAATATCTATGCATTACTTATTGGATGCATATTTTCTTATATCTTTTGGATGGAGCTGAGCAAAGCCCCTGTTTCATTCCAAACAAAATCATCTTAATCTGAGATGTACTTGCTTTGAGGGTGTTGAGGCCTGATTTACAGCAGTGTTGTGCAAGCAGTTAAACTAAGGGGCCTTGCAAGGCACTGAACTGAGGGCCACTAGATACCCTGAAAGAAATGGAAGCCTAAAACCAACGGAATGTGCTTCAACTTGTGTTTTTGTCCTCTTTGGGCAGAAAATAATTATTCAGTGTTTCCAAAACAAACCTTTTCCACAGGGGAGAAGAGAACTTAGGACAGCACATTTGGCAACTCGCAATATAAATCAAAGATCACAACACATCAGACGGCCCATTCAGAGCCTTACCTGGTGTTCCTGGGGATCCTGGACGCCCAGACACCCCCTGGACTCCTTTCTCCCCTGGAGGACCTGGGGGTCCAAACCCTGGGGGCCCCTGGGGTCCTCTCTCACCGGGGACGCCTTGAAAGCCTGGGTCACCTGGAGAACCTCGCTCTCCTTTCACCAACAGGGCTCCCTTCAGAGACAGAAGCCATCAGTTCACATCAGGTACTAAGACTCAAACTGGCAGAGTCAGATTTTTAATTTCACCACCTACAGTACATACTGTAGGCAACAAGATAAAACCCAAAAGGCTAAGGATTTAAACCAATAATGGTGTATAGGAATCGAATCAGACCATGCTCGAGATGCTGTTTGACTCGTGTTAATGCCATCTTGGATTCTCAAATGCTCGATTATTAGGATTATGACCCTCGAGAACATTAAAGGGGAACTTCAGTCCCAATTTAAGATAAGATAAGATCGCTTTATACTTTATATGTGGCCATATACAATTTCTTGCATTAGGAATTTGTCGTTTTCGCATACCCAGCTTGCTCTCCATCAGACAGGCACAAAGACAGGGAGAGAGAAGCTTGGAGTCAGAGCGCAGGGTCAGCCATTTATACAGCACCCCTGGAGAAGCTGGGGTTAAGAGCCTTGCTCAGGGGCCCAATGGAGTTGGATTCCTCTGCCGGCTGCGGGATTTGAACCGACAACCTTCCAGCTACAGGTGCAGATATTTAGCCACAGCCATTATAATAATAATAATTTCTGGACACTCCACTCAAAGCGCTTTACAGGTAATGCGGACTCCCCTCCACCACCACCAATGTACAGCATCCACCTAGATGATGTGACGGCAGCCATAGTGCGCCACAACGCTCACCACACATCAGCTATCAGTGGGGAGGAGAGCAGAGAAATGAAGCCAATTCATAGATGGGGATTATTAGGAGATCATGACTGGTAAGGGCCAATGGGAAATTTGGCCAGGTAGCTGGGGTTAAACCCCTACTCTTTTCAAGAAATGCCCTGGGATTTTTAATGACCAAAGTGAGTCAGGACCTTGGTTTTACATCTCATTCGAAGGACGGCGCCTGTTTACAGTATAGGGTCCCCATCACTATACTGGGGCATTAGGACCCACATGGACTGCAGGGTGAGAATCCCCTGCTGACCCCATTAACACCTCTTCCAGCAGCAACCTTAGTTTTTCCCAGGAGCTCTCTCATACAGGTACTGACCAGGCTCACACCTGCTTAGCTTCAGTGGGTAGCCAGTTGTGAGTTGAAGAGTGATATGGCTTCTGGTCATTAATTCATTGACGTTATATAACAAAATTACAAATTTCAAATTAAGCACAAAATCGGGAACAAGGAGCCACATGATAGTCAGCCTTTACAAGAAGATTACAAAGCCTATATGTGAAATGTTATTTAGGACTTGGAATGAGATAACTGGTCATCTTCTGTCCACAGGGGGTTATGGACTCTACTCACAGGGGCTCCTTTAGGTCCGGATGATCCAGGCAAGCCATCTCGGCCTGGTCTTCCCTCTGGGCCAGGCGGACCAGGGAGCCCTGGGAATCCTGGGTCTCCCTTATCACCCTTCATATCTGGGAGAGCGATGGCATCACCAGGATCGCCCTTCATACCTGGGATTCCAGGAAGTCCTGGGCCACCTGGCAAACCCTGGAATCAGAGACTTGTTAGGAATTGCAACCATATTCTACCTCTTAAAACCTCCATTCCTTGCATGATGTGGAGGAATACAGCTCAATAAAACAAACTTTTACAGAACTCTCTCCACAAATACACATTTCCAGTACCACCTTGCAGTAACAGCTTTGCCCCTCTTTCCAGCCTCTTACTTTAATACTGACATCCACTTGAATTTCCTCAGCTTCAGGTCTCAGGTTGGTCTAAAATACCCAGACTTGCAGAAGATTCACAAGGGAACACGAGGCTGTACCTACAGTATCTCACCTATTACACCAAAGTGCCAGAAATGAAAGACAACCATTTGTTTTAAGGGGGTCATGAAATCCAATGAACTCTGACCATCAGAAAAAAACAATCGTCAATATAGTCACCAGCAATAGCAGTTTTAAGAAGTATTCTAGGCAGAGTTAGCACAGATCCCTTTAAACATACAGGTAACAGTTTACTGATATACACATAGTAGTCCTTAGCTGGTATGACTGAAATTTCCATGTTGATTTTTCCTCTCTTCCCCCTTGCATCCAATAAGATACAGTAGCACTTGAATTACATGCTACTTCTTTACTGTCGGGAAGAGCAATAGGAAGTGAAGTTAAAGGAAGGGAAATCTGCATGAGAAAAGGCTGTTACTTACAGGAGGTCCCATTGGGCCTGATCCACCTGGGAAGCCTCTATCTCCTTTGAGTCCAGGCAACCCACTAGATCCTACAAAGAGATGAATAGAGTCATTCTGGAAGCACTCACTAACTCTCCTCAGGTGCTGTGGAGCTTGTAGGTGTCAGATGTTGAATGTTTCCTCAGGCAGGCATTTTGAAGGATGATGTCCACACGCTCAATATTTCCTAAGCTATGCAGAAGGCAAAGTTTTACCAAAATGTGAGATCCCAAATTGGGTGGATGTATGATAAAACATATTTATCATTATTCATAAAAATATATAAATACAGAATCGACTGGGCTTCTAATCCTGGAATACTTGATAAATTTCAAGTAATGAGTTCAACCACAGAATAATTGCCTCAGGTGACCCACATGGGCCCTACGTTTAATTTGCAGGGAATGTGACCTTCATCTCACATTAGAAGTACTTCGGATTCCT
The DNA here is from genome assembly GCF_055471065.1 of Atractosteus spatula. Taxonomy (NCBI): domain Eukaryota; kingdom Metazoa; phylum Chordata; class Actinopteri; order Semionotiformes; family Lepisosteidae; genus Atractosteus; species Atractosteus spatula. The sequence goes on along the minus strand of NC_142714.1, from coordinate 41,873,059 downwards.
TCTGCTTGAAAAGCACCACATAAAAATGCACTGTAACACGTCTACTGGGAGCTCCCATCACACACATTAATACTCTGAGATAATGGCCGGAGCAGGAGTGAGGCAGAACTGTTGCATAAATACCACAGTCGAAAACTCAGAAACATCTGCATAGTTATGAATTCATAAAAAACGCACAAACAACACCATTGTTTTGGTATAACAAGGTTATAAAAGCAGCTGCTGGATGCTGATATTCAGGTGTTATTAAAGGCTCACTATGCTTGAGCTTTATCATGGTTCATATTTCTTCGAGTCCCCTGGTTGCCCAGAAACACTTGTGGAGGAGCCACTTACCAGGAAGACCAGGGGGTCCTGGGGGTCCAATAGGCCCTGGACGTGGGTCTATATTGAAACAGTTGTAGCAGGTATCCCCCTTTTCACCTGGGGCAAGAGACCAGAGGGGATAGCATCAGGCACAATGGGACACAAATGCTAAAACATTAGCAACCCCAAGCCCAATGACAAGACTCGGTGGCATTCAATGCACTATGTGAGGAACACAAGCAAGATTTTCAACACTTTCCCAGGCAGAATTCTGTCCATTCTTGCATGAAAAACACTACAAAAAAATCACAAAGTGAGCAAGTAGCTTAGGTATTCAATGTTCTTTCTCCTCCTGCAGAATGGCACAGAATCCTTACACCTCAAGTGTGCATTTGGGAAAGAGAGAAGGCCCATTTCAACTAGTTACCTTTCAGTCCAGACTCTCCTGGAAAACCTTGGGGACCGGGCTGTCCTGGCAAACCTGGGGACCCGTCTTTGCACTCCACACCTGCGAAGACAGACAGCAGTCACACTCCAGGTGAACAGAATCGATATGGCATTAATAAATCGCACCATAAGAACATACTTGATTTCAGCATAAGGTTCCTCTGCAAAATGTGCAGTGAAGCAACTCACTGAATTCTGCAAACTGCTTACTCATGTTTGAGTGAGTACCCAACTTCACACTGCAAAGTTTGGGTCCAATTTTCTCTCATTAAGTATTTCACAAATAAGGCCAGGAAAAAAATACCATAGCTCCATACTGACTGAATTTATGCCATGGTGAATTCCTGGCATAGTTCTGAGGCCGAAACAGGCAACACTTATTCATAGAAAAACAGAACACATACCATCGGGCAAACATTTCCACCTAGATGACTGAAGGAATACCAAATAACAAGGGGCTCAGGGGGAAACAGAACAGCAGGTGAACAGAACCGATGAAAGTTACATTTTGCCATTCAAAAGGCTGAAGAAGGGTCATTTGTAGTGTCTCTTTTTCTGCTTCATAAAAGTGGAAGAACAGTAACAGAGAACTGGACATTAGGTCACCTCTCTGCTATACATCTACAGAAACAGATCCACTGCATCAAACCAGCTACCGACTTAACAGAATTACATGTCTTCAAATCATAACAGGAAGACCTGAAACCAGAAATTAAGTCCATCACATCAGCCTTGTTCATTAAGAGGATAATTAATAAAATATGACATTTACAATATTACAAAGCTGTAGAAATTTTGTGTCTCTTAGGGGAACATGCAGTGCCTGTAGTCTATAGAGTTTTCACAGACCTCTCTACAAAAAGAAAAGCCCTTATTGGAACAGTTTCTGTTTTAACCATACTGATATCGGATACGAAGTGTGTACTACATTGTGTTTCGGACACTTCTAGAAAAGCCAGGCCAACAGGGCAAGTTCCGAACTACATAAACCCACGGTCTGCACGGGTTTATGCTTTTTGCTATGACACAACAAGGCTGTGGTCAAGGGAGCAGAAACTCAAAGATGGGGTGAGGATCTTACCAAAGGGTTTTAAAGACTGGGCAGGTACAGTTCTAGCTGCTACTGTACCTGTTACGCTGCCTGGGGGTCCCGGAAGCCCAGGTGGTCCAGGGGGCCCTGGTCGCCCACTGAGTCCAGGTGGCCCAGGGAGGGATACTCCAGGTTGCCCTTGATCGCCCTTCAGTCCCCTTTCCCCAGGGAAGCCAGGTTGGCCAGGAGAGCCTGGAAGTGAAGAACCTGAAGCACAAAGGACTCTCGTCAAGAACCGGACTGACATGTCCCGGGGCGCCAGCTTCTCTGTTGGCCATTCACGGCATTTGGACCCAAGGATAGTTCAAGTTTTTCTCATCCACCCTTACTGTGGAGCACTAAGCAATATGTGGTGAACATGACTAAGGTACATTAATACATTTCATAAAGACAAGAGAAAAAGAAAAAAGAACAGACACTTATAGGTTATAAAAAAGCTGCCCAGCAGGAAAAAAAATGATGAAAATACTAAAATAATCCAGCTGCACACACTTTTGCAGAAATAATGTGAATAACAACAACATTTTGGAGTGGTGTGTGTACCGAGGCAGGTGGATTCTGAGTACTTCTGAGGAAGGTGGGTGAAAGGACCTGTGTGAACAGAATATGCCACTCTTCCTTTTTAAAGGCCTGCTTTGTATGCAGTGGAACACTGAGGAACAAACCTGCTCAAACACGCATGTAAGAACACTTTCCATGATGGTGAGTGTGGAGACTCACTGCTAGGGTGGGGACACAGTTTTTCTACTCCTCCTTTATCGTTGTTTTACTCTAGTCTTAACATTGCCTATTAGAATGCATGGATCCAGCCTATAAGCCTTAGAAAACAGTATAACTCACCTGGAAGGCCGGGTTGCCCAGCGGGGCCTGATATACCTGTAATTCAGAGCAAACAAGAGTGAGGGGTAGACTTTGCCATCTGTGCAATTTTATGATCCTTTTCACATTAACCAAAGAATAGAACCGTACTTCCACGTTTGTAGTATAATAGGCATCCTTCTCTGAGACCCTGGTCATTTTTGCAGCATTAAAACTGTAAGTGATGACATACAGCTCTCTTGACTTTTTATAACTGACATTAGAGTGTATACTGTTACATTACTACACCAAACAAGTTAAATTCAGTCAATACGTTAATTTTGCCACATCAAAAGCCAGGCAGGTCTACCACAGCTATATAAAAGGTAATGAAGCATTTAATGTTTAACACAAATCTCCAGTCCAGACTCACACAGAGTGAGTCATTTCCAATACAGATTTAGCCCTGAACACCAAGAAGTCTGACAACTGCTACAGTACGTAAAGAGAATGGGTACACATCTACACCAAACCTAGTGGTGATCACATTCTGGATGAGATTTCTTTAACCAATCCACTGATCAGTTTGAGGAATTCTCAAGTGTATCCAACAATCCTACCTCAAGTAAACCTGTTTCCGAATCAGCTCCCTAGTGTCACAATGAGAAATGTCAAAGAACACATGTACAGTACATGATGTGGATCCTGTCCACTGACACACACCACTGGCTTTACTGGGACAAAAGGAACAGGAAGAGCACAGCCACATGTGATTTTATCTACTTAGCCTGTGCTGGTAAAATAAGACCTTCATTTGAAATCAGTCTACAACTCCAAGAAGTTACTTACCCCTATTCTTGTCCCCCTTTGTTTCTGTACCATCTGAAAAGTGGTACTGGCTGCCTTTGAAAGACTATCAGCACAATGTAGACTGGATGTGCTGTGAAGCCATCCTGTGCACGATTATAGCATGCAGATTCTCCCAAAACACAAGACATTCCCAGTGCTTAGGTTCAAAGCGCAGTGAGATAATGAGAAATTCATCATTATTGTTTTGCAGACACCTTAAGTCAAGGTGACCAACATAAGCAGAGCTGATACAATAAGGGATCATTTCATGGGATAATCTTTGCAAGGGATAATTTCGCTATACAAACCTAATTGGTGTGGTAATATAAAGCTAATGTTACAGTATATGCTACAGAACTCTCAACGTGGGGTAAGAGCCCAAAATAAGTGATAATCACAGAAAAACCTGGATTCTCCTTTAGGCATCCCTTAGTGCAACCTAATGTCCCTGGTCTCCGATAGCTACCTGGTGGCCCTCTTTCCCCCTTTCTTCCCGGGCTTCCAGGAAATCCAATGTCTCCTTTTGCACCAACACCGTTCAAATCTGATCCAGGGATGACCTGCAACACATAACCCCATTTTTCAATTACTCTTAATTTTTACTGAAAAACACGAATACATGCTGGTGACTGAAAACAGCTGACCCTTTTTTAAGGAATTTTTCCTATTTTAACTATTTCCCTCCAAAATTCCAGGACTGACTCCTGGAAAACAAAAAGGCATGAATCCTAACCCCCTCTAAAGCCACTTGCACATCAGTAGAGCAAAACGGAGAGCAACAGGGTGCTTTTCCACCTATTCTCATTGAGTGACTGTAGAGTTGGTTTGGCCTATCTGGAGCAGTTCAAATCTATGCATTTAGTTGGAAATATTTTGTTTCTATTGAAAATTGTTTCTCTTCCAAAATTAGAAACACTTGTGGCGTCCCTCAAGGCTTAATTCCGGGACTGATATTGTTTCAGTTTTCACATGTCACATCTGTGAAATGCTATTATGGAGCATGAGATTGATTTTCATAGCTATGCAGTTGATGTTATACATCTCTGATTCGCTTAATGTTGAGAACCCTATTGCTGAACTGGTTATGTGTACAGAGGATATTAACCTGTGGATGACTCAGACCATCCTACAATTGAACAAGGACAAAACAGGGCCTGGTTATTGGAATGAAGGCCCAGAGAGAGAAACTGTGCTCTCAACATCCTGACACACAACATCAAGCCACTAGTTAAAAACCTAAGTGTGTTCTTTTGATCCTGATTTAAATCTCAAAGCCCACATCAATAATGTCATAAATAAAGCTTATTCATCACCTCAGAGATATTGCAAAAGTACAGCTGTTATCAGGCAGGTACTGAGAATCTAATGTACACATTTTTTTAACTAGTAGGCTCTGGTACTGCAATGTCCTCCTGTCTGATCACCCCAAGAAAGCTTTAATTACAAGCTTTATTTAGATTAAAAATAGAGTAGCACATCTGTTGACCAAGAACAGAAAGAGAGCACATATTACACCTGGTTTAAAGGGCCTTCACTGTATAAATCAAGTATTTGCCCTGAATATATGTCTGAAATGCACTTAAATTAGGTTCCTATCCAATTCCTCTGGTCCTCTGACCAAGACCTGAGAGACCGCTTTTATTGTGTACGGTCCTCATCTATGGAGCAGCTTGCCAGAAGAGCTACAGGTTTCATAGTCTATTGACATTTTTAAATGTAATCTTAAAAATACCTTCTCACCTTGCCTTTTATACAAGGGCCACGTAGCTTTTCAATGTATTGATTTCTTTTAATTATCTTTTACAGTACCTTGTTTTCTCTTACTATGTACTATTATTTTTAATGTTGATAATTACGTAAACAAATGTGACTTGGTCCACATGAAACTGCAGGAGGTACCGGAACATTCCTGTGATATTGCTCTCCTATATTAACATCCAGACAATAGGGTTGTATTTTTATGTTAAAAGGCAACGGGTCAGATGTGAGGATTTTTTAAACAACCACCTTCATAATCTGCGCTCAGCAGAAAAAGTAAAAAAAAAAGAGCACAAGTACTTTGCCTAAGTATCAATGTCCACATCCCTGAACCGGAACAAAAAAATAACCTGATGTCATGGGAAGCACAAAAGACAAAGCCCTGTTATGAGCTCTTCAAAACTACAAGCAGAAAGTATTTAACTGCCCTTCAGCAGGATGGGAGGAACAGTCTAATGATCTGGACAGCAGTGCTGTGAACATCCCCTGTAAAAATATCACTTATGATATTGGGGTTTGCCTAAAGGTATCCTTCCCATAAATCACAAGGTTCCACTCCACCTCCCTTTACCCCCCATGTAATTGTTCTTACCACACCAGGAGGCCCTGGGAAACCACGATCGCCCTTTTCTCCCTGAAATGAAACAGAAAATCAGCCACCTCCAAAAAGATTTGCCCCAATTATACACCTTAAGACATACTGCGAGGCAATACTCTCATTCTTCTTTGTCAGAAAATGTCATTTTTTTAGTACGTTTAGTAATAATTCTTTACACTTACTGTATATAGTGCTTTTCTGGACACTCCACTCAAAGCGCTTTACAGGTAATGGGGACTCCCCTCCACCACCACCAGTGTGTAGCCCCCACCTGCATGATGTGACGGCAGCCATAGTGCGCCAGAACGCTCACCACACATCAGCTATCAGTGGGGAGGAGAACAGACTGATGAAGCCAATTCATAGATGGGGATTATTAGGAGGCCATGATTGGTAAGGGCCAATGGGAAATTTGGCCAGGACGCCCTACTCTTTTCGAGAAACGCCCTGGGATTTTTAATGACCACAGAGTGTCAGGACCTTGGCTTTACATCTTATCGAAAGGACAGCCCCTTTTTACAGTATAGTACCCCCATCACTATACTGGGACATTAGGTACCACACAGCCTCCAGGGTGAGCGCCCCCTAGTGGCCCCTCTAATACCTCTTCCAGCAGTAACCTTAGTTTTTTCCCAGGAGGTCTCCCATCCAGGTACTGACCAGGCACCTGCTGAGCTTCAGTGGAGCTGCCAGTAGTGAGTTGCAGGGTGATATGGCTGCTGGCAAGTTAAGGACCTTTTGCGGTTTAGGACCATATCGGACTCTTATCGGAGGGGGGGCCAGAGAGATACTTACCCGATCGCCATCGAAGCCCGGCTGCCCTGGAACGCCGGAACCGCCAGGAGGACCCTGTAGGGACACGGGGAGAAAAAGATCACCTGTGTTGTTCGAGCTGGTGGTTTTTCCAGCTGGGATCGCTGGGTGGCCACACATTCCATCCAGGGGTGGTGAAAACTGCCCAGTCCATCACTGGGGTTGCTCTCCCACCCATTCAGGACATTTATGACAGACGGTGCTTGAGGTAAGCTCTAAGCATCATAAAAGACCCCATACACCCCAGATACAGACTGTTTTCCCTCTACCATCTGGAAAATGGTATCAGAGCATTTGGGCCCAGACTACCAGACTCAGTGACAGTTTTTACCCCCGCACTATCAAACTATTAAACTCCCAGCCTCTCTCACCTATGATCTGAACCCTTATGGTGCCTTCTCTCTTTATCAAAACTCAAACGCACATTGAAATCTACCTCTACCTCACATGTCAAGACATTCACTCCCCATTATTTTGTATCATTTATTTCATTCTGGGGATGTATGATTTTGCACAACTGTTGTTGTTTTGCACAATGCTTGTTGTCTGTCTGTCTTTTCTTACACAATTGTATTGTTTTTTGCACTACTTACCTTATTTGAGAGCTAGCTAAATAGCATTTCGTTTTACCATATACCTGTGTATGAGTATAATGACAAACTTGAACTTGAAAGCCCAGCCACCCCAAAGTCAATAATTCAAAATCGCTGCAAAACCAGTTCCATTCTTTATTAATGGAAATGAATGAATATCTCTAGCTAGATCTACTATATGTACTGTATCTGCTTGCTCAGAAGCATTCTTGGAATATAACATTCAAATATTAATTTTACATTCCCACTGCTTTTGACAACAAATTAAACTGTGACATTCCTGTTGAGAATGGAGGCATGTATAATGTTTTCAGAATGGAGGCAAGGAATACTTGGTTTGAAAAATGGAAACGGACAGGGATGCTTGTGAATTTTCCTTTTTGGATACATCTACTCTTCAGACAGATACCAGAGGAATACCGTGTCTGACAGTACCCTAGCTGTGGTTAAAGAAACCCGTAACTGCTGCTGGCATTGCACTGAAGAGCACATCTTTCCACCAACTATAATTCCCTGCAGGACAAAACTATCACACTTCTGTTGTGGGACCAAGCCAACCCTATTGCAAGAATACTCACCTGGAATCCTTTTGGCCCAGGATCACCATCTTTTCCTGGCTTTCCCTTTGAGAAGGAAATACAGCAAACAAGTCAGCCTCACGAATGTCAGGTTTCATCAATTCCAAATAAGTTTTCCTGCGTGCTTTCAGGAACTCGTCCCGGCCTACTTACCCTCTTGCCCGGTTCCCCTGGCTCCCCCTTCTCACCCTTTGGACCACCAGGAGGACCCTGGAACACAGAGCACAGACTGAAGATGGGAGGGTGGAGCAGAGAGCGAGGAGTGCCTCCCACATGACTTAAACAGTGTTTTTCCACTTTCAAGGGGGATCTACAGCAGGCTGTTCCCAGAGTCTCTGTCACCAGTCGGGCAGACCTCATAAGACGCAGACACTGTTCATTTTCTCCAATGTTCAAAATGCATTCCAAAGCAAAAGATCAAGGCAACTTCATGAAGTATTAACTCTCAATTCTTTAAGATTACTAAAAGGTCTTTAAGGACATTAAAAATGGAAAACATATGCAATTCTACCCTTCAACCTCTGCAAAGAAATCTTGCCGAGTTGAATACATTTAATTTTGGCTTTGTAATGTAATTGTGCTACGTGCCTTTATGGATCAGAAAAGTGGCTTTGAGATAATTGCTTTGAAGTTCCTTGTCCTATTTAATATAATGCTTTGCTGTGACCTCCCTTTTTAACCCACTGACGACAGGATTTGGGATATCGGTATAGTCTGACAACTTACTGAAGAAAGCCATTTAATACTACTCGCTTCTGCCCGCCTAAATAGGGCTACAAGAGAGAATCCTTTTCTAAAAGGGCTTATTAATCATTGTCGCCACTCATTCAAAGAAAGGTGGATTTACTGTTCATTAAAGGAAACTCATCATTCTTCCTCACTGGAAAACAAAACTGTCATTACGGTTTCCTTCATTGCTGACAAGTTGCTTGTCTGAAGGTGCACAACAAGCTATGGGGTGTCTATCTGGTTTTGAAACATTTTCGACTATTCTTTGTGACTGGTAAGTGATGGCTGAAGGAAGATTCAATATGAATGTATTTCAATGGGGCTCCCTTGGGCTTGTTATAACTAGGGATAAAGCAACAGGAGGCTTAGTTCAGTTTCTCAGGGCTGACATCTACTTACTGAAGGTCCTGGAGGTCCAGGGAGGCCAGGCTGGCCAGGTTCTCCCTGGTCACCCTGCCAGGAGAGAAAACAGGAGGGATGTCAATTGTTTGCCATTACAAAATACAAATGACAACACAGTGAAAATGGCCCTCATGGACAAGGACAGGAACACCAAACACTGTCCAAGTTTCACAAACAGATCTGTAAATAACATCAAATTGGTGGTGCCCTCTAGTGGGAATAAGAGAGAAGTACAACCATTTGAGACCGAAAATCACTATATCACAATTTACCATAACATTTACTAATCGAGAGAATTTGGTGAAACTATGTAAGGCAGGAGAACAAATATCAAAGATTAACTTGCACAGTGCATATATATACGTTGAAACCCCAGCTCCATTAGAATAAGAAGCAAATATAGACAACCAAAAGAAGTGATAAAGTTTCAGGGAGAAGCTAGTGATATGGGAGTTTTAAAAAATCTACCTATCAATCGTACAGTGAAGAAGACCATACAAGTCAATTTTATTCAGAATTATTTAAAACATCACAGTTGTGTGTGTTGCTCACTACATTTCTGATCTATTGAAAGTAATCAGATGTCTTATTAAACAAGAGGATACATGTACTCAGCCCTATACTGGTTGCTCAACACAGATTTGATCAGTGATCAGCATCACCTGCTTTTGGTAACTGAGGGATTAATGACTATTTTAGCCGCTGTTTGGCATCAAGGAAAAGTAGCTCAGTCCTTGTTTCATAACGATTTACGATTATAATGTTTTAGCTTAACTGGAAAACAAGGACATTGCGTGATGAAATAAAAACTAAAAATGCAGAACACTAGGAATATGATGACAAACGTTTTTTGCCTCCCATGTAGAATAATGCAACATGTCAACAAAAAACGGAATTATAAAAGATACTAAAAGCCGCTAATCCACATCTTTGAGTAAGATGTTTTGTTAAAAGGATGAAAGCTGGTCATCATCAAAACTGTGACAATGGAGAAGGTAACCAGTTATTTTCAACAACTTACAGCTGTAATTAAATGTTTTTATAGGCTTATCAAGTAGGAAACTGAATGTCTGTTTCAGCATTACAAGAATATTAAGAGCTTGCATGCAGGTACAATGAGTAATTACATATGTACAGAGCATTATATTTTTAATCAAGTTAATATTAAAATAAAGACAATATCATTCCCTCAGCTCAGCTTTAGTGCTAAGCAGATCATATTAACTCTGCAGTTTATGCAGTGGTACTATAAACTCACATATGTTCACTATCTGTGCCACAATCACAGAGTTACTAATTTACAATACCACATCAGACTTGATAAGGTACTCACTGTAACAATAATGAGTTACTTTTTAAAAATAAACCAGTGTTACTAATTACATTTTGTTCATGTAACTGGCTTGACTAAAACTTAAAAAGAACTTCAAAAAATCTTACTTTACACTGAAGCCCGGGTAGCAGTGCGTTAGAAGGGAGTAATAACCCCCATTCTTACCTTGTCCCCTCTCTGGACCTCCCCATCTCCGGGCTTCTTCTGCTCACTGATGATCCCCTTGGGCCCGGGTGGGCCGGGTGGTCCAGGATTACCCTGAAACCAGACCGCGAAACAGATCTAGTCAGTACAGAAGCACACAGCTGCCACCAAGGAAAAAAAAACCCCCACCCTTATCTCGCAATTACGAGATAGTCATTCTCGCATACTTTATGTGATCATGCGACAGCACAACTGTCATACTGTATAATACCTACAATATATCTCTATGTGCAGACTTACAGTTTTAAGCAGTGGGACTGATTGCACATATAACTGTTCATAACGGAACCATCACTGCTTTGATCTCGAAATCCCCCAAAAAGTGGTCCTCATGCTTATTATGATTCTGTTCATATTTGCTAAAAATTGCAAGATTTCGTTATGACTCAACCCCAGTCGAAAGTAAATCCAGAAAAATTCTGCAGCATTGGACACTGACACGACCACTAAACCAAAAGTGCCAGTCAAGTTCACGGTAGTTTCTAGATGTATTCAGTGCACAACGTAATAGGTTGTACATACAGTGAAGTAATCATTGCTATCTCATAATTACAAGGTAATTCGTTATCTCATAATTACGAGATAAGGGGCAAAAAGAAATGTCCCCTAGTCGGTAGCAATACGCTTCTGTAAGTCAGAACCCTGCTCCATGGACAACACAACGGATGGATGACACTGCCCCCTGGTGTCTGAGGCTGGAACTGTGCTCCTGTGTGGGTGTGGCTGTCTACATTAAGAGACAGCAACTGAATAATGTTTAGAGCAATTACACAATTGCTTTAGTAATGGAGGAGGAATATAAATATACTATATTAAGAACTGAATTGGAATAATTAATAGATCATGAAATGTTAAGGGCTCTACTAGAAATAGTCAATTAATATACAGCTGAGGACCTTAACTGGAGTTTTCCAGACTAATCAAGTCAGAAACTGAAAATCTGTGGTGAGACATTGTCAGAATTTGAAAACAAGAGATAAGCAAATTCAGTGCTCTAACTGAGCACAAATTGAACTTGGCTGACCTGGTGGACATTCAAATCTTACCTTTTCACCCTTAGGGCCTTGAAAATTTAAGCCCATGTTACCCTGAAATGATAAAAAGAAAGTTTTTATAGTGATATTCAGTGACATTCACTGAATTAATACAAAAACCACACTCGGTGACTTGTAAAACGATTATGCAAATGATGAGAAACACTGGAATCTAAGTAAATATTAGCTCTACAGTCCATCAATTAGGGGGCAAAAGAAGTAACCAAGCATTGCATCAAACCTCAAATCCACACATCTCTTCTCCAACACAGGGACCACTGATATAAAGTTCTCATAAATAAGGATATAAAACCATCACTACCGCTGTCCAAGCAGTACTTATGCAATGAGGTGATTAATTCCTTGTGATAAAAATGTTACATGCCTAGAAAATAAAATGTCAGTGGGAAGGTTTCCATCGTCTAATAATGTAGAAAAAGTTAATGGGGGTCTTAATCCTGGGGCTGGGTTTCCAAGCTAATAAAAAAAAAACTGCCGGCACCAGAAGATATACAATATTCTCTCTTTTCGCTACCCTTGATTTACAACTCTATGTAATTTTTTCCTTACAATCTTTTTGTACTGTTCCTTAATTCTTTTGAAGGCGACATGGAGATGTGTCACCACTCAGATCCTGGGTTGAAATCTGTCCATCTGTGTGGGGTCTGAATTTCCTCCCCATGTCTGTTGTTTCAGGCTGCTCTGTCCAGGTGACCTGGTGTGTGTGTAAACTGCCCCGTGTTGGTGAAGGTGTGCATGCATGCCCCACGCCATCTGACATTGGCTCTGCTTCACTATGACCCTCTAAGCATCAAGTAGTTACTGAAAACGAATGTGATGGACAGGTGCTTTAAATGGCATAATCTTGAAAAAAAATAATCTAGTACTGAAATGATTTCAATATATTCACCTCTAGTTCCGATTAATTTTTATACCCCATTTGTAAGAAACGTGGGATCAATATTCTTGAACCACACGCGGGCAAGAACCCTGAGGGTCCCAGTGCACTCACAGCGCACACATTTCCAAACCAGACAGCTTACCTTCGGTCCTGGGGGACCAGGCGGCCCTGGAGGACCCTGTAACAGAGAGATTAGATGAGACCCTGCTGCGGTACTACCAGCACAAAGCCACGCATATTACAGATCCTAGGCTAGCTCTCAGAACACAAGCCTGCTGGTACCACCTGTGAATATTCTAGCATGATCCTAAATACAGTGTTGCTGGTGAGCTGGAGCAGGGATAATGTGTGCAGAAGTCCGATACCTTGAAGCAAATTCAGAACCCTACAGCTCTGCCATGAAAGGCAGAAATTTGATCCATACAGCTGTCAAGATTGGTAAAAGTATGGCTCACAGCAAAATAAAACAACAAAAAGTATACACAGTGAAGCACTGATTTAATACTTGTACCCCTACTAGGGAATTATTTAGCCATCACTGGAAAGAAATACAATTGCTTGCCTTTCACAAGGGACCATGCTAATCTTCTCTGTGTCGTTCCAATTTTAGTATATGTGCTGCCGGAGCAAATTCAAACCGGGACCGACGCTAGCTGTGGCTGTTTTTTTTTTTTAAATCAGCTCTGCACCAAAATAAAACGGAAAGTTCTCACCTCGAAGCCAGGGGGCCCAGGAGGGCCAATGGGGCCTATGAAGCCGACTGGACCTTGGATACCCTGAAAGACACCAAACAATTAGAGAAAACTCCGATCCAGGGGCTGCGCTGCCCTGTATGCACATCACAGCACTTCCCAGGCCATTCAACAATCCGTCCGTGCATCTTAGCTGTGCTTTTATTTCATGTCTGCTCCAGCTCAGCTCCTTGCCTGTGATGGCCACAGGCTGGAGGTGATATTAAAAACAGGTAACCCCTTATTACTGACAGCTATTAAAACCCAGCTCCCTATATTTCTAAGGTATCAAACATGGGGTGCCTGCTTCTAATCAAGTGTTGCCTGCATATATTCTAGAAGCATCAAAATGCACCAAATCTAGCACTAGCGTTGAGTGTCAGGTGAAAGACCATCATTAATCTTCAAGTAAGGACATGGGAACAATGTAACTGAGCTCTGGGTATTTTTTTAAAAGCCTTGTTAAACATACAGTCGCAGAAATGGAATAACCAGGGTAAAGAAGAATACCTAAAGTCAGACTCAGATAAGGTATACAGCCAGAGCCCATTTACCCAGTATGACAATTCAAGGCAATACGTTTTCTGAAGAACCGACCTGCTTGGTAATATGGACGCCTGGCTCAACACACTCAACAGCACTTTGACAATATGCGCAGTCCACCAAGGGGACGGCGCACAAGTAGGTGTAGGAGTAATACCTTTCAGGAACTGGTAGCAAATTTGAGCTGTAACCACGAACAAACTTACCGGCGTCCCCGGAAGCCCGGGCAGACCCGGCTCCCCCTTCTGACCGAACAGGTTTGATCCGATCACTTCTCCGGGTTCTCCCTGTAAGCACACACAGACAGAGACCACTGGCTGATAAGAGCAGCGCAGAAAGCAGCGCCCCCTAGAGAGACCCTGGCAGGACTACTCCGGCTCCCAAACGCACGTGCACAGGATTTCCCAGAAAATTACAATAATTGGAAATGGGAAAAGTCACGCTCGTATCTAACCCAATATTTTTTAAGACCAAATGCTTTGCTGACAACAAAAAGCTGATTAAAAAGCTGTTTTGAATAAAGTTTAAATCTAAGCCATGGTACAGAAATTAAAAACAGATGGCTAAATATATCAAACGGATTTAAACATTAGAGCAGCTTGACTTTAATGATAAAATACAACGTTTATGATTTAAATTAAAAAATAAAATCGTATAGCTGAAATGAAGAAGTGAAATTCTTTCATGTTCTTCCACTCCACTTTTGTTCCAATTACAAAAAATGTAATTCAAGGATGAATTGCCTTATTTGCCATCTAATTTGCCTTAGATGGATCAGGCAGCAGACAGAATGTAACTATAAACAGTGGAGGACTGGAAGGGCATACAGGAAGACTTACCTTTAACCCTTGCAGACCAGGAGGACCCTAAGGAAAAGAAAAACACGGACACTGTCAGTTACACAGTTCTTCTTTCAAAAGCTCACCTCACAATAGTGAGCACCAGCTGGCAGACTGCTGACTTCCACTCTCCAATATCCACTCTTGAAATGTTTTCTGACAAGGGAGGCAGTACTTTATACGTTTTCACTAAACTGAACTGTGGTACAATGTTCAGTTCCCGATGTGGCCAAGAAAATATGACTGACTGCCCACTAGGTGGCACAGTGCACCGGGTATCACAAATTTGTGTTAAAAAGATCAGTGGCTTTTAAATTAGTATGTTTCTGGAAAACTGGCATCTATCTGTAGAATGTGTTGAATAGCTAGTTCTCCACCATTAGGGGTACTGAAATAATGGAACAGAAGCAGCATTAGACAATCAGGATGTGGCTGAATTTTAAAAGGTTTAAAAGCCAAGTGTGGAATCAGTCTTAGAAGAGCGACTAGAAAAGATGTAGAAGAGATCACGTCTAGTGTGACACATTACGTGATGGGGAAGGTTCAGTACCTAGTAGAAATCTGACATAACAGGAACTGAGGTCAGAATGTTCCACTTACCGGAAGGCCCTGTAAACCGGGAAAACCTGGGCTTCCTGGAAGTCCTATGTCACCCTGAGGTCAAAAACACACAATTTCATTCACCTGTTTACTCCTGGTTCCTTCTATATAGTCAAATGATTCCCATGGTCCCACCAAGACCCTAACAGCACAGGTGAGCAAACACACTAGCCTCACTTAAACCTGTATCAAAACCACGACTGGTACTACACAGCAAATTCACATCTATAACCGACTCTCTGATTAGCATATTTTGGTAGCACTAACGCTATTAAATTGTATGTTACATTTAGCTGCTTAGACCTGAAAGAACACCTTTTCAAAATACATTTTGGAAGTGCATGTATCACAAAGGAGAGCAGCTTCTGACACTTAAAATCCACATATGTATATAAGTGTACATACAAACCTGCAGAAATACAGTACAGAGCAAGTCTAGACACTCAGAATCAAAGTTCAGCCTTCACTCACTGCTTTCCCTTCTTTTGTGCAGGAGCAATGGTTTTCTCGAAATTAGAGCAGTTTCAAGTGAAATGTTAATACTGGTAAAATCAGTATAAAAAAAACAGTTCAAAGCCTTTTAGCTGGAAGGTTGTGTAGACAGGAGAGCCTGACAGTAAGCCAGTCTGATTAGACTGGTAAAGTAATGAGTAAAGTAGCTACGACAACACTTTGCACTGGCGGCCAATGGACGGGGCTATTTCGGGTTGGTGTGTTCAAGTTTTTTTATGAGAATTACAGATTCCTAAATGACAACCTTATTTTGATGTTTTTTGTAAGCACGTGTTAATAAAACAATTACAAGTTTTGAATTAATGTTGTCTAAGAGCTAATGTACACTGCATTTAGGCCTGCTTAAGGGCAACTGAACCACCAAACATGACACTACACTTCATACTTCATAGAGTCTGTACATATCCGACCGGGCCCCAGTTCAAAACAGTCCTGGTCGCTCTAGTCCGGCTAGCGAGGCAGCCAAGACTCACTTTCGTTCCATTGCATCCTGCTATTCCTCTCGGACCTGGGGCGCCATCCTGTCCAGGCAAACCCTACAGCAAAAGAACAGAGAAAAGGAAACCCGTCACTGAGGTACAATAACACAGAATGAGTCAATGAAAGGCTGGGAAAAGAAGCAGAGGGAGACACCGGGATGAGCACCGGACAGAAACAGGAGAAGAGCTCAGAGGACAGGGGCTGAAAGTGAAGTGTGAAAGCAAAGAACAGTGAGGAGAAGAGCGAGAGATGGAGAGGAGAAAAAGACAGAGACAGACAAACCAAAACTGGGGTACACAGAGAGAGGAGTGGAAATCGGAGTGGAACTCACTGGCAGTCCTGGAGTTCCTGGGAATCCCGGAAGCCCAGGTGGCCCCTAGAAACAGAGAATAACATAGTGAATGTCCTTTTGTGTAACACCTATGAACGACCAGTCAGGACACAGCAAGGCTGACATCAGACACACATTAGCCAAAAGCACAGTGAACCTCTCAAGTCCACCTTGATGAGCCCTGTTAGCTTGCTCAACCTGTCTAATGTAACCCGCAATACACAAGAACATTACTATGCATTTCGTTGTTTAATAATCAGAGAAAAGCTAAAGTTCTGGGACCTACAGGGGAACGGAGCTATAACAATAAAAGGATGTAGCTGATACCATCATTTTACACAAGTAATGAATTGAGAAGTTTAAAATCCAGACTCAGTGAATTAATTACTTGCATTACGAACAGCAAGTGTGTTGAGTGATTTTGGTTACAAGTTGAAGGACTGAAGTATTTCAAGCTTGTTAGCTCATACTGTATGTAGGCAGCCACTGTATTTAGCAGACTATATACTGCACATGTTTTCTCCGTCCCCATTTAGAATAACCTGCTCTTTTCTTTATGAAGGTTCACACTATGAATAACCCACTCCATTGTACACTGAGGTTTGGAAGGGCAGTGTTAGAGTACTGTAGAGCTGGAGTCTGAAGTCGGTACTCACTCTGATTCCCTTGGGTCCACCTGGGCCTAGAGGGCCCTCTTCACCCTGGAAGACAGAAAAAGCATGACAACCAGTATGTGGGATCCAATCACACCATCAATGGGCTGCCAACCTAAAAACACCTGCCCCTGATCAGACTGGTGCATCTCTTTTGAAATATCATGCAGGGGAAGAAACCAAGACAATAGAACACACAGTTCTGCAAGTACTGTATGTGTGAAAGTGTATGAGGTGAACACTGGTACGCTGGACCTCTAACCTCCTATGCACTGGTAACAACAGAATGTTGTTAGCTGGTTTGGCTGATTGAGGCTATTATTTAACAACTCACAGCATTTAAGCGTCCAACTATACACATTTTACATGACATTCACTTACAGCAGCAATAGCTGGCTGAATAATCAAGGTGGTCATGCTGGACCACGGCAGTTTCAACATATTGGCTCATCGTTGTGGGGAAGAAAAGAAAAAGACTGTGCGCTCTTACAACCTGTACAAAAGCTCGATTAGCAATGCCAGAGAATGCTTGGGCTTTGCTGAGGGCCAGACTGATGTCATTGAAACACCAAGTTTACTTCTGTCCTGCTCTTGGGTCTAACTATACAGTGGGGCTTCAGAAGCGAGATTGTGTCAGTTTAAAGCATCAGAGCACACGCCCACTGTTTGACCAAATGGTCAGGTCACCTTGACAACAAGGCAGATGCCAACGGCCACACAGAGGAATGGGGCTATAAGGAGTCCACAAAGCAATGCTTTTTACCTTCTCCCCTCTGGGGCCGATGGGTCCCTCTGGTCCAGGGAAGCCTGGCAACCCAGGCTGGCCTTGTAATCCTGGAAAGCCCCTTTCACCCTGGGAAGAGAAACCAGACACTGGTACCACATTGCTGGGTCCACACAAATAGCTAAATATAAGGCAACCAGAGACTAAAGAGAGCTCAGTGGACATAGGCAGCTGTATGTGAATTAACACTGGAAGGAGTTAAAGTCATGAGACAAGGCTGGGGTTCAAACCAATATGGCACCAGCCTAAGGCCCGATTGTTACCATTCTGCCAAAAGTGCCTGTCTGTCTAGCACTGCATCTAGGTGTTCATACATTTCAATATCAAAAACAGCCACGCATTCAAATCCCTACACAAAGACACATGACAATACTTCGAATCGCTTGTGGATCGAAGACAGGAATTTGACGTTTAAAAGATTTATTTAAACAAAACAGTTAACTAGTGACTGACATTTGTAAGACGCCTTCATATTAAAAGTAACTGCTCCATGGGGTAGTTTTTAATAGGTCCTGCTCCCCATCTGCACATAAAGAAAAACAAACTATGTCCTCTGTTAAAGTAGCCAGTTTTTTCTTTTTTCATGTTAATCGAAGAAGCATTCACGTACTATTCAGAAAGCTAACAAGACATCTCCTGGTACCAGTTCTACCCACCTGTTTCCACACAGAAGTGTGAAAGTGCATGTATAACAAGAGAGGAGAATTATACCACTACAAGGGTTGCTTCAGCTGTTTTAAATGACATCAGTTATTCACTGCATGTACTGTAAGTTTTAGAAGAACTAACCCTCGACAATATATAACACATCAGACATTTGGCTATAAACCCTGTGTAAGTTATGAATCTGAACTGCTTCATGCCTTCCAGACCCCTGCTGCAGTTTTCTGGGCTCCAGTCATGTGCTGGTTGGGTTCCAACAGTCTGGTGCTCAAGGCCTGGCTGTCAGTCATTCAGCCCAGAGAGTTAATGCCAGATTTCCACCAGGAGCCATACACTACCACTGAACATCATTTTCTATTGATCGTACTTAATATCCTGCAAGCTTCTTTTTTACAATAGAAGGTTGCAGTCTATCAACGCAATATGAAAGATATTTATTAGTCAAAAAAAGGAAATTCTGCTAGTGAAATTTTTAAGATGCCCAGAAAATCTGAATAGCAAATTCTTTCCTTGGTGTAGTTTATCCAGACAGGTGTTCCACTGTAAAACAACAGAGTAAAGGCACAAGTTCTGGGTCTTCATGACAAATTACTAATATTTCAGTAACATTTTTTATCTGAATGTATGTTAGAACACAAAAAAATACTGAGTAAAACAGAACACTGCTTTTTCACTTTCCCTCTAACTGTAATGTTGAAACATGCACTATATTAGATGTTACACGTGTATATGAGTGAATGGAAAAATTATGAAATGTAGAATTTAACCAGTTTTTCTACAGATAATTCTGTAGTTTTGTCAGGAAAAAAAACATTATGTTTTACATTTGCACAGATGTGATAGGGGGTAAATTCAGTGTGTCATAAGGACACTCGATCACAATAGCATGTCTGATCACAGCTGGAGGCTGTGCAGTTTGCACTCGGTTGCAGGTTCAACCTTGTAGGACTCCATTCAGGTTGCTCGAGTAAAAAGCAGCTTAATGAAACCCCAAGGAGCAATAGGGAGCTGAAAATATGAGGTTGATGATGACAAGGCATCTTAAGTCGGCAGGAATACCTTAACATCACCGTGTCTGGAGATAATATTTTGAAGGAGTCTTACCTTCTCTCCTTTCACTCCACTGCAGTCACACTTTGATCCCGAAGCACAGCCGTGGCAAGCCTGAAACACACACAGCACACCAAAGGGTCAGACACACAACCTGAGCCCATCCTCCTGCACTCCAGCACCCAGCTGGCTGACCTTCAGTCTCTGCGCAACACGGTCTGCTGTGTAAAGAGCTGATGAAACTCCAGAGGGCACGCAAACACGCCTAAGCTGAGAAAACTCATTTTTAAATTGCTGTGCAGTGGACATGCAGAAAAAAAGCTCAATAAGTTGCAGTGTATACAGCTGACTTCTTACATACTGTATATGAATGTTTTTTAATTCCACAGTCGGCATTAAGAACAACTAATGGAAACTCAGGAATTTTAGAAAAATCCTTGTGAAAATATTAAATTTAATTCAATTTATATAGCGCCTTTCACAAGGTTGCCCCAAGGCGCTTAACAAAGCAAGTGACCATATATGTTGTGAATATAGAACAGAAAAGACCAGAAGACAACGGAGGAGAGGAACCAAAAACTCCTTAGTAAGGAGAAAAAACACCTCTAAGGGTCCAAGGTCAACTGACTGCCCAACCCCTCTGGGCATGCTAACATTATTCAATTAAAAAAAGGAATAAATGAATAAGGGTCTTAATCCATCCGTCATGTCTTCTGTATGTCAGTACTCCATGCAGATCTCTGTAGACCAGCAAACTCCTCCAAGAATACAGGCCTAAAAGACCTACGACTGGGGGTCTAAGTAGAATAAAATGTTTCTAAACTTAGGAGTAGCATTTCAATATGCAGTATGAGAATGACTCAAAAAACACAGGTTAAGGAAACCTGATCAGGTAAATCAACTTCAGTTCATCGGGTGAAAAGTGGAAAATTAAGTCAATCTCCAGATTTCAGTCCAAGTGAGCAACATTTCACATTTACAAGGTCAGAACACCCAAAGAATAGACTCAAAATAGCTGTGTCAAAAGCCTGGTAAAACAACTAAAAATTAAATTAATACTACGGTGAGCTCAGTGGGTCAGACATCATGCTGTTACTGCCTCAAAGTAATATACAACAAATACTGACTTTGACACTCTGAAATTTACTTCAGGTGAATGTCCCAATACATATGCTTATTGGAAATCATTGGGTTGGTAAAAACTAAACGTTTGGTTTTGTTCTAATACTACTGGTTTTATATAATAACTTAATATACAAGGGACATTGTACTTTTCCATATTCATCTCATGATAAAAACAATTTTTTGACTGCAGTTCTGAATTTGTGGCCCCATTATTGTTAGAGAATATTGTAATTTAAAAAAAAATCATTAAGCTTTTTCTTGACAAAGCCTCCAGCAGGATAAGTGAATTTTCTTCTAAAAAGGGCAGGTGGTAGCTGCACAGAGTTTTAGAAAACTGCCATATTTCAATAAAGTGAGCTCCTTCAAAATGATGTAACCGATTAATTAAACCATTAGACTAAGTGACCTGTGAATAACTTTCAAATTAAGGGCACCATAACTTTTATATGGAAGGTCCTGTCCAATACCTTCCTCTTGACTTTCCAGTGCTGTAACTATAACAGCCATAAAAGCTATGCCAAAATATGCAAGGCTTCTTAAAGAGTCTGAAGAGCCCGTTTTTGTACTTTGATGTATTTCCACTAATCACCACTAGATGGGAGCATTTGTCTCCAGTATGAACCCTGAGAAATGCCTGCGAGGAAATGACAAAGGTACAGAGCTCCGATGAAGACAGCCAAAGGTTAGTGTGTATTTCTTTTTGGAAAGGAAATACTCTTTTACAGACAATCAACAAAACCTGCTTATATTTGGAATATTTTAGGTTTCCTGGCCAAACAAAGCTCACCATTGACGTTACTGAAGGAAGTGGCAAAATAAATTATTTATCGTCTTCACAACGTGCATTTCTAGTTTACAGTCCCAAACAAAAAGTCACATTCTGTTTTCTGCCAGCTGAACTCCCTGGGCTGGAAATCCCACAAGGAATAAAAATAGCATCCAAGAACAAAGAGAGCTGAGCAGAGGGCAAATTAGGTCTTTACAGCCCAGAGATGCACCCTGGAGGTGAGTCTGCATGAAGCTCATCTGGATTTCATTTCCTCCACTCAAGGTCGTGTTTACAGCATAGAGATAACATACAATTAGAAATGAACATTTCCAATGGGAACGGCAGAAAAAAAAAACTGCTACAGTAAATGGTACCGTGAAGGACAAGAAGACTAGGCCTAGAATTCTTCCCACAAAACATACATTTCTGAGTGTCAGTGACTGCTGAGCTTCCTAACTGAGTGCCACGCCACAGCATTTTGATACCAACACCAAGATAAAAATAATCTAAGCAGGTTACCGTTTCCTGTATGTCTGCACTTCTAGTTATTGTGCTTGACAGCAGTTCAACGTTTGCCCTCTGATATAAATATATGGAGTAACCAACACACTAACTAGTTTTACTCCCAAAATGTTTGATATTTAGTGCACAATATGCAACCAACTTGAAATGACAGACTCCTGAACCCATTTTGTTCACAGTCTTGTTGCCAGCTAAACGGTGTCCATTAATTGAATTTCAGTTAGCTACAGAAACCCTGCGTTTGATTACGGATTGCTGGGGAAAGTCTGTTTTTCTTATGAACATGGCTCCTTTGAGAACAGTCAGTCAACCAGAGCCTTGCGTGATGAATAGAAAGACAGCAGTGCACAAAGCATGTGCTGCAACTCTCCTCCACTCTGTTATCTTGTGTGCTACACATTCATGTTTTAAGCTTTTTAAGCTTTGGGGGACTGATAGAGTCCATAAAAGATTTAAGATTTTGAAAGTACCACAAGCGTTTGTGGGGCTTCCAAAATCCTAAAGTTATTTTACTTTCAGACAATTACCCACAAAACACAGAGCCTGATTAGAGCACAGAAGAGCACTAAAACTGAATAAAGCTCTAATTTGTTCATGTTAAAAGCTTATATTTTAATTCCTCTTTACTTTTGATTAGGGGCACAAAACTCATTTAATGATAATGCCTATCTAGGCAGACAACTGCACTAGAAGTAAAAAGCCACTGGTAACTAATATTCATATCTATAAGCCATTGCTTGCATTAAACCCTTCAAGAGTTAAATTTAAATTGGAGTTAAAGGCTGACCACTGTGACAGATGAAGAGCAGCTATGTAAATACAGGAATCCACAATACAAATACAAGCCACATTACTCAAAGTTGCCTTTTCAAACAGAGGGAGAATTAATGAAGTGGCTGCAGTGCATTAAAAGCTCTGTGCGCTGCCCCAATGTGGGCCTCTCGAGAGCAGCTATCCCTCTGGGGAGTCCATTCGCACAGAATTAGTCCCTTGAGAGCTTCAACGCCCGTCGCCTTTCATTAGTGAGCGGCAGCATATGGGCATAGCGCTGGGGGCGGGATCTTCTTGTCGAGAACCAGCTTGACTTGTCACCTAGCTGGCGCACGCAGCCATCATAGCGTGTTTTTCCTCTAAACATGACCGTGCGCCTTAATCTCCAGGGTGCTCCCATCCATCCCCTGGGCTCTTCCGAGATAAGACTGCACTCACTGTGCCAGAGCGGTTCAGTCCTTTCTGTCAGTTGTCTGGGTCGAGCCTTTTTATCTTTTGGAGGGAGGGGGTTCGAGTCAAAGGGGGTTCGTTTTCGTTGGCAACGTGCATGAACTTGAGGCGTGACTGTAACTGGAGCTGCTGTGTTTCTGAGGCACTTTGGCCTGCTCTCAGAAGTTCCTGGCCCGGGTCACCTAGCGCAGCCTGAAATCCCATCATCGGGAGGAAGTGAGAGGGGAGAGAGGAAGCTATACCTCTCAGTTGGTACAAGCAGAGGTCCAAGGAAAAATGACATGGAGGAGCTCGCCAAAATAGGATTGAACCGGATACACTGTCGCAGTAAACTGTCAGCTGTAGGGGTGAAGATATGCAGGGTCAAGGCATTGTGCAATACATGCAGTGATAATTTTGTAATCTACAGTTCAGAGCTGTGATTAATTCTCTGTTAAAAGGGGCATTACTACTGGTCAGTTGTGTTTCTAAATAAGATGTCATACAATATGACCAAGAACCAGAATTGTAGAGAACTAGCAACCACCTGTAGTATGGGCTATGCAAGGCTATTTTATTGTAACAAAGACAAGAAAAGACGTATATGTCTAAACATTATTCAGCAGAGAAATTGTGTCCATTTTTATCCAAAACCAAAACATGTCCATGTTTGTCAGACCTTAGTCACCAGTACTCTAACACACAGATTTCCAACACTGGTTTTGGAGGATCACTGTCTCTTCAGTTTTTGACCAGTCATGTTCTTAATCACCGGTACATTAATTTTAGTTTTCCGTTCGGCGCATATTTCTAAATTTGCTTTCAACTCTTAAAGGGTCAAATGTGACTTGTAATTTGTATCATCCCTGGACCAACTGCGGAGTTTTAGAAGTGTCCTCACTAACATGTGTTGCCTGAAACCATAGCCACATGGACCTCCGAAGAAAAAAAAAACACTGTGAGTGTCTCATTCATACCTGTGTCTGTTCTCTATCACTTGATTAACTGGATGACTAACTGCTGAAGCAGAATGTCAAACAAGTTGGAGAGAAGCAGTGTAAATTTCTGTGAGCTGACGTTGTTGGAAACTGTGTCCTTGAAGTAGGAGATTACTGACCCTCAGCACTGGCTGAAGAAACAAATTAAATGAAAGTTTTAACAAGCAAGCACATCAGTTGAGTCATAAGTTAGCACTGGAATGAAAACCAGCAGAGCATTTCTCCAGGATTGTCTAAGCTTTGTGCCATCATGCACAACCTTGCTGTCACTAATATGGAAGAGAGGAGGAAGTAAGATTCTCACCACAAACAACACAAGTACAGAGGTGAGAGTCTCTAAGCACACTGACGTCTCAGCCACAGAAAACTGGGGTAACTTTTTACTCTTTGCATATAATCACATATCCCCAACAAATATTAATATCTTCAATAACTATTTGTTGCAGCATTGCAATTCTAGCTATCAAATACAAAAACATTAACAAATATGGTAAACAGACAGATTAGATTTGACACCTATACCGGTCCAGGCACCAGTTAATAACTGCAGGCTATTTCCTACTTCTCCATTCCAATCCATGCAAACCCTTTTCAACAACTTTTATATATATAGTATATGCAGAAAATGATTCTGCAAAATGATTGTGAAAAGTTTCGAAAGCTCTTGACCTAGAGTTTTCTCTATTTGTTTGATAAATGTTGTATAGGTTCCAAATGAGGACTTTTGAACTCAAAGATTTTTCAATTTAGATTTAAAAAGGTACTAGAGGTATTAGGTAGTAAAACTTTGCCCTCCTTTGTATCCCAGACTGCTCTCAACCTTTTCCAAATGAACACTGTCTTGCACACACAAATAGTTATTTACATTCAGCTACCCTGGTGTCTGATGGCCACAAAAGGAAAGGGTCATTTAGGTAGTATATACTGCTGAAATGAGCATACACTCCCATATATTTTACAGGAGCTGTTCCAGGCATTAAACAGATCTGGACATGTTCTCTCAGCTTATGGATGCTAGCAGACCTAAGGGGTCTGGAAGGCCACCCCTAAATTTTACAAGTGTCTGAGCACATCAAAAAGAGATCCCAAATTAGAACCACACTCCTTAAGGTTTTATGGCTGCCGATCCTCATTCCCCGGCAGGAGAAAAAGGTGTCTGCTACACAAGAGCATCCACATGCTCAGCTACACCCACCCCAACAAAGAGCATCTCTCGCTTTGAAACTGTCAGCCAGGCCAACAGCTTCGACTTTAGCCAAGAAATGGCACAAACTGCCCGTGAAATATGTCACATCCTGTCTGTTCTTCCTGGGCTACTATGAGGGATTCCATCCCAGTGAACACTTACCAAGAGAAACTCTGTAAATGGTTCACCTGATGTAAACAGTTCATGTGTTAATGGTCACTGAATCAATATACAGTATTTGGAGGTTTCTGTATAGGGCAGTACAACAGAGTTCTAAAATATGGTGGGTGCCGATCAGTCACTATAAATTTAGAATAGGGTTTCTCATATGGAAATGTTTTGTCTTCTATAAACAAAGTCAGGAACTAACCTGGACTCTGTGTTTTCATCCCAGAGTTGGAACATTATTATGCAAGAAGCATCAAGAGCTTCAATCTTGAGTACTGTCAAAATGCAACGTTACTGTTTTGTTAACTATTTACACATGTACATATACCTATCCCCTGGTTAAAGGAACCCATACAATATTTAACAATCAAAGACAAAGGACCAGAGAAAAACTTAAATTAAAATACGGCAGCATATTCATTCACCATTTGGAATTGCCGGTTCTTGAGCAACTCACAGCAATCTTCGCACTTGCATTGAAGAAGGAAAGAGGAAACCATTTTCTCAGAAGGCAAATGCAGAAAAGCATTTTTTTTGCTATAAGAGCCACTGCCAGCTGATTTCATACTTTTGATAAAAGGTGCCATCAAGTCACCAGGTGAAGACACTGAGGTATTTGGCTTCAGAAAATCCATAATGCCATCAATAAAAAAGATCCTATTTTCCTTAAGAATATACGCATGCATTAAAGGAACAAACATCCTGGGCAGGCTCTGGTGTTCTGGACACACCTGAGGAAGTCCTCATCAGACTAAAGGAAATCCAATGTTTGGATTTCTGGATAAACAACTTACTCCATTCAATAGTTACAAATTTTTGACTAAAGATATAAACTGAACAAGGTTTATCCTAGCTATCAGGGCTCCCGGCACTCTGCCTCGAATTGAGGACAATAAGCGAAGTGTATGGTTGGCCTGAGTGTGACTAAAAGACCCATAAAGGCACAGCTGGCTCTCATCACTCAGTTGCTCTGGGGCTTCAGGAGAACTCTGGTGCAGTCTGGTTTGTCTCTATCCAAACAAACGCCAGACAGCTTCATTTTCACGGAACACGAGATCTAAAATCTTTCACAGACCAAAGGAGGATTATTGTTACAGAGTACAGATACTTGCAGCTAAGGAGTGAGACAGTCCTTTTTGCATCAGTGACTCATGATGCATTTTAGGCTGTACCACTATTTAGAGCAGAGCTCTTGAAGCAAAATAGCTGCATGGATTTATGTGCAGAGTACAGGCAGCCAAGTACAGTTCTGGTTCCTGTTAATGACACCTACCACTTCATCTGCAGAAAACAATGATAAGTGTCATAAGCCATCAAGCCCATCATTACTGTAGCTTACAGACTGATCCAAAGTGCACCATTCACTCCAGCTCACATCCAAACATAACTGCGGGTTTGTTTATCAAAGCAGATGACTGTGCTAGAGAAAACCCCCAAGGTATTTAATACAACTCAAATGGAATAACTGGGTGAAAATATCAACATGCTAAAGTGAATTTCATGGAGGTTTTGAACAAACATTGTGCCAAAATTCCAAACCACTCAACACAAGCAAAGGTGCATACAGTATGTGGACTTTCAATATTCACTGTTATTTTTTAAAAGGCAACGCATGTTTAAAGTAGCAAACTTAGCACCGGAAGATATGTTTAAAGAGGAAAAAAAGTGACAGTACCCATCTACAGTGCTTCTTATCACTTCCATTATCACACTTCACTATACTGTCAGCTTATCCTTCAGGCAGCCAGAAAAATAGACACCAACTTGGCATGGAAGAGGATGAAATTCTGTTATTTTCAAATAACAAATAATAAAAACTCACACAGCCAATCACTGCTAAAACACACACCACAGACAATCGAGGTTCACACAGGACCTGAAGCAGGAAGATTAACCTCAGTGCTGCAGAGCAGCAATGTCTAGTTGACAGACTACACCTGCTGCTTTACTGTTAAGCCAAACACCCACCTCCTCTATCTTTCTTCTCTGTTCTTTTTCCAGACATACCCATTACAGAATGTATTTGGATTTCTTTGCAAAGCAGGCAATCTGATTTTAAAAATTCTTATTAAATTAACCTGTTTTACATAAAGACAAATTCACAGACATAGCACAAGAGATTACCAGATGTAAACTATAAAAGGGTGGTTGCATATCTTTTATTGCAAATAAGCAACTTTTTGATAATGGACAGAAGGAAGGAAGGAAGCCTGAAAGATATCAGTAAGTTGTTAGCTCTGTGCTGTGCAGTTGCTGTTAGGAGCTCCCTATGGTGATTCAGGATGTGTCGAATGAGCTGAAGCTGAACCAGCCAGCCTGCGATCCCCAGCCTCTGGGGGCTCCCCACACAGACAAGCACATCTGGAGGGCCTGAACAGCAGCCAAGTCACACATGTGGAAGCACTTAGCTCTTAAAACAAGTAAACCACAATCACAGGATCACAGTGCAGTCAACAAGACATGGGTTGGAGGGCTTGCACATTTCACTGGAAAAAAAATAATTAATTTTGAGTTTTCTGAAGGGGCTGAAAGGATAATTAAGAACTTCAGCTGAAGAGTCTCTTAAACACATACAGTATAGGTGGCCATTTCCTGATGCTTTCCTTCAGCCATGAACTTTCTCTAGATGCATATCTTTTGTACATATATGGCTCAAAACTGTTTTTAATTTTCAATTTACAATCACCCATGGATGTGGCTGACACTTGTATCTGTTTATACAATTCAATATTATACTGGAGTGATCTAAGATCTATACTGAAGGACCCTGCTCAAGCGAACAAGTGCGGTATTCTACCAGGAACCTGCAGCCTGAAACCTTCCAGTTGTGTCCTGAGACCTAAATACTCATCACTGTGCACATCTTTCTGCATCGCACTACCAAAACAACATACAGGGCCCCCAGCACAGTAGTAGAGTCCTGGTGAAAAAGGAAGAGAAAATGGAATATGCTTTTTTCACGTTTACGTGTTTAAATATGCATTGAGGATGGGGAATAGGAAATGCAACTTTATATAAAGAGCTGTGGGTGACTGCAACAGACGCCCCAGCTAGTTGGGACCAAACATTCAAACCAGGCCCAAAATATGGTCTCCTTCAAGAAGCAAGTTGATTAAATTTTAGAAATACCTGGCTACTAAACCGGAAAATGAACAATATAAGTTGAGGAAGCTTACAGGCTTTCTTATTCTACACTAAAAGACATTGGTTGTAAAGAAATGTCCATTTACACATACAGTGCTTAATCAATGCAGCCGACGTTTAAGACTGAAGCGCACACACTGCCCAGGGACAAAAAAAAAACTTGGTCACTGGGGAAACATTAAAGCAGGACAATGAGGAAAAATGGTTTTCCAAGCGGTGAGAAGTATATTCTTAATTTCTGTAACAGTATGAAACACGCTGACCTGAGTTTTCTACATGGCACCCAAACCAATACTACTAATAATAAAAAGCACGGAGTGTCTAGCTTGGTTACTGACACCAATGTCTCACAATTTCCAAATTATAATTTTTTTTGCATGAGATCTAATGCAACACAGGCTAAACCAGCCTCCAGGTCTCCATCAGCTAAGGAGCTCAAAGTGCACTCACAGACTATACAGATTCTCCACACTATACAGATCTAGAGAATTAGGTGTCTAGGTTATCTGGCTAATTAACCTTCTGGCATGTCTACATGTAGATATTCAACATCCTGAAGTAATTCCACAGTGATCTAACATGCGGGTTGCAAAGAAAACAGCAAACCACTGAGAGAAATATTACTCAATCCTCCTAAGGCTATAGACAGTGCTGCGTTTTGTTTTTTACAGGGATGGCACGCCCGGAACTCTGTGGCTCTGTCAGTCAAGACACAGAACATCTTGCACCAGACAAGGGCAATCTGAAAACGCCAAGTACTGGAGAAGTCAATACGTATACTTCTCACACAGATTAAATCCATTGTCCTCCAGTGCAATAGGAACATTTTGCAGAATGCACGACATCTTCGCAAATCCGACTTCAAAAACAAAAATATGAATGTATTTTAGACTTTCAGTACTTTACAAAAGCAATTCTAACATGATCAAATAAGGTATTATATAAATTCTGCTAAACACCGTATTCACAAACACAGAAATTAAATACATCTCTGAATACCATTATAAATCTCCAGCCGACAACAGGTTTTATTGGTCTGAACTATAAATGCTGATGCACAATCCGCATTTAAAATTGGTGAAGGACAAAGCTATTGCTCTTAGCTGCTACCACTTTTTCCACTAGATGGCAACGTAGAGCGAGTTCATTGTTCAGTGTCTTATTGAATAGAAGACAGATTTGGATAATAGGGATAGTTGGATTTTAGCTGATCACATCAAACAGGCTTTCCAGTAATTTGGTGTTTAGTAGTATTTCTCCTCTAAACACTGCACATATGAATGAACCAATAGGTGTGTTTTACCATTTATTATTATTTTATTATTTGTTTTATCCCATATCCTTTTCCCCTTGGAACTTGAATACGAAAAACCGGAATATGCAAGTGTTTCTTAGAGTGCATCGACCACTGAACAAACTCATGCCAAAGAAAATATTTCTTGCCTTGTATCACAAAAATTGAATAAACTGTGTCCGAAAAAGTGTCTGCCTAATACATTAGAACATTTTCTCATGGAAAAAAAGGAATTTACTACAATTCTATCACAGCCATTAAGCTGAACATATTAGAACATAAGAAAGCTTACAAACAAAAGGGGGTGTTTTATTGTCAACGGTGCCAAACTACTATTTGACAGCCAGTAGCTGATGCATCTCGCCCGGCTGTTTCTGGAAAAAAGTTAGGGGATCAACTAACATCTTGACTGAAGCCGATAACCTGGCTTCAGTGTAAAGTACGGGACTTCACCAAGCTGTTGTAGTTCGTACAGAAAAGAAATGGTATTTAACAATACTGTTATTCATAGCATTTTGAATATGCACATTCTGCAACAAACCCCCACATTCTTTAAGTGACCTAAATTCTTTATTCCACTAAGAGGTAATTAACTGTGCCAGAATGTCACAAGTTAATTGGAGAAAACAACTTTATAGATCAACAACATAAAAAAAGTGAAAAGGCATGCACTAAAATAAAGCAAAATTGCTGACAGATTCCCACACTACCTAGCGCTCACAGATCTCACAAACTGGAAGATACAATGCACAATTTAGATGGTTAGGTTAAGGACTAATGGACTAAGGACATTATGGATTAATTATATTATCGATTCAGATTAATTATATTATCAATTAATAATATTAATTATATTATGGATTCAATTATATTATCGATATCGATTACTAGGACAGCCTCTTGGTTTTACTGAGCAACCAGATAGTCTCAAGCATATTGGCTCTGTTATGTTTTATTTTCTTCGCTTTGCCTATCTATCTGACCAGCTTCTGATCTGTGAACTTAATGATCTAAATCTGGGACTCAATTTTTATAATGTTAATACTGTTTGTTACTACTCTGCCTGTACTAATGCTTTTCTTTGATTGCTACTGTATGCAAAATGAGGAAGATATTCTGTGGCTGAAGGAAGCAGGTTTGGGAAAGCAAACATTTTAGAAAACAAATCAAGACAAAAGAACTTGAAGGGAGAACACAACACAACACTGGAGAAAACATCCACCTGTGCAAAACTTGTGTTTCGGAAAGACATAGAAAGAAAGTAGTGAAGTAGTAGAATTAAGAACTGCAATTATTTTTAAAGGGGTTAATATTAAAGAACCTATGTATAAAAACAATCTTAAAAACTGTCTGCTTTTCCGTTTTATAGAGGTAACCCAAACACCACGTGATTAAATACAATTCCTTTAAAAGCTTTCTTCCTTCACAGTGACGGGGCGGATTACTGGTCTTCTCACTGGCATTTGAGATATCTTTCTATCTACTTGTACCTCTGCCAGAGGGGTTGTTTTTTTTCCCCAAGAGGGAAGAGCAAGAGGAAAGCCTTACTCTGTGAATTAAACACATTCTCTAAGATTAGAGCTTCAGTAATCTATTCTTATCAATGTGTAGGCACCCTACCTTCACGTGCTTTTGAAGAAGTCATAGCAACCCCCTCCCCCATCATTAAGACCATGAGATATGCCAAAAATGTTCTTTTCTGACCCCAAGACCCATTCAGCACTGCAACTCTCCTCGACGTTCACCCAGGCAGTGTTCCAGACCTCTCCACTCCTTCACTCTGATCTCTCAGCTGTGCGTAACATTTCCACACAGGTGCCAATCATGAAGGCCAATCCCAGGAACGGCCACTTTTGTTCTCCACAGCAAGCTGGACTCTGCCACAAGGTCTATAACTAAGAACAGAAAACATCCTGGCACACAGACGTTGTGAATAAAAAACATATTAACCAACAATCCAGGCTACACACATGAAAATAAATCTTCCAAGCTTGAGTAAAATATTGAAGTTATGATCCCCACTACAGGATTGTGCCTACCCTGGCCTCTAGGCACTGGTTTCCAGTTGCTTTTAGATTAGGACACACTGGTCTTCCTCCAGTAGAGAGCAGGCTCCCAAGTCAGTTCATATTCCCTTCTGAGGACAAAAACTATAAAGCTAGCTTTCAGCTTTAATGATCGTAGATGCAGAACTGCAATAACCTAGTCAGATACAGGCCTGGGTCACCTCCTCCTTGCAGGTCTTCCCATCTCCAACAGCTTTGGTCTAATTTAAATACAATTGCTAACTTTAATCTTCTACACGCAAAGTGTCAAACTCATTGGGCTTATAGGAATCCAGATTTATTATCAGTCGAGTATAATACTTTGTGCCACCCTTGGCTGGATACTTTTGGCTTTGTCCTGTTGTGTACAATGTTTTTTGCCCCTACACAGAGGAAGTGTGATTTTGAATTTAAGAACCACAGTTCTTCATTTTACAAATATTGTATGTTTTTTTGCATAAACAAATTGAAGCTAAGCCGAAGCTTCAGCTAAACACCAAAGCTAAGCAGGTGTAAGCCTGGCCAGTACCTGGATCAGAGACCTGGGAAAGCTAAAGTTGTGGCTGGAAGAGGTGTTAGTGGGACCATTAGGGGCGCTCACCCTGTGGTCCGTGTGTGTCCTAATGTCCCAGTTAGTGATGGGGACACTATACTGTAAAAAGGTGCCATCCTTCGGATAAGATGTAAAACTGAGGATCTGACTCTGTGGTTATTAAAAGTCCCAGGATGTTTCTTGAAAAGAAAAGGGGTGATACCGCAGAGTCCTAGCCAAAAATTCCCCCTGGCCTTTACCAATCATGGCTTCTGCTCTCCTCCCCACTGATAGCTGATGTGAGGCAAGTGTACTGGCACATTTTGGCTGCTGTCTTATCATT
The DNA here is from genome assembly GCF_055471065.1 of Atractosteus spatula. Taxonomy (NCBI): domain Eukaryota; kingdom Metazoa; phylum Chordata; class Actinopteri; order Semionotiformes; family Lepisosteidae; genus Atractosteus; species Atractosteus spatula. The sequence goes on along the minus strand of NC_142714.1, from coordinate 41,840,113 downwards.
CAGGTGGGTGCGATTAAATTAGTGAGGGGAGTTCCTATTACCTGTGGAGTTATTTCAGTAGAGTGTTTTATAATTATTATAAAATATTTACAAACTATACTGTTACAACAAGAAACAAAAATGTCTAGTTCACTTTTTAAAGCAATAGTGAGTCAAAAGTTTTGAGATTTCACAGGTTATTCCTACTGTTCTACTTTAACATTTTCATCAAAACTCCTGCTACAGGAGTAAACAGAGGAAGGTATCTTGCTCCCATTTCTGGTCTCTCAGAGGCAAAGAAAGACCTGTGCTGGTCACTTTCTACTTATACACAAAGCCTACTTTAATGACCATCCTGTGGTATGATTTATTTCATGGGAAATAAATCTTAACCCCTCATGGCATTCCGGGATATGTAGTTTCTGCTGTTCATGCTGACCCTAGAGACCTGCTATTTTCAGCGAACAAGATTACAAAGGGTAGAAAGCTTGGTAGCACCCTTGGCTCACTCTATATCCTTGTGGTGAATCATAGCAGTTTCACAATAAACATATGCACTAGCAAAAAAATCTGCTGGCCTATGCAAATCAAAACTGCCGTTAGGGTTCTTTCATGGTGTCATCCACCTCCACAGTTTTATTTATACTAGTACTGTAGGTCCAGCTAGTGTCTAGGTGCTGTGTGGGCTAGGAGTTGAATCACTGAACCGCAGACTCACCTACCAACTTTAGCACAAGTCTGCAACTGAAATTCTAACTGGCCGAGTCATGCCTAAGTCTATTCTCATAGTGGTATGCTTAATACTTTTATAGACTTCAGAAGTTACAACTGGATATTATACAGCCCTGGCCAAAAATATTGGCACCCTTGCACGTTTTGCAAATAACTCACAATTTGTCTCTATAAAATAAGTTGAAACTGACCAAAGTATTTGGTCTCTACAGTTCTTTATTTCACTGTTAATATTACAGAACATTTGTTTTTGATTCAGAACTTAATATATCCTTTTAAACCAGGAAATGAAAAGAAATGTTATTGACAAAATTATTGACACCCCAGACTCATTAGTTGGTAGCACAGCCTTTGGTCAACATAACTGCAATCAAGCACTTCTTATAGCCATCAATGAGTTTCCTGCACCTCTGTACTGGCAGTTTGGCCCACTCTTCTTGTGCAGACTGCTCCAGTTCTCCCAGATTTGAAGGGTGCTACCAAATATTGAGTCTGGGGTGTCTATAATTTTGTTAATGCCGTTTGTTTTTATTTTCTGATTTAAAAGGATATATTAAGTTCTGAATCAAAAATCAATCAAAAGGTTCTGTAATATTAACAGTGAAATAAATACTTTTTAGAGAACATTGTGAGTTATTTGCAAAAAGTGCAAGAGTGACAAGATTTTTGTCCACGACTGTATACACAGTATATTAGCATATGGGGAAAAATAACTCCCATATACAGTTATTTTAGTCATGTATTTACAGTCAGCTCTCCACATGCAAACACCAGACAACTGCTAAAGGATTTTTAGCAGCCAGTACAGAAACTTATTAAAAGTGAAACTTATGAAAACACCTTAAGGTATTCTCAATTCTACATCTACTTCACCTATGTAAAAGGATAAAATACCTCTTTTTAATCAGAATGTTGTTTATTTTTAACAAGATTTAGATGTCATGTTACTTCCGAATTGCAGACTCCAGATATGTTTATCTTGTGGAAGTCTGTAATGGGAATGAAAGATGTGTCCACTTCTCCACAGCCTGGAGAATACCGGTTCAAATCCAGGCTGTGCCACGAGCCCCGCGTGGCTTGGAAGCACAGCTGCACAAACAGGGCAGGGCTGGCAGAAGTGAGCTACACACCCTTGACCCCCATCTCTAGCCAAGTGTATGCTGCTTGTCAAAAGACACAAACTGCTGAAATTAACCACTTTATAGTGCGGATCTGAGCCAAGAGATTTTAACGAGCAAACTAGTGTTCTTTACATTTTCCCCAACTTTTTAAATCTGAACGCCACCAATTGTTCTTCCAAGGGCCCTCTGAGCAGTCCAGCGCTTAGGAAGGGCTTCAAACTTAAAAGAGAAGGGGACATCCTCACTTTGAACAGGCAGCTTGTAAGACTGTTGCAAAGCTAAAACAATCTACCCTATGCATCGAGTTCAGCACCTCTTCCACCTGCAGTGCAAAGTACATTTAAATGAGATATGGACCCCTGCACAGACTCAAGGACAATTGAAATCTACCTCTTTTTCTCTCCTTTTAGTCCAAATAATTCAACTGCCACTTCATTAGGAACTTAGCGAAAACTGCAAACAATACCCAGATGTAATTAAAACAACTGTTTCTTGGAACATTATATGGCTCAGACATGACCAAACATGTAAAGGTCACATTTTAAACAAAGTGCTCTTAAAATGGTATCTGAGAAGCCAGGGATCCTGTGCACAAGAGAGCCTGGGACAGTCCCAAACTAGACCTCCCAGCACAGCACTCTTTGCAAGGGGCTGGGTGGGACTGATAAGATTACAGCAGACAGCCCAGGCCAAGGCTCTGCACTGTGAAACATGATTGAAAAATCCGACTGAAAAATTTCACAGTCTCAGCCAGAATGGCAAAGTTCAAAGAAACACACAAATTAAGCTTTAGTGTCAGAGGTAGAAACTAGCAGGGTAACATTCAAATATGTAAAAAGCTGTCTGTATATAAAAATATTCTTTACCTCCTGTCAACAGCTGCCGGTCTTTAACTTGCATGTCTTTGTTTATAATATGAATCTTGTGTTAATGTCTGTAAGCACACCACTGTGCTACAGCAGTTTCTTAATTGGCTCCTAGCACATCAAGACTGAAATATGTGCACATTTAACAGGAAAGTATGCACAATTATACAAATTAGTATGGTATACTACCTGGAGATTGAAATTAAAGTAAAAAAAGCTTCATAAGCAAAGGACGTTCGTCTTCATGGATGCCATTCTTTCTAAATGTTGAGGTTGCAGAAGTGTTGGAATAGGCAATACACAAGTTTTGATGACTGACAAAAGAAAGCCTATACTGCTTCTCTTCAGTCAATCCTCTTTAGAGCAGACGTAGAAAACCTGCTTTTAAACTTCTGTTCACAGGTCAAGATGACTTAAAGACAGTAGTGACTTGAGTGGTAGCAGATGTGTGGATCACATCTGTTTCACTAAGTACAGGAAGCACTGAACTGCCCAGGTTAGTGTCATAGTGGTATTGTCTGTGTCGAAGTTTCAGTGATAACACTCTTAGTCTGCCATTTCAGTCAGGAAAAACAAAAAGGGCAAGAATTCAGCAAGATGAGAGAGAGCACCTCATGAGCTCCAGCTGTACAGGGTAGCTCTTAAAATCCAAACAACTACACAGAAGGCTTTAAGAAGTGAATCTTGATAGCCCACTATCTGCAACTAAGCTTGGAGCAGTCTCGGAGGAGCACAAAGTGTATCCAACCACACGAGCAAGCCACCCGGACACCACACGCAATGCCAGACTCCTTTGATTTCACAGCTGCTCGGTGTGATTCAGCATTTCCTCCCCATTGCTATGATCTGAGAAGATCGGATAACCTCTGGTTTGGATGGATCCCACTGCTTCAGATAAAAAAAATAGAAAATAATGCCAATTCACCAGAAGCCTCCCTCTGTGCAGAAAAGCCAGAAGGAATATCTCAGCCCAACTTTCTGGGTAAGCGCGTGGGCAGGTTGGTTCAGTCCTAAAAGAATACAACTCCTTTTTAACATCAAATATCTCTAAACTGAAATAAATCAATGTAACACACAGTAATGTGGATCATGAGCAGGAAATGCATACTGTACCTGTGAATTATTTTTTTTTAACTCAAGTAAATGCTGGGTCATTTAGACTAACCCATGTATAGTATACAGTACAGTGGACCTTATCAGAACTAAAGTTTACCAATATAGATCATTGCCCTACACATATAACAACATATGATTGCGATACAACACTGTACAAAAAATATATTCTGTTGGCCTCTCTGTGATGCCTCTCTATGACATTTATAAGTGGTCAAATAATTTCTTCTTGAAGCAGATTGTGAGTCCAAGCCCCTGGTGTACCACTGATCCATAAGAGGAGGAATGGAGAGAATCCTGATATTGTAGGGCTGATGCAGCTCAAAGTTTTCATTCCAACTCAGCTCTTAATGTATGCAAGTTTATTATTGGCTTGGCAAGACTGACTTAAGAACAGATTCCAGCTCTTCAGGTACAAATGCTTTGAAGAAACCTAGAAAACATGCAGATCATTCCTCCAAAACCAGAACTGGCCATCCCTGATCATCCCCCTACTCATCAAATCAAAGCATCAGCTAAGTTAAAGTTAAAAAGCAGGTCTTGCAGCCTATCCCACAGAAGAGCCTAAACCCATCTCATTGCTTGGATGACGGAGGAACAGTGGTCCATGAAGAATGCCTCTTACTCACTGAAACACTGAAAATCGCATACAAACAATGACAGACAAGGCAATCGTGCCCAGGCACCATTCATGGTTATCAAGGGTTTAGACACCAGCATGCTGCGAGCACACAACAAATCTAACAAGTCACTATGGTCAGAAATGTAAACTATAACCTAAAGATGGCCAAACTTCCTTTTAAAAGGTTTGAGCACTTAAAGTTTTACACAGACAAAGCCTCTACCCTGATCAAATTACACAAACCTGGTAAAAGTAAGGTTTAATCATACTTTGTAAAAAAAAAAACACCCTGCTATGGTGTAGACAAGAGTAGGAAGGCTACAGGATTACACGACCCAAGCTTCAAAATTGACATAAAAGGAACATTTTGAAAAGTAAAAGGGCAGGATGCTTGTAATTGAATTTGCTTGTAAGGACACAAATACATCTTACCACGTAAGTGAAGGAAAACCAGCACTGGCTGACCTGGACAAGTGCAGGTCCAAAAATCAGCGAATTCAGCTTTGCAGCCATCTCATACTTGTCGATACATTAACTATGAACAGCTTATAAAAGTTGTTACAGAGATGGATGTCACATTCCTGGGCTGGCGTGGTGACCCGCTGCCTTCCCCCTGGACTAGTCTGCTGCTCACTGAAGCAGAACATTCTCCAGGCAACTCTTCTGACAGACAAGACACTCTCCATCATGCCCAATCAACTTCATTACTCAAGCGAAACATGGCCTTCTATTACAATCACATCTCCTTGAGAGGCTATTTATATTTACTCTGAAATCATTTAGTCACTTTGGGGATTTTTAGCCCACAGACCATCTGACATTTTAGGGAATCTCATAACTTAAGTTCAGTGTTTTAACATCCCAAGGAGGAGCAACACTCAAATAAACCTCACTGGTTAAAAATGTAATTAACACTGTCTAGTGAGCATGTGACATAAAGCCTGTTGCGTTTCCACTCCACACATAAAAAATGTTCCACTAGGCAGTTGATTGCACTGCAGCAGACATCAAGATGAAGGTCAGTGTCTTCTGAAGTTTAGCCTCATGTTAACCCAAACAATGAAACTGCTGTGGCATTATCACTTCACCCAGAACTGTCTATAAACATGTGCTTATCAAAACTGTTACAGCAGCATCGCATATTTGGATCAGTCAGTGAAGAGCTTTAGAAAAGGAAAGAATTACAGTGCAGACTTGTTTCTAGGGGTAGGACATGCACAGACAAATCCTGTGGCTTTGCCTTCCAAAATCATCACATTTAGAAATATTACTGTATATTGGCAACATTTTCAGGCATTGATTTTTACAATATCTATCACCTCATAATCTTTGTGGGCTTCTGGCAGTTATCTGAACTCTTTGGACTTGCTTAGGAAACGGCCTCAACCGTAAATAGTCCAGGAGAACCACATTATCTTTTGTGGACTCTTAATTTGCAGACTAGCTGAGGATCTGTCTCCAGAAACCTCAAAGTCAGTGTCAATAGACTTATAACCAATAACCAGGAGAGTCTCTATTATTATAAACAGAATATGCAGGCGTGTCTTCGCATGTGCAATACCATACATGGCTGCTAATTAATGTTAAAAAAGGTACAAGATATAAATTATAGTGTAATCCCTTCTAAATGACTATTTTTCTGTCTTGCCCCAAAAGAAGTTTGTATTTTAAATAAAAGCCTGCTCAAAGTTGCTGTGCATCTGTTTGGCATTCTTAATGGCACAGGTCTATCATGCCTGAAATGATTCACACTTCTCTTCGCCAGGAGTTCTAATGTGAGGTAAACCACTGTGCCTCTTTAGTCAATCTTAAATCTGGTCAAGTGAAAGAATAAAAAGGGAACTAGATGCCTTTGGGGAAAAAGCCACAAACATCTCATCACCACAAAACATGCAGTGAAACATCTGAGGAGCATCCAACCTTCACTTACACAAACAAGACTTTTCATTTTACTGTGAATCTATTCAGGGCCACTAAATAGTCAAGTACTCCCATTCCATCATCACGTCACCATCACTCTCTACCGTCCAAGACGCGTAGCTGCAAGCTGGCTGGAGAAAAGCTCCTGAGATTGTTCAAAATAAATCAGATCAATTTCATGATCGAGGATCACATTTCACAGCAATCGGTTTGGGGCGGAGTGATGGCTCTGTGGCTAAGGATCTGGAAGGTTGCCGGTTCAAATCCCGCGGCCAGCAGAGGAATCCTACTCAATTGGGCCCCTGAGCAAGGCCCTTAACCCCAACCGCTCCAGGGGCGCCGTATAAATGGTTGACCCTGCGCTCTGACCCCAAGCTTCTCTTTCCCCATCTGTGTGCCTGTGTGTCTCATGGAGTGCAAGCTGGGGTATGCGAAAAGACAAATTCCTAATGCAAGAAACTGTATAGGGCCAATAAAGTGATCTCTTATCTTATCCCTGTGCCACACCCATGATGATGGCACAATGCTGTAAATTCCTTTTTGGTCTTCTGCTGTTCAAGTCAGAGTATTATTTGTCCTGAAAATGAAACTTTCCTAAAGCAAGGCATGCAAATAACAGTGTCAATTTGTAAACTATAAAAACGCCTTTACTCCTCAGTAGCTAGCAACATTACTGAAACAGGTCTGTGTATTTGGCCACAATCTATAATGAAATATTTGAGAAATTATTAAGCAGAATTACTTTATATATTGCATTGTACCAAATAAACTTTAGCACAAATCAAAATCAAACTAGATAGGGCTTAAATCCATTACACAGGAGCACCTCCAAAACAGCAGGTCCCTCTGGGTAGCTCACACCATACAGATGCGAGGTTAGACTCAGCAGTCCAAACATCACAAGTTTGAATGTAGGCCAAACTGTACCTGGAACTCTTCATAAGGTGACACTCGAGCAGGCCAAGACGTCCTAGGACTGGGTGGGATCAAGTGGATTAAGTCAGACAGGGCATCTTAAACGTTAGCAATCCTGCAGGTCTGCCAAATATCTTAAGACTTCAATGATTGCCTTGCAGGAGATGGTCTGCATTCCCTCTAAAACCTTAGGCGGACCCCTGGCACTATGCCCCTTGACAGTGAAAACGTGAAGCAGGTACCCACCTGGGCTCCTTCAACAGGAGGCTTATTTGTGACCAGGGGTGCCACAGTGCTCGAGGAAATTGATTAATAATTGATAACTGCAATCAATGACGCACAGAAGAAAAACAAAGATGGGAGGAACTTATGTTCCCATTCTACTTCCACGTTGGGTACCACAAAGCATCACTGCAATACTGCATCTTTTAAATGAAGAGAATAAAAAACAGATGTTTACTGAAGTTAACATATAGGATATAAGTTATATTGAAGTGGTTTCACACTGCAATGGCTGTGCTTATCTCTTTAATCCTAAATTCAAATGTTTGACAGGACGACAGTCTATCACAGAGCACACACACAGACACACACACACTCAGACCAGGGCCAATTTTCCCAGAAGCTAATTCATTTATCAGTTTGTCACAGCTTGCCCCAGCACTGTGAGCCAGTGATGCTAACCACAGCACCACTGTCACCTCTAGTTAATCAATTGATTAGAAATCTAAGGAGCTTGCAATTCCAAAAATTCTACATGAAACTAAGTGATTGTCCAGCAACTAGAACCTCCTGCCTTAGACAAAACAGAATCTAGATGGGGAAAAAAACCCCAAAACCTTAGTCAACTTCGCCATCTTAGCTCTGGTTTAACAAATTTTAGTTTCGATACAAAGCAGACAGGAAAGAACTCTCTTTGCAGGAGTTAAGTTTCACCAGCATAATTACACCCCCTTATATGGGTAAAACACTTCTTGCAGGAGCAGTAGGAGACAAGAGCAATTAGTAAACTAAACATAGGCCTCTTTGAAAGTCAGCACCACTGCGCTGTTTATCCAAAACAGCATTTAAACTCCATTCACACGGAGCCGTCATCTCTCGCCAGCCTCAGGGTGCAGGTCAGGGGCTGACAGGGGCAGGAAGGAGGCAGCATGGAGGCAAGCAGGGGCAGGAAAGTGGTACCACAGAGGGGCAGGAAGGAGGTGCCGCAGAGACACGCAGGGGCAGGAAGGAGGCACCACAGGGGCTTAAACAGACCAAAATTTAATTTCCACTCATGTCCTCGTGTTGCTGCAGATCTTGAAAGAGTCCCTTTAAGTTGCCTTAGTGCCTTTCAGAAATTTGAATACCTGAGTTAAGTCCCCACATTATCTTCGCTGCTCCAGGCAAGAAAGATCCTATTTCCTTAAACTGTTCAAGTATAACACTCCCTTCAGGGCAGTTACAAGTCTGGTTGCTCTCCTCTGTACAGTACCTTGCTCGCAGAGTGGTAACCCAAAACTGAACACTACTACAGTACAACCAAGGTCTAGCAAATGCTTTGTGTGGTTTTAACTTGACTTTCACTGATTTCACTTTTCTAAAGCTTATTGTTCTTCAGGGGCAGACATTCCAAACTTTCTTCATTAAAGGACAAAGGTTTCTCCTGCTGCACTTTTCTGGAACGGGTTACTCCCCAAGCTTGAGAACAAGTGGTTCTAGAAATGTCTAGACTGTGGTCTGGCTATCAGATGAAAATTGGAAAGTGTGCATCAAGAAGAACTGGTAAAAAGCCTGAGTTACTAAAATAAATAAGTGCAAACAATGGTTGGACTGGAGACCCGTACAAAACGTCAAGTGCACAATTTTAATTCATTTGACCTGAAAGATATAGTAAAACAAGTATGGGTGATTTTGAACAGATCTTGTTATTCCATGATTTTCTATTTAAACAATTGTCAAATGAGTTGAAATCTCCCCATTTACTCTGACTAGGGAAATCCTCCACCACCACCAATTGAAATTCAAGCCTGGTGTATGTGTGCGTGTGTGTGGGGGGGGGTCTTCTCACACCTTACCTGGTTCCCATTTTTACTTTCAGGCAGCTGCTTGCCAGCTGGTGAAGATCACTGTCCTCTGGTAACTTTCAGAGGGAGAGAAAAGGAAAGTGTGCCTGGTGACCCAGGTAAAGAATTCATTCTGATCTAGGCTTTAGTGAGTATACAGGAGAGGGTGTTGCACCTAGTGTTAAAGGTCTTTTAGGCATGTAGGTCTCTTTCCATTTATCTTCCAGCCCAAACCTGGTTTCAACAAAGTACATCCTTGCTATGAACAATAAAGCAGTACCTATACTAGATCTGCAGTGTAAACAGGTGTGTACAACACTTTATCTGGAGTCTTTCTGGAACACACTGTACGTCAAATACACATAGTTAAAAACAAAAACAGGCAACATTGTTGAAAACATTGTTGAAAACAAAAACAGGCAGCATTGTACTGGTATATCTATGGCTCTGGCAATTTTGATGCTTGCATCAGCTATGAGAACCAGTTAACTACAGTAATTTCGTGTCTCTGAACCGAGAGGCTTGATATTACTCCTGTATAGTACACACTCGAGAGCAATATAATGAAATACACGGGGCTGGTGCTTACCACAAAACCTCAAGGTTTGTGTTTTAAAGACCGACACTTTACAACTGCAAACGCTATCATCAGTTTTTCAGCACTTTTGCACTAAAACAACATGTTAGAATTTTGTGGTTTTAGAATTCTAACCTCTACAAAACAGACTGATGCTTTGACGGCCAATTAGCAATTCTTCCACAATAAGGCACAAAAACAAAAGGGAGGAAACCTTTTGCTTTGAAAAATAAAATGTAAGGCCAGGCTTCAAAACATTTTAAAAGTCCTCGTCGCATGTGGAAGTTTTCAAGGAAAGAATGCTGTCAGTTTTAATGATTTTCACAATCAGTCTGCCAAAGAGTAAATGTGAGAAAATGTTACATGATTAAAACAGTTAAGTACAGGTGGCAAATGATAGGTAAAGCTTAGGGTAAAAACACCCTTTTGTTTCACTAGCCACAAGAAGCTTAACTTGGAAAATATAATTAAGATATTTGGTGTGAACTTTCTTTTTAAAAAGGATAACACAAAACTGGAAATAGTTGATTTGAAAACCTCATTTATTATATCTCGTTCCTCAGTTATTATATCTTATAACTGAGGAACAAACTACAGAGGACCATGTGCTTGGATAGTTTTTCTGAAAGGTTCTGATTGCCAAAGGCACCTCTGAACAGCTGTAAACCTCTGAGACAGGTAGATAAAGCTGGTATTTGCATGCTTTTTTGGATGAACTCCATGTAATTCAGAGTCCCCCATCCCATACAGGACTGCAATCCTGTCTCGATTTTGGGAGTGATAGCTTCAGCTTGAATGCATGTTGTGACTATAGCTTCAGAGTGTTCACCGACACGCAAAGTCACTTTTCAGAATGGGGGAAGACTGTGCTGCTAGGAGTACATGGCTAAACTCCACTGATCTCCCCAGCCCCAGATTCAATCTGTACCATTCATGGATGTCATAGCGACACAACTGTTTATCTTTTCCACAACTATGAGGTACTCCAACAATTAAAACTAGATTTCAATTCCAAACCAAAATATCTGTATTGATTAAAAATACTTTTGTTACATTAGAATTCCTTTTTAAAAAGGACTACACTGAACTGGCTGTTAAACAGTTTCATTGCAGGAAGCTCCCACCTGAAGAAGGCTTCACAGCTGAAACGTTGTGTTTTCTCTCTTCTCTTTCCAGCATGGAATAAGCCTATTACTTGTGCCTTAGTAGACTATGCATGCTGATGGAGCTACCCACCTGAACTATTGCAGGAAGTAGTTGAAAGTTAATGGTTCTTTGTACATCTTCCCATTTTTTCAAAATTATCCATTTACATTTTACTATAAAATGATAGGTATTAGTGATTTTCACATTTCAATTACATTTTTCCTTTCAAAAAGATTGTCCTCACTGTGCCAAGGAAATTCCAATTTTATTTTAAAAGGAGTCCGAGCTAAATTAAAACAAAGGTAATTAACACCATTTAGGCTGGACTTGGTAATAAAGAGTTACGTACTAAGAATACAATCACAAAATTAATTTTTACACCTCTGTGACAGAATTCTCCACTTTAATACACAAAACAACTAATTTTTGGCTATGATTTGATTAAAATTAATATGGTTTAAATTAAAAAAGGGTCTGGAATATTTCTTTTTACAAAGGTAAAATAGAAGATGGATTTTCATGGAAATCAAAATGTTGTGCTTGAGGGGGGACAGCCATTCCTCTGAATCTTTTCTCCAAATCGACTTTATTTGGAGTCTACAGTAAAGAAAGTAGATTGGTTTTGGCGGGACCTGCATTCACTTTTGTGAAACAAAATGCTTGGTGCAGCAAATTCCATTCAATTAAAATAAAATGCAATTAAAGAATTCTCTGTCCAAGGCAGTGCCTGTTATGTACTTCACATAATACTCACTACACAATGCACACTTATTGATCATTTGTTAAGGCTAGAATTTCTGATAATCTCTAATAAAAGAATTCTGATAATCGCCCCTTTTTCCTTCTCACACCAGCCTGCAAGAGAGCTGCAGTATTGTACATCACTCTTTTTTAGAATGTCTTTTATTTAACTACTTCTGTTATTTACCCCTTTGCTCCTACCATACCACTATCTACTATCTTCTTTCAAGATGTATTGTTATTGTGTATACTGTATATCTTTTTGTTGTTGTGGTTCTGTAAAAACACTTTGAGAAGCCACCTTTAAAGGCACTATATGAAGTTTTATTATTATTAATATCAATACCAGTTCTTAACTGTGTTGCCTGCACAGTAGTGTAGCCAGTAGTGTTTTGCCTATATTTAACAGACTCCCTGTTCTTCCTACCTTTAAATATCTCTACACAATGACTATCATTGCTTTAAGACATGCTGTAACATACATTAAGACAATACAGAATACCAAGCATTCTACATATTTTTAAAAGACCCCCTGAAAGATTTGCTGGTGAGTTTATGACAAGTAAAGGCATAGATACATCTTTCACCCAGAAAAAAAAAAACTCACATGAGTGAGGAATATCTGAAACCCAAACAGCATAACTCTTACAAAAGGGAAGAAAAGGTCTGTTTTGTCTTATACACTATTGTGGGTGCGCTGCTGGTGTCCACTAGGGGGACATACTGTCCACTCAGTTTGACAGGTGACAATGTTATACAATCAGTGTCTAAAGTAATAACTCATGAGAGTGTGATGGTACACTTCTGTGTTTTTCTAGAATTAATACAGATCATTAGATAAGAGTTTCAGTGAAGTGATGTTGAATTACAGCAGGGAAACTAGAAAAAAGTACACCCCAATTGCTCAGATATGTCCTGATCAGAGAGATCATGGTTTCTGGCCATTTCAAAGTAAGCATAGTTTAATTAATGGTTTTCCTTTTTTTTTCCCTGAAAGAGTGTCAAACCTGGCAGGAATAATCTTTTCAGTACTCATGAATGCCATGCTCTCAGCATTATAAATATTCTGATTACCAGAAGGAAAGATCACCTGGATTTCTCTAAAATTGCATTCCAGAAGGAGACTAACCCACCTTCATGTGGGTTCATGTGAGCTACTGGTAAAAGATAATCCACATACTGTAGGTTCAACAAACATGTTGGACAAAGTCAGACACTTCCCAGTGTCAAATTAAGCATTTTGTGACTTGTAAAAAACTGCTTCATCAAACATCTTTGGCAACAAATGTATTCCTTCTTTGATCATTTTCAGAAAACAGTGTAAGGCTATGTCTCATCAATCATAAAAGCAGGCTTCAGACGGCCGGAGAGGAGACTCTATTGTTTTCCAAATTGTTCTACATTTGGAACTGAGAGGCACAGTCTTGAAGGGTCTGATCTGAACCCTAATACCACAGGACTCTTAATCAAGTATTTGAATGGTGTTGATGCAAAGATACCACTGTCGTAAATCAAGCTGATCTAGACGAAATACAGACATGCTCAGAAAACAAATTACAATTTCATTTGTTCCCCAGCATACTAGATCGACACCAGCCCAAAGGTCTAAGCACTCAATATAGCCCAGCCTTGGCCTCAGAAAACTCCATCCTGACAGATACCCAGAGTCGATTTCCACTGATGCAGAATCCTCTCTTCAGGTATTTTTTTCAGGCAACCACTACTTACAATACCAGGTTTTGATGGTTGTCTTCAAGTACATCACGTGTCTTGCTAGGTGAATTCTTCATAAATTGTAGCTGAAAAACTACAGAGGGTTTCAGAGACTCAGAGGAGGACAATAATGAGGACCCAGGTAGTTAAAGACAAGGTGAGGCATGAAAAAGATTTTCTTCCAGTTCTCCTTGACAGCATGCTACAGAATGGTGTTCTTGCCCTAAAACTGTAAAACCAAACCAGAAAGAATATCATACACATTTTGTCTTCTCTGCCTTGTAGTGTAGCAACGTCATTAAATCTTTGGAGTGCAGGAAACCCCCAAAATACTAAGGGGTTGCCTAGGAGGATTTCTTCAAGAACGTCACGCATGATAAATATGGTTAATGGAGAACCTCAACCTGACCCTAACAACTAAAGTTAAACAATATCTTGATCTTCACTCTCAAGGTGCTGCAGGCTTCCGGAGCTCCTGGCGGATTTCAAAGCCCAATTCTCATGCCAGCCATTTTGGGGCTGGTAAAATTCAGATCCATACCAATCTGTGCTTTTTGTTTTAACACAGATCTTTACCTCAGACGTCCTCTGTTTTACACTGGACATTGGAACCTCCAGCAAAAATTCAAACCCGGGTCTCCTCTGTTTTAATCCCATGTGAATCAACCATGGTATGACCCTTTTTGGAATGTCATTTAAAAAAGCAATGCGTCTCACATACACATCCTAAAACCCATCAGGGATATCGATGACAAGTGTGAGAACTCCATGCAAGCAATCCATCACATAACAGCCATCAAGAAGCATCTAAATGAAGCTCAGGGATGTCTTTAATATTCCCTGGATCCTGAGCCCTTTCTCCAACTCGACAGAGGTGGGTATAGGCATTCATCAGCTTCCCACCTTTCTCAAACTGTCAGAGCTCCAGTTGGTTTTCTACAAGGAAAGGGGGACGCCTGATTGATTCAACATCTGACAAGGCTATAGAGGAGCTGCTTAAAAAACAAGCTGTGGGAAACAAACGTAATTTGTCTTATGACAGCTGGGGATATCTGGTCTGCTCTTCTGTACCTGCAAGCGCAGTGTGAAACATCCCTCAGCTCCACATTACACCAGACCAATGTTGACCACCAGTCCTGTGAGCAGATAGGTCACACTCACTTGATAATTGGTGGCAATGTACTGTTATCTAGTACATCAAAATTACTAGGTACAGGTTTAATTCCTATTATAAAGTCCTTGTCTGGCAGGTCTCAGCCAAAGCATATATATATTCTAGCTAGTAATTTTTTTAGTTGCCTGCTATCTGTATTTATTTACTTATAATGACATAATTGAGGTACATACTCATTCAAATCGGGTAGGAGAAGTTATTGGGATGCCATTTGAGTCTGCAAGAACAAATGGATGAATTTTATTAGATTTTAAAAGCGCAAATTAAACTGTTTAAGTAACCGGTCCTCCTTTTAAAACTATGGTCATATTTGTATACTTGTATTGGTCAAATAACTGACACAGCACGATGGCATTGGAAAAAATCAATAACTTGCTAATGAATTTCTATAATCAAAATTCAAGCCTGAACCAATACATTTTTCTGAAGAAACCAATCTGTCCATGCGAGACGCTGACCATGCAATACGTCTATTAAAAAGCACACTTTATTTGATGTGACTAAATAATATTCAGCACACTGATGGAGGGGAAAGGTGGCAGATCTGCACTGAAGTTATGGTTCCTGCAGATCCACTAAGACTCAATGAATGAACTATGAGTGAGTGGAAAGTCTCACAAAAGCTTCCAGCTCTATAGTCCTTGACTCCTCCCTTGCTATTTAAGACAGACAAGTCCTTTTCAATTACCTCTAGCTTTTTTTTTTTCCACAGAAGAGAAGACTGTTCAGCATCACAAAAGCTTTTTTTTTTTTTCCTGAACAAGAGCAGGAACATTGTCACAGAAAAACATTGGCCAAACTGATGTTTTAATATTACCTTTGAATGGCTGTGTTATTACAGATTCGCTCTCATAAGCCTTCCAAATTTGCAGCAAAGTCCACACTGGTACTGCAAACCTATGCTGGGAGAGTCCCTTCAACACTACTGCCAGAGCCCAAACACCTTATGCCAGGTGAAGTGCCCGACAGGCACATTTGCAATCCTGGAAATACTTAGGTTTACTAGAGGAAAATATGGGGTTCTCGAGAAGAAGAACAGCGACCTACCAAGTTTTGGTGGCTGTCGTAAGTTCATCACATGTTGTGCCTTGCTACAGTAGATGAGAACTAGAACACAGAACTACATGAGTGAAATTCAACACATAACAATCACCGCTGAATTCTGACACTGAAATCACCCTCTGGTTAATTATTCTTAACTGGGCAGTCTCCTTGAGTGTCTAAAGCTAATGCAACTATAGTTAGCTGAAAGAACAATTATTGCTTCTGCAAGATTTAAGCACAATGCTGTAAAGCACGGCATACTTCAAGCAACCGAGACGCAATGCTATTGTCGTCAGTAGCTGCCTGTGCATCAAATTCCATTTACTTTCGTATTTTATCTGTTTAAAGATATCAGATCGCTCCGAGAAAGGAACTGTTTCAGCCTCATTTGTTTTCCTCCCTGTTTATTCACTTTTTACCAACACACCAATACCTCTCCCAACAATACGAAAAATAACGACAACGCATTATTTATCTCAGTGTTATCATTTCTGTTTCTTGACGGGAGGTAGATAAAACACAAACTCCAGATGACAAAGATTCCGATATAACAGATACTGTTTTGCTAAAAGGATTTGACTTTCACGCAAAGAATGAACGGGTATAAAACTATGGAAAACCCGTTGAGCTTGAAGTCGTACCACGGGGTAGAGGGTACAAAAATATTACTTTAGCATGGTGCTTTAATTGAAAATGTTTCCTTTGCGCAGTATCTAGCATGTTTCCAATAAGACACCGCCAACAGGAATATCTCAGGGACGCGTGTTTAATTCTAGGACTGAGAAATCAAGAGTTATTCCCATAAAGCTGGCAGAGTCGGCATTTATAAAAAAAAATGAAAATCGAAAGAAAGCCGGCGTGTTTCTACAAGTCTTTAGGAACATAGCAGACCCTTAAAAATGTGATGCGCGCTTCTAGAAGATGGCAAATTTCTCACCCTGACGCAGAACAATCTGAGCAACAATTCAATTTTTTTTAAAAAACCTTCCTTGGTTATTGTGTGCAGGCAGAATGCTTTTATAACGTCACAGTGAAAATCCCTCTGAAAGATACTTTTAGAAACCACGACCGGTTATTTACCATGCAATCACAATTGCAAGAGGCCATTTATTAATAGAATCCAGGAAAAAGCTGCACTTGTGTGTTATAAAGTAACCACACTCTATTTTTAAACAAGTCGGGACTCACACGTGCGAACAGGGTATGAGCTACAGAAATCATTGTAACAGTAAACACTGCTTGAGAGCAGCTAACTAACAAAAAAAAAAGTACTCGGTACTCACCGCAGATTCCGAATTCTGAATCACGATACATAGGATTACCGCTAGAAGACACACAGCAAGGTTCTGCAAACGATTTTCGTTTTTAATCTTCATTTTCTAAAAATTACTCCTACTCAGCACTGACATATACAACTGATTGTGGATGTGGAATTTGTCATATTCACAAACTAACTCTGGAAAACAAAACTTAAAACTTTTAAATTGATACTTATAAAACTCCCAAGCCGTCCAACCCTTAGCGCTTCCCTTTCTGCAAACCTTACTAACTTTTTCTCTCCCCTTAACCTGCTGGCCGGGACTACTTCCCCAAATAAGGAAACAAGTGATCCTTGCGCCGAGTAAAATTGTAGTCCACAAAAAGTTTTGGACTTGTAACTTTTTTAGAATGTAATATAAACGGAATATCATCATTGTATACATTGTTATACCAACATTTTTTTGTTTGTTTTTGTATTGCTTTTGATGAAAACACTGCCCCTTGAACTGCTCAATAAAACAGCAAGTTGCAGCGGATTAATTTCAGTACAGGTCTAAAATACCTAAATATAAATTATTCCAACATCCAAGTCATCCTGACAAACGTTTGTGCTACAACATTCAACTTTGATGTAATTTTAATTGTTTTGAATAATATTTGCCCACTTAACTGTATAGCTTTGCAAGAAATTAATTTACATTGATATATTTTACACAATATTTTTTATAATATTGTGATTATGAAAAAAGTAACCTTTAAACACCATCACGGAAAATAAAAAAGTTACATTTACAAAGATATGCATTGGGAAATCGGCTGCTTAAAAGAAATGTTAATATTACACACAGTATTGCATACTAAAGAGTCGAAACTGCATAAAATGTGTGGTTTGGATGTTTTCTAAAATCTTTAGATTTGTGTCATGGGTTTTTTATATATTACAACTAAATTTATCATCATTTTCGTCATGATTATCATCAATAATGAACCGATTTTATGGGCTATTCCTGTATCCCTCTACTATTTGGAAAAACAACCTACAAAATTGCTTGTTTACTCCAGTTTTGTGAGGGGCGAAACTGATACAGGTGAGTACTTAGTAGTGACACTAACAGATTCACGTTTAAAAGCAACGGTTTTCTATTTATGATATTCGTTTTCTACCGACAAATTGTGCAAGTTTGCGAAAGAACCAGCAGTATTCTCTTAATGAGGTATTTAAACAGAACCATTTAATGACAAGTGGTTGTGCCGTTTCTCTTTAGAAGTTCAAGAATTATGAAAAGGAGGATTTTCACAGACATTTGCTTTTCATTCGATCTTCTCTAAAGTCATTAATCGTGTACTGCCAAGATCAGTGATTAAAATGGGATAGTTACGCCATTGAAAATGTATGAAAAGCTAGTATTTGTAACAGAAGCCTGACCTACAACTCAAAGATGTGAGATAAGGGCTGTTAGATATCTTCATGCATCTACTTGTCACCCAACAATGTAATCCATCATAGATGTTAGATTTAGTTTTGTCACCGATAGACGTATGCTAACAACCCAAATATTTACTTGAAGGCCACAACATATAATTGTGTGATCGAAGGATCTGGATGTCATGCCAGTAACATAAAATGCTTTGAAAGTAATCAAGATTAGCTCTCAGAGAAGTCAAAAATGCGGTGCAGGTTGTGTTTGAATACACTGCTTTATTTAGTTAGCTCCCTGCATATATGTATTTATAAACGCTAAATAAAATAACGTTCAGAATTGTTACTTAGCATATGTGTGCAATAATAGGGATAAATTACCAAAAGCAGTACAAGTTCTGTTGTGAATAAAAATAAAACGCATCTTGTCTGACCAGCACACCACAGTGTCATACAGTTTTTCACTCTTAAATCTCACAGCGCAGAAAGAACACGTTTCTGCGTGTATCGCCTTATTTAATACATCACCAAATTCCCTTTCTTTTCCGAAGGAAACGTGTACTTTTTCTAGTTCCTTGCTGGGTAGCCTGTACCAGGACCCCGACAGCCACGAATGGGAGCAGACCCGGTCTGTGCCGGGCAACTGCTGCTCAGCCGGTGACAAAAAGCTGAGCGACGGGGGATGATCCAAATACTTTGAGCTGATGAAGGGGGGGAAGAAACCGATTAATGGGAAGCATTGAAACTGACACCTTCCAAAGATGGAAATCAACACTTTCCAAGTCCTAAGTTGCTACAAAACAGCTAATTATCGACTGAAACAGGCAACTAAGAAATAAAAAAGCTACAATGACGCAGGTCTACTCCTATGGCTTGAAGTGTCGCGGTTTGTTCAGAAGGCCTTGATAAAAAACATTATTTTTATTGTTATGATAAATGATACTCTTGCTTCCAGTTCTTATTCGTATTTGTGGTAAACAACAATAACAGATCTCATAAATTGATGCGGAGCCGAACTGAACACGATTCCCGTTAGGTGCGGGTCTCTTTTCTTGGAGCTGTCCCCTGATTGACAGCCGCACGCCCCGCCCCCTTCCCCGTGCCTGCTCCGCTCGCTTCAGTGTGCACGGGCTCAGGTCGGGCAAGGAGAGAGCTCTTCCACGGCGCGTAAAGTTTGTGACTCCCTTCTTTTCTGCCTTTTTAAGGTGCCAATACAACCGCCTTTCCTTCTCTCGCCGCAGACGTTCGCCGGATTTTCGGAGCCCTTCGCCTGATTTGCGCGTTACCCTTGCTTGTCTGATTGATCTTTGAATTTGTTTCTGTTTTTGCGAAGTGGGGGACCCGCTGGCAGATACTTCAATGAGCGCTTTTGAAGTTGCTGCAGCCTCTGGCTTTCCTCTGAAGAAATGATAGCTGCGCTGCTTCCCGTATTCTGCTCGAGAGACCAGAAAATGAAGTTCTTGTAAGTTCGAGCTCTGTTACAAATTCATCTTTTTTTATTAGGATTGGAGAGATAGCAATCACTAAAAACGATACATTATGTCTAAATGATTAGATGCTGATATGATTTAGAATGGATAAAGTAAAAAAAGGGGTAAAATGTCTTTGTTGCAGGTCTTTTTTCATACTTGTCACAGTCCTGGCGGCAGATTTGGTCCACGGGGTAAGTTTAAAATATTTGTTAATTCTATTAAGATAACGTGTTTTCTGCAAGTGCTGTAGTTCTGGACGGAACTATCCTTGATGCGGGTCTGTGCAAACGCGCTTTTCCCACGACACACCTGAGTTTTGAAACCGCACGTAAAATAAAACTTGCCGTCTTGTCAATAACGTCTTTGTTACTTACGGCGTGTTTCTAAAAGTGCATTGAACCGTTGCAGTTGTTTTAAAAGCTCCTCATTATTGATACCTCCGTTAGAAACTTTCGTTTTGAAACGACTGCTCTGGCTTCACATATAAAGTGCTATTCGCTGGATTCTGTTTTGGACAGGCTATGTTTAGTATTAGAACGCGTTCATGTGTGCTTTTATTTATAGCCGCAGAGCACGGGCTTGTTGTGACCGAGGTTTTAATTGAATGTGTCTCAACTGCTTTTGTGCTTTCGCGAGCCTACATCAACAATTTGACAGCAGAGTTACAAATAATGCCCTAGTTAAAGGGCAGAAACGAAAAGATAGGATATGCGGTACAGTAGGTTCGACATTCTGTTCAATGTTCATGGACATGCATGTTCGTATTTATATACCGTGGTGGGGACGGTGGGTTGCATGAAGACGTCGTCGCGTCAGTTGGTGGGAGTTGAAGGAAACGAGTCGGTGTAATCTAACCCCACACTGATTTACAAAAGCGCGAGCTTTATCCTTCAAGGAACCTACAAACCCACGAAAAAGAGTGAAATTCTGGGGATTCTGGGGAAAGAAGTCGCATTTAAATAGGTATCCTACTGCTGTACTGAAGTCCAACCTCGTCCGTGTTGTATCTTATATTCAGCTTATTTATATGCATTATTAAATGAGAAATGATTAGTGGACCAAATGAATGAATCAAGTGCCTCGAGTGGCTTTATGCCTTTGATGCTTCCCAGTGACCTGTAACGCGGTCTAAACCTACTGTACAACCTACAACATCACACTGCTTGTAGTAAAAAAACAACTCGCTTAAACGTTCATGCGGGGAGTAGAAAAAAAGTTGGTTTGCAACCGAGTAGCACATTATAGTCCATTTTGAAGTAACATTAACGTTGACGTCCATAGCATACCAAGAGCACCTCGTAGAGCCTAATGTATGCGGTGTCCATCGTGGGCAAGACACGGGGCTCACTGAAAAGCGCCGCTGTTGCTTGGAGAATTCCGGCCAGGCGACTTGACAGGGGTACAGTTACATACAGTACTGTAGTACCATGGTAACAGGAGTACAAGTCGCTCGACAGTAGTGCAAACCTGGGAGGTCTTTGGTCCGGAAACCGAGGCCCTAAACGTTTCTGAGCGACAATATCTACAATTCCAGCGTCATTTGCCAAAGGTCCAGTCTGCATTATGAATAGAGGACATTTGTTTCCTTGAATTATTTTTCGGACCAGGCTAGGAAAGGGCATTCTATGATTGAAAACTATGAATTTCTAAAAAAGGACTTTAAAATGAAGGAGATCGAGGAAATGTAATTGCAGATGACGTCTTTTCATTTCAATCGCGCGATCGACGCGCAGCAGTTACACGTTTTCAAGTCGTTGACGGATGTTTTAGTCCCTATGGGGTAAAGAGCACATCAGTCAATGTCAAGGGCTTTAGATAAGATGGTCCAGGATTCGTCTGAAGTCCGTGTTAAAAAATAACGATACAAGATGTCTCTCACTTATATCACTTCCCTTTATGGTGCTTTAATCAGGTTACATTAAAGAGGAGTGAACCTAAAATGTGACTTGACAAAACTATAAGGTCATCTTAATCTTCAAAATCCTGGTTTATCTTCAGTGTGTATGCAAACGAAGCTTTTGTTGTGGTAGGACTTTTTCTCAGAGTAACTACTACAAAATAATCAAATCTCCATTATTAGTGCCAAATTAAATTATATCAGTACCTTGCCAAAATACATGAATTCCAACTGTTATGTTGATTGTAAGTCACCAGCATCACTAAGCCTATAAATTCTGTATCTCCTGAATAGCTCTTGTCTTCTTCTAACAAAATGATACCATCCTTGTTAAGGGGGCAATATTCTGGGCTCATCTTCACTTCTAGTAATAAGAGTTCTAGAACATATTTTCTTAAGATTCAGATTTTAAAAGAAACATAAAACTCCAGCAGAGCCTTGCATTTGAAGCCAATTTCATTTGGTGAAGAATTACCCGGATATACCTGAACAGATAAGTGTCATCACAGATGGTGCCCATAAGGCTGCCTCTTGGAAGAAGCAGGGTGCTTCTGTGGGTCCCTATGACATGTACTGTATTTCATTTCCTGCAGAGAGTTCTGAACACTAGCTGATTGGAGCTTCTAGTCAATTTAAAGATTGGACATCGCATTGATAATGTCTGGGGAGAAAAACATGGCAGAAGACCATTTCTTTTGTCCAGAGAAGTTTCTGCTGGGTTTCTTCTGGGGGAACTAAAAGGTTTTGTTGCTTTTCTCTCAGTGAATTTGAGTTTCAGTCAGTACAGTTCAAAGTCTACCTTCCTCCATCACACATCTTCCAGGTGCCCTTTTGGTCAGCCTAAATGCTACAGCTGACAGCTGTTGGTTGTTAGATCGAGTGCAGGTGCCTAACTTGTTATGCATCTTGGCAACTCAATACTGTATTCTTTCCAGTTCTAGTCCTAATTCTAGGTCTGTTCCAGTCCCCGCCCTGAGCCAGTTCTAGTCCCTGCTATAGATCTGTTCTGGTCCCCGCCCTGAGCCAGTTCTAGTCCCTGCTCTAGATCTGTTCTGGTCCCTACCCTGAGCCAGTTCTAGTCCCTGCTCTAGATCTGTTCTGGTCCCCGCCCTGAGCCAGTTCTAGTCCCTGCTCTAGATCTGTTCTGGTCCCTACCCTGAGCCAGTTCTAGTCCCTGCTCTAGATCTGTTCTGGTCCCTACCCTAAGCCAGTTCTAGTCCCTGCCATAGGTCTGTTCTGGCCCCTGCCCTGAATCAGTTCTATTCTCTGTCCTAGGTCTGTTTCTTGTCCCTGTCCTGAATCAGTTCTGTTCCCTGTCCTAGGTCTGTTCTAGTCTCTAATGTGAATCAGTTCTTGTCCCTGTACAAGGTCTACTCTAGTCCATGGTCTAGATCTATTCTAGCCCCTGCCCTGTGACAGAGGAATCTTGTTGGCTTCTTGAGAAGGAAGTGGGATCCATTACTGTTGGGGTTAAGCAGGACCTTTGGGGTAACTTCATGCTTATGGGGCTCTTAGATCTTACATTCCGAGTAATAGTGTTTACTACACTTCACTGCTAGTAATTGTTGGTCTTCATTTCCAGTGGCAGTTACCTTTCCTAAATGATTTTTTAAAGTAATACAGTATTCTAAACATAAACTATGTGTTGTATGAAAAGTCTTCCACAATGTGTGCATTCTTCTTTTCATACAGTGCTGGACATGACAATATTTCCATGATTTCTCAAATGAAGGGTGGTCTTTCTGCCCTTCAAGCTCATGCAGTCCTGTTTCTCTGTAGTTTCGGTGCACCACTGATTGTATTGGTAATAAACTCCCCATTTTAACATCTTTGTTGTTTTTGATTCTTAACAATACAGCAATATAGAACCTCTTCAAATGGTTCTCTGCTTTTTTCTCTTTCATATGATAGGTATGGCTTCCAGCAATATTTTCAGAGGTGTTACATGAGTAATTTCTTCCCTGCAGTCTTAAGGAAATACTTCCAATAATCTACATTTGCGTCATCTGAATTGTTTCCTGTAAAAATATTAAAAAGTAGTTATTTTATACATCTGTACATCTTTGCCACAACAAATACATCTTTGTTATTTCAAAGGCTGAAGATTTCATGCTTGCCGAGATCTTTTAGAATCGAGCTTTCAGGAACTGATTTGGAATTTGCGTTTTGTAAATCAAGGCTGTCATTTTGATCAGCTTGAAGTATACTTGATTTTATTTCCCAAAGGATTGGGATTTTGAGCTTAAATTCTCTCAGCTATTCTATTGTTGATGTTCACGGTAATTTGGGATCTGTTTAAGCAATCCTGGGGTTCAGGTTTATGGTTGTGCCAATTCTTTCAACAATTTTACAAAATAGAACTTAAAATTCCTTGTATGGCATTCCTTTTTTAACAGACTAGTGTGACTAACAAGGGCTGTTGGCAATTGCCAAGGTTTCTGTTGCCACAGTGAGGTCTGGGGTGGCTTTCTTTCCAGTTGGTCTCACTGAAAAGGGCTGAGCCCTGCTGTTGCCTCTGAAACCTGGTTATAGATACAGTTCACAGATTATAGATGAGCAGCAGTGAGGAGGCCAGGCTGCTGTTCAGAGCAGAAAGATGTTTGGGCCTTGGTATTAATCATATCATTTCCCACCTCTCTGAAAATGATACTGTTTCGTTTATTCCTGTTTTGGGGTGTGACATTTGCCAAATTCCATGTCATACAAAGATGTGTTTATGCCTGATGGCCATCACAGAGATGGGAAACTAAACATTGTTATTTATTTCATGGTCTCATTTTTTTTGGGGGGGGGAGGGTATTGTAAAGCAGCAATGTAATATGGAAAAAACAATCCTATAATCTCCCACATTTCCCCTTCTATCCCTGAATCCCTCCCAATCTGGTAATCTACCTCTCCTCTACACAACCCATCATCACTGCTCAACTAGCACACTCCTTACTACTTTACAAAACCACTGTCTTACTGAGCCCAGGTCTTGAGGTCCTCTGTAGTTTAGGAGGGTCCTAAACCACAGAGGACCCAAGAACTGGGCTTGGTATAACAGTTCATGCTACAGTATGGGGTGCCAGGTAGAGTATGTGTAATTCAGAAAAAGACTGAGCACCTTTCTTAGTGTGTATAACTGCAGTGTGCTTGTCAGCCTTGAACAGTCCCCTCCCCTGCTCTGTGTACACCACCAAGACATGACAGAGACAGACCTCAAGGCGTGACACCCCTCTTAGCAGTAGCAATGCCAGGCAGCTAAATCTGCCTCTGCTGCACAGGGAAATCTAGTGAGGGGCTGCCACTCAACGAAAGCAGCTCTTGGATATTTTTCCCCAAACAGCAGATATAAAGCACTTTCTACAGCAATATGTTTATGGTTATTAAGCATTGAATTAACAGCTCCCAGCAGGCTATTAACACACTATTAAAGTATTGCTGGCTGTCAATAATTTCTAAATAGAATTTGCATTTTCTAATCCTAAATTACAATGCATTTTTTCCATGGTGAGGTTTGTGTGTCATTTCTCAAAATAATCCAAATGGAACATATCTTGTTACCAAATTGGTGAAGCTGTTAGACAGGGGAATGGCTGTCCTCAGCCATTTCCTTATAGATCCCGTGAATGTGTGTGCAGCTATGTGGTGCTCTCTTCTACCTGGGACAGACTGGCTCTGTGCTTGATGTCACTTCAGCCTCTCAGCTGACCAGCTGCAGTCTTAATTGTTGGCTGTAAACCCTCATCCCAACGGCAGACACAGATTGCTACAAGTTTTTAAATTCTCTTGCATTGAGTAAACAATGGATTATAGGACTAGGCTAAATTTCCGCATTTGCAAGTTAGCTTTTAAGACTTTCATAGGGAGGCAAGAAGTTATTTTGAGTGATTATGGTCAGTGGATAATGTTCCTTAAAAAACATTTGTTCTCCTAATAAATCTTGATTAGAATAAATATGGTCTTACAGTATAATCCTAGAAGATTTTAAAAAATGGGAGTTTTAATGTTATTACTGTCGTGCATGTGGTGTTACCAGAATAATTGGAGAGTTTGATTTTAGCTTGCTGTAAAAAAAGAGGAAAGAATTGACAGAAATCCAAATGAAGTTCAAGTTAATATTCAGGAATTAATGTCAGGAGCATTAAGTGTTTTGCTACTGAATTCAGGGTTTTTACTGCATTTAACACTGCATTGTTTTAGTAATGTCCATCCATCAGGTAACTATTAGTGTTTAAAACGTAGCTCGGCACAGTGCTTTGTCTTTATACAGTACCTGCTTCCAAAAACAAATCTTTTGAAGCCCTGGGAGACCACTAATAGAGGAATCTGATGAGCTTCAAAACAAAAGTTTAAAAATAACTTTCTTCAAATGTTTGGGCCGGGACTTGTAGGGGTCGAATTTCTGTTAATTCCAACAGTCTTTCAGTTTCCTGAATGCTAATGCTAAATGCTAATGTCTTTGTACTGGCTTTGTAAAGTTGTAAGTCTCTTCATGCTTCTGGTTGCCAGGTATGTAATTCAGAAAAATGCTGTGTTTTTTTATTAACAACATTTCTTGTTGTGTGTATAACTTGCATTATGCTTGTTTTATACATGCAATGTTTTAAAGTTATTTTCATTTTAGGTGTTTAATATTAAGTAATATTATTAGTTCATTTTCCCAGGTACTTGAGAATTAGGGAAATTAAAATGGGAATGCTTTCTACACATCTTTTAGCTTAGATTATGGCCCCAAAAGAATTCCTCCAAGTCTTTCTCCATCAATATCAGAACTGGAATCAGGCAAACATCCAGTCAATTCAGAAATCTAAGATTCAAGTGATGAAGTGTTTCAAGCACATTTCACAGGTGTAATAATTCTCCGAATTCTCTGTGCAGATAGATCTACTTGTAAATCAGAAATATTGGCAGTTACAGGAGCTGGTAGCTATTTTTTCTCTCAGGGTTAGATGGGAAATGGGATATTTTGTCTTTCTCTTGGGCTTCCATTTTGTTCCCTGCACTGGCAATACATGCCTTCATCTTGTTATTTGTGAGGTGAAACATGGCAGTATACAGTAGTTTCACATATACACACAATCTCCAAACAGGAAGAACTCTCATCTTCTCTTAGTCGTCTGAATCCTGGATGTGTTTCTGGTTTAGTTGAGCTTATACTGTGATTTTGTAAATATATTTCTTGTAACTTGAAATGGTTACATGTATGTCTGTGGTACCTCTCAATGGGTTCACAGAGTAGAAGTGACCATTTGGTCTATTAAACAACAAATAACATTGTATTTGCATTATTTTTTCAAAATAATCTGGAGTGGAGAATCTGTTTGTGGCACAAATACAGACAAACCCTTAATCTCTGTGAATTCCTCCAGTAGACCTTGTTTTATGCAGAAAGTGCCAATTAGACAAGAGGTGTGCATTTTCGAGTCCTCCTCAAACCAGAGGTTTTATTGATATGTGTACTCAAGGTAATGTAAAGGTTTGAAAGTACATCTTTTCAGTGTTTGTTTGAGAGGTCTGGTGAGGAGCTCTATTAATCTACTTTTGCCAAGGGGCCGAGGACCTTGATAAAGAGGATTTCTGCACTTTGGCAATTATCAAGGACATGTGTGTGGACTGCTCATGTTTCTGTACAGAGTAGTGCATGTATAAAATGCACAGCACAATTATGATCATAGCCTCATCAGTCCGGTTGTAATGGCACGAGAAAGCTGCACCCTACCAAGGAAGCGGACATTTTAACACCTTCATTTTTTCATTTAGAATTTTAAGATTCCCTTCATTTTCCAGTGTGGCTCTCTAGAGCATTTCTAGTCCAATTTTCAGATTAACTTTTGCAAATGACTGTCCCGTGTTGGATAGTTTTGATCATATGCAGATCATCATTCTAAAGCATTCATGCATATTAGGCAGAGACTAGATGACCAGCAAACACTTCTGCATTTCAAGATTTCCAAATCCTATAGGGACAAATCCTTGGTGTTCCATACAGAGAATACAGCAAGATAACTGCATGTGTGATCATTAATACACCTATCTGTCACAACTCAGAATTGCACTCTGGCTCTCAAACTGAATCTGATTTTACATTGGAGCATCCTTCTGCAATCTGCAATTTCCCTCACGGGATCAATAAAGTATCTATCTAACCTGGAGCTCCTGCAAGGTCTTCAATGCTACTAGGGTTGCAGAAAACACATAGCTCCCTTTGGGAGATCAAGCTGATACGTTTACAGCAATTAAAATAAGCCTGTTAACCCAATAGAAATGAAGACGAAATGCTTTTAAATTACAACTCACCAGAACAAAAGATGGTAATCAGTATGCTTTGTACAATTATTCCTTCTCTAGCCATTTTTTCACTTTAGGCTGAGTTGACGTTGTGCAAGGACCCGCAATTGAGATCACAGGTGAATAACGTTAAACTAATGGAGCATGAGGGACTTTAACTAAGGCCTTGCCTCTTGTGTAAAAGGAGTAATTATGGTAGCCTTTCACTTAAGATCCCAGAGATCTGAAGGCAGCCAAGATGTCTTTTCAAACAGAGAGAGGGACAAGGCATTAGGTACTAGGTTGCTTCAGGGGGCAGTGAGGAAAGGGAAGCAGGACACTGTCAGCAACATACAGTACAGCTTTCAGAACTTTTGCACGAGAGCTACACAGAGAATAATGGCGCGCTTTTTTTCTCGGCTAGGATTAGGTTTCAGATCGTTGCAGCAGTGGGCAGGTTCAGTCTTACAGCATCATATGTTTCATTACTTTCCTGTTGGAATTTTAGGGAAAAGTGTAGGACATTGCTATTCAGTTGAAACCTCGAAATGTTGTAGTCCCTCCTGAAATGTGAAGGGTGTACAGTTCTAGGAGTGGAAGAGACATAACCTGCACGCCTTTGGAATTAAGACTCTTTGCTAGACCTTCTGCCTGCCCGTGTTGCTGCGTAAAATGAGCAGCTTATGAGCCAAGGCTGGAGTCTGCCAGGATAACAATGAGAGACTTGATTGGCCTCAGATTCAAGGCCGGGTGTTATTTCAAACCAGCTTCATGCAGCAGAACACGGCAGAGAGAATGGAAACAGGGCTTGAGAAGGGAGAGAGTTGTCAGTGCAGTGTGTAGGTTTTCATATCACATTGTTGAATCCAATAAATCAAATTTAAATCCCCTCCGAATTCTCCAAGTGCTACAAAAATCTAGCACTGCAAAGGGGCTTCATGACATACAAGGACTTCTGGTGTTTTTTAGCAAGATGTTTTGGCCTTTGAAATGAACTTGCTGTGCTTTTTACTTGCAGGAGATTTTAAAGTAAAATTGCTGTTCACAGCAAATATTAAATATGTAAACAAAGATACGTTGGTACATTTTCTGTTGGGAGTTTAAGCCCAGAACACAATACATATAGACACTGAAGCAGAAAACATGGAAATCTCATTCACAGGTCTTTATCCCCTCCAGAAAATAAGTAGTTGATTACACTGGGGGCTTTTTTGCGCCTGTATTGTGTTCTTAACATTCCACGGGAAAATTCCAGGCCGGCTTGGTGGAACTTGTTACCAGCATTTCCCAGCTGCAGATCTCACCTCCAGAAAATTCCTTCTTGAGTGAGGCGACGTATTAGCATTTGACAAGCAGGGCTCTGAGCAGATCTCTTGGCCTGGGGGAGGGCATTTTAACAGGAGGCAGCTTCTGCTTGCTGTCGGCAGCCTGTGCCAGAGGTAGAATTGTTAAAGTAGTACTGTGCAGTGCTGCAGTTACTGAGAAATGAAATGACTGAGGAGTGTGTGGACTGAGGTTTAGATTGCTTGGTTTATTAAGAGTCAGGGTTTTCTCTGCATGAATGAAATGCAAGGCCTAATGTTAAAATAAATTAATCTTGGTTTTTATTCTGAAAAATGAGCAATTTAAAAGTGAAATGGTGCACGTAAGAGAAGAAAAACACATTTTGCAGTGTGTTCTTTAAAGAACTTTGAATATGTTCAAACTGGGCATGGATTTAACTAAACAAGATCACAGTAACACACTCCTTTGTTGTTATTCCCTTTGAACAGTGTAGTTTGGTTTTTGTATGTTAGAACAGATTGGAATAATCTAGACTCCTGACATAATTCTTTTCCTTCCAGTCCCTCACAGAGGGTTTACTCCATATAACTTTTAGGAAAAATTCAAGGGAAAAAAAATGGAACAGATCTTAACTGGAAATAATTAATTTTAATTGTATGCATTCATAGATCATAGTTTTTATTTTAGGTGATCTGCATCTCAAGGTTTTAACGAAACAGGCTGCAACAGGGCACACTTAAACTTATCCAAAGAATTTCAATAATAGATGATAGCATTTTGGTTAATAAAAAATGGAACTAAGCAAATTCATTAAAAAGTGGATGGTGTAAATTCAAACTTAATCTTTTGGAGTCAATCCTCCAGTTCACATCTATCTTGTAGAGCAGCTACAATTCTTAATTGTACACAGCCAGAAAAAGGATAATGACTTCCTACCATTATATATAAAAATGGGAATACTGACTGCTATACCTGAAAGCTTGCAGTTTAAACAGACACAGACCCAAAAACAACTGAAAAGAGAAGCTAAAACTCTTTAACTTTATTTTACAACTTTGAAAATTCAGAATGATAAATATTAGAATAAAAATCCACCATTTTCCACTTGGAAAATCTGTTTTCTATTACTTGTCTCAACTGCTGAGAGTTGCCTGTGCATTCATTCACATCTAGGGTCCTGCTCGTTTAGCAGTTTTGAGATTTGACGTGAATGCCAAAATTAATCTTCAGTGAAGGAAATTCATTTAAATGGGGGTGTACTGTGGAAAACAGAAATACTATGAAAAAATCTGAAAAACATAGTGAAAACAACTCCCAAAGTTTAAATGGTGATAGCAAAGTCTGGACAAGGCTAATTTAATGAATTTCAGCCATTTTGAAAAAGATAATATGATTCCTTTCTCTCTTTGCTGATGTCTTATTACTGGTCTTTGGATAGAAGAGATCTTAGTAACTGGCCCGTTATACAGGGAGAGGATGTGAAGTCAGCATGATCACATGCATCTAGATTGAACCCATTCTGCCCTTGTTTGCATGTGACTTTCCAATTGGAGCCTACAGCACAAGGCGACTGCTGCAACGCAAATCCCAAGAGGCAGCGAGAGAAGAAAAAAAAAAGCTGGCAGGTGCTTTCATTCTGAAAAACGATCCTGCCCACTCTCTGTTTGTAACAGCCGGAAGGATTTTTTTTCCAGCATGATACTGTTACAGACATCTGAGTGTGTCCATGTACACTGTCACAGTCTGTTACCTGTGCAAATAAGCCAGTTTTCTAAATCTTTCTTTTCCAGAGCATTCACCTCTGACGCTCTCCTGTTATTGTTTCACCAGAAACCCTTTAACCCTACAATGCCTAGTGTTCTGCATGCATGCCTCTGAGGGGTCTGTGCAATGAAATCTAATGTTGTTCAGGTTGTCCATAAGAACCAAAGAGGAGAGTGTTTATTTTACACTGATGCCCGTTCATTTAGCAATTAACATCTGCTCTTATTCCTACATAACTGGGGTAAGTTATGGTCCTGACTGCACCTCTTCTGTAAAGTGCTATCTGTTCCTGCTGCTTCTGCTGCTGATCTGCATCAGACTGTAAGTGGTTCATAAAAATACATTTGAATCATCATCTGTTATTATTGGTTACTCTGAATTACCCAGATCTGCTCAGAACCAAGCAGGGCCACACATGGGCTCTTTTCCAGTTCAGCATTGTAGTCTAGGCAAATTTCGGTAACTTGGATTGATGATTAATCATACAGTATGTTGGAATTATCGCTGGAATTATCACTTAGGTGGTGATCAGTAGCCGTTTGGTTTTGACCATTCATCGGTGCTGTGGGCCTTGTCTTATTCACTGGAAAGGGGCTTAGATTGTGTAATGATGATAGCTTTATCGGACATTTAGTTTTTTTCTAAGCTCTCTTACTGTGCACTTAAAAATGCAGTTTAAGGAAAACGACTTCTAACAAACTCTTTTTGTGAAATTGGACATGCTGGCAGTCTCAAAGTGATACTAATGTTTAATTCTCACTTCTATAAACTCTGCCTAATGTGATTCATTCATCAGAAGGCCGTCCTGACACTTGGCTGAACATGCTAGTATGCAGCACTCCGATGTCAGATTATCTCATCATCTTGCTTCACTGCTTACAGTAGATCTTTGAAGTGTCTGTCCATTAGGCACTGCATTATTACTGAAATATTTCACCCTTTTTTCTAAAAATACAGATTGCTGTTTGCATGACATGGCCTGCCTGGCACACATTGTCTGTCTGTTCCCTGAGAGCATGAGAACAGCTCTCATGGATTTTTTGTTTTGACAGGTTAAAAAGACATGGATAGAGGGCTAAATGAAAAGCCTCTTTTTATTTTTTTGTTCGTGTAGTGTCTGATGCAATTTAATTTCTTTTTAAAAAAATAGTTTCAATTTTCGTCTGCCCATGCCCAGGAATGCTATATTCATTGATGTTTTAACGCTGACGGAAAAGACAATTCCTACTCATACTTTACATTCTTTTGACTGACAATGGGTTTGCTGGAGGCCGAAAATCACCCCTGCAGGGTGTTAGCCACTGTTAACATAGTTCATGAGAGAAATATGTTAACAGTCATGGATCAGGGACAAGCTGAAAGATCAGGTAAAAGCTTTCAGGGAGTAAGCCTTCTGCACGGAGGTTAAATAGAGTCTTCAGTCTCCCCCGTGAAGTTTATAAAAATCACACCCCCGTAGCAGTTTCCTC
Organism: Atractosteus spatula; assembly: GCF_055471065.1. NCBI lineage: Eukaryota > Metazoa > Chordata > Actinopteri > Semionotiformes > Lepisosteidae > Atractosteus > Atractosteus spatula. The sequence continues at coordinate 41,807,587 of NC_142714.1, read as the reverse complement.
ATTTCTGTCTTCATGTCTGTCCTGGGAGTGGCACAGGAGGACTTTCTGAACAGTTGGCACTCTTCCTGTCTGTGGTGAAAAAACGTGCAAGATCTAGAAAGACACGAGCAGCAGAGAAGAACCCTTGAAGCAATGTTTTTTTTTATTTTCTCCTTGGGATTGCTCTCTCTCTCTCTCTCTTTCTCTCTATACATCCTGGTCTCCAGGTGTTGCCCCCGAGTGATTTCTACTCTGCTCCACCTGGCCGCGCCCACCGTTGTCTCCCCGTCACGCCACGTGCGACTTGGGCACGGGTGGTTTCCGTGGGCACGTCTCGCTGGCTGATCCCTCAGAGGGAGGCGCAGCGCCCGCCTGATGATCTGTGCTGGTTGATAAAAGCCTCCATCTTTCAGTTCTTCCTGTCTGAATTCCTGAACAGTGATGTTTGCGCTGATTTGTTTTTTTTATATATATAGCAAAGGAAGAGCCGATGCATAATTGGACTCCGCAACAATGCCGAGTGCAATCTGATCTGAATTGTTCAAGCCTGCTGTTTCAAGTCCGTAATCTTTTCAAAACAGTAGGTGGTGATTTATTGAGTAGACAGGGGACCAGTCTAGTTCTGGTCCTGAAGGGCTGGTGTGTCTGCAGGTGTTCAGTCTGACTGTTTTTATAACGTGAATCAGCTGATTATTGTATTAATTAGACCAGTTTAACGGCTTCTCCAATTCGGGTGCTGATGCTTTAAAGAAACTGTCCTTCAAAGACCAGGGCTGGGCTCCCTTGCTTTAGTTGTGTGTTAACATATGACAGTTTATTTCTGCTTCTGGAATTTGTAACTGCTTCTCTTGGCAACATAAATGCCCATGTAACTCCCTTCTCTCTTTGACTTACCCTGTGTTCAAGATTTCTGACGTTCAGATGTTTTCGCCGTTTTAGTGAGTGCTGCTGTATTGTCCCAGAGTCAGAAGTGAATGGTCTACCTAGATTTACATGACCTGAGTGTCCAGAACAGTGGTTTTGAGTCATTCTGTTTTTACTGAGTTTTGCCACTTTTTTGAACAAACAACTTAGTGAATTAGAGAGAAATGGAGGGTCCAGGAGCAAACACTGTCCAGGGGGTTGGTCTACCATCAAATAATCTTTCATGGTATGAGGCTCAGGGTTTCTCTGTGGAATAATGTGCACAGTATTGGCTGCCTTGACAGCATTGGACAAAGAGCGTTGTTAAGATATTCGGATTTGTCTGCATGGTCTTTTGCGTACGTATTGAACAGCATGTTTCCTGTGGGTTGGGAGGGGTCCTTCATTGCAGCATCACATCTACGAAGGTCAGTTTTCTGAATCTGAAGCGGAAAGTGGCAGGAGTCAGTCCTTTAATATAAGAAGCAGTGAAATCTCAGGCAAGAAGCCTGTGAGACTAGAGACACCATTTTTTCTCACTTAGGCGGTACCTTGTATTGCTACTGTTCAGGTGTAAAGCATGGCAAGACTGCATGGAACATTAAAGGGCTGGTGGTAACAGGACCCATAACAGGAACTATAAATCTCTCCCAGTGTGCTCTGTTGGGCTCCCCCACAAGGCCAAAACAGCAACAGACATTCCATTGGCAACAGCATTTTGCATTTGAAGTTTGAGACACTGAAAGATATGTTGATCAAAATTTGGCTGCTGTCTTTACCTCTTTATCTCATCGTACCAGGATGATCCCTGGAACACTGGGGTGTGAAGTAGACTGATTGCTGGGCGTCATGTTCAGGAGGTCAGTTACTGACTAAGGAGCACCTGGACTGCAGCTCTTTTGACTGAGGGGAGAGTGGATAGCATAGTGAGGGTCAGTCTTCCCCCAGCTCACTGAGCAGGACGAAGGCACAGGCGATCAGCAGTTCAAAAATCACTGCATTAAAAAGAGAAAGGCATATCTATAAAGGACACAGGCTTGCTGCCAATTTCCCCACAGTGGACCCAAATAACATTTGGATGGTTATCATAATTTCTCTGGTTATGTTCTATAAACCGGTAGAAAGTACAAAGTGTGTCGGAAATAACAGTAAATTGTTTGTTCAGAGAAGGCGTTTCACTGTTTAATTCAAATAATGAATTATAAAGTAATTTTTCACTTTCTCTAATTTCTCTGCCTGAAGTTCTGTGTAATGGTCCTGTAGGTGCTGAATAATGCCACATGTCACCCAAGTGCCCCTCTTCATCAGTGGTGGATGAACAGGGTCCATACCAACGTGTAAAATGTTTTAGCATTCTTTGGGATTAAAGGAACTATACAGTATAAATGGAAGGAATTGTTATTTGGCTATGGAGAGTGAAGAGTTTGACTGAAGATGATACACAGCGATGAGTCAAGAACTCAACTCCTTTTGGCAGAATACAGATGCAGCAGTAATTAAAGATGGATTTATCAGAGTTTGAATTTGGAAGTGTTTTGAAGTGTCCTCATTGAATGAAATCCATTATAGTTTCGCTGGGTACTGATGTAGGATTACTTAGATGAGGAGATGAAATGGAGCTTGAGAGAGCTGTTCTTATTGTTAATCATCCTGGTCTTCTTAGTACAGGTTCCAAAATGTAAAGACCACTTCCCAATTACTAAGTCTGATCAATTTGTGTTTGGAGATGCAGAAAAATGGCTAAGCTTATTTGCTTTTATGATAAGACAGAGTGGGTTTTAATGGCATTGTGGATGAAGTTTGGCAGGCAATAGCTTTCTAATTTCTCCTAAGGAAATGTAAGTCATGATCACGAACAGTACATCTATCCACATGTTATATTCTTTAACAAATTACTTTTGAACAGAGATTTGTAACTTAGGTAAAGAAATCTGATTTTTGTCTAAGTTTCATTGAAGCTAATGACAGAATCATAGATCTGGCAAAAGCCCTTTTAGAACAGATGGTTTCAATTTTCAGAACCTCTGTTCTTCTTATCTTTTCTTCTAAACTCTTCCATGAGTGTTGTTCTCTTTTCGGTACAATTCTTTTCTGTCCTTTGCGGAAAGTATTTCAATTACTGCTGATAAATCATTTTGATTTAGATATTTAGCATGGCTAGTTTGTATTTTTAATGTTTTCTGCCAAGTTTGATGCGCTTGCTTCCAAACTGACATGCAGGTTATTAAAGTATAAAAAATATTTTTTAAAATGTAAATGCAATTAACTAAAACTATTTTTTCTGAGCAGGTAAAAAAGTCAAATTTATAATATTAGATAGTATTATTAATATTTTTCAGAGACTGTATTATTCAGACTTTGTGGTGCATTAGAAGATTTTGTCTATGTTTTTTTAAAAGAAAATATTTGACCTCTTTCTGCACTGGTGAGACTGTAAGTGGAAGTAATGAGCACAAGACACAGGTACCCTAGGAGCTCTTCGATCCCTGATCTCCATTTAGGTGTTGCCCTTTTCCACGTACTACAGGGGCAGGGGGCAGGTGTGGGAATTTCAGGAAGAGCAGGAGAGCCCTGAACTATCATGTTCAAGCCGGCCACAGGGGGCTTGTGTGGACATGTTTGATGGATGGAGACATAGGTTCATGACCCTTGGAAAGCAAACCGCTTCGTACATCAAGAGTAACCATTTTCAGACTTACGGCAAAATTCCTGAAAGACCTAATCATGCAGCTCTGCAGTTCTTTGTACTGTTTTATAGTACGAACACGGGAAGGATTATGCCGCAAGAAAAGAGCATTCTACTCACAGGGCTCACCTGTTTGCTAATTGCTGTGAGATCTTTGGACTCCAACATGTGCTCTGAGGTCAACAATAATGGATGGTCATGTATTCCCACAGTCAAGAAAGGTGAAAGGCCATTTTGCCATAATACCTCTAAACTCTTGATTTTTTTTCTCAGACTTTTTGTGGGGCAGACAAGCTTATCCATGTAGATAAGATACAAAACTTTCAGTTTTGATTTTTCCTTAGGCTTGTACTGAGATTTCTGGGACAAATGAGCAATGAATCGAAGCTCTTTGTCCAAGCTTAAGCCCGGTGTATGAAAGAGCCTTGCATGCTGAGAAATAGGAAACATTTTAAATATTAGCTGCTGCTGGATGGTTCAAACCATAAAAATGCCTCGAATTCAAAACCTATTTCCTTGAGAGGCTGGTAAAAGAACTCAGAAGGATGCTTTCTAATTTGGTTGGCATGTTCTGCGGTAAACCATAAATTCCACTAAGAGTGTGGTTTTCCTAGTTCATGCTTTGGAAGAGGTCTGTGGTGATTTCCTGAGATTGAAATGTTACTGGAGAGCCCCAAGAAGGAAATCCTTCTTGACCCAGGCCCAGATGTGTGAAGCTGGCGTGAAATTATTTCTTCTGGTACACAAACTGCAGTTTTGATTCTTGCACACTAATCAGTTTAATTACAGAACATGACCCTGTCTCACTGGAGTGTTTAAAGTAGGTAATGTACTGAGAGGTGTGTATTACTTGACTGTAACAATACTGGGTGAGGTGCAGATGACTCAGAATCTCCTCCGGGAGTCTGTAAGATCTAAGCTTTTAAAACAAGCATGTCTCATAATGGATGCTGAGGTGTATAAGGTCACAGTTAATCTGGCTTAATGGGAGACATTCAACAATTGTCTTTGAGGACATAATGCTGAAATTCATGTCTCTCACAGAGGGGATTGCTGGTTACTTTTGTGTTATTGCAGTGCATCAAGTCACTCACTGGATATATTTGTAAATGATGATTAAATGACATAGAAACGTGTATCCCCAGAATATCTGTCTTTGTCACCTTCTGTGTCAGACATGGAATTTTTATGATGTTTTTCCCTGGAATCATCTGTGCACTTCCCCCATCTCCCCCCTTACACACCCACCTGTTCAGACTAAATCCAAGGAAGTGCAGATACATGTTTTTCAAATCCTGGCAACATCTTTCAAATCAGATGGGTAAATAGGAATAAACACTTTTGATAAAAAAAGTTATCTAACTTTTATGTAACTAGCTATAACTTCTGTTTAAAAACTACCTTAAATTGCAGTTTTCACAGAAGGATGTTACTGTTTATTTACCTGTCTTGTCATTTATTTGATTTCTCATCAGGTTTAGGAAGAAATAAGAAATGGGACCTAATGGCTGGTCACAAATAACATGGCCTAATGGTTTATGTCCTGGTGGTAGAAATAACAAGCTGCCATCAAGGACCAGATTTCCATGCTTTTTTTGAGAGTAGTATGCCATAATGTCCATAGACAATTGGATTTTAAATCCCAGTTTGGCAGATGCTCTGATATATATATGCAAAATTAATAAACTACAAATACATGGAAAAAGGGTCTGGGTAAAGCAAGGGAAATATGTCTGGGGTTTTAGGTGTTGGCACAGTTAACAGGGAATACTGATATTGTAATGATCCCACTGCCTGTGGGACTAGCAGTGGATCAGAATCTCTTGCTGGGCGTAAGGCAGATGAAGTCCAGGGAAACTGCAGGCAGGGTGCTGACAGTGGCTGTAGTGCGGTGATACACAGTGGCAGACGTTCAAAGCCATAGGTGGGGTGGAGGTGTAGCAGAAAGGATTTCCAAGCTGCCCAGCCAGGCAGCCACACAGCAGTTGCAGAGGTGGAGACAAGCAAACCTAGGACAACAATAAGATGGTCAGCCAGGTGTGATGTCTCAGCACTGGAGAAAAGCTCAGGAGTCAGGCTATTAGGGTTGTACGTGGGAAGACATAAACTGAGCCAGGGGGAGCTCCAGGAATTGTGGTTGAGAGAGCAAAGCGAAGTCGGGAATCCAAGACAAAGCACAGGAGACAAAGTTAGGACACAAGATTAAGAATACAAGGCTCAGAATCCAAGCTCTATCGCAGAATCTGTGCAGCACTTAAATATCCCTGAATCACCTGGGCAGGCAAGATGGTGACTGCCTCCAGGTGACCTGGGTCTCCTGTCAGTTGGTATCCATGTTAACTGGTGCTGAGGGAGAGGAGGGTGGAGCAGACTGCTCAGGGAAGCCACATTGGATTGATCAGAATGGCAGGAAAAAATGGATCCTGAAACTCTTAACATTATTTGGTGGTTTGTAATACAAATAAAATTGTCAGCAGTTTCTTAAAACTGTAGCATATCTAGTATCGTCCATCCATTTTGTAACCACTTTCTCCAAAACAGGTTCACAGGGGAGCCGGAATATCCCAGCAAGCAATAGGGACAAGGTAAGGCAGGACACCCTGGAGTTGACACCATTGCAGGGCACACACTGACACAAAGTCACACCAGGGCCAATTTTAAAACTTTCTAAAATAATTTTAAAACCTACCATTAGATCTTTGTACTTTGGGAGGAAAACAGAGAACCTGGAGAAAACCCACACAAAGATGGGCAGATCATACAAACTCCATGCTGATAGCACCCCAGGAATTGAACTCAAGTCCTTAGCACCTTTGCACCACCATGCCAACCATACTTAATATCACTTTTTTCAAATGATCTTTGCAATAGTGGAGTAGTAAATTTTACTATTGCAAGTCCTTCAAATCCAGTATCCACAATGCTGTGCAAGTGTCCTGTACATTGAGCTGCGCTCTTTTGATATTGTGCGAGTGTACTGTACTTGGATTGGGCTGTGCTCTTTTAATCATACACGCACGTGTGCTCTGTGAAAGGATGTTGTGTTCATTTTTTTCTGTTTTGCAGTAATTGAATGCAGCTGTTTACAGCTCTCTTTTGTATATGCTTGTTGGTCTTGGTCATAAATCCATACCCTGATGAAGGTGTAAATGGACCAAAACTTTGGCCTCAAGCCCAGATTAAATTAAAACTTTGTCCCACCTCCCAGTCGCACATTCCAAGCGTGTAATGTAATGCCAGGTTTCTGTTTGCCAGAGATTTCTTCTGTCTGACTCTATCAAGTTCTGTCCCGGTTCTGGAATTTAAGGTTGAAGAGTTGTTAGAACTTAGGCCCATATTTTCTGAGGAGGCAAAATGAGGCAATCAGACTGTCCGATCCATATGATGATTGCTGATGTTGAGGACATCCAGCGATTGGGACACTTTTCATACTGTAGCACCCTGTATTGTGCAACCTGCATGCTGCAATGTTGTTTCGGAGTGTGTTCCACTGTACTGTCCCCACAGCCTTTTTTGAAAACATTTGGTCATCTCAGTTCAGAACAGTGTGCTGTCGTACTGATTCTGTTTGCTTTCCCTGAAAAGCATTCTGTCCTGCTAGAGTCAGGAGAGCAGCGCGCATTCTGAAACTCACAGTGGCTGCGCTGCTCTGACACTCTCTGTCTCTCTCTGCTTTGACGCTGCCCTGCGATATTACTCCACCTTTCATGTTCTTCCTTCACACACCACAGCCAAGTTCTGCACATATTTTTGGCCTTTAATACATTTGCAGAGAGGCAGATATAGAAAGCAGAGACCTTCTTCCCTTTTTCAAAGGTTGCACTTTCACCCTAGGAGACATGTGCTTAGATTTGGGGGTTAATTGTCTCTGTTCATAAACTCAAAGATTTATGTTTTACATCCCTGTGAAGGGAAGGTGAAGGTGTAGACAAATACTTTCAGTGCTCGAATAAAAGGAATTCTGAAGCTGATTTGGGATAATTTCTATTGGGTATTAAATATTGGGTGCAAATATACCTTATGTAATGATTGTTTTTATGATGATCTCTTTAATTCTAATGTTCTTTTAAATGCCTGAAAATACAGCCAGAAAAATCTCCATTCTTTCACCTTTTATTGTAATTATCTGAGCCATTGCCCAGATAATGTACAGCTCGACTAGACATTGACATTGCAAGAGAGAGAGCACTTTGATCCTTGATCCTGAATAGATTACAAGCCTCATCCGGTTTTATCTGCAGAAACTCTTTATGAATCCATGACCAGCAAGTGGAAATCAGCTTCAGTTGTTTGGGGGCGCTCAGATGTTCTGGGCTAGGTGTGGGGCAATGGAACTAACCTGATCAGAAGGGAAAAGTAATAGATAAGTCTGGAGTCTTGTGAAAAACAAGATCAATCTTTTGTGATGAATACACCTCTTGTTCTTCCGACCACGGTCATTCTTCAAAAGAGATATACCGTAGGCTTGATTCCACGTACAAAACAGTTAACCCTGTCACAGGTTTAGGCTTTTTAAAAATGTCACCTGGGGTGATTTATTCACAAAAGAGAGCAAAATCCATTCATACACACCTCCACTGGTACTTGTGGGAACAAATACCAAGACGTTTTACCAGGAGGCTTCTCTTCTTAACTCTTAATTAGGATGGAGCTATGACATGCCCTTGAGTCTAATACAATACAATGTCACAACCTTATGGTTTGCTCATTACAACTGCTATGTAAAAGATTAGCCTATTCCTGGCCTGAGGGCTGCTCCGCTGGTTAAGGTGCAGTGCTTGTAGTCAGGAGGTTTTAGGTTCAGACCCCTATTCTGCCAGTGTTTCTCAGTGTGGTTCCCCGTGAAGAGTTAGTTAGTGATGCCCTGAGCATTTGCATATTTATGAAGCTATAGCTCATACTTTAGACCTGGGGTGATCAACTTTAATGCTTGAATTCCATACCATAGCAAGTATTTTCTCCCACTAACACTTGAAATCAATTTTTTTTCCATCCACCCATTTTCTATCAGGTTCTTCAAATTATTCCAACTATCTTGGCAAGTGACCGATGTAGCGGGATACACCCTGGATGGGATGCCAGTCTATCAAATTAATTTTCCATTAAAAAAAAATTAAAAGACTTCTTAAAAAGCTTCTGTGAGATTAAGCATTGCTGCTGTTATTGTGAACATGGAGACTCTTTGTTGAGGTAGTCATGATGGCAGCTGAGAGCAGGATTATTGCCTTCCAGCTGGATCTCGGTGAATGTGAGAAGCTCAGCAATGCTGGTTAGTACTGGAAAGGGAGACCTCTAAACTAGGTTCTACTGTAAATGGTGTTGGTGGACCAGTAGGTGGCGCTCTGCCCTCTGGCTCTGAATGTAAAATGATGGCATGGTATGATGACAGGTAGGCACAGGGCTGTAGGAAGCATCATTTGGATGAGTCATTAAATCACAGTTATGACTATTTGGTCTTTAAAGATCCTATGGCACAGTAGGGATTGTAATTTAAATTGGTAAAAATAGCCCCTTCCTGAGCAGGATGTCTCTTTCTTTCTAAATTAAGTAATTATAGGAGTACACAAAATATCCAATACTCAGTATGAGGCATGCAATTCTCTGTGTCCCCGAGTGTGGAGAAGCCTCTCTAAGATGTTCTAATAAGGCCGTTTATGTCACTTGTGCCAGCTACCCATTGAGAGCTGATTCTGAGATGGCGACCCGCTGAGTGGAATCACAGTAACCGCTCAGGGTGCTTTGGAATTCTGCAGGCCTGGGCGTCTGGGTAGTTTAATCCCGGCAGGCTCCCAGACAATTCCAGCTCCAAGGAAACTCTACCAAGAGTCTATAAATGTTAGGGTTATTAATTACCACTGACAACCTCTGAGTGTTTTAAGTTGGGATGTGGCATGTCAGTTATTTTAAACGATACAAGTACACACAGTGATGTCATACTTATGTACCACAGTTTTCTTGGCCATTGGATTCATAGTTTGTTTTTAGGGATTATCATACAATTTGTAAGATGCAGGTATTGTACCAGGTACAGTATATTGTTCCTAATATTGATGGAAGATAAGACTTTGGATTTAAGTTTTAGAGCAGGGCACTGCTTTCTCATGCAAAATATCTCACTTGAGTCACGGTGGATTTTTATAGGGAGTTCAGTCAGGGCATCACATCTTCATTGTAGTAGGTCACGTGTCTCTCTAACTCACAGGTTCACTCAGAGAAAATCTCAAACTCTTCTCTGCTACCGTACATGTGTATGAGCTCAGCAAATCTCTGTAGCTGTTGTGCATTGGGATATACCTCATAGCCTTTAGATGTGAGCTGGACACAGTTCATGGTTCCTGGGAGCCTCTGACAGGAGAGTCTCTCTGAAGGACATTGTAAAGGCAAGGGTGTGCTGTGGAATAGGCATACAGCATGATGTACATTTCTTAAACTGAATTCTCTTTAACAGCTTTGGTGGTGTAGCTAAATAAAAGGAAAAAAACTGAAAAAATTAATAGAAAGCCCTTCAAATCTTATTTTACAACTCTGCCCGCAAGGAGCAGCTACAGTATAAAGAAACTTACACTTCATGTGTTTGGTGTACTGTGTTGCCCTCCAAAAATATTCTCCCTTTGGGCTGCTTTGAGGAAAAATGGACTTTATCTGGTGCTTCCTGTCGTTCAGAAGGGCTCTGCTCTTGGACTTATCAGTGTGTGAACATCAGGAAACTTGAGGGTTCTAACTTTGCCTGTAATATTCAGAGCAGGCAGCCATTGGGCTAAATATATCCGGGTCATCCTTGTGTGTTTATTTAGGGCATCTCATTCCACATTATTTGTCAATGACTTAAGGGCCAAAAGTGATACCCCTCACTTGTTTGGGGTGTGCTTCCTTCACAGCTCGGACCTGCTGATTATATTCTGAATCATGTTGAGCAGTAAATGCAGACAAACAGTTGAATAAACTGCTCCAAGGTGAAATATTGTTTGAGGAATCTAACAAACACGTCGAATGCTTTAAAAGGCATTTGATTGGTTTTGCAGCTTCCTAAATGTCTTAAGTGGTTGTTTACATTATTTTATAATGAAACAATACATTGATACAATGATAACTTATTGATGGAAAACAAGTATGTGAACTCAGGATGTGATTTTAGTGTGGACCAAATTATAGCAGAATTAAACATATCTCTGGGAATGAACAAGGAACATAACACCCAGGCAGTTTCAGCCGTCTTCTGACCACAGCCACTACCTGCATTCACAGATAGTGAGAACAGGGTCATTCCCTGTCCATTGCAAAGCAACACACTATATTTTGTCCTAGATTAATTTTGTATGTGTAAATACTTATTTATGGTAAATCATATGTTACGTAGGGGGACATCTGTACAGCTGTTTCAGTGGCATATTTTAATGAGAATGCTAGAGATTTACTTACGTCTTCCTAAAAAGAGCACAGTTTATCTACCCTCTGGGTGTTGGAACAAAGGCAGTATCGCGGGTCATTCTTTTTCGTTCACTTTCACGAAAATAGTTGCAAAAGGCAAAATATATTTTTCTGTCAGTTCGGAAAAAGTCTTTCCAGCAGCCAATCCAGAAATCCCAAAGGAACTTGACTTGAATCAGACTCTGTGAAACACTGTCAAAGGAAGGTTCAATCGACTAACCTGTGCAGCCTGTGAGCTATGAGCTATTGCATAGCTCCTGAATAAAAAATGGAATGCTCCGTTCATTTAAATGCATTGCCTTTCTAACTGAAACAAGCTGATCTATTAATTTGGAAAGAATAAATGATACTGTTCAGATAAAAAACAGGAAACCCAAGTTGTTGCCCAGAGGCATTTAATGGTCTTCCACAACAGCTCAGCGCTAAACACGGAACAAAGTGAACAAAATGGACATGACAAGAAAGCCTGGACAGGGTACTGACATGTAGTTATCACTCATACAGAAATGGGAGTTTCTTCCATTCTTCCATTGGAAAGTGCTCTTTTGTGGGTGCACACATGCTAGTTATAGGCAATGTTATCTGGGACACAGTGTCATGGACGCCATTTGCTTTAGCACAGATACTTCAGCATGAGGCATGTAATTATGATCTGACTTTAATGTTTCAGCCTCTTCTAAGTTTTGGATCCTGTAAAAGCTTGGTGACCTTCTGAGACATTTCCTCCAAGAAATGTTGCCTAAAGGCAGTTTGAGAAGCTTGGACTGAGCAATGGGTTCCAATGCCTTAGGCTTAGAGATACATGGGCATGTACCTTCTCAAAACGTCATTGGTCAGGAAAGGAGTGTCCAGTGTGCAATCTGCACCTGGAATCAGCAGGCGAAGATTAGATAACGGTCAAAAGACTCTGAATTTATATAACAGAGATGTTGAATCTCAGTCACTCACGCTGTTTATTTTTATTTGGGTTTGTCTGAACGCCCACAGGCACAGTGACTTCTTCGCCATCTGCGGTGTGGCAGAAGCTTGTTTGTGTTCTCTTTTTTAGCCTCCAGATGCTTTTTCAAGTGAAGTAATATTTTTGAGTAGGAAGAGAAAAGCCTCACTTTTATAAAAAAACAAAACAATAGATTCTTCAGTCACCAGCTTCATTTTCTCACTCTAACCCCTAACAGATGTCCGTGCTCTTCTGGCTTATTACAATGGCATACTGTAGAACAACCTCTCTCTCAGACATTGTTCTCCCCACACCTGATTAATCTTTATGTTCTTTTTTACTTCAGTTTTTCAAGAGCATTCTTTTCCAATAAGAGACACTGCCTGTGTAACTGAAGACCAATAAGGGCTGTAAAACCTGTTATGCAGAATGGTTGACTCGATGCTGTGGGACCGCAAGACACAAAAAAGTTCTTGTAGCCCTGGGAGCCAAGTGGCACAGGGCTGGGTAGCCAGTGCTGCAATGGGGGGTTTTTAAGAGCATTTCTCACTGCGCTGTCAGGAGGATGAGTTTATTAGCTTTCTTTGTTAGGGCTATGAGGGCAGCTTCTGTAAAGAGGGCTTCTCGCATGTGCCTGCTAAACAGGGTTGTTTGTGGTCATGTCCTCTTCAAAGCAATTAAGGAGTTGGCATGCTTTAATATTCAGAGGGCTGATACATTTGCTGAGTAAAAGAGGAGGGGGGCTGCTTTCACTACTCAGTTTTTCCTTCCCTGCGATTCAGGTCTTCTTTTGGATGTGAATGGAAGTGGTTGGCGGTTTCTATGTAACAGGCCTCGTGTGGGGTGACATTTCTTGCAGATAGCTGAGGAGACTGTGGGAGAGGTCTCATATACAACTGATAATTGAATAACAGATTTTCAGGATGTGGTTCCAAACCAGTTCTGTACTGTTTTTTTTTTGTGAACAAAAGTTCTCAGTGTTAGATGTGGTTTGTAAGTATTTAAAAATAAGCTTTGGAAATGCATAGCGCCGCAGTTTTTTTATGACTAATATTGGGTTCATTTACATATTTTCTCAATTTATTACACATATGTTGTTGTAACCTGATGGAACATAATTGGAGTCGATTTGGTCCATCAAGCCCATAATGGATCTGAACGTTTCCTCCAGCTGTTTCTCTAATAAAGCCAGGGTATCAGCAACAATTACATAGTTGGTAGTTTGTTGCATACTACCACCTCCCTTTGTGTAAAGAAGTCCATCCTGTCCTCAGGTTTAATTGCATTCCTCTGTAGTTTCCTTCTGTGTCCTCTATTTCGTGATTCTGCGTTTGATCCTAAAGAAGTCCAAAACGTTGACTATGGCAGTGCTTCTGAAGATTTTGAATACTTGAATCAGGTCCTTTTTAAGCCTGTCAGAGAAGAGCATTCCTTTAAGCCCAGGAATGTATCTGGTTTGCTCTTCTCTGGACTGATTCCAGACCAGTACAATTACTAGTCTTATTAGTGCATTGTACAATTTTGACATAACACTTCTTGAGTTATTTGTCTTAAAAAATACTTAAGTGTGCCCTCTGTTCTTATTGTTCGCATACATTTGCAATATTCCTATGAGCCACTACAGAGTTTGTTCTACAATCTTGGCATATTTCTTGGGAATATGATCCCTTCTTTCTTCTAATGAAGTTGGATGTCAGCCATCCCAAGTGAAGTGCTCATTTTTAAGGTGACTGATGTGAACTCTGCATGGCACAAAAGTGCCCTTGCTTGAACGTGCAGTGTTCATTTATGTAATATCACCTATTCAAGATGTGCAGAAAGCCAAAGTACTCTTCTACTTTCTGTTCTGTGAAAAAAAGGATTCAGTGCATCCAGAGATAAAGAACTTTTCTCTTTGGAGTGCAGCAAGGAAAAAAACAAACGGAACATTTTCATGATTTGAAACACTAGTTTGTGTGCATTCTTTAAAACCAGTAGGTGGTTTCTCATTCAGCAGCTCAGTAATATAAAAATGCTGAAATAGAAATGCAATGGTTTAAGCTAGCGTAATTTCTGACCGTAATTAATTCTATTTGCTTGCATTTGTGTACCACATTGTATCTCTCAAGGATCCCTAAGTGATTCACGCATGGGAGGGGACCCCCTGCTTCTTGCACTAAAGTGCAGCAACACCTGTGTGACCCACTGAAGCCATTCTGTGCCAGCAGCCCCACTACAGAACAGATCGGGAGGAGAAGTGAGAAATGACTTCACTAGCTGAAATACAGAAGCCCGTGGTGAACTCTTATGAACAGTGCCATGGGATTTTTAATGACCAAGCAGGCAGGATCTCGGTTTCATGTTAAAGATGGCACAACCTACAGCACAGTGTCCCTGGTCATCATATTGATATGATATGAAATTGATATGGCTTGGAAATCCCCTACAGCAGCACCTCGTTGCATCATGACTTCTTCCCTAACAAACTAACACAGAGTCATTTCCGTTGTTTTCAGTTGTTCTAGAGTTGTTCTCATTCCTTCCTTAAGCGCATGGGAAGTTGGCCATACCCAGTGGTCCCAGACAGGGATAACAAATAACATGTAAGAATGTTAAATATATCCCTCTCTGCCTGTGAAGTCACCAATTTCAAGATTTCAAAGAAGAAATGTAATTCTAAAGAGAAATAAAAAACCTCAGTTATGTCAAGAGCATATTTCTTCTCTTTCGCTCCCACACAAACATTAGAAACAAAGGCGAAATACATTTTAAAACTGAGAACAGGAGACGTGTTATTTACACAAATGTTCTGGGAGTCTGGAACAAGCTGCCCAGCTGTATTGGTGAAGCTGACACCATTGCTTATTTCAGGAAACGGCTGGATAAGATCCTCAGATCAATTACCTACAAACAAACAAATAAAGTAGCTGAGCCAACTGGTCTCCTCCTGTCTCCAACCTTCCTTATGTTCTTAATTTTACAGTATTGCTCAACATAATTCAAGGACTGCACATCAAACTACAGTATATGGTTGTGCTCACAAATTGTACTTATTTCTTAGGCTCACCTTTGTGGCATTTTCAAGAGATTCTTTCATTGGATAATGGGAAAATACACGTCACAGGCAGCATTATGAAATGCAACATCATCCTCTTCCTCCAAGTCATAACCCATAACCCATTGCTCAGACATTCACAAATCAGATCTGCTTGTGCAGTCAGATCCATCTCACTAAACATACTGTACAAGGCTAGAACTGTATTCCGAGAAGCACAGTGGCCTTTGGTCAAAGCTCTTTATTTCCTCACAACACTGACCATTCTGAAAGTGGCCATCAGGCTCCCCAGCATCTCCCAGTGGAGACTTTGAAAACAAAACCTATTGGAAATTCTCAAGAATGCAGCAAGAGGAGATAGTGCCCCATCAATTCATCAGGGTACCATCTGTATATATTTTTCCTTTCCTTCTTCATTCTTGTCCTTTTGTTCTCTCTGAGCACCTGTTGTTATGTGGTTCCACTTTTGATATGGGCTGCTTGCAAAGCAAGACTTTGCCGTAACTCGCTGTGCTGACCCAACTGTGCAGATGGGATTGAGCCAGTGGGTATTTGTCTTATGTTAGTTTCTGAACCTTCTCCTGTGTACAGTACAAGCACTCTCCCATATACTGTATGTCAAGGATACGCATCAGAAAGTCGCAACAAACTGCAAAAAGACATATAAAGGGGAATTTTCCCCATCAGAACAATGTAAATATGGAGGGTCTGGAACCATAAGAGGATAAACTTTGCCCTTGCAACTTAAATCTGGAGGCTTTACCCTTAAGAATAAATGGTACAGGGTAGGGTTAGGGACCATAAGTTAGATCAAGTGTGTGTCTTACTTGTAGGTAACCAAATATAGTAAGGACTGCCTGTTAAAAGTCCAGGTCATGTTCCTTAATAATCCAATTTATAGTCAAATAAGTCAGAAAGGGGAATTAATATCCATAAAGAATGGAATTATCTTGAAATACAGTATATTTCCAACATACTGTTCAGACACATGTATATGCAATGCACATATATTGCATAACAAAATAAATAGAAATAGATAAATGGTGTCACCAGCTTTTTTCAAACTGTGGTCTCATCCAAACCAACAAAGATATTCGCTGCTTCAGGGTAGATTTTTGCGACACACTGTTCATGCATTTAAAGTTAGTATTGGCTGGATCTGCAATGTAGTGTGTGGAAATACTGTATGAACTCAGCTTTAATGTTGGGGTATAGCAATTCAATTAATTTAAGTTGTGTGCAACAGTTTAATGTTGGATTTTGCTCTTCACATTATTTTTTGTTTCATTTCCGGAACACAGTGATCCACAAAACCACATATGTTGCAGGTTTTCTGGTGCCTTGAAAAACAATGTACCATAAGTGCAGGGAATTGTTTTGTTGAGTTCATCAACAATAACATATATAGCGGGGTGGCTTACAGTATAACAGTGTCTATACAGTAAATAAGAATCTCTCTGACATTTGCATTGCTTTTATTATTACAGTTACATTCTTAGGAATTTAGGTGGTCATGGCAAATCTGCCAGAGAAGATCTCAAAAGCCTCAAAAGCCTCATTTTGTTATAAATAAGAATGTCATTCCCTCAGGTCTGGTTCATGCCTGTTACCTACATGTGGCCTGGGGAAACTTGTCAAGAAGTGTCTTCTTTGTATCATGAATTGAACATGCTTTGTTACTTTTTGTGTGTTATGTCAGAGTCTTCAGATATTCAGAAGGCATGCAAGCCAACTTACCAAAGAAACCGAGGATAAAAAAAAACTCCAGCAGCTGTCATGGTCTGTGTTGAGGAGTTCTGTACCATTTTTTCAGCTGAAAAAAATTAAATACCATGTAAATATCATTGACAGTTTTTCTTTCAGAAGGAGTCTTTTTTATCTATACAAACTGGATTCTTTTAAACTGCCTCTTTCAGTAAGACAATTTGTGAAAATCACCCATTTGTCAATGGATGTTTCACAAACGTGTCTGTTGAAGGTACTTGCCTTACTGTGAGGCTTATTCTAAGGGCTTTTAAATGTGTAAAAGATAGAAACATGTTAGGAATGGATTTTAGGGTGACATAAATGTGAGAATATCCAGACTCAGGCTGTAACTAAGCTTCAGTCCATACTTTGGAGTTTTCAAATAAACTTTGACCACTACTTTTTATTAATGCAGAAGCTTTAGTAAGAACAACACTGAGATTCTGTGACAAAATGCTCAACACAGCGATGACAAACCAATGACACATTATTTTCTTTTTTAAAAAGGCTAGAACAGTACGTTATTTCATTACGCAAACCCCCAAAATATCTTTCTGATCTGAAGTGCCTGGTCACTCCACTTCTTGGTACGATGGCACTCTGACGAAACACAGTACTACAAAACACTGAAGGAACACCTTCCATTGCTGAACAAGAAACCTGTATTTTTACTAATAAGTCACCTAAAGAAAATAACATATCAGAGGTTAATACAATAATTGAAAGACATAAAAGACTTAAGGTTCTACCTGTAAGTCTGATTTGTGACCATCAGCTGTCTGGGCTGGCTGCTTGCAGGACTGAGATTTTGCTCTCTGGAGTAGGCTGGGTGGTCACCCTCATTGATCATGCCAGCAGACAGCTGCTGGTCAGTCAAAAGGTCAGGCCGAGGCCTTAGGTCATAAACCCTCTCTGAGCATAACAGCTTTGTTTGAGAGAGAAGAAGAGAAAGAGGTCCTGGTCGGTTTCTGTTTAGTAGCAATGAAATGGGCATTACAATACCAATGTGGCTGTTGTCTGTTGTAGAAAGGATATAGTAATGGCTCTGCCTGCTACTCCAAAGTTGTAAACTCATGGACTTATTTGGACAGTGGGGACTGTTCTGAACTCCTTTTAAAAGAATGAAAGATCTTCACCAGGCTTTAATAATTCCACACTGTATAGGGGGAAATACAATAGAGTATTAAACTCAGCAAGAGCTAGAGCTGTTGATTTCTCTATATTAAGATAACCTTGATTTGTCTTGGTAAATATAACCAATTGCAATATGGCAGTTAAAAACATTTATAGTGCATACTAGAAATATCTCTACAGAATAACAACAGCAATACATTTGTAGCTCTAGATTTCAATGCAACTGAATATACAGGACTACAATATTACTTTGAATTGCACTAGCACTCTACTTACTCAGTCATGCATGGAGCTATTAATTCAAACTGAAAGGCAATGGTGAAGTGTTTCACTCAGGCAAAACTCTCCTGGTTTTAAAGCTTTTCATAGAAAAAGATCTCTGCACAATCTGATTGTCAGCCATAACCAATGTATCTCTTTTACTTACATTGGAACTTGAGATCTTTCACATACACATGTACTTTCAGAATTTGTCCAAAATGCCATGAAGCCATAGTCATTTCAAGGTTTCAGTTTCCCCGGAGTATGTTTGAGTAAGGCATCTTGTAGCAGTGTTTCTATTAGCTCATTTTTCTTTCTTCAGCTGAGATGAATCTTTTCACCACGGAAGGCTGACTCTCAGCTACCGTGTCCGTTCAGGATTCTGGAGATAACGGTGGTCTTGGTTTCTTGGCATTTGCTTGTTGCCGTCCTTTAGCCTTTGAAACTGATCAACCATTAAAAGGTACAACTTTCTTTTCAAATCTAGTGATGTTCTTCAAGGAGAGTGGACTGCCCTTCTGTTATTTATGTGTAGCACCTATAAGGTAATGCAGTAATGGAGAGATTTCCATGTGTGAATATTCCATAGTAAAATGTTTTTTATTATTGCTAATACTACATTACTTCAGGTCTTTTTCCCAGTGTGGGCAGCTTTCTCATCCCAGCTGTCCCTAGCAGGAGTTGCGTGACAAGGGTAGCTGCTGCAGGGTAGGAGAGGATGGGTTTTACCCTAAAATCTGGGGGAGGCTGGAAACTGTAACCTCTCCAGTAGCACCTTTAGGCCCAGCTGACTTGTAGTTGCCTGGAGGATAGTACTGTATATCTGATCTCTTAGGAATGTTTGTTCCCATCTGTCACATGTTAGCTATTGTAGTGAGGAGAGGCACATTTATATTGTACGTAATTCCTACAACAAAGCAATATGGATTCATGTTTTTACAAAAAGCTGCAGATTACAAAAGGATTCAAACAAAATATAGGCCGGTACTTTCAGGATCGCTTTTGCACTCTCTTGCAAACCATGCAGATGTCTCCAAAAACAATCTGTAGAAAAATTACTGTTAGTTGCGCAGCCATAATTCTTACTTCGAAGGTTTAATAATCTGAACATACTTCTAAGCAGAAGTGCTGTTTTAAAATAATCCCAAGTACTGTACAATAACCCACACCAAGTACTCATAACGGAAGTAAAAAGAAAGAGAAAAAAGTATAGAAGACTAAAGACTAGAGTAAAAATTAATTTATGCATTCAAAACTTAAGTTTGGAGATGTTTCTTTAGTGAGTTTTAAAAATGTCCACAGTCACAGAGTCTCTAATGGATTTTAGGCAGATGTGAAGCTGCACGAGAGAAGGCTCTCTTGCACATTGTGGGGAGCCTGGTCTTCATCACTGTGACAAGACCTGAATCAGCAGATCTCAGATTAACCACTGGACTGTACTGTATTCATGCAATAAGGCCTTAAGATAACTTGAAGCAGTGGGCCTCCCTGTGGCTCAGACAGTAAAGACACTCACCTGAAATTAGAAATGAGACCTGTGCTTAAAGGTTCAAGCCTGGGTCATGTCACCAGCCAGCTGTGAGCAGGACTCTGCAAGGTGGTATCTGCACAGAAAAGATGCAGGTGATGCCCTTGTGACATTCTAAACATGAGCTTCAAATGAGAGCACAGGATCAGAAGCAGGTTTCCAATTTGAGATGAAGGTCTAATTTCAGCAATATCAACAACATACAAATCACCATATTTATAATATAAATGATAAATATAAATGATTATCCAATCCCAGTTGTTGTGACTAATCTTTTAATACAAATTAATCAAGTATATTCTAAAAGGTGAATTACTTATCATTCTGGGTACAGAAAGCTTGTTAGCACAACCTCACAAGTTTCTGTCAGTAAAGTATAATACAATTAAAGTATTTAATTATAGAACATTAAGGTAGAAAAAATATCATTAAAATTCTTATTTAACTCACAATAGTTTCAGGGTTATGTGGGACATGACCTTGGAACCTATCAACACATTCTGAGCTCCTTTTTAAAAACCATAAATTATTAACTCATATTCATAGTATAAATCATAGCAAAGCAGAGGGTTAGGAACATATTTTGATGATGAAATAAAAAGTTTCATGTTAAGGGTTGGAAGTCATTTGGGAATTATTCTCAAGTGCTGAGGTCCATTATTGAGTGCCTATGAGGATGTTGGAACTCATCTAGTGAAGAGCTTGTTTAAGCTGATTAGCAGTCAGTGACTCTTGACTCTTGACTCTTGAGAGGTTTGGAAAGAAAAATGATTCCATGTTGTTAAGAACCAGCAAACAGCAGATTAGACGATGATGTACAGGTAATCTGCTGTTAGCTTTCAAAACATACATCCTCTACAAGTGTGTGATGAACATTGACATTTGAGCTCACAAATATCAAGTTACATTTGTGAGCTCCAATTTCCATGTTTATCACCGCCTTGCAGAGTATCTATCATCCTAACATTTGTTACAGAATGCCTTATTCATTTCGTAATCCCAGTTGATTTAGAGCATTCAGTTGCTTTTTAGAGACCTCAAGAAATCTATTCAACTAATTCCTATTTTTCTAAATCCGCGCAGGCTAGCCTTAACAATTGTGCTAACTTTATCGGAGTACCATGTTTCTCCTTTTACCCTTTTCCACGTCACTGATGTAAAATGTATATACTGTATGTGATCTTTACTGGGTCACCCTTATTTTGTGCAGTGGGATTCAAATTTAAAGTAAGGTACATAACAGGCTTGGAGATAATTCCGCTGTTATCTCGTCAAGGATCAAATCTGGGAAAGCCCTGGAGATTTGTTTCAAGAAGCTGTCCTGCGTTTAGCCCATCAGTCTTTGGTGTATCGATTAGATCTTGCCCTCAAGCAGCATTATCGAGACCTTTAGGCCCTCGCTTTGGTGTCTTCAGTAGTAAAGCCTAGTTGGAAAGAATGCGTGTAATTTATTAGCAATTACCCTTTCATTTGCAGTGTTTTCCTCCCAATCGTACATTCCCAATCTCGGGAACACAGGAGAAAAAAAATATCGATGGCGAAAAACTCTTATGAAACTTTTTAAGTGCTATTTGGAGCTGCATAGCCTTTAATTTACTCTGTCCTCCTAACCCCACCAATTCCAGAGGGTCCTCTGTACTGCACAGCTGGCTTCTCGTCTGTATGAGCCCAAGCACATCTGTTCAGACACCCCTTCTGCCTCCAGGGCTTCCTTCCAGCCAGATGCTTGTGGAAGACTATACGAATGTATCTAGAAGAAAATAATAGATGCCTTTGGTGTTGGTCTGTTTTATGCATCTAGAACAAAAAATCCACATCCATTCTATACTTTAATGACTTAATCATTAAAAAAAAAAATCTTTAGTATTGGAACGGTGAAAGAAATCTTTTTCTATCAATGTCCTTAATAGGAAGTTTATTTCACTAACAACGCTTTGTTAAAAAAATGAATAAAAGAGCTGTACAGATATAAACACCGTTTTGCACCACAAAAAGCTGGATCTCAGGGAGGCGCGATATTCAAGCAACCACCCAACCAGAGTGGGCTGAAGTTAAAGGGCTGGGCGAGAACTACTGTATATTAAGGAGACTATTTTGATTACAGTTTGAGGTTTGCGTGTCCCTAATAAAATGACCTGTTTGGTTTATGTTTCACTTCTGGCCCATTGGATTGACTCTGCCAGTGCACTTGATCAACTAAATTCTTGAAACATGTCCCCTCATACTCATCTCTGTTCAACCTAAAAAGGTTCATTTCCTTTAGTCTGTACGATATTTATTTGAGCTTGGGAATGTACTGGGACACTCTTTTCAGATTTGACTCCAGACCAGCAATATCTTTTTGTAATGTTCTCACCAAACATGTATGTATGCAGTATTAGTATTCTAAATTAAGTCTTACTTGTGTATTGTACAGTTTCAAAATAACAGCACCTCATTTAAAATCTACACCTTTAACTACACATACTAAAATTGTATTGGCTTATTCCCCCACATTATATAAAGGAATTAAATGAGGTGTTAATGTAAATGCATATTAACTGATAACATCTTCAAATTACATCTTACATTTACAGTTTGTATTTGCTACTTGCTTGTACAGTAATATTCGGCACCTGTCAACATTAAATGTAATCTGAAATATATCCCAATCAGCTACAATTCTCGCTATTTCTCTTGTTTGGTATGATCTGCAGTCTTCACTAGTTTGCTAACTATACTGTACTAGAATCTAGATGATCAATAGAAATTATGAAGTGCAGTGGCCCCAGTACTGATCCCTGTGGTGTATCACAAATTAGACCCAATTTAAGCCCCTTATCTGTTCTCTGTTTTTTATCCATTAACGAAGTCTCAATCCAAAGACATGCCTGTCTTGAATTAGAATTCATATTTTGTGAGGAACATTATTAACAGCCTTCTGTAAAGATAAACATACCATGTGTATACATATGTTATGCATGTGTTCATTACTGCTGTTGTTTGTTTAAAAGATTCTAACAAGCTAGTTAAGCAAGATGTTCCTTTTACTGTATACATTCAGGTTGACTATTCCCTAGAAATTTGTAGCCATATATATTTGTTGCCATAGATCCTCTAGATTAGTTCAAATTATTGTTTCCACAGCTTACATGTAGTAAAAGTCATCACTGTCTGTGACACCTTTGTTTACTTTTGCTGCCTTTTTTATGAATGGGCACTATATTAGCATTTTTCCAGTAAAACCCCTAGTTTGAGTAACTGTTGAGTGAATATTAGAAGGGTTTTGTTGATGGCCTGTGAATAACATCTCTTAAGTAAAGTTGATAGAATACCATCAGTCACTGGAGATTTACTGTACCTTACGAAATGCTTAGAAGATGGTCAATTGCTCTTCTTAAACTGTCAGTCCTTGTCTCACTAAAGGATAATACTCAATCTTTATTAAGTAGTGGTGATGGCTTGTGTGTGCACTTTCTCAAAGCAAAACATAAGCACTATCTTCAAGCATGAGTTACAAATCCCATCTGTAGGTGCTGAAAAACACTGACACTGTTACCGTGGATTCCACAGTGTGAATGTTGCTTTGCACGGAAAGCCCGTTTCTGAGTACTCTGTGGAAGT
Organism: Atractosteus spatula; assembly: GCF_055471065.1. Lineage (NCBI taxonomy): Eukaryota > Metazoa > Chordata > Actinopteri > Semionotiformes > Lepisosteidae > Atractosteus > Atractosteus spatula. Next base: position 41,784,348 of record NC_142714.1, on the reverse strand, counting down.
GCCGTGTGGAGAGTTCTGCCTGGCCTGCTGGTAGCTTGTGTAAGAACCGAAATGTGAAGTGAAATTGTGTACGTGGACATTCAAAGACTGCATGGCCATGCTGCAAGGGCCAACGGAAATCTTTCATGTACCAGGATGGTGTATAACTGCTTACATAAAGCAGTTCGGAAATGAACAATTGCACTTTACTTTCATAACATAATTGGGGCATTAGGTGACCTTCAGCCCTGACGAAGGAAAAGAACAATTGCAAAAAGGTTTTGGCTTTTCGACTGACTTGCTTATACACTTGCCAGGGTTTACAGTATAGTGCTGGGTCCTGGCAGATAGCTCTGTTTCTGAATGTCAGGAGGGAGTGGGGAAACATCTGTCCGCAGTGTTTTTTTTTGCGTTTTCAGGCAATCTGTGTCTGTATCATCGTATCTGTGCATTCCGCTCCTCGCCTGAGTAATGGCAAGACATGATGGATGCCTCAAAGAGAAGATAACATCTCGGTTCCACCCTCCACTGACCCCGTCCTTACCTGCCAATGCTACTTTTTTTTACTTTCCAATATATTTGATATTTCTTCATCTTCTTGCGGGGAAAAAAAAAAGTTTCATTTCTTTGGAGAGGGGGAAAGATAAAAACCAAACCTCCCTACAGCTGTTCTCCATTTCAATGCGGAGGACGACAGATAGCGTTATCTATAAAAATCCAATCAAGTACACTTTGAGTGCAGACATTTCATATTTTGTTTATATCATTCACTTAATTTCAGCCTGAAAGTTATGGCAGTGCACTACACTGAAACCTGTGAGCTGAAGCGTACCCATTCAGTACTCTCTAAGCATGACCTTGGTCCGATCCGTACTGGGATGGGAGACCCCTAAGGAAAACCAGGGTGCTGCATCAAGTGGTGTTGGTGGACCAGTAAGTGGTGCTCTTCCCTCTGGATCAGAATTTCAAAGCCGGTGCCCCAGGACAGTGACTGGGGACACAGTGCTGGAGGACATGACACGAACAGGTGAGAGGTTAAACTCAGGTCCTGCCTACTTAGTCGTGCTGTTAACCCTAGTGACCTAGATCCACTTCTGGGGTGGAGCGGTGGCACTGTGGCTAAGGATCTGCACCTGGAAGGTTGCTGGTTCAATTCCCACAGCCGGCAGAGGAATCCTACTCTGTTAGACCCCTGAGCAAGGCCCTTAACCCCACCTGTGCCAAGGGTGCTGTATAAATGGCTGACCCAGTGTTCTGACCCCAAGCTTGAAAGTATCTCCCTATCTGTGTGTCTCATGGAGATCAAGCTGGGGTATGTAACAAATTCCTAATGCAAGAAACTGTATATGGCTAATAAAGTGATCTTATCTTATCTTAAATTCCATTGTGGGCTTGTACAATCTTGTCTTCCTAAAATTCTTCAATTCGAGTAATTGCTTACTTTTCTACCTGATCAGCTACAGTATAGTGGGGCTTCTTTTCATTTTAGTTTATACCTGCATCACTAGTGGAGTTTGGAGCAGGAGAGTATTGGGTGTTACTTGTTTTACAGCACATTCCTTATGTTTCCATATCAGGAAATCTCCCTACTTTTTTAATTATCTTGCTACTTCTACATGCTTTCCCATTCCTGGCATTATTGAAATTTTCTGCCGATGGACTGAGCTCCAATTAGAAACACTTGAGTTTTGGGGTCTTGGGAGTTGGTAATGGCAAAAGCTTCAGAATTGAAAATGGTTTCAAATCCAGTGTACCAAGGATATTCTGTTTGACTTCAGGCTCTAGCAGAACTAAATTACCACAGCTGCAATGACAAGCCCACACAGGACAGTCAATCAGAAATGACTTAACAAAAGCCAGACTTAACTCATTCCTTTGCATTTAAGTGCAAACCACTTTACAACCAAGATACCCAAACAAAGGCACGGGGCTGCCAGGTATATTTGTACCAGTCATTACCACAGTTTTTACTCATCATGCACATTATGTAGATGACCAACTATGTATCTTTTTTTTATTCTCCCATGACAATTTCCTAAATTGAAGTGAGGCAGTTGCACACTGTAATTTAAACATTTTAGCATTACATTTGTAGTTACTGTTTCTGCTGTTTCCAGCAAACGTGCAGTTATCCTAGTTGAAGTAGACAATGGTGCTGGCTTGTATAGTCGTAGTTGTAAGTAATAGTCTATCTCATTGGAAAAGTAAAAGAAAAATGGCTTCATCAGGGTTGCACCAATAACATGTCAAATCTGTCTAATTTTCTCCAAATAGTATTGGCGTTATTGTGGACGTTTTATAATATGATAGTACCACCTTAACTTTGTCTTGTTGCTTTTTTTAAAGCAACCCGTATTATAAACCTATGCAAGCAGTGTGAAAATATCTAATAAGTTGGGTTCTGACACATGCAAAAATTAAATGCTCCTAGATTTCTGAACAGAAATTGTTCTGTTGTGGAAGGTCAGGAAAGAGCCCATAGCTGGATGACAGTACATTGTTTTCTTTGGCCCAAAAAATGACAAGTTCTTTTCCAGGTCCTTCGGAACTCTCCACCTGTGGGTGGTGATTTGTGAGCTTTGACCCACCTCGATAGATCTCTCTGAAAGTCCCACAAGACTTGTCTCATTTAATTGTTTCCTTCTTGAAGGCGTAACCTGGCATTTCGGTATCTTTGCATCCTGCAGTACAAAATATTAATATTGTTTTGCCAAGTTTTTGGACTAGTAGAGTGTTTCATAAAATCAGAACTAACAGTAAGTGCAATTCTTTGCAATTCAGCAGTTACATTAAACCCCAGTTCAGATGGTGTAGATGTGTAATTTGAATTATTTTGTTTATTGACTTAAATTGCAGTTGTCAGCTGTACTACCTGACAGATTAAATCACAATCTGAGATCGAGTCATTGAGTTAGTGAGTCGGCAGGAAGCATGATACAGTATTTATACGAAGGCAGGTAGAAGTGTGTGAGTTCTGTGACCGGTCTCCCCCTTTCTTCCAGAACTCCCTAGGATCTACCCTAAAACTAGAAAGAAGTTTAGTTCTAAAGAAAAAACACACCGCCATGAATCCAGACCAGGAAATGATTTTTGAATTCTGGAATACTTAGTTCAATGGATGATGGCATTTCCAACATTTCTAAATCCTGAATAATTTCATTAAATGAATAGTGTCAAAAGAAAAATCAATATTTATGTAACAAGCTGTTGTGTGTAATTCTATGCGGCCTCAGGGTTAGATTGTTCCAGGAACGTTTTTTGTCTTAAAGGTTTCTGAAACAGAACATTATCCAGTTCTCTTTCATAATTTTCCAAATCTTCCTAAGCCTTCTCTACTGTATTTAAGTGCAAGCTCTTCTCAGCTTTTAAACCAAACTCCAATTAATGTTACTTCAAGATTTAAAATGTATTCTGCAGCAGGCCATGCAATTTTGTAAAAAAAAGGCTTAGGTACTGTCTCTGTTACAGGGCTATAACTTTCCTGCACTTACTGGTTCCTAGATTCACTTTCCCCATTCTCCTGTCTTTATCCAAAATATGGAAATTTGCCCTTTATAGAGAGGCAAGGAAGCAAGAGGAAACTGGAAATGAATCACTAGAAAGACGCTGCGACTGGCAGAATGAGATGTTGATCTTATCTTCCAAGTCAATCAGTCAATCAGTGGGCTATTCAGTTTGGTTTTGGCCGAGTAACAACTTTTTTCCTTAGCGAAAGTGAAATATCTGACTTTATTTATTTGCTTTTCTGGCGCAGCAGAGAAATGTAGATTTGTAAGTACTTGTCTTGGGCTAAATGTCTCCAAGGCAGTATTAGAAAGAGTGACAGACAACCGTTTGTTCCATCAACAAAGTTTTTCAAAGCAATATTAATGGTACACTTGTATATAGCTGTCAGTCATACTGTACATAACCTTTCTGCATGATTTTACACTACATGAGCTCTGAAAAACTAATGAACCACAAACATTAATATGTAGTACAGCAGCCTTGATTCTTAAACATGTGACTCTTCCCTGCTCGAAGTAAACTTTTATATCATGTGAACATGAGTGAGTCGTACTTTTTCAAGTATGTACAGAAATGTCGAAAGGAAGATACCGACAGATTTTTAAATATTGTTTTCTTAAAAAAAACTACCTTAGCATTTCAAAATGTCACGGCTCTCAGGACAGTGACCTATAACTCTGAAGGAATTACAAGTCCAGAGAACCTGCGCGTCTCTAGGCCTGCCAGCCTAATCCCTCAATACTCAGGAAAAGAGCCCAATACCTCACATGAACAAGCCCCCTGACAGGCGTCATCAATGGGAATAACTGGAAGTAACAACTCATGTCTGGGATCATGTACACAGTTCTGTCTGAGGCTTGGCATGGATGATGTTCTTTTTCACTGAAAAGGCACATGAATTCCTCCACATTATCAAGACATCCCTGCTGTAACGCATTCTTCACCACTCAAACTGAAAACTGGCTGAGCTCATTGTTTGGGTAAGAACTATAAGCATCGTTTTCCTGAATAAATGGCGACAAAATGGGATATTCTGACTCAAGATTGAAAACAGCATTTAGAAGAAGCACAACTGATGAATGGCTAGTTTAACTGAGGGTTATGGGTCCTTTTTAATTAAAATGATGGAGTAAGTTAAACAAGTTATTTATTACCTCTGACTAGCTGAGTTTCCTTCTTTAGTTTTTTATTCAATCACTGGCACTTTGCCACAGTTGAAAAAAGCAAAAGAGACAATCACATACTGACTCTTCTCATGATAAATCCATTATTTCTATCTATAAAATGTCATCTCAGTTGAGTTCCTGCGGTTTAGCGGTTTATCAGTTTTCCGGATCACCAGTATAGTGGTTATAATATATGGTTGACTTTGTGGAAGATCATTCACACTTTCCCTCTCTGTAGACTGAGGAAAAGTGATGTCACGTGGCTATCAAACCCTTTTTGCCAGGCAAAGTGAAAAGAAAATAAGCAATTGTGCTCTGAAAGTACATTATTGCCTTGACCCTGTTGGCACCAACTATAGCAGCCCCTTGCCAACTGTGTCCCAGGCATCTGTCCCTTGATCCATATCCAGTGACTGACCATCCTCCTGCAGTTCTGCCAAGTTCATGGAATATGAGGGCATTTCCTTTGCGCTCAGCATGGGCTCACAACCCAATCCTGGACTGACTGTGACAGTGCGTACGACGTGCCCAAGACTCTGCACTACATTTGTGCAACCATACAGGTCAGTCCTTTAAGACCTGATGCACCCCGTGCCAGTATTACAGGTGTGCCAAATGATCTCACTCCTCGATCGCTGGAGCACACCTCCTCCTTCAGGTGACCAGTCTCCTGGCACAGCAGGTTGGATTTTGAGGGGCTGTGCAGATGAGGCTCACAGAAGTAAGACCAGATGACCTAAAACTAAACTTTTATATCAGATGATTGACACTAAACAGTGATCTGTGCATGCAGTTTAATGCAATGGTACAGCATTAAAGACTGAAAGAATGAATGCAGATCTAAATGTTGAGGTACAACATTCTTTGTCATGGTAGTCTAGATGTAGCACAGATAATGATCACAAACTGTTTTTTTTATTAATTGCCCTCCTATAAGCAGAAATAGGTTTTCTGATGGACCATCTAGGTCATTTTATATCACAACCAAAAGATTCAACATTATTTAGTTACACAGAGCTGAGGGGTCCGGTTTATGTTATAATTACTAACCTATTAGTCTGACACTTTTCAGCACAGAAAGTCCGACCAATTATTATTACAATGCAATTTTCCAAAACAGAAACAAGTCGTAATGTGTAAAGACTTGTTATTTCTTAAATATTTGTTTTTAGATTAGCAATCTAACATAAAAGACTGAATCTTATGGGAGACACGGTGTAACCTGTTGAAGTGATTCAGTTTTCTTGGCTTCTTTTTTCTTTTTTAAGCCGAGGCAGGGTACTCATTTGCAGGATAAATGTTTGGAGGTGAAGGAGTGTTGGTAACTTTGCTGTTACTCATTCACTCTTTGAATGAACTTTTGGGAGTGTGTTGGGTGGAGGGTTTTGGTGGGGAGACAAGGCCAAAATCTATATAAAAAAGGGACCTTGGTCTTTCTTGTGGGAATATGAAAGGAAGCATTGTTTTAAGAGAGAGGGGGTTGGGTGGCTTTAGGGGCTGGTAAATAGAACCTTGAGGTTTCTATAGTAATGCCATGTGTCTGTTTCAGACCTGCTGCTCTGATAGTCCCCTCACCCCTCCCTGTCTCTGTATGTGAGAGCTTGAGCTGCACTATCTACGGTTTACTGAGTACTAGCCAGTGCCTAGTCAGCCCAATGAGATTAATGAGGTGAGGAAAGACTGGAGGTAATTGGAGTCCTTGAAAAGAAGTCTGAAGGTGAGAGCTATAAAAACACAACTTCCTACCCATCAGGAATGAAAATCTCAGGGAACCTTTGGTTGTTCCTGTAGGAAAACTTAGTTAAGATTGATGCGTCCATTTAGTGTTTTGTGTTCTTCTGTGTTTTCTGCTGAGCCAATGTCAAACTCTGGGCAGCAAGATATTATTCTTTCTCCCCAGGTGAAGTGGAGCTAAACTTGAGGCACTTTGATTCGCTTCACCTCTAGATGAAACACCTTTGAACACTTTAGGAAACAATGTGTCCCATAGATGTCATCCATACAAGCCTTTGAAGAGGGAATCGCCCGGAATGTGGTTGATCTTTTCCTGACACCTGCGTAGTAGCACTAAACCAGCCCTTTACCTTATGGGAAGGAAGGCAGATATACATGACCTCGCAAGGTAGTTGATTAGTTTGTGCATCTCTGTTGGATGGCTGAAGGCTACAGCAGATTCAGCTGTCATGTCAATTCAGACAGCCTCATGGACTTACAGGCAGTGGTTAGCAGAGAAAGAAGCAACAGGAAGAACAATCTGGCCACATTAGTTAAGTGATTTATGAACAGAACAAATGTGAGATCTCATGAGAAGACAACTGAATAATGTCAAGTAGAATCGATGGCACAGTGTGTTGTAGTTGTAATCACTGCTGGAGGTGGGCTATTGCTGCTGTGTTGGAGAACTGCAGAAGCTGTATTCTAATAATTTGGTACAGTAGTACAGCATTATTGTGAAGTTATATTTTGAATGGCCATTCATTTATGACAAAGTGTAGCACAGCTAAACATTAAAGTAATGTTAGTTTACACTACATCTATGCACATAAATAATATTTATACCCACATTTCTACTTCTGAAAGATGAATGCTGTGGTGGTTATCACACTTTTCAAAGCAACCCTTGACTTCATTCCACAGAAATATCTAGTTGTACAGAGATACATCATCTGATGAACTGTCTGCTGAGTAAACTGTTTTCGAATCACAGGAGGTCACAGTGAGCTGTTCAGATTCAGAGCAGGGCGAGTGAACACGGACAAGATCCCTAATCAATGGGAGCACAACTGGGAATAAGGTGGGACATATTGTGTCTGCCTGTGTGATTGTCAGAATGTGAACATCCTTTTTTCTTGAGAAATCTATCTCTTGGTTGAACCAGCAGGGCTCAATGATTCTCACTGTTTCACTGCAGTATGAACTGAAAATCAAAACTGCGGTTGATGCACTAATGACACTGCACTGGGAGTGTACTTGTATTTATTAGATATGTTAAATCCTAATTTACGCACTTAAACCCCCTGACTCTTCTCTCTTTAAAAACATGGGGTTTCTGACAAACCTTCTAGATGGGTGGTTGTTCTCAGCCAAGCACGTCTTTGCCAGATAACTCTCTCTGTTAGACTTTTGCCATTTCTTCATTTAAATTAGAGCTTGACTGGGCTACAGAAATAGAGATTGATAAAAAGCAGTGGAGACAGGTTTCCTTAAATGGTAAAGATTCAGTGTGTGTTTATCAAATATTTTTTTTAAATGTTAATAGTGTTCAAAACTGTGTGCTTATTGTTTCCTGTGCGCAGTATTTCTGGCAGGGAATATGTTCACATACTGCATTTCTGGCATAATCGTGCTTCCAGGTGTTTTAAATCCATCTAAGTTTGATTAAGGGGATCCCTATATGCAAAACGCCCACCCTGTTGGAGCAGTTTTTTCATAGACTCCCATGTGCAAATGAAGGTTCTTATTTTGTTGTGTTGTATTTTAAAAAAGGTTTTCTCTGTATGTACTTTATTACAGTGCAGCTGGTGGAAAGGACTATTGCTAATGCCTTCAACAGTCACAGTACATTATAATACCTGATTATTATTGTACAGTATGTCCAAAATTGGTCTCCATAAATTGGCTGACACTCTGAGCAAAGGAGATCATTTGTGCAGTTTTACCAGAGCCTGATGGATTTTTTTTATTTCAATGAAGAGCCTGTAAGACAAACAGCTAATTAGGAGAACCTGCTTGGCAAAATATGTATGAATAAGCTTCAATACAAAGAAAAAAAAATCATTTTATTTTTTGCATTGCACAAGAACCCTTTAATTCCAGGCAGACAGGTCAGGTTTAAACTTTGTTTCCCACAGAAGAGCAGAAAATACTCTGCATTATGATTTTGTGTAAAGAGTGCAGTTACTTTGCTTGTAAACCTGGCTTTGGGGGCTGTGATTCATAGTTGTCTGGTATTTAGGAAATAATAATAGGCAGACACAAAGGTCTCCATGGGAATGGCTGACTTATCCATGGAGAGGCTTGTCACCTGCGAAGTTTGTCTGTCTCAGTGTTACCTTCAGGAATGCTGGGCGTAGAGATGAGGAATTTGTGTCAACGAAGAAGTAAGTCCTCAGAGAATAAAATTAGTTGCCAAGCACAATATCCCATTTCTATTCACTGTATTTACCTCAAGATGTATTTTGAGAGAGTTTCAAAGTACTTGTGTGTATTCGGTCAACAAGAACAGCCCTATGAAAATACTCTACTCAGTTAATAAGAACATAATACGGTTAAAAACAAGTAGAAGCCACACAGTCCTTCATCCATTTGGTCAATATTATCTTATACTGAAGTTGTGTCCGACCACTTCCTCAAGGAATGGACTTCATCAACATGGCTGGGCAGTTTTTCTTCCTTACTCCTACCACCCTTTGTATAATAAAGTGTTTCTTGTTCTCAGTCCCATATAAACATCCTTGTAACGTTATTTTATTTAATACTTCTTGCTAGGGAGACTGAGTGTTCAATAAATTGCAGAGGTATCACTGATAAGTCTGTGTTAAATTATATTTAATAAATTAACCTTTGCCTCAGACAAGTGAGCAAAAACATACTGTATGTAAAAAGTACGTACATTACAAAGTATGTAAAACTACATTTGATAGTGTTCTGAACACATTATGCTTGAATTCATTTCCATTTCTGTTGTCTGATCCTTGTAAATGTGTTGGTTTTGAAGTAAGCCTTTGTGTTTACAAAGCTATTCCCTTTCAGGGTTCAGAATGTGAAATGCCACAAAGATGATCCTTTTCCTAGATTGCCTTAGTTCACTGTCTTTTCAAAGTTGTGAAGCTCTCGGCTCCATTTGGGCTCTCTGGTGTTCTTCTTGTGTGCTTTTAGCCGTCAAAATCCCTCTTCTCTAGAAAAAAAATGTCTTCAGATTTAAATGTCTGATTTTTGGTTCATTTTGACCGTGCTCGTTGTTTTATTCATTTGTGGTTGAGCGAACCATTTCACTTCAAAGCGTACCCCAGCCTTTCAAGCTTGAGGTGTGCTTTGTAACTGACAAAAGAGTATGAGGTTTTGACAATGAATGCACTGCGGTTTGGAAGCTGTAATTTGAAAAGGTTGCGTTTTGGAGGTAATTTCAAATCCCCGGTGCTTCCCCTTGGTGGTGAAATGTTGAAAATAGATTCCCTGCAGGATGGGAGGACTGATTACCACATTGGCAAAGACACCAAAGCTTTGTTTTCCGTTTGGTCTGGCAGTTCTTGCAGGTGATAGTCCTGGCAGTGCAGGGAGAAGACGGGCTGATTGTGCAGTCAGGAGATGTGCTGAGCGGAGGAGTAAACACAAAACATGATACATTCGCTTAACAAGACATTGAGCAGCTGTGACCTGTAGTGTCAACCCCCAAGCCCTGTTAAGATGCATAAAGAAGAAACTGTACTCTTTAGAGTCCCGCCTAATGAACTTTAGCATACTCTTTTCCTAAAAGTGTTGCAGAATTGTTCTTGTAAAAGAAAGGAAAACTTCTCACAGTTTTGCTGCTGAAAATCTCCCAACTCTCACCTAAAGAGATAAACTATCGTTAAGGGAATAAAAAAATATCTTTCAAGACTTTCACCTAAAGAAAAAAAACATAGCAATATTTATTTTTTAATCTATTTAGGGTTAAAACATTTTATAGCAACACATTCTTCAAATTCCTCCTCCATCATGTTTGCAAAACTTTAATTCCATATACTAATGCAGTGTCTAAATCCTGTATTACTACAAAAATTACTGCATAATCTAAAAAACAAAAAAAAATCTTTTGTTTTGTTTTCTACTGTACGTAGGCGGAAGGAAAGAAAAATGTAACTGAAAAAGAGAACGTAGCACTTAGTTTGTTGCATTCTCATTGACAAGAAATGGATTAAAGGTACAGTATCTCTGTACCGAATTAAAATTATTTTTGCATTACTGCACCTGCGTGGCTGTACTTTGGACCTACACTTCATCTTGAAGCATCTTGGATAAGCAAATAAATGTTGTTTAACATGAACAGCTCTGTTTTCGGCACACTAAAAAACAGAAATCTATTGCAAATGTGTTAGTTTACTTTCCTGTCAAGATGTATGTCATTAGGTTATAAAGAACGGGAAACAAATGCTGTAGATACAGTAGGCTACTCACCACATAGAAAAACAGAAGTGTTGGTCTGAATGAACAACCTGTTGTTTCCATGGCTGAGAACCTACAGTTCCAGAAAGGCCAACTGGAACCGCACTAAAAGAGCTGACTCCACTCTGTGACCATCTTCTCCACAGTGCATCAGTTCCTGTTCATTAGACCTGGTTCTGCAGTGTATACTGGGAACTGTGACCCTGATACAGCAGTCCACTGTTGTGGAAGTAAAGAAGACACACCTAAAGACAATCCCACGATGTCCAATAATCATGTAATCACAGCTCCAAACTCTTAACCTCAGCATTACACCTTGCAATATAACTACGAGACACAGCAAAGCACCTGTCTTTGAAGTTACATTCTGGTTGCACTAAACTCTCAGAATTCTGCTATCCCCTTTTTAAATGCCCTCCTACCTTATTCTGTTTTTTTTCCTGCCATCTCCTTTTGCAACCCCTGCCCCCACCTCACCTAAGTGCAGATGGGTTTAGCAGCTGTAGTCCCAGAGCAGCAGTGGTGGGGCTGGTTTACCTACAGTATGCAGCCTGTCAGCCCTTTCTTTTCTTTCTAAGAGCTGCCTCAGCGTGCTGACAGGGTCCTAGAGCACCTCAGTCCTTCAGTCACACACTTCCTGTGGGCCGGTGCTTTTCAGCGCCTGGCTCTGCAGGCCTTGGCTTGGCTTCCCACATCAGCCCCCAGAGGATTGTGGGTCACGCCGGGCAATTCCCTGTCTACATCTGGAACTTTCTCCAGCTACCATCTGCATATACAGTTAAACCAACTGAAGTGAGAGAGACTGCTTTTTTAAAAGCAGCAAGCCTGTGCAGGTTTCTCACTCTATTACCACAGCCTCATTATAAAATAAATGTCTTCCTTTTTATTTGGTGTTTCTTTGAAATATGATAATTGAGGTGTTCATCAATTTTCTTGTGTGTGAACAATGATAATGACCCCGCAGTCCTTCCACTTGTCAAGTTGAGGTTATGAATGGGGTTAAAATAAATCAAGTAGTGAGTTATGAAAAGAATCTGTTTAAAAGTGACTAGGTTTTTTTCACCACATTTCAGTTTTTTTTAACGACTTCAAAACTTATATCCAGGTCATACTGTATATTTGAAATAAATATTTCAGAAGTTAAACTGAAATTGCATTGAAGTTAAATAGGAAAACATGGGAGTGTGATGTGGAGAATTCAAACTGAAGCATGGAGATGACTAACCCATTTCAACAAGGATTTGATTTTTCAAGCTCCACAGGCCTGCTTTGTGCTCAATGTGTAAACATTCTGCTCATTTCAGTGACTTGTTGAAGCGTGGCTGGTTTGAGCTTCAGGGTTTTTAGGGGAGTCTCTTTAGTTGTGGTCTTTCAATGGCATCTAACTTAAAGGGAAAGACCAATGGGGAAAAAAAACTCCCTATATAAACTGTGTCAGCCATCAAAACGCAGCTGTGAAACAAAATGTACCATCTTCATAGTTTTACAGCAATCCTACTCTTTAATTTATTTATTTACATTTCCAAATGCATCAAAGACTGAGTGACTCACAAAATACATTTACTTGTGTTAACCCTTCTGAATTTAAATGTTTAGATGTTGGTCAAAGAGTAATTAGACCCTCTGCTGTTGCTATGGTTATGGTCCAAACTGATCTGGAGGAAGTGTGTCTGTGGGTTTTGTGAAGCACATTTCCATCCCTGCAGGAACAGTTCAGCGCATGTGATGTCTTGGAATGTGTGCAGGTTAAGAGTCAGATCTGGAGCATTTGGTGTCCACAGAGCAGGACAAAACAGGAACAGGTGACTTTAGGATTTCCAAGAGCAAAGTGTCCAGTTAACCTCCCCCCCACACCCACACATTTGTCCTTTGCAGATGAGTCTCAGGCTCGTTTTCATTTTTGCATGATGTTATGGTTGTGTGTGTGAGGTTACAGGCTCTGCCAGCCAAGCCAATCTGAGGTACTGTAAGCTCTACTGAACACTCTCTGTAAAAACACTCCTTTCACCGTCTTCCCTTTTAAATGAAATTTGACAGGTGCTACAATACCTGCAGACATGTAGTAGCCCATTACTAAGGAGAAAACAAACACAGAAAATCATCTTAGTCTGGGAATGAGTTTTGTCTGGATTGACTGAGCTTTGCACTAGCAATTTACTTAGGTAAAATTGAACAGTATTACAGAAGAAATGTCAGAATCGCTCTTTTAGAAAGTGCACATATATTAAACTGATCCTTGAAGCATTATTCTGCATTGAATTCAATGGCTTACATTGTACTAATAAACATTGTACTAAGCTCTAATTACTGAGTGGGGGATTCCTTTCTAAAAGTGATAGACATGCTTTACTATGATTTATGCCACTGCTTTGTGTTGAATCAGTACTATTCATACTGGTATTCTGTGCAGGCCGGGACATGGATGTGATGATTGTCTTTACCATTTCACCTTCACTTATTTTCATTGTTGGGCTTTCTTCTTTGGATCCTAGTTCTGGAAAATGCAGAACTTGACTTGCCTAATGAGCTTCACTTTGTGGATACAGCACAAGCCATCGTTAATACTGTTCAGATACCCACCCACTCTGGAGAGTCGTTTACATGCCTTGGAGAGTTTTTGTGTGTGGTTAGTGATATGGCATTTCTCCATAAGATAATGAAAGCTGATAAGGGGTGTTTGTGGTTTTGATAAACAGCGCACAAGATTGCACCAAGAGAAGCAATGGGAGTTTTGACAGTAATGCCTGATTAGCGAACATTGTTTGAAATCTTAAAATCCATCTTCAGTATGGTATCCAGGCGCATCAATTGAAGGTTAGTGCAATTCCAATTTATCTCTAACAGGCACAGTAAATCCTATGTGCACAAGTCCAGGGGCCACAAGTAGAAACTATTTGGAAGTGCATGTAATACTGAGAATAGGAGGTAATAATAATAACAATTGCTTACACTTATATAGCGCTTTTCTGGACATCCCACTCAAAGCGCTTTACAGGTAATGGGGACTCTCTTCCACCACCACCAGTCTGCAGCATCCACCTGCAGCCATAGTGTGTCAGTACACTTACCACACATCAGTGGGGAGGAGCACAGACTGATGAAGCCAATCCACAGATGGGGATTATTAGGAGCTAATGATTGGTAAAGGCCAATGGGAAGTTTGGCCAGGATACTGGGTTTACACCCCTACTCATTTTGGAAACACCCTGGGATTTTTAATGACCACAGAGAGTCAGGACCTCGGTTTAACATCTTATCCAAAGGATGGCACCTTTTTACAGTATAGTGTCCCCGTCACTATACTGGGGCTTTAGGACCCACACAAACCACAGGGTGAGCACCCCCTGCTGGCCCCACTGACACGTCTCCCATCCAGGTTCTGATCAGGCTCACTCCTGCATAGCTTTAGTGGGTTGCCAGTTGTGAGTTGTGAGTTGCAGGGTGATATGTCTGCTGGCTTGAGGAAATTCTTTATTCAAAGTTTTCTGAGAGGATGGAGCAAGCTGTCCAGCTATGTTGCTGATACCCTTGTTTCTTTCAAGTGATAGCTGGATGACAATAGCTTGAATCAGACAAACAAATGTTCTAGATGGGTCAAATGTCCTCCTTTTTCAAAAAACATTTCTTGTATGCATACTGTATGTATGGAAGCAGTGCAAACATTTCAAAAGTGTTGAAAGATCAGGAATGAAATCTAGACACAGAAGGAATTTAAGACTGCATCAAGCCCCATGTCCAAAGCTGTTATAACAGGAACAAATGTTACGTTAGGCTGCCTGCTCTTAAAATGGGGGATGACAGTTCTTTTTCCACTTTCTGCTGCTTTGCCTCAGGCAAAACAATGTACTTTTTCATCACGTCATGCATATTGTCCCATTTCAAATCACTTCTTCAAGGCTCGAGCAAGCCCTGGCAGCTTTTCAAGGTGTGATGTGCAGAAGGGGAAAGGGGCGGTTTTAACAACAGGTGTTTCAATGCGCTGCTAATTCAAGTAATGACATACGCAGCCCATCCAGGTGTGGACAAAAGTTCCCAAAAATAAACTATATGTGCTGGCAGACGACGGAGGCGTGTGCTAATGTCCGGTCCATGGCCAATGGAGTCCCTGAGGCTGTCTTGGCTTGTAGAGGAGGAGGCAGTTATACAAGCATAGAAACAGCTTTTTATTTGTTGAGGGCCTGTCTCGCTGGAAAGGGTTAAAAAAGAGGACACGTTAAACAGTTCACCATGCTAAAGCAGCACTTGTAGTTTACCTCACGACAGCCGTCACACTTGTTTCTGTGTTTGTTCTTGTTGTTGTAAAGTCCTCATCTGTACTGTGTCATGAGGCTGCCTGGCAGGGGTGGTCAATGCTATGTCAGGTTCTGGAGGTAGTTTGACTCCAGTTTCAGTATGCTGAAAGACGTGAAGCAGCGCCCAAGCCCACAAACTTTGGATGCGGTGTGTGTCCCAGAGTCTTTGGCATTTCCCCTTCTACTGTAGCTCTATTGGTTCTGCAGTGGAGGGTCTGCCTCTTCTCATCTCCCGACATAACGTAGTAAGGCTCGCCTTCCTTCTGTTACATTGATTAGGGGAAGTGGAGAGATCAGACGAGGGAGATCGCAGGACAAGCAGAATTTTTTTAGAAATGGCAGCAGCCCTCTGTTCCCTCCTGTGGCAAAGCCCTGGTTCGAGACTGGAGCATGTGACACACAGTGCTGTGCAGTGGAGTGTCTGTGTTAGCATGCTTGCTGCATGACCCCACACACAGTTCACCAAGGGCAGCCAAAATTGATTAGGACTTTCTCCTGCGACATAGGAAAGCCTAGCACTTCAGAAAGATTTGCGCTGTCCACACGTTCTGTCCACATGATCGAATTTTTCTCCTTCCCCCTTCTTGATGTGATACAGGTTATTTGCATGTAATGCACCATTGTTTCACCTAATTGGATTGAAATGCTAATGGGGACTCGTTGAACATTTATCTGGAAGATTTCAGTTCTTATAGAGATATATTTTTTGAAAATCGTAGTCTATTATAGCATACTTAATTAAGAACAAAATAATAATCATTATGACCATAAAATGCAGAAATCCTGTCTGATGTCATAAAGGGATGTTGCAAAGCATTACGGACTAAAGGAACTCTGCCTCTTTAAAACTGAATGATGTTGTGATGCACAGACTGTCTCTTCAGCTCATTATGGAAGAAGCAGTGCTACTTTTTAGTCTCTCTGTGCATTTTGGTATGGATGCATCTATGCATCTTTACAAAAACATTGCTCTTTGTGAGTATATTAGTGGAAGCTGTTTGATTGAGTACCGCGTACTATACTTAAGGGAAATGCGGTTTCCTTTGTGAAACCAGTAGTGTTGGTAATAGAAGAGGTGGAGGAAGAAAACCCAACCTCTCCGAATTGAAGTGAAGTTCCTCAGGGTGTATTCTTTGTGTGATGGGCTGCCGTCCAGGAGAGATTTGGTGAATTAACCTGCTGCAAGTACAGGAAATGAGAATTCTCAGCGGGCATGCAGCAGCTCAGAAATCTTTAAGCAGAAGGGTAAGCAGAAAGGATGAAGCAAAGGTTTCCAAGCATCTCTGTCCCACCCATTTTGACCATTTTGAGTTTGTCCTTCTCATTTAGAGCAGGTGGCATTTAGCAATTTTCTCAGGGACCTTTAACCAGATCTTATTTCCACTGTGAAATAAAAACTGATTGCTGGTGATCCACAGATCCACGCACTGTACAATACTGTACATCACAGCTGGGGTCTCAGCGCATGGCCTCCACATGCTGATCATAACTATAGAAACTCTTGTCAGGTTTGCCTGCTTGTAAGACACAGAGAAAGATTTCTCCTGTGTGAAAGGTTATCATACTGTCTTAGCCAGACTTCTTCATCTTGATGAGTGCTTTGCTGAGGCATTCATATGTCTTCATTTTACTCTACCGGACATTCATGAGGTACCATTGATAAAGATAATATCTCACAAACAGCTGTAAACAGCTTTTGGAAAATCATGGTTTTATCACAATTGATATGAATAGGAGACCATAGGAGAAGTGTTTATTGGGAAGTGTAAAGGGTAAGCCACGATCAAAAAAGCAGATTTACAGATGTAATTACTGACTCAGAGAGTTTCATTCAGAGTTCGGTGCAAGAGTACTGTGAATTTTCAGCGGTACTGTGTCTTGCTGCTGTGCATGCTGATCTAAGCGCTGTTTTGTTATCTTTCCGTGTCCACAGGGGTCGAAGTTCCAGGGCCCATGTGCAGGTCGAGACTGCAGCCGCGGGTGTCAATGCCTGCCTGAGAAAGGCAGTCGGGTAAGTGGCCAGCTGAAACAAGCTTCTCCTTCCTGCCAGTGCTGTGTCTTTAAATCATGAAACAGACAGTATGACAAATACAGTTTATACATGGTTCTGTATAAAAAGTGGTCTGTTTCGTTTAGCTTTGCCTTCTGCAAAGGTAAGAATCACAACAGTTTCGTTTCTATGTTATACATTTTTGCAAATGTATTTTCCTGTTTTTTTTTTTTACCAAGTTTCGAATAGTCTTATTGTTGCCTCTCACAAAGTGAGGTGAAGATGAACAGTTCTGGTGGTGGAAATGAGAAACACATCACAGCCTTGTGTTATTTTTATGACTCTTTGAATTTACTTAAGGGAGCACGAAATTAAGAACATAAGAAAGTTTGCAAATGACAGGAGGTCCATCTAGTCCATCTAGGCCATTTGAGATTTAGTAGCTATCTACTACTAGGATATCATGAAAGAAAATCTCCTCTAATTTGCAACTGATCTTATGTCCATTACTGTATTCAAATTATCTATTAGCTGAAGTTATAGGTACACAAATAGGGTCAAGGGCGGGTAAGCTGAGATGCATAACATCTAAAGGGGAAAGCACATCTAAAGTCATAAGCATAGCGGAGATCAGGATTCCAACAAGGCCAGGCACACACAAGGAATAATGCTTGAGGGGCTCAGAGACAAAACTCTGTAACAGAATGTCACGCCCTCTGCAGCCAGAGGGCGCTCCTTCTCTGTCCTGTCCCTAGTTTCCTGCCTGCTGTCCTTCCGGTCCCTCTCTTTCCCTTGGGCTATATATTTCCGGGTCTTGCACTCTGCCCTTGCTCAGCATTGACGTTCGGATGTCCTGAGACCCGCCTAGCACCAGGTCGCCCCACGTCCGCTACCTGAGGGCATAGGTTTCTATTCGGCACTCCTGAACTCTTTGCACTACGAGCCCGGGCCTTTTTCCCGTCTCGTCGCTACGCATATGGGTCTTTTTCCACTCTCCTGCTCTCCACGGTTAGTCCCTTTGGACGTCCGTGACACAGAACCCCAAACCCTGTCAGATTAGTTTAAATATTCTGAGCCACCTGAACCTGGCATGGTCGTAAATTGTTTTCAGGTGGTCCAGGTCTCCTGTCTATTTATATATGCAACAACCGGAGCTGAGAAACATTTTGTTAAAAATTTTTTACAGACATACAGTAAGAGGGATATTGCAAAATACATATATAAATGACATGAAACTTTTAAAAGCTTGCAATTGATGTAGATTGTTGTCATATTTTAAGACTACAACAATCATCAAGCCTGTTTCACTGCTGAGTGTTAGGACCCATCTGAGGTTTCACTCAATAACACCCAACACTGAAGCGAAACGCAATTATCTCATATTGCTTTTTCAGCCCCTGGGCCATTCCATTCTATTGCATACAGATCACCACCTCAGTAAATTTAATATTAAAACAAACTATGCTTTAATGAAGATTGCTAGATTGTTAGATTTCTGTTAGGACACAAGTGATGGCTAAACAGATAATAAAAAGCTTGTTTGACTTTTTAAACAACAGTATTTTAAAACATGTGCAGATTTTTGCCTCATTCAAGGGACACATTTTAATCGGCAACACGTAAAAAAGACTTGTCAGCACATTGTGCTATTCTGACAGCTGGAAACACCTATGGTTCAACAAACCCTGAAGGGTCCAAAAAAAATCCAGACCCATGGACTGCTTTTGCAGCTTATTCACTATCCCCACAAATTTTTGTGTAAAGCCCTACCTGCAGTCTGTCTTGAATCTACTGGGCTATCGTGTTACATATTCTTGTCCCACTATGTTTTGACTCTGAAGTAGTTGTCTTTTTCAGTGCCTTTTAGGGTTCTAAATCCCTTCTTGTGATTAGCTATTGCCTTTTTTTGTTCCTAGACAAAACAATCCTGTTCCTTAAACCTGACTGTGCAAGTAGTGACCTTTAGTCCTGGACTCATTGTGATTTCTCTGCTTTGAACTCCATCTAGATCAGAATCAGATCAGGTTGTCCTTCTTGTTTCAATACTACCAGTTTGGTGTTTTCAACATATTGTACTTTTGTTGTCAGTAGCTGCATTTTCATGTACAGTACCTGCCGCAGTCCAGAATTGTCAGGGTCCAAGAAATTCACCTTGTCTTCGTACTGTGTCTGTGCCATGTGTCAACCTGTTTAAGGTGAAGCAATGTTTCTTCTGGAGGTGGGCCAGTAATTACTTAGGCCTAAAGAACATTTCTCTGGAAATATGGACAACTAAAGATTAGGTGACATTTCCAGCATGAAGTGTGACTGAAAAAACAAACAAATGACTAGAAATCACTGAATGAAGATGAAAAATTGCTGTGCTTTGATTAACCCATAGACCTCTGTGATAACCTTTGTGATGACCTCTGTTATGTACATTGTTATTTCCTCAACAAACCCCAATGATTTTATTTTCCTTTCAAGCACGTTGTTCAAGAACGCCTTTCAAATTTTTGATGCCAAATGATGCAAAGCAAGAATTTTCCATTTAAGAGAGAATAGCTGAGGATAACCCATGTGCCGAATACACGCACAGGGGCCACAGGATATTCAGTTGGAGACACATGGAATACTGGTAGGCCTGATGGGGCCATAAACACCATTACAGGGGCCAAAGTTCCTCTCGTGCTCTTTATGGGGAGACAAAATATGAGCTAACCACCTACAGGGTTAACTCTGATATAATATACAAAACTAGACATAGATTCCTATAACTTGTCATATTGTGACAATGTACAATTGCTCAAGTGATACATTTGAAAAAATCACAATCTTTCCAAAGTAAAACCACATTGATCTGTGTTAAAGGCAATCATGCTTCCATTGCAGATACAGGGTCTTTGAGTGTTTCAGTTCAGTAGTTTCAATTCCACCAAGACAGCAAAAATGGCAAAAGTTCCTGCTTAAGATTCTGATCAAGCAGAATCTTTGATAGTAGCACTGTATTTCCCTCCTGTTTCTAACTTTTAGAATGTGATTCTTCAGCAGTAATTGAAAGATACTGGATATTATATCCCTGTATTTTAGGAACATAATCAGTTCCTGAAAAGGATGACCACTTTCACTTAAATCAATATCTAAATTACCCAGTCTTTCAGAATTTTTTACTTTATGTATCTGCTATTATTTAGAAAGCATTCTACTTCTCATAAAATCTTTAAGATTCTTTAAAGTAAAATGGGTTAGGAATATAAGATACATATTTCAAAATTATACACAACCTCTAAGGAACACACAAAGAATATAGGAGAATTTTTAGCTTTGGTTTGACCTGATGCTGCTGCTGGCATGAAATGCAGTTCAGCAGAACTTTGCTCAAGTCTAGATATGATCTCTGTCTAGTGCCAATTTGAAAACAAATATAGTGATATACTAGTTATTTGTAGTAATTCTTTGGAACTGTTAACAAAGAATGAAATAAGTAATAATCACTTTTATGCTTTAATTTAATGTGACAAGCTGTTTTTCACAGTTTTTCAAAGGACGTGCAAGACAACTGATACTGAAGAGATCGGCTCTGACTTCAAAAAGACAAACATCTACTATATATTTAAGTTTAAAAGAAGGTTTGTGCTAGCATAGCATGGTATTTTAAACTAAGTTATTAAAACACTGCTACAATTTGTATTTGTGATCTGTGCCAGTGTTTTTTTTAATTTAAACCTGAGTGATATACTGTAGAATTAAAACTAATTTGAAATTGCAAGTGAGCTTTCTATTTCTTTCAAACTCTGAGCCATCTATAAATGGCAAGAAACAAGTACTGATTTAAAATGTGTGCTTTAATGTTGTCACCTTCAAATACTTTTCTTTTGCTCCCTTTCAAACAACTATTGTCTAGTAAAATTGAATGTTGACTTAATTCTGAATAGAATAAATTTGTAATGTATTTGAGTTAGCTGCTATAGGCAGTTTGATGTTTTATTTTTTCATAAAATATAAGCCCAAGCTGTGTGAAAAGAGAGACTATTATTAGACTCTATTACTAATAGTAAATCATATTTATGTTTACTGGAACATGTATGGGTTAATTCCACACTGCAAAGCAGAAAGAAACAAAAGATTCAGCTGTGGACCCTGTTCAGTTTAGTGAGGGTAGAGTAGAGTCATGGTGCTAAGTGATGGTCAAAAGGCAGACAAACTAGACAGTTCAGTAGGACATCAGATTGCATGAAGATGGATTGTTTTTCAGTTAAACTTTACCTGTCCATCTGTGGCTTTAATGATATTGTTAAAACAAACTTGACACTTTCTAGAATGCATGATTACATAGACCATGAACGGCTCTTGTGAATCAAATTCATATCACACTTCAGGAATTTACTGTTCTGCTCCTCGCTGAGATTTATGAGAGGACATAAAATTGTGTTGTGTTTACAGGTGGTCTGTATAATATAGCTTATTTTTTCTATGTTGTACTTTTTTTACGTTTTTGATTTTGTTCCTTTGGGTTATAGTTATAGCGCTCAGTGTGAAAGTCTGTTCTGATCATAATTACAAGCCAAGTGTTCTTTCTATTAGTATGGCGGAAAGAGCAGTATTTTTTACAATACTCTCCTAATGAATTTCACATGCCAGGTTATATTTTTAATTACTAGCAGCGTGTAAATCTGTTCTTTGAACCTCAGGGAAAGCTTTCTCACTGTAATTGTGGAAGAGCTCACCTGATGAGAAATTCTGTCTTGATTAGCACAAAGCCCTTTGCCAGACATTCAGAGAGACAATTGACGTTCTCATAGCTGATGGCTCCTGTGTATAGTTATTGTGAGGCACAGTAATTCAGTTTCCCTGCATTTTCCACCTCAGGTCCCCTTACAGGTGCCATTTTACCATATACCAGTGTTGTTCCACCTGCCCAGCAATGGTATAATGCATGCCATGTTTCTTTAGCTGTGCTTGCTTGTCGAATGTAATCTTTTAGCCCACAGTCAGATGTACTAAGAGAGGAATAGAGCTTTTTTATGATATCCTGGAGAAACACTTTTCTGAAATTCTGATAAATTGTTTCACTAGAAATCAGTTCACTAGAAGATTTGGTTTGGTGAAAATAAGGTAGAACTAGATGTAGTTTTCACCCTCATTGAACTTGACCAGGGGTGTGTTTATTCCAGATACTGTATCTAGCAAGACCTCATGCAGTGCGATACCTGCAGATTATGCAGCAACAGAAAGTAAAGCACACTGAAGAAGAGCGCCACGGCATTAATAACAATTCACAAAGTCATTTTTGAAACTCCCTTTACTTTTCCTCAGAGCACGGATAAGTCGCACGACAAGCTCTGGGATTTGCTTCCTTGTCTTGTGTGGGTTATCGGCTTTTGAAATTGAGGGTTGCCTTTAGAATGAGAGGTTAGGAGTTTGCTGGACAGACTGGAAGGGTGTCTGTGGAGCATTAGGTCCTGCTGTTCAGTGCCGTGTGATAATACACATTACTGAATGAAGAGGAGTCATTAAGGGCTTTGTGATGTGGGACACAGATCTAAAACAGCAATTATTGTAACTGTGTTTGCCCAAAGTAGACGTGTTGCCCAGCCTAGAGAAGTGCTGTAACTGAAATGAGACACAGGAGGTGTCTTAGGGATGTTTGATGGCTGGACTGTACTGTACGTAATTACTGTACTGCTTGTGGGTGCTCTCAACAGCATTTCAGTGTCTTTCCTTCATTGTAAAGAGCTATGTATTGAAGTGTGAAGGCCTGTTTCAAGCAGTAGTAGTCAAAACAGAAGCAAAATACCCTTGATACAGGAAAAGATAAAACACTTATTGGCACATTAACACTGTACATGGCAATCTAATCTGACCCTGATTTTTCTGTTTGAAACTCTGTGAAAAATGTTTGTTTCTGACTGTTACATTTCACCCCGCCACTCATGTTAAATCCCTTTTTTAGCCCATGATAGGATTATCAGCCTGCATATTCTTTCACTTGAATTCTGACCTCAGCATCCCAGCCTTGGGGCTCTCTTTAGCAGCAGGGATGCGAGAGTGTAAAAAGGAAGGTGCTTTATAGAGAAAATGAGCTGCAAGTGGCTACCTGCCCCCTGTAGGCCTGTAAGCTCTCAAGGCAAGACTCCACATGTAAGGGAGAGAGGTTAAGAAGCACCCTCTAGTAACCTAATGTAGGAGAGAACATTCTTTGAGCATACAGTGTAAAATAGAAGACTGAGAAACACTAAGCACTTTTTCAAATCCTGTTACGTGAGGTTAACTCACTGGTGTGCAAAGATCTGAACAATTTTGATGGGGGCTAAGCCAAACTCAAGGGATGGGTTTGAACTATTTAGTGTCCAGATTCAAGTCTGGTGTGAACACTTCTCCTCTTACTGCTTAAGGGCTCTTGCAGTTGGGGGGGGTCCTGAGGTTACCAGGGCAACGTCCAGTTCTGCAACTGATTGCCCTCTGTTGTCCAGAACAGTCAGCAACTTCCAGTTCCGGAATCACTACCTGCCAAGTATCTGCTGAGGAAGATGGTGAATACTACAGTACAACTGGAGCCAGAGAGCTACTAAGGAGTTTCTGTATTGCTCTCTGTTCAAAAATCAGAAATATACAAGATGTTTAAATGGGAGGTTGCTCCCAGTATAACCAGTTCTGGCTACAGAGACACAACAGAACCAGATGAGCTCAGATGGCTCAATGACTTCCTATTACTTAGGGGCTTCCTGATGCTTAAATGTTCCAAGTATCAGTTTTGTATTGTTTTTGTTATTGATAGAATTAAAATGTGATTTTCTGGATATACGAAAATGGTCTCCTCTCCCCATCAGTGTTTTTTAAATACACATACCTTGGGCCTCCATTATCAAACATAAAAAAATGAAACTATTTGCTTTCAAATAAGTGGGACATATCAAGAAAAATGCCTCCCGAAAATAGATTTAATAGCAAGTGTGAGGCTTGGGCAGTGTACTACAGAAAGGTGTGAATTGTTACACATGGCATACCTCTGTCTGGCTTAAAGACAGATAAGATAATTCCAGACAGGCAGCTCGATGAACTTTTAACATTTGCTGCATCTTTGATCTTCCATGGTTAAAGCAGATTATCACTGTAAAAGATTAGGACTGTCATACAGTATCTGTTCCCATGGACAGAACAGCATGGATGTTTGATATTACTGGGCTTGTTCGCATTGGTTATAACCCAGATACAGAGATTGGAAAACAGAAGAATGAAGGCGTCCAGCTGAAGGATTAAAACATATTGAGGGTGCAGAAATACTGTTTTGAAATTAACTCCAGTTTCTCCAAGGGAAGGGCAACTTTCAAAAGATGTGAAAAAAAGTTTCTTATTCGATGTTCAACATTCTTTTATTATTGTTTGTTATTCTTTTCTGCATTTTCCAATATATCATTCCCATCCCCAAAACCCGTTCCATTGCTCACACAAACAGGCAATCCATACACATTTCAATTGGTTTGCCAGTGTATAAACATATAAAAAAAAGAATTAACATGTCATCACATGGCACAAAGTTCAACAAATTTCAACACAAACATGCAAAAATAGGCTATATCATAAAATGTTGTAAATAATTTTACAGTGTTTATGTTGTATACAGACTTTAAATGAGACAATAAAATAAAATAAGTTGATTAATTAAATTCACACATCTTCTATTCAATCGTACTGAATACTTGGCCCCCAAATTTGGTCCCTTTGCCTTGCACATAATAATAATGTATATTTTTTTCTGGTGTACAATCTGACAAAAGCTCATTACACTACTGTCTCACAGAGGGTGAAATACCAATTTTCCAGCATTTCGGTGTATGTATCTTAGGTGCAATTATTGCCAAAAGTATAATCTTCTTACCTTCATTTTTAAAATGTACAAATATCACCCAAAACAGATCACGATGGTAGTTAGTATTTCATTTTTAATGCTATAGATAATAATTCAGATATGCATTTTCAAAACGTTTTTAATTTTTCACAATTCCAAAACACATGCATCATATCTGCATTTTGTGATTTGGAATAAGGGCACACGATAAATTAGCTTTCAATTGAGCCATTCTCATATTTTATGTGTGATGAAGTGTGATTTAATCTGTGTTTGATAGATTATCTATACTTGTTTAACATTCTTGATTTATGATCTGTCTGTTGTTTCTCCACATGGCCTTATCTCTCTGGAGCCCAGCTTTCTTCCCTCTTTCTCCTGTCCAGATGGGACCTTCTTTCAGGCCGTCCAAACTCAGACCACATCCTTAACAGCGAAACACATCCTGACAGTAGTCGGTGCAAATAGCAGCCTGCAAGCAGCGATTTCCGAAAATTTACAGAACCCTTCATAACTGGAGTTACTTACTTCAATAACACACATGTCGTGTGGGCAACAAAATGTACACTAATCTCTAATACTGATATTTAATACCTCTTTATACCTGAAAAGTATTAATGCATAACACATTCCTGAACAATGTGTGGTGCATTTCTTTTTCTTAGCAGATAACCACGAGAGACACCTGAAGTCAATGGTATATGAACATGCTTTCACACAAACTTGACTTAAGGCTTATTGTCCTCAGTGAGAACTACTAGTTCTATTACTATTAGTATAGTAATAAAGACCTGAGCAGTTATAGGACTACAGAACATTCAGTCTAATTAGTGTTCTTAACTATGCACTCATGCTCTTTATTACTTTGTAATTGTGTGTCCTATTTCTCAATGAGTGTAACCCTGCATACTTGAGTATTGGGGCCAGCAGGGGGCGCTCACCCTGCGGTCCATGTGGGTCCTAATGCCCCAGTATAGTGATGGGGACATTATACTGTAAACAGGCGCCGTCCTTCGGATGAGACGTAAAACCGAGGTCCTGACTCTCTGTGGTCATTAAAATCCCAGGGCGTTTCTCAAAAAGAGTAGGGGTGTAACCCCGGTGTCCTGGCCAAATTTCCCATTGGCCCTTACCAATCATGGCCTCCTAATAATCCCCATCTATGAATTGGCTTCATTACTCTGCTCTCCTCCCCACTAATAGCTGATGTGTGGTGAGCGTTCTGGTGCACTATGGGTGCTGTCGCATCATCCAGGTGGATGCTGCATATTGGTGGTGGTGGAGGGGAGTCCCCATTACCTGTAAAGAGTGGAGTGTCCAGAAAAGCACTATATAAGTGTAAGCAATTATTATTATTATTATTATTCCTTGGCCTGATTTGTTCATCACAGGCTTTTGTTTTTTTCCCCTCGGATCTGTATATGGTCATTTTCGAAATCCTTGCTTTTTAAATGCGAATATAGTATAATTCCTCCCTCATCTAAGACTGGTGTATCTCGTAATCGTCACAGTCACATTGCCATGCAAATGCTTGCATCTCAGCTGATACACCCAGATACTGTGAGAACAGCTTTGATGTTTATGATGTGTCATAATACATACAGTACCACAGGTCACCAATGAGAGGAGGCCATTCAGCTTATCTAGACCATTTTGTACTTAGAAGCTAATTGGCCCCAGTGTATTAGCTTCAACCACACAGCTCTGCAGCCTTCTCTAGGCTCTTGACAACCTTTCAAATTCTTAAAGTCTTAAGTGTGATCCTTCTACATGTATGTAATTTTGCTACATATCCAAATTTGTTTCAGTGTGATGCATATGGAAATTAACTACAGTGGCTACCCTTTGGAATAATATTGCTTTAACATTAAAGTGGCTTATGTTGACGTCATTGTGGATTTAAAAGAACCAGGAAAACAGTTGCAGTTGGTCACCATTGTACTATCAAAGGGGTGGATAGGCTTTTCTTTTCATTCTGATGTCACAATTCATTTAATTGATTGAATTTGTTACTTGGGTTAACTTACTTTTCAGTTCAGGTATATATCATTATTTACATTATTTATTTCCGTAATACAAATTTAAATACCATTCCTTGGAATTCACGTACTCGGTAAGTTCCCTAAATGTCTAGCAAGACATCAGTTTAGAAAGCAATGTATACGTTTTTGTACTGTAGGTTCTCTGAATTTATGGCATTCCAGACACCGTTCAGATATACTGCTTCAATTGTTTATTTATACGTCAACTTTATCTAACAGCTTTATTGAGTTCACCTCACCTCAAGATTTGATCGGTAATAGGGTTGAGAACTGGAGTGGCCAGATAATGTTTTGGACCAGAACACCTAGGTTTGGGTATAGCACAGACCAGTAGGCATTACAGCCTTCCAGGAACTGAGCTTGTCCGCTTTACGAGGATCTCAGCCTTTTTTAAAAACCCATTAGCTCATTCTTCAGCTTTCTCCATCTTCAGTCTTGTCTTAGTCTTGCTGGTTCAGAATCCATTGTTTCCTTTTATGTCCCTGCTTTCAGCTGGGTTTGCAATCAAGCTTGTTTATTCCTTTTATTATTTCAGTGACCTCGGCCAGTCTACCATGTTGAGGCAGAAAAGATTAATTGTCTTCACCCTTTGTACCTCCTTCCAATAGCTCGGCCTATGTACTCCTCTTTGAATCGTTACAAAGAAACCTGTGTCCATTTTACATTTTGGTGCCAAGAAACTCCAGAAATAGTCTTACTAAGGCACTGCTCTCATTGTAACCTCTCTGGACTACAGTAGGCAACACTTCTTTGTTCCTTATTTGTCCATATAGTTTTGCAAGAAGGTCATTATCTGGTTGCTATAATGTACTTTCAGTATTCTATAATATGAATGATTGCTATAATTCTCAAGTGCCTCTGAGATAAAAATTGTAGCCAGGTTTTATCTAGCTTTAAGAATCTAAATCTCATTCTTCTTTTGTGATATTGCAGTTTAAACATAAACTTTTCATATTTGTAGGAAAAGGAAAAAATATTTTTACACTCGAAGATCCTACTTCTCAATCATTCTTTGAACTCTTGATTCAGATTGCAAGGGCAGAATTGTGCTCCCAGGACGTTTTTCACTACCTATCTTTAAATTTATTTTTTTCTGATGGTGGGGGCCACCTCTGCTGGCTGGTCTCATCAAACAGCAACAGGAGAACCACACGCCGGCCGGCTGTTCATGGTTTCCTACAGACTCAGATCTTAATCTGTAAGAAAACAAGTCGGAGTTTACAAAAGCCAGAACTCATGGCGAGCACACAAAATGAATTTCATGAATCTCCCTGAACCTTTCCCAGGCATATCCTAATCAAAATGTAAACACACGCAGTATTTATTTAGGTTAATGGAGGTTTTCTCAAACACTTGTTCTTCTGGACAAGATGTATCAGATTGTGAGGAAATCCTACCTCCCACTTCGGCAGGATTGTGTTAGAGGTTTGTCAATTTTGGCGTTGTGTAAGGTGCAAAGTGGAACCGCAAAGATATGTCCAAGGCTGTCTTTAGCTTTGGAGATGGATGGCCAGTGTACATCACTGAATTCTGTTCCATTATCCCAGCTGTGGAACTGTTCTGTTACAGCTGGTTCAATGTTTGAAAAGGATACAAAAACCTGTAACCAGAACAGAACCCTATCCAAATACTTTAATTGCAGGCAAGACTAGCAGTTTTATCAACATGTTTTTTTTTAATGTTTGCCTACCCGAGTCTGTGTTTAAATCACTTTCCTAAGATGTCAACAGGTGAACATAAACTATACCCTTTCCGCTCAGATCATATATAAAAATGTACATTTCAGTGTATTGCAAGTAGCTCGCCATTTGGGTTCATCTGAGTTTTAATCTAAGGTTTGTAAACGCCTGCTTAGTTCAGGATATGACTTTGGTCCTGTTGAGTTTAGTTGAGTTGAGTCCGTTCTGTGCAAACAAGGGTTTGGTTCACTTCCTCCAATGTTGTTTTGTATGTCTTCCTTATTAATTGGGGCTCCTCTAGAGGCACTTTGAATAGCAAAGGGCTTAAAGCATGGAAGATCATGAGTACAATGATGAGAAACATCACCTTCTGCTATTCAGTGAAACTCTCCCACTCTACCAAAATTCCTAACTTTGTGAAGGGATTTCTAGTTTTTTAAAAGTACTCTGACCCTTGACCTGGAAGCCATGACCCCATTTACGGCTTGTACGGAGCCACTGTCTTGGGGTCATCTTATCTGATTCATTAACTGAAGGGCACAGAGATGTCTGCAGGGAGGCTGAAGCAGTCACACACAGGCAGCTTGTATGCTGCACATCAACCCTCTTTCTTCACATGGGCTGGGGGTAGCTGTGTGTTGAGTTGTCTGCCTCTGTAATGAACCATAATCTAATATGTGGAGGTTTGGAGAGATCTAAAAGAAAGACCTCCAGCAACGGAGATGAGATGCAAGATATCAAAGCTGGGAGAAGGCCAGAGGGAAACAATCATCTCTGCGGAAACATGATTTTGCTTGACCCAGTGCAGCAAGGAAAGCTAAGTTAATTGGCAGATTCAATTAATTAGAGGAAAAAAATAAGAGGAAGTGAAACATTGTCTGTAAAGATGAAGACCATAAATATTGACAGATATCAGATGAAATCCCGACTAGACTTTATTAAAGTTTGTTTGCCCAGCTCTTTGTTTTTTGTGCCATGATGGTATGATATATGAATGCTGACACGGGGAGGTTGTTTGTGAATGTGGAGATAACAGGAGGTATGGATTGTTCAGCCTGGTTTTCCTCTGGAAGGCTGTCAACAGGAGCACACTCAAAGATACTGCTCAAGGGAAATCATGTCACTTTAAACTGGCAAATTTCTTTTGCTTGGTTTAATATGTCCAGTAGGACAGAGTTCCCTGGGTGACATGTGCACAAAGGCTTTGAAAACAACACAGTATTGTAGAAGCAAAACAACAGACCAGAAAAGATAAGGAGATGCAAGCACACCTGAACACCTTCAAAGGACCTTCTTCATATAGCAGAGCTTGATGCAGAAGGGTCACTTTTTGAAAAGTGTGTACAGTAAGTGCAATGGGAGTGCTGGAATGTATGGTGCTAATTCTGGACTGGCATTTAGACTTCTTTCATTTGTTAGTGTTAAAGCCATCATAACCTCACTTAGTTTTGAGTTTCTTACCCAGATGGATCCAGCCTTGCTGGGAGTAACTATGTTAGCTTTTGGCATGTGCCCGACCCAGCAACAAAGAAACAAAGATGTTTTCCCCCCATTTCCAGGGTTTAAATTGCATAGTTTTACGAGAAACAACATATACATATGTCAGAAACACTAACTAAACATTCCTTGCAATGTATTTATCATCAGATTGAAGTTGCTTTCTGGCACTTTTCTCTAATGGGACAAAAACCCATTAATATTGTTAATAGAGTTGTCAACACAAAAGAGAATTAAGATTACAGTAAGGTAGTAGATGGTAAGATTTCACTCACTTTATCCATCTTTGCTATCTTTAACTGACGTTTCCTGCATCAGCTGTACATAATGTAATTACAGTCTGGAAATCTGGCAAACATATTTTACTGTACCAAGTAACTAGCTCATTAATGGAAAAACATCATTGGAAATAGAGCAGAAGAGACTAACTCCCTGAAAGCAGTCATGTGACATGAAGGCAGTATCATGTGACAGCAGGACCATTTATTCCAGACACAAATGTGACACAGAGTGCAGTTTTAGCACTACTGCAGACCTTTTTAGACAGCCTGCAATGTATGGCCGTCATGCTGTCTGTCTATTTGCTAGTGGCTCTTGCCCCTCAGAAACCTGCCAGCAAGGCCAAGATTTACCATTGGCAGTTGAGTCAAGCTGTATCTTTGGGTTAAACTCTCTTTCACAAGAACAGAAAAAAGATTGCCAATACTAGAAGGTAATGTGTCTACTTTTTGCTTGCTTGGTAGCTTAGTAGCTGACTGAAGCCTGTCACTTCATAAAGAAACCTAGAGTTTGGGCCTTAACCTCCTGGCGGGGAAGTCTGTTCCAGACACTCACAATTCTTTGTGTAAAGAAGCATCTCCTCTTCTCCCCTTAAAATAATTTCTTTGCCCAATTGTTATGTCTTTGTTTTCAATACTGAGTGTGAAATAGTCTCCTATAGTTACTGAATATTGTTATGATACATGGTTATGTAAAGATGTTTATACCCTTCATACCATTTAGGATGAATCAGATTTCCCCAACATGTCCTTTGTTCTAGACTAAAGATATTTAGTTCCCAAGTGTGTCGACAACTCAACCTAAGCAACTGCAGTTGCATTGATAAACCACAGCACTTAGAATACACATACAGTAAGTAGTGAATCAAGAACACGTGCATTTCTATTTGGAAACATCTAAGAATCTCAAATCTGAAAAATATGTTTCTCATATTGGCTATTAAGCGATGTGGAACTTGGTGCTGCCATCTGCTGCCTAAATACCACACTGCTTGCTGAGTGGAGTGCATGTGGCAGAGGGTTTTCTTGGTTTGGTAGCATTAGAAAAAGTGGAGAGCAGGTCACAAACAGTGAACATTTATCAGATTGTTTTATTTCATTGCACATTCAGTTATTTTAAAGCCTGTTAAAGTCTTTAAACTTCTATAATTTGGTGGTCACAGAACTGAATTGTTTGCAGATAATATTTTTAAGATGTCTATGGCCAGTGTCCCATCTCTCATTAGTCCATTGAATCTGCCCTATAACCTACATATCAAGCATACAGCCGAACAGCATATTAGACATAAACTGTTAACATCTATACAGATGTTTATTTATTTAGCATCAATGTTGAGTAAATATTTAGTCTGTTTTTCTAGGCTTGCCCCTGGGAAATGCAAGCTACACAGCAAAGTTGTTAGCCTAGATCTTTTTATGTTTTTGGTGAAATTAGTTCATGGCTTGCAGTTCTGCCGCAAGTATTACCAACTAAAACTATTTGTCATACTGTAGATGTTTGAATTAAAACGATTTGGCTTTTATGTCTGGGAAACAGTGTCCTGCTGCTAATAAGATAAAATGTTATATTCCCAGACACTCTCCACAGCTTGACAGGTAATTTGACTGTATGTTGAAGTAGGTTTGAGTAACGTCTTTTACCGGAGCTATTCTGCACCAATAGTTTTCACAGCTGAAAAGTCTTGAATATGTGTTCAAAAGAGCTTCAGAGAACTTTTATGCTACTGGTGGGTGAGAATACAAGATGGCTTTCAATTTGACTTCACCCCTGAGGCTCTGTTAAGATACTTTTTTCGAAATTGCTTCTTTTTATTTATTGCCACACCAGGTCCAGGTGCAGGGGCTGCTCTTTTATTTTATAATTTGAGGCCCTTACATTTAAGTGTGTGAATTTGAAACTTTATCCTGTTTAAATCCAAAGTTGAGTTTATGCAGTGTTCCAGCCCCTTTCCCACACTGCTGGAACAGTTTTCACCCTTTAACAAATCAGCTGTCTGCACCCGGTGGCAGACTCAAAAGAAACCAGTGAAATCACCTGTTACTTGCTGAGTTTGTGTATGCGGTTTCTTTTCTGTTGGAGCAAGGGGACACTCAAGAGTTCCTTCTCGTAGTTAAGTAAACTCAAACTTTGTTGTAGCCAGCTGTGTTTCTAAATGTTCGTCAGATAACAATTGAAAAGATCGCATTTTGGCCAACTTTTTGCATGTCATGGAAGCTGTATTTTATACTCACACATTGTGGTCAATTTTACTTGCCTTTTATTTTTTATTGGAGGAGCCGTGACTGCTTGTTAATAAGGGGAAGGTCACAGGTCTGGCCGTCAATATGGAAAGCAGTTGTTACATGTTTAATTGGGAGCATTTTTAGAAACAAGGTAACAGGGAAACGAGGCAAAAGGGGAGAGACAGTCTCACGCTCTCTTCCCCAGACTACTGAACACTCCCCTCTGTGGAATGACAAACATATATTACTGCGTCTGAAGGATTATCAAAACATCCAGGAATCGGGAACCTAACCTAAACACAGCTGCAGGAGTCTCTCTGAAAACATCGCTGAAAGCCTATCTGTCTCCTTCAGGGTCTCCTTTCAGCCACACAAATCAAAGCAAGGTGGGACTGGGAATTCAAACCGGATTCTTTAAAAAAAAAAGACCTTGTCAATTCAGAAGAGAGAAGGAAGCCACAAATAGTATATTCCTGCTGAAAATAATGTCTTTAGGTCTTCACCACCTGTAAGTTAGTGTCAGTGCGTGTGTTTTAGAGGATCTTAATTAAGCCATGTAGATCAGAAAGAATCCCCATTTCTGACACAAACTGTTCCTAAAGCACCTGAAAGACTGGTATGGTTAGGAAAACTCACAGATTTTACTCCATATAAATTCAGGAAAACAATGCCCTTGCTTAGATCAGTATTTTGCGTTAAACTGGAATTTTAATTTTGAATAGTTCTGTTTTTCCAATGCTTACTTTCAATCAAATTAAAAAAAATATATGAATAAAAAAGTAAATATACACAGTTTGCAATATTCCATGAAAAATACTGTTTCAGGTGACATATTTCACAGTTGGAGTTTTTTCATTTCATTTCCAGTAGGGGAAGACTTACATGTAGGTTAATTACAACCTTTAGTCTTGATCCATCAACTCTCAATGGTAAGAAGATAATCTCTATTCCTGTTAGTATCAGCTGTGTGGGGTCTCCCTTGCCCATTCTCTTTTCTAGAATCTGTCTTCACACAAGAAGGCTTGTGATTCATATGCAGACCTGGGTCAATAGAGAAGCATCGGCTTTATTTGTTCCATCCTGAAATGCCCAGGAAAAAAACAAAAACTGTCTTGCAGCTGGTGCTCTTAATCCTGCTACCAAGCAAAGAATTCCAGCACACCTGAGCGGCAGTGCATCCTCGAACTTGTTGCAGAGCTATGGAATGCAGGATGCCATGCACTAACCTCAGGCCCAATGAAGATTGTGTTTTTCAGCAGATTGAAACAGTCCAAATAATTATGGTATTTCCAAGTTACCCGGAGTGTTTTACATCAGCAGCTTTTAAGATAAGGTCCTCAGGGACAGCCTGGGTGGCCCTTTAAGAGCCTGTTGAAAAGTCAATGTGAAATCAGCACGGTTGCTCAGTGAGACGTTGCACTCTCAGGAGTGGGTTCTTAGCCTAATATAGGAAGAAAACCTGAAAAGGAACAAGATCATTCACCGTTCTTTCTGTTCATGTTGCGGGTTATTACATTTTGGTGCTGAATAACCTAATTTCCTTATACATGTACAGTACCTATACTGAAAAATACTTTGTAGAATTCAGTAATTTTCCCTTTTGGCACAGATTATATGTATGATATGCAGCAATGAATACATAATAATACTTACATTACAGCCAGCTTTGAAGTACATAATACTTTTCACTGTTTACCAAAATATACTTTTTATCCAAAGATTACAAGATATCAGGGGGTCAGTTCTTTTTCTCTCTGGTTGATGGCCTGGTCTGCATTAACATCTGTAGCCAGTACCTTGTGTCACCACCTCACTGTATCGCTTTCAGACACGAGACACCATTGTGTTTTAATTTTACAGTACCTTTGTCACACGTCTGGACTAGACCCTTTGGCAAATCATCCATGGGATTGTCAGTTTGTTTCAGGTATTGAATAAAAGAGGAAATAGCACAGTGACTCCATTTAATGTTAAAGCTGAGCTTTCTTAAATTCTGAGTTAAAATAACATCTTCCTTTATCGGGGCTGCATTAATTAAATGAGAGGTCGGAGTACTGCAGTTTCCTGAATTTGAACAAGGCTTTATGCTGTACAAGTCAGCCAAACAGTACATTTTTAAGTTTCTTCAAAGTAAGCCGCCACCTGCTAGTCTTCTCATTCTTTTGTTTGATTATTTGATTCCTTTTCCTATTGTATCACATCAGTTCTCAACAGTGTGCGTTTTTAAAGCTTTATGCATCTTTATGTTTTAAAAATGTAAAGTTATAAGTATTTTAAACACTGCAATTTCCAGTCTTCATTTCAAGGCAACAAATTCCTGTACAAGATATACTGAACGTATTAAAAATATTAAAAATGTCAGTTTAAACTTGCAAATATATACATTTAGACAATTAACCTATCACCTCAGAGGTGTTGTACTGCCTACAAAATAAGTAATATGCTACATAAAAATATATAATACAATATAATAAATAATCCAGAGTTTCCAGTCTACCAGAAATTCTAGTCCCTTTTAGAGCTTCTCACTTTATCAGGGTCATCATCACTAAACATTTTCTTTTGCAATGTCAGTGTGATGAAAAGCTTCATCCATTTGCTTAGCTATCAATGTTCATTGTGGCTGTTCTTCAAGCTCATCTTCTTCTGTAGCGTATGCACATTGGAATTCCAGCTGTTCTGAGTTTTTGTCGTTCTTGCGTGTGGGACTCAATTCATGAATTCATAGAGATCCAGCAGGACACTTGTTACTGTTTGGCTTAAGGGAGCTCTGTTGCATCCATATTTTAATATTAAATACACAACTATAATGTTCTGTAAATTATGGTATATAATCCAACCAAAAGGCAACATGTAAATACTAATTAGTAACAGACCCAGCACAGAGCCATGTGGAACACCTTAAACAAGTGAGACAACATCAGATTTCAAACAGTCAGGATTTATGAATTGGTCGTCAAATTGAAGTCAAACTAATGAATGGACGTTTGAGTGATCAACAACAATGATAGTGGAGATTTTCCCAACAACCTTAAGAGTTCAATATTGTGTTCACAAAAATGAAGACTAAAAACTGTAAGGGCAGTTCAAGTAGAATCTCCTTCAGCCAACTTGCAAGATGAATCTTACCCTGTAGGTGGCTATAACAGAGTTACATCTATCATCCGCTGAAGGTTGAGCTTGAATCTGACAGTTTTAGACCTTGGCTATGTTAATCTATATCAGTGCCATAATCTATACCAAATCCAAAGTAATTTGTTTTTAGCTAGAACTAGGCTACAGCTCGACTAGACTTTCTACTTGACTTTGCCAAAATGTTGGTAATTCCAGATGTATCATGTCATTTTTCTGTGTTTCTCCTTCACATCTCCCCTCCAGCATTTGAGATCACTTTTGTATATGGCTGAGACCTTGGTTCTTTCAAGAAACATGTGGATAAGATCCTAGGATCAATTTGGTACTACGTTACCTACCTAATTTGCTAGATAGGCCAAATGGTCTCCTCTTGTCTGTGACTGGTCCAATGTACAGTATGTTCATTAAACCAGGGATGGGCATCTTCAGTCTGCAATGGCCTGAGAGTCTATTGGTTTTCATTCCAACCCTCATTGTAATTGCTTTGGTAAAATCATTATTTGAATTGCAGAGTGAAAGCACCTGGTTATATAGGTCTTAATAAGGTGGTAATGGACATGCCCCTCTAAAGCTTCCAGGACTGTGGCTCTTGTGGACTCCTTGCCCATACCTGAGTCATCTCATTACCAAACAATAAGGGAAACAGCAAATTCTGAATGTGAAGTGAAAGAATAAAGCAGCAAACATTTAGGAGCATTAAAAATTGAAATAGAAGGTGCTTGAGATCACTGATTGCCAGATTTTATGTTGCTCATGCTCATACTGTCAGATCCCACATACTGGTGCCAACATCAAGAAATATGTTCCTCTGTTTATACTTCACAGGAACTTCACATTTTCCATATAATTGACAGTTTTCCAAAATTAGCAGTAATCTTAGGCTTCTGAATTCCATCATGCCCAGTGAAGGCATTGTGTATACGTCACAGCTTGTGAGCTTCAGAGGAAACATTCTTCCAGTGCCCCACATGCAGATACAAGTTAAGACGTCTCACTAACTCTGACACACTGAACTAAATACGCTTCCCTTGTGCTTACAACTGATGAAGGGTTAAAAAATAAAATGTCAAAGAATGACCCTCATGTATAATTGGTCAAAGAATGGCCCTATTGATAATACCTTTTTAAGTCTTTTGTTAAAAATGTCTAGACCATCAAGGCCACCATCATTCCCCCAGATTCTGCTTTTCTCCTATTGAAATGAATGATAACTTAAGACCTGATTTTCCAGTACCTGGGCTTTGACTGCCCCTTAGTGATACATGGACATAAACCCGGAGGACTCCATTGCTCCATGACAGAGCCACTCTGTTTTCTTTTCTAACTCCCTGCTGGAGCCTTGCCAAGGATTCACTCTGCAGTTGGATTTTTCCTTTTATTTCCCCCCCAAAAAAGCTGAGGCAGCCTGGCTTTCGAGACAGTGTTTGGCTTGCCATATGCGCCCCGTCTCCGGGTGGGGCCGGGGGGGAATTAGGTTATCAAGTCCAGATCAGTAACCGTCACAGCCTGCTTGTCTCTGATCTTGGGTGGAATGTTTCCTTGTGCCCTGCCCATCAAAATCAAATGAGCACAGAGTGTGACAGCTAAAACCATCCCCAGACTGCCCGTGCTCGCGAACAATAGGTCCTGCTAAATCCCATGGCCTAATGGGCTGAGCTGGGGAATCTGTCTGTTCAGGAATTCTTGGTTGGTGTTAGCAGGAAATACATTGCATCGTGGGTAATTGTTGCCGTAGGCCCTGCAAAGCTTGGGACTCTTTGTTTCTTAGTGCGGACGGGGATTTGGGACACAAAAACGACTCAGTCTAGTGCAGATTAATCTGGCTGGAAGTTCCCTTTACACTAGCACAAAAAATAAATTCAGGCCTTATTAATCAGGACGACGCTGGCCTTTTTAAAGAGGAGATGCGATAGATGACTAAATCAAACAATTTAAGTGATGACAAGGCCACATTGGACTTAGTTAATGTTCAGGCACTCTGAGGTGAATGTTTGGAGAAACAAACTGAGGCATTGCTGTTAAGTATAGACCATAAATGGGAATGTGTTGGGAACATAGCCTCACAGAATTAAACACACATACTGTATAGCAACTGCAGCACACATGTTTCTGAGACTCAAAAGGTTATTGTAAGAAAAATAAAAATATTAAAAGCAAAATAAAGTATTAAAACTGCGAAATGAAGCAGAAACAGTTTTGTTATTTACGAAAAAAAATCCTTCAAAATACTTTCTGCTAGTTCTTTGCTAAATCAGCTGTTTCATTTGGGTTTTTCATGTTCCAAGAGTAATGGTAGGGAAGAATCTCATCTAATGGACAGCACAGAAAGCAGTATTAGTGCTAGCATCATTTTGCACTTACCAGAATTAGTGTTAAATTTCATTTCATAATTGTCTGTCTTTTTCTTATTCCTTTCTTGCTGTTTTTCTTTGCATTTGCTATCTAAGAAACAAAATCAGATCTCTTATGTCATTCATTTACCAGTAAACAAAAGTTTACATTGGATTTGTCTGAGAAATTAACTTTTTTTAAGAGACTGTATCAAACGCTTTTTGGAAGCTCAGAGACATCATGTCATGTGGTCTAGTGTTACCTGCTGTTCTTGTTGCTTTTTCAATGAATTCTAGCATGTTACAGTAGTTAAACAAGACTCCATCTTTATGTTAGCTGTATTTGAAAGTGCTCTTGTCTTTTTTTAAATTTAGGTTTCACTATTGGCTTCAGAACCTTGCCCTTAACTTTGCCTGATTCTCCAGTACTTCCCTGGCTGTTTTGTCGCAATCTTTATAAATTGGTGCTACATTCACAATTCAAAGTGTGAGCTGAAATATCACAGGTAGTAGGGGTCTATGGATAACATCCCTCATTTAACTGAGCATGAGTGAGAAAATGCAATCACATTCCAGTGAACCTCAGTGTACAGTATATTATGCTTAAATCACTCTGTAATCATAAAGCATTGCATAGTTTGCATTATAACAATATAATACTCCAGAAGCTACTAACTTAAATACTCAGGGTATGACAGCTGACCGCATCACAAGTGTTCTACTTCATGTTAAACAACATTGTCATTATTTACTATTTGATTAAATAAATAGGAATGATTTGTTTGTTGTGGGTGCGGGAAGAGCCAGGAAGAGGAGAGCCAGCTGTCTTTGCTGCCTGTTCAAGCTGGAAACCAAAGCTGATAGTGAAGTATGACTGTGCTTGATGGCGTGGGCTCTAAACAAGGGGATGAGCTGAAGGAATCCCTCTTATCCCTCCCTCGTTGAAATGGAAATGAGGTGCTGTCGCGGTGCTCTTCTGCCTTTGATGAACCTGATCCCTCAATGGGAATTTCACCTGCGACCTTCACCTACATTATACCTCTGACAGGCCACATACATACTGTAGCAAGGGGCCTCTCTTAGAGACAGGACTGTCACGTAAAGAGAAGGCCAAACGACTGAAAGAGCCTGAAGCTCCCACCCACCCCTGCCCTGACTGCGCAGTGCTTCTTCCTGTTTTCCCTAACGTACCCCCTTGCCCCCTGCTCAGCCAGGATTCTGCCTGGGCCCCCCCAGCCCCCCTGGCCAGCAGAATGAAGATGTTGAGTCAGCCTGGGGTCTGTTCTTTTTTGTCCTTGCTCAATGGGCCAGCCAACTTCCTGTCAGTGAAAAGACCTGAAAGCCACTCTCATAGGGCTGAGGCTGTAAGAATAGCAGAAGACAGCCCGAGCTGCCCCCACACCAAATCCCACTTTCCTGCTGAGCCAGTCTCCGACAGACCCTGTTTGCAATCACAGCCTTTAATTTGTCTCGGTGTCTGGTTGGTTTTAAGCACGTTTGACTGTGCAGTATAAATGTACTGAAAATACCCAGCCTAGGTGTGTGGATAGGTGCCAGAGGTAGTGTCTGGCTATAGAAAACAACAGCTTTTATTAAATTCATCTCATGCAGAAAAAATAAAATCATCATTCTGGCATTGACGTCTCTCGCACACTGTTTGGAGAGCAGACCTGCAAAATGCAGGAAGACAAGTAATGTGTGTGTTTTTTATTGTGCGTCTGGTATTTATATTTCATATTTAGAGAAAACAACTTTCACATTTGCGTTTCTGCGTTTGACATTTTTTAACTGCCTTGGCACGACTGTCATTTTAAAAATCAGATACTATGCGTCTTAAAATACTTGTTAATTAATACTTAATTAAAAGCATCTGAGAGAACTCACTGAGTGTATCAATCACAGTCAACAAAAGATTGGCAGCTCTTCAATGCTTTTGAGTCTGATAAGCTGATTTCTAAAAATCCTCACTAGTAACATGTCTTGACATTTATCATCCATATTTCCACAGAATACATAATAAGCAAGAACTTTGTCCCAGCCCATAGTTTGGCTCACAGTCAGTGCTCTAGCCCAAACCATAGTCAGTATTTCAGCCCACAGTTTGACCCATCTCAGTTTCCAGCTTATTTGGCTGCTCTTACGTCACAGACTGTGGAAACCTCATGAATCTGCTTATTGAATGATCGTAGGAAAACAACTTCTGTAACGTGGTGTGATATTTTCTTTCAAATTCCTAATTTATGTAAACAAATTCCTCTGGTTTCCCAGCTTTTATAAACATAAACTTGTTCTCTTGTTCCAACTTCAGATTCACAAAATTCTGTTGTCTTGTGAATATGTGCATCAGATCTCCACAGACTCTGCTTGAATCCAGATCCACTTGAAAGGCCAAAAATGATCATATTTTGGTCTCTGTTTTAAATGATGAACAGTAGACACAATATTTTAACTTATTCCGTCTTAAATTTGTTTAGCACTATTGTTGGACACATTTGTCACTAACCATGTACATGAATGAATATGTACAAGTCAAATATTTTTGGGAAATTGCCTCTTCAAGCTGGACACCTTCTGTTTACGATTTATTTCCTCGTAACCTGCATATAATACCTTGAATGTATTTGCAGTGAATTGAATTTGCCATCTTTTTGTGGCATCTTAGTTGTCTTGCTGCCTTTAAATTCTTGATGAGACCACCTTTGAATAGCAGAATATAATAAAGTGGAAAATCTAACTAGAAACCCTTCAGTTCTTAATGTGTAAAAATACTTGGAGTGAATTTTATAACCCAGAAATTGCCAAGTCTGGACTGTGTCATTCGTAATCCATGATTTGGATTCCACCAAGCAGGTAGAAGCAAGACTTGCCAGCATAGTGTGAGCTTGCACTGTTATTAGTGCAAGGAGAGCCATTTCGCCTAATCAGCCAATACCAGCCATTTCCCAAAGAGGGGATTCAAAATATGACAGCAGATGGCCCAGACAAGTGAAGTGCTTATTCCTGAAGAAAGCTTTCCAGTAGATCTTCTGTGCTGGAGAGCCAATAATTGACTCCTGCAACAATAAATAGCTCCAAAATATATGGTAAAATATTAAAGTAGAATTTATAAGTAAACAGGTCTGGTTGGTTTCAAAGTGATTAGTATTTAACCTCCTTAATGAATATAATTGCTGTGATTATGTGTGACTGTGACTGGGGATGGTATCTGGGGCTACTGGGTCAATACAGTGCCCTGCCTGTGCCTGCTTGCCCATCAACTTTAAAGGTCTACCTGACCAAAAGGCAGTGAAAGGGATTTTTCTCCTGTGGCTGAAAAGTTGTACAAGTTGGTCCCTGATGAAATAAGAGTGTGATGTTTTTAAAAGCACGGGGCACATTGCTAACAGCGTCTGGTCAGTCATGAGGTCATCCCCCAGTGTTTTTATGGCCAAAGGATCTGTGGGATGGATGTGCTTTTCTGTGTGAGAAAAAAGGGGATTTCAATGGGGGATGATGGCCGCGTATCAGCATCCAGCCCCCTTCTGTGTGGCAACTGGGAGCAGTAAAAGGATCTTCTTTGATTCAGAAGATGGGCAGTTAG
Source organism: Atractosteus spatula (assembly GCF_055471065.1). NCBI lineage: Eukaryota > Metazoa > Chordata > Actinopteri > Semionotiformes > Lepisosteidae > Atractosteus > Atractosteus spatula. Next base: position 41,742,678 of record NC_142714.1, on the reverse strand, counting down.
CTCTTTTATGTTCGATCTTTCAAAGGCGTCCTGTAGTGGCGGCTGGGGCCCTCTTGTTAAGACAGCTGCATGGAACAGCACTATAGCAGGGAGAGCAATATTACACAGAGTGTGGGGCTCTCAGTAGCCACGACAGCATTATAGTATGATGCTGATACTGTATTAAATGTCGATTCAGGTTTGGTTGAATAACTGTTCAGGTCTTGACAAAAAATTGCCAGCCCAACAACTTGCAAAAGCCAAAAGAAGTGACATAAATATCTTTGTAATTTTTAAAATGACATTAACCATATAAAACCCATCAAGCAGTTTTACATAGCGAATTCCGTTGCATTCTGAAGTTTCCACTGGTATGGAAAGATTTTACATTCTTTTCTGAGTGACTTGAAATGAACTGTGTTCAGCTCCATTTTCCCTTTTCTGCATGTGACAGGTGTCAGCGAAAACTCTAAAGCCATTATGGTACAGTATATCTGTAAGTGAAAACCCTGCAATATTTTGAAAAATACTGTATAGCACATCATCTGAGAAGATCAGGATAAAATAACTTGGTAGAAGGTGGAAGTAGGTACTGTAGCTGTGTCAGCATGCGTAGGCTATAAAGGAACAAGAATAAACCTTTACTTGTTCACTAGTACATGTGTTTCAAATTTAAAAAAATCATTGATTTGTTGTTGCTAGCCTTATTTAAAATACAGCCCGGGAAAGAACAGTCCTCACTGACCTGTATCATGAAAGTCCGCTAAAATAAAGCATTCCCCTGGGAAATAATCGTTAGGATGAATCTGACTCCCGTTGCAAGTTTTAATAGGTCAGGTCACAGTGGCCTTGCAGTATAAGCTGATTGGGAGGTTCTCTTGTGAACACATACACATCGAGACGTGTTTTTACAAGCAACTGAAAACAAGGCTTCTCTAAGAACAAAAACGAAAAGCAATGCTAAAAATTTTCTCATCTTGCGTTTTTTTTTCTCACAAATGTTTATAGACCTCTCAAGTATTATGACTTATGGGGGTTGATTTGAAAAACGAATTACCATTTTCAGCTATCCATGTACAGTAGTTCAAAAGAATGGGGAAAGTATTTTTCCTGTGTATCTCCCTTTTTCAGCTATATTTCTCCACTAAAACATTTGAGAAAGATATCAAGTGGGAAGAAAGTGAAATTGCTGTTTCATTCCTTTATCACTGCAGTACTGAGTGCTGCCTTTCCTGTCTGTGAAATCAAAACTCTGATGTGCCTTTCAACACTAGCTTCTGAAAAGATGACCTGGCCTGGAAGGTAGAGAAGCACAATCTTATCTATAAGGCTGAGGTTTAGAAAGTGACACTGAAATATATGTATGCTTTTTCCAAGATTTCCACCTTATTCTTTTGCGTCTCTTCTCTAAAAGTATGCTGGGTGCCTTGAAAAGAAAGGTGTCTCAAGAGGATAGTAGTAGCCCAACCGGAAAAGCAATTTCTTAAACTCACACCAAGTAATCTCTTGCTCGTTTTCCTTTTCTTTCATCTGGCATATCAGTAAAATACACTGTTGCTAGATTTGTACCTGTAAGTGCTGAAGTTTACTTTCGCAGGTGCTTCCCAGAACAGACAATGGTGATGGATTGACAACCTCCACATCTTGACTGGTCTGATCAATAGAGCAGAGGTTCAGTTTCACAGAGGACAGGGGTTCCTTAAAAGCAAAAGTATAAATTCCTGTCTCTATTCTCTCATTAATCAGATTAGGGGCTTTGACTTTGCTGCTTACGGTCCTTAGATCTGTAGCTCTGATTTAACCCCAATAAGAGCCTCTTGTTAGGGATGAATGCTGGATTTTAAAGTGAAGTTTAAATCCCCTCATGATTACTGAAGTATTTTTCATTATCCTTTATTTAACCAGAGAATAAATTCTCATATGCACTGTCAACCAGGAGACTGTTTTATACACCAGGGTATTTATTAAGAGAAAGATACCTGAAATATAAACCAATGACTCTCAATACCAGAGCCCTAAACACTTCTCAACATTGCTGTCCAAAGTTACCTGAAATTTACCTGGCTTTAGAGCAATACTAAAACCTCCATTAACATTGTGCATTTCTTTATAAAGCATTTAACCTAATTGACAAGCAAAGTTTCTACAGTAACTGAATACGAAGCACTTTAAGAAAACTGCCACAACTTAACACATTTCTTTGCCCCATTAACAATGAGTTACTCTCACTGACAGAAAAAAGTAAACTTTATTTTCAACCAAAAAATAAATTCCCTGATATTTCTCTCCACTGTTATTCCGGATCTCTGCCTTTTCTCATTTCTGAAGAAGCATGTCTCTCTTCTTGCCTGTGGATGCATCAGAATTTCATTTAACTTTCCTGTGTGATCTCCCACTGTTTTTACAGAGATGTCGAGCAGCTCGGAAGCTCACATCGTCCTGAAAGGTGACGTGAGAATGTGTTTCTAAGGCTTTCACAGATGTAAAGTGCTTTGCATAAAAGAAAAATATTATTGTTCGCTTTGACAAGCAGCTCGCAAACAGCCCGTGTGAAAGCTTTTGTCAACCCCAGAGAATGTTGCTCTTCAGATTATCTACCCTCACTAAACCAACTCTTCTGGCTGGACAGGGGAGATGTCAGCTGAATTTGTCTATATATCATAAAACCTTGCAAGCTAGTTACCTAAGAACTCTGAAGTAAAATATGAAGATATTAAAAAGCTTTATAGTCTTGATCAAACTAAAATATCCCATCATCACGAAGAAAGAAGGTCCTAAAACTGTTCTAAAACTTTTGGATTCTTCTGGAACATTTCCTCCAACTGAAAATTTCAAGTCACTCAGCTTTGGAGTTAGCAGCACATGCCAATTCAGAAAGTTGAAAGTGTTCTCAGTACTTCACAGTTAGCTGTTAGTGTCATGAAAGAACCCAAGTAACAATTTCTCAGACCAGTTATTAAATCTCTGCAACAAACTAAATTCATTGGCGGTATAGAAACTTTTTACAAATTCCAAATTAAGCACAAAATCGTGAAGTTTGTGAAAATACTGTAAGTCACAAACCACTGGTCTCACCACGGGCGAGAGGCGAGAGTTCATGAGAATTGTGAGCAGGAGGTTCCTGTTCACTAGTCACTGTAATGACTAGACAATCATAATGCGATATAGGAGCAAATTAATTACAGGATGTGCAGCAGAAATTTCACTCCAGAAATGTTCCTACGTGATCTGCATGCAGAATTAACAAGTCAGTAGTATTTGTTGGCATAACATCTCAAAGTTGAAAGCAATATTTCTATTGGATTAAAAGTGTACTGTATTGACAAACCTGCTTGTTTACAATGCCATAGGGCCGTACATGTCACTGGAAGTTTTGTTTCCTCGTTCTGAATTGCAGAATATAGCACTCTGCATACCTAGAAATGTTGTCTATTTTGCGATGTAAATTGGAGGTTTTACAAGTTACCGTGTACATTTTACTCTTATTGCGGATTGAAATGCACACATCAATGCTGATTGTTTTTAACCCCAAAATATAAAAATAACGTTGCAGTTCCCCTTTAAAAGAAGGCAACATCATCACATAATCCACACTCTTATTTATATTTGTATGCAAATATAAAACAGCAGAGAGATAAATCAATTTACAGGAAAACTATTCCTCCATCATTCCACCAGTTTCTCTCAGGATGTGAAAATAATACAGCCGCCCTAACCAAATCTCAGTGCTTCAATTTTGAGTATGTATTTTTTCACACAGCCCCCACAAATGGCCTAAAACCTAAACAAACAGTGGTCATACTGCATTCTAGACATTTGTTAATAACTCTCCACACAATTTATTAACTTGTTATTGATGATGTTATAAATAATGTTAAAAAATATAACATATCCCTAATGCTGGAGTTAGAAGTATGGTTTAGTTTCTTACTCCTCTCAGTCAGGCAGTCCAGCAATTGTTTGTAAGCACTGTTAAGGTGATAAATGGTGAATTAATTCACTATCACGTCTTTAATGACTTTAGGTTGAAAGTTGACCTCAGCTAAAACAGACTGGATTTATGTTGTTGCTACAATTTCACTAGTTACTAAGGTTGTGCGTAACCAATTCAGTCACTTACTGACCAGTACATGGAAATTTTTGTGTTCTTAATAATGTGATATAAAAGTTGTTTGGCAAGACCATCTTATCCAAACGGGATTCAGGGAATGGTGGATATGGTACAGTGATCCAGTATTGTGTTGGTACTGTAGACTTTCCTGCTCAATTCCCTGCTTATTGCTTCCCCCTGGTGGTGAATTTTTATGTGTCCTGGGACAGTCCTTTGCAGATCCCAAGTTGGAAACTGTCCCTACAAACTTCAAAAACATAACATCACAAGAAAGGTGCAGATACCATCTCCTCTTGAATAAATTTAAGAGCTCGGGAGTTTATAAGGCAAGGACAGATTCATGATGTTCTTTAAAGACCTCATTCACATCAGTTAAAACATTACAAGACTCATAAACTTGAAAGGAGAGATGTCTTACAGAGCCTGGATCTAGCCTTGGCTAGCACACCGATTATAAGCTATGACTTCACTCGGGTCAAATTCAGGCTATTTGAATTATATTTAGATTAACAAAAAAGCTGTATATAAATGAACAGGAAGCAGTGAGAAAGACACTATTAATAGGTGTATTCTGTCATGGCTACAATTTTAAAAATAATTATATTATTATCTGTATCTATAATTAGATTTATGTATAGAAAATTAAAGATTCTTATGTTTTAACTACACTGTTTGGAAAGTAGGTTAAGTAGGAAGAGAGATAACCCTGTATTTAAGTGAGTCATCAGTGTCCACTTTCAGACCTGAGAAACCAGTTAAAGATCCGTCACCAAAGTGATGGTCAGTGATGTCAAACCCAGTAAGGCTGTCCATTGAAAACTGGTGGTGTCTGAGATATCATTTGGGATACCTGGGAATTCTCTTGGTCCCAGAGAGAATCCACAAATCATGAGAATTTTAAAAGACATTGACATTTGTAAAGACATGTCAAAAGTAATTTGAAAAAGACAGTTTTCGAATTGAAATTTCAGTGTAAAAAGGGCAAAAGAGGTGTAGGTGTTGAAGAGAGCACAACAGAGACAACTATTCTCTAACAACCAACCGTGCAAACTGGACTGAACAACATCCAGTTCCTTCCCTTATCTTGTGTCCTGATCTCTTTATGGTTTGTGGTGCTTAAGGAAAACCCCAAATATTGTAAATGTCTGTCCAGTCTGTCAGAGGCTGAGGCAAATGGAAATTATAAAGAGCAACAGCTTGTTTTATTAAACTTACACAATTCTAACTTGCCTTAAAAGCCTTATAAATCAGAGAGTGTAACACGGGCCAAAGAGAGAGGGGGGAGTCTGACAGGATGGACACCGACATTAAACACAGAACCGTACCAGAAATTCAGGGTGGCCCAGGGTTAGAAGACAACAACTTCTAACTTTTCAACTTTTGTTGCAAAACTGAATGTAGGGTTCCAGACATTTTGGGGAGGATTTTAAGGCAATCTGATTTCCTTCCCAGTCTCCCCCTCATTCGTGTTATTAGGCAGCCTGGCTGAACTGATAGCACCTCCTGCAGGCTCTACATTACAACTCAATATTACTATTTCAAGTTTCAGTATATACTTTTCTTTTGGAAGTCACAGCTGAATGATGTACACATACACATCCAGGTGGATGCTGCACATTGGTGGTGGTGGAGGGGAGTCCCTATTATCTGTAAAGCGCTTTGAGTGGAGTGTCCAGAAAAAGCGCTATATAAGTGTAAGCAATTATTATTACATATGTACATGAGTGTCTTTCGAGATGTTGCTCAGATCATGTGTACTGAAGCAAAGAAGTTGGCTGTTACTGAGCTTTGACTTCACTCTGTCTTCAGTTCGCATGGGACTGATTTTTATCACTGCAAATGTAGTTTGATCACATCTGCAGATGTCAGCGTAATGACTGAGAAGTAAACAAATGACTCAAGTCATTTGGCAAATAGATTTAGATGTGAATTTGTGTGCATTTGGCAATAGGTAATTTCTTGTAAGCTATAGGAGGAAAACTTACAAAATTTGTTCTTACTGTATATGACTGAACTCATCGGTACAGCAGAATTATTTGTTTTGATACTTTTTATTAGGATTTACTGGTCTATTTGACAGAATTGGGGGTGTGCAACAAGTTACACAGCCATGTTGTTGAAGCTGAAGCAGATCCTCTAGGGTCTTTCAAGACACAGCTGGAAGAAATCCTGTGGTCAAGACAGGAAACACATCTTTACACAAAGGGTAGTGGGAGTGTGGAACAAGCTGCCCTACCTATGTTGTTTAAGCTGATACTCTGGCTACTTTCAAGCTGGATGAGATACTTGGATCAATTAACTACTAACTGATAAACAGGCCAGTTGTGCAGAATGGTCTAGCACTGGCCTCCTTTGTAACATTCTTCTGTTTCTTCACAGGGTCAACCAGGACCCCTAGGGCCATTGGGGCCAAATGGACCCCCAGGATTTCCAGGTAGCCTGGGGCCACAAGGACCAAAGGGTGAGAGGGGCCACCCAGGACCAAGAGGGCCTGCTGGGCTGAAAGGAGACAAGGTGCCTCCCGCAATGCCTCCATCTTGCATCATGCAGATCGGTCAAGTCAGAATATTACCACCCATGCAGTCCTGGTTTGCCAACAACTGCCACACTTTTCGAAGTAAACTGGGTGCCGGTTCAGGATCATCAGAATTCATTGACCTTTACCTCTCTACATCCAAAGTGATCTTGAACTTTAAAATAAATTAGACTCTCGATTTTCAAAGGGATCGTTGTCTCCGATGCTGCGTTGCAATGCTCTGGTATAAAAGATTGATGCACAATAGAGATTGCTATAACAACAGTTATTGCTATTTTTAAATATAAATAATGTATTATTTTCCATGTGAACTAAATGTTAAAAACAATTAGTTAATGTATAACATTTTAGTTAAAACATTTTTAAATAGTTGACTAAATGCTAAATGTTGACTAAATCATTACTATTGCCTTTTTATTTTTTTTGCCTTTGTGAGCTTTTCATTCTGAATAAACCTGCACAATTACACTTCTGTCACATACAGTACAGTAGTTACTTATGTCAAGAATTCCAATGGAATATTTGAGTGGGAACGTGGCTAATCCACGGCTCTTTTGGGGGCTTTTAAAATGGATCCTAGTTTTTATAATCTAGATTTGATGATTTTCAGGCCAGAGAACAGTTGGATTTGAAACAAAGCCTGTGGCAAACGCAAATGAATACTGGTTTTGTGTTTGGTTTCAGGGACCAATGGGTGTACCCGGTTTCTCAGGAAGTGACGGAGTTCCAGTAAGTACCTTCCCTGACGTCCAATGCCACCTTCAGGTCTCCTGCAGCCCTCACTACTTGCTGGTAGACCGACATAAACAGCGTATTCTGAGCAGGTGGTAATGGAGGCCTTCAGTGTGCTGGACTTGTACTCATAGAGCGACAGTCTGACCAAACCATCTGTGGCAGTCTGAGACAGGACAGCATTTAATGATGCTCCCAAATTGAAATATATGTTGTGAGTGGATTCACATTTCCTGGCACAATATGAGAGATCTCATTACTAAGGCTTAGATGTACTGTTTATGAAAGCTCGTGTTTATTATCACGATTTATGCATTTTTCAGACCAGTGATTTATTTTCCACATCTGAAATAATATTCTAAGTGTAGAAAAGCTTCTTTTCAGTGTTTTGAATGGCATGTAAGAGTACAAAAACTGACCTAGCTGCATACTGTAACAGGACAATCATGCTGAACCAAGCAGAAGTCATTCAAGTGTAATTAATGAATTATAAATATAATATAGCAGAGTACCAGAACTCTTTTAGGTATTATTTTTCAGTATGGTTTGCTAAATATTTTGTCCCAAAATATCAGCACTTCATTTGGTTTCATAAATAGCTTTATATCATTTGCTGTAATGGAAAGAATCTGTTAGGCTCACTGTGGTAGATGTGTATCTGGATCATTGATAGATCTGCTCCATGCTTACGTCTGCTCTGCATTACATTCATATAAACGTGGCTAAACAAGAATAGCTCTACTGCATTGCTATACTTATATGTAATGCTTCGATCACAACTTAATTTTGAACCCTTGAACCCTTGAGATCTGTTAAGTTGTAATCAACTCTGCTCACTGCCACCAGACTCATTCACTGAAGACACTGAGATCAGCATGCACTTGTCATGCTGTTCAGAACCCAGGCAGGGGGAGAATAGACCTCAGCTCTCAATGAGGTCACTACAAGATCACAAGCACCTGGTAACCCCTTTGGGGATGCTGTTGAGGGCCAAGCAGATGGTGCTCTGGCTAAGCCAACCTTACCCAGACCTGAGTGTAATGATGGGGGGTGTTCCCAGTCACACCTAGCAGAGAGAGAGAGAGCTTGATTCAACATTGCCCTGCCCACAGTTCAGCCTGTGTTCCAAGCATGTCCTGCTTACATTTTCTGAGTCTGACCTGCCTGTTGCACACAGTGTGCCAGCAGATTTTATTGTATAAGAATAATAGTGCCAGTAAACGTTTTGCCCATTGTTCTGGTAGAAAATGTGACATCATTCTGATAAACCAGCAATTGACAATTAATAGTTGTGTTGTATGCCAAAATTGCAACCTTTGTAAAGTATTAATTGAGAGCAGAAGTGAAGATGTTAAAGAATAGAACATACTGTATTTGTATTTGATTACATTCTTCTTTCTGCTTCCAGCCCCCTCCCATCCCAGAATTGTTTCCCCCTGTATACATCCTTTATCCTCTCAGACATCCTGGTGGATGCCTGTTGGCTTCTTGCTTGGCCTGTGTGATGTCACTTTGTGCTTAGGGTGCTTCTGATATTTCATGCCTCTTATTACAGGGACATCCAGGTCAGGATGGCTCGAGGGGGTTGCCTGGTCCTGATGGCTGCAATGGAACAATCGGGGATCCTGGCCCAAGAGCTCCAGATGGGTTTCCAGGAACCCCAGGACTGCCAGTAAGTGGGCTTTCCACAGGTATCCCAGAGAAATGGGGAAATCTAGACGTTTTTCACAGTTTTTCACATCCTCTGTCATAACTGTATGCCCCTTTGCAAAATGCATCCATCAAATGATCAGCATTGCACCCTTCTGGTTGTCTCGGAACAATATTGCGATCCATCCATTTTCTAACTCATCTGTGGAGGGGCCTGAACATGTCCCAGCAAGCAATGGGCACAAGGCCAGGTACACCCAAGATGGGCTGTCAGTCCCTCACAGGGCACACACATACATAAACATGCACACACTCACTCCAAGGCCAATTTTTTCAGAAGCCAAATAACTTACCAGTATGTCTTTGTCCTATGGGAAGACACTGGAGCACCTTGAGAAAACCCATGAGAACACAGGCAGCAATACTCACCAATTCGCTACCATGCCCTTTTGAAATCTATCTGAAGCAAAACCTTTGTCCTGTTTTTCTTCCTTTAACGGTGAGCTTAGATTGCCAGCAGAATATACCAGGTAGCTAAAGAACAGAGCACGTAAAAAGGTGTCTTGAACGTTTCATCATGGATCTTGTTTTGAAACAGTTACTAATGCATTTTAAATGTGTGATAAAGACCACATTTTTATTTAACCTCGATCTGCACAGAAATTCAGATGTACTGTATTCTTAACTCATGGTGGTCTGACATGTTGAAGGTGATCATTTTAATCTGTTTCATACTGTATGCTGTACCCTGCAGACATATTCACCTCTGTGCAAACTTTCCATGGTGTTACTGTCTGAACTGGCAATCATGGCACTTTCAAATAGGACTAGATATTTGGAATCTCCAGACCGACAAAGCTAAAAATGCTGATGTGGTTACAATACCTTTGCTATGGCTCCCACACATCAGTTAAGCTGAAAAAGTTTGTAGTTTGACAGGTAACAAAATTACTGTAATGGTCTGTGTCTGACTAATCAAAGTGGTTTAGCTTGACTTCAAAAGAAATGCATGTGTCTCTTATATTCTGAGAGATTAAATTTCAAGCTACAACTCACATACTGATATTATAATTCAACCATAAAGACCACAGAGCTTTTGAAACAAGTTAAGGATGAAAGTGATAGAAAAGCACAGACCAAGAAAAAATTATAGACAACTTTACAAAGGTCAATGCCCGAGATGGATACAGTAGGTAGGTGGAGATACAATATCTTGGTCCATACAGCAGACTGGCCTGTACCGTACTGTATGTGTGACAGTAAGGAAACCTTTACTGAAAAAGAGTCTGTAACAAATTACATAATTATGCATTCAGCACATTCAATTTTTCTATCTTCTTTGCAGGTTTTGCTGGTATTCTGTCTCCTCACATATACAGTAACAGTGTCCACTTTTGTCATTACAGTTTTGCGGGAATTATTTGTGATTCATCTACTGTAAATGTAACATTATTGGTAGGAGTAAAGACATGTCCAAGGTGCTGTCAGTGAAACCTTTTGTTAAGTTATTGTAAGCCTATATCTGATGTCTAGCTAAAGCCTGTCCTCTCTGTGTTTCAATTCAGGGTCCGGTTGGTCCGAAAGGCCAAAAGGGAGAGCCAGTCTTTTCAGGAGGAAGCAAAGGCTCAAGGGTGAGTCTTAGTGTTGTACGAGTGGTTGTCTTAATCAGCGGCCCCACGCAGGCAAGAAAACGAACTCCAGCAAAAGAATCCATTATCCACAGTGCCCCTTTAGAGATCACCCTCACTTGCATTACCGTTACAGATTCTGTACAGCGTGCATCCTGTCCATTTTTTTTTTAAAAGCACAGTGAGCCTAAACCACGAAATCATGGGAAATATGACAAAAAACAGCCTTTTGAATATGTTGCATCATTAACATATGGTAAAATTACCAGTTTAAAGCACCTTCTGCTTCAAAAATCTGAGCCTTTCTTTGATTTTTGCTTGTATCATTGAGCAGCTATATTATTATTTTTTCCTCTTAGCTAGAACTGTAGGGATTTGTTTTCCAGCTAAGGCAGATATGGCTGATGTCTTGCCAAGAAGCCCTCTTGAGGTGTTGATCTGAGCACAGAAGATTAATAGATGTGGTTTTCTCTAATGTGAGCTCCATGTGTGATGTTTCCAGAGAAAATCAGTCAACAGGAATGAACAGAGGCTAGAGTTACCTTCTGTATTATAGCGTGTGTTTTATATATTCTCTTATACATAGTGAAGATCTACAAGTGTCCTAGTATTTTAACATTGCTGGCCGTGCTGGCCTTGTTCAATTATCTGTGAACCGTTAAATGCCTCTGCGTGGGCAGCTTGGCACAAGGGGCTTCTGGAGATCCTTCACAGCGCCAGCTGCTCAGTATGGCACCAGTCTGAGGTTCTGGTTATGACAGAGTGGCATTTCAAAGAATCAGCTTTCTTAAAATAGTTCCTGTCGCTAGAGCATCTTAATACATAACTACTTGTTAGGATGGGCAAGTGTTCAGATGGATGTGTAAACATAAGAAATGTACAGTACAAATTTCTATTATGTGAAATGTGACAGTTGTGTTTCTGGAAGACTTACCTACATTTTGAGGTAAAAGAATCAGTGGAAGACATTGCATTATAGGAACAATTGGTTCAATGGGAATGAAGGAGTTAGAGGTAAAGAACTCAGATTCACAATAATGATGGTATTTTTTTCTATAGTAATGGGTCATATTATTCATTTCTTCTGCATAACGTGTTTTTATGATTATTTTATACAGAAAGCAGTAAAAAAGCATAAAAGCATCAGTATTTACAGTACATTACTAAGCAATGAGAAATTCTGCCATAGGGGAGGGGGAGACAACATTTTTCATAAGAAAACATTTTTAACGATACACAATACTAAGCACAGTAGTGACAAAGATATCACTTTCTTTCGTTTCTTGCATATAATAACAAGCTTTTGTTCCAGAGTAATAACGCCCCTTTTCTTTTCACTTACACCAAAAGCACTAGCAAAATTCCTATCAATGTTTCCAAAGAATGAAAATATAGTAGCTGAGAATAGATACACAACTTTGACACAAATGCAGGTTGGACAAAGACTGACACAAACGTATTACAGAATAGCTTCCCATCTTATCAGACATGTGCTGCTAAGTTGAGGCAGCCACACAACCATTTTTACTCAAGGCATGTGATTAGTTCAAGTATCCTTTTATAGCTCAAGTCCAAGTCCAAGTCCAAGTTAGTTCAAGTCCTTTTATAGCTAATTTATGTTATGAGAACTTGTGTTCGCATACAGTAGTTTGATTAATTGCCCTGGCTCCTATTTTTGTGTTACAAGTAATAGGCAAAGCTTGTGTATTGTGTAATTACATATTGGAACAAGTAATAGGTTTATTCCATGCTGAAAAAAGAAGAAAGAAAACACAACGTTTCGGCCATGGAGCCTTTTTCAGGTGTGAGACACCTGAAGAAGGCTCACACCTGAAGAAGGCTTTACGGCCGAAACTTTGTGTTTTCTTTCTTCTTTTTTCAGCATGGAATAAACCTATTTCTTGTTCCTTTGCAGCCTACGCATGCGGACGCAGCTACCCTGAATAATTACATATTGCTGTGCATGGAGTGTGTTTTCTTGGCACAAAGTGAGATATGATTACAGTACATATTTGTAATCATCCATATTACTTCATGATTCATGAGATATCAAATCTGTATCCAGTGTAGCTGGAGGCTGTCGATGATTGATAGGATCCTGGATACTGGCAGACTTGACACACTGTCCGATAAAAGTGAAAAGCATGAAAATAAAAGGTTGTAAGGAAGGCAGATGACATTTTAATAATATGGGTAAACAGATGAATATCTTTAACTTACAGCTCATTGAAATAGTGTTTCTGCTGTTATAAAAACCAGGTATTGTATACAAATCTTGATAGATTTGTTTTGGAAGCTCCCATATCTTACTTCCCTAGAAGTATGTGAATCACTGGATATGTTTTTTTCTCAATAATGCTGTGTATATTACTGTGTTTTAAAAAGCATCTTTCCTATTGATTGTAGGGGTTCCCTGGCCTACCTGGACTGGTTGGACCAGTCGTAAGTATATACCTTTTCAACTCAGTCTGAAATTGAACCTGGTGGCCGATCACTACAAGACAGCAAATCAAACCACTGTGCCTGCTTGCTACCCTCTGCTTTTATCAATCTCTCAATAAGGATGCATTTACAGAATTGAGACTATATTTGCAAATTGTATTTCAGTGAAGAAAAGTGACTTGATTTCTCCTTCCATGCCTAATGCTTCATTCTTGTGGGAATTGGATGTTCAAGCATTTACAGTGATTTTTAGAGAATGTGAAGCAAAAGGCAGCAGAGAATCTGTTCCTTTTCCAGCCAGATGTCTGCTTGAAAGTTGTGGGATAGACTTGACAACATCTCAGCCTTTTCCTTTAGATGTGGATCTGTTATGTCAGGCGAGTAATCATGTATACTGGGGGAACAGTAAGAGCTCTCTGCCTGACCTCTGTGGGGAGAATGGACATGCTGGATACAGCAGTTCCCCTGTCACACCCCTGTGTATAGCTGGCAGGCTTACAGAATGGTTTTAGACCAGCGGCACTGTTTAGACAAAGGGGAGACGCAGAATCAGGCCTGAACATTTTGTCTTCTTTCATTTGCAGGGTCCACGAGGTCAAAGAGGTGAAGGAGGACCCACTGGTCCCAGAGGTCCGACAGGCAAACAGGTACACACACCTCTTGGTGATCTACTGTATGGCAATCCTTTTGCTTTAGATCCACTGAACAATCAACAATTAGTTAAGACCTGCTGGGCTAGGTCAAAAGCCACTGCATTGCACTGCACACAAGGAGAAAAGGTTCTTCTGAAATTCTTGCTTTTTCTTTCTTTAATCCTATAAAAATTATACATACAGCACCTGCCAAAAAAAATACATACAGCACCGGCCAAACCTATTCATCCCCCTGAAAAGTTGCCACATTTGAGCCACATTGCTTGCTGAGCTTGCAATCATACCACTTTCAAATACAGTACATTTTACTTCTACAGTACACAAAGTGCTGCAAACTATTGAAGCTAAAAATGATCATCCAGGTGGATGCTGCACATTGGTGATGGTGGAGGGGAGTTCCCATTACCTATAAAGCGCTTTGAGTGGAGTGTCCAGAAAAGCGCTATATACAGTGGTGTGAAAAAGTGTTTGCCCCCTTCCTGATTTCTTATTTTTTTGCATGTTTGTCACACTGAAATGTTTCAGATCATCAAACAAATTGAAATATTAAACAAAGATAACACAAGTAAACACAAAATGCAGTTTTTAAATGAAGGTTCTTATTATTAAGGGAAAAAAAATCCAAACCTACAGATGCAGCCATTCAAAATGCGTGCGTTATTTTGCGGCATACCCCGGTGGGCGTGGCGCGGCATCTCGCAGTGTCACGCAGTGTGACGTGTTAATCGCGCGTCATTTGACGCTCTGCCGGAAACTATCCGGCGTCACCTTGTAAAACCGCCAGGGGGAGCTTAACCTCTCATGTACAGCATTTGAGCCTTTAATTTTGAACAGTGTATTACAGCATGTTAATCTTCAGTCATTAAAATGTTGGTATATTTTATGAAAGCAAGATTGCTCAGTTGGACAAAAGTACACAACCTACCTTTATCAGAAATATTTATGCATCAAAGCCTTTACCGGAGATATTACTAATAGTATTAATAATGGATGACTTTGGACAAGCTGTATACTCAAAGTATAATTTCTTTAGCACATTTGTACAAGCACTTGGAATCTGTCCAAGCCATACTTTGTCAGGCATTTTGTTTTACTTCAACGGGCATAAAAACTTCCTTGCTTTTAACAGGGCGTTTCATAATTTCTAACTACGAAAATGATTTAAAATGCGACACCTATCATTCAACTAGAGCTTAAAATATCACAAGGAAAAATACACACCGGTATTCCATTTCTCCCTAAACATTGTAAGCTTCGAAGTCTTTAACTAACGTGATACCGGAGTCAACAAGCATACTTTTAGAATTTGATTAAAAGGGAATATAATATGGAATCGCGTATCTCAAGAATTTAATAACGGTATGATTATATCCATGTACTGCGGCAGGGCTGTGTAGGGCTGTTTCGCCTGCCTGCTCATGCGAGCTGACTGTAGCCGACTGGTCTAGGTGCGTGCCTGCCAACGGGCAGGGTGTGTGCTCGAATCCAGCTGGTGCTGAACCTTCCAGTTTTATTTATTTATTTTTTAATCGCGTAACATATTACCGTATGCAAACTGTACTGTATACAGTATGTATATGTATATTTAATGTCTTAATTGTGCCCGTTTAATTGAATTTTAAAAAATTATTTAACACGAACATTAAGCTGTTTACATCTTCCGCCTGAGAACAGTCACCCGTTGCTACCCAACGCAGAATGGTGATTGGCTGACACCATCTGACACCCCTCTGATTGGAGAAAAAAGACGTGCTAGTTTGCTATACATACTGTAACAGGAAGAGGATTTCTTTCTATTCAAAACGTGTACTTTAAAAGTTTAAGAAGTAAAAACCTTACAGCGTACACAGATTTCTAAACTGATCAGGATCGTTATCTTTGTCTTATGCATAACAATATTCACCGCTCTGTGCAGCAAATTAATAATAAACTTTATTTTATATAGCGTTTTAAACGAATAAGTAATTAGATTGCTCATAAACCTAATCACTTGCTTTTTCTTTTTATTTAGGCTCAGATTTCAACTATAGATCGTATTATTAATACCCTTGGTGATACCCCTTGGTGTTTCTCTCGCTCTCTCTCGGGTCACCTGATCATTAGCTCGAAAGATTTGAGTGCTTTGTGTATATTCTAATGGTAGTGGGGGCAGGGTGTGTGGGAACAGGTTTGGTTGAAATTGCATTGGAGATCTATGTTCTTCACACCTGAAACATTTTCTCTGAAAGCATTTTCTTCGCTGTTTAACCGATCTTGTTACAGCATGTTACAGTTTACTATTATTAACCATATTAATTTTAAGTGCTTAATGTAAAATCTTGTAAAAATATATTTTCATTGTTCAAATATACATTAAGTCTGACTATCATATAATAAGTTAAATACAAAACTAAAGAAAAAATAGGGTTAAATATAATTCAAAATATTTTGCTAACAATGTTAACTGTTTATGAATAATAAAATGTATTAGCTAAGGCGTAGGATGGCACAGTTGTTAGTATGTTTTTTGTTTTGTTTCTTTTTCATAAATACAACAGTAGTACCTGATGTCTCAGTGGCTTTCAAAATTAAATTATGCATGCAAACCTGTGAACTAGAAAGATAACTAAGATATCCATCCATTTATAATGGTGGCAAAGTGGTTAGCATTGCTATCTTGCAGCACTGGGGTCCTAGGTTCAATTCCTGCCATCCTGTGTGTGTGGGGTTTACATGTTCTCTCTGGGTTACATGGTTTTTCTCCATATGTGTGATATGACTCCCTCTCGCACTCCAAAACATACTGGTAAGTTAATTAGTTTATGGGAAACCTGGCCCTGGTCTGTGTGTGTTTGTGTCTGTCTGTCCTGTGATGGACTGGCGCTATGTCCAGGGTGTATTCTGCCTTGTGTCCGTTGCTTACTGGGATAGGCTCCAAATCCTCTGTACTGGATAAAGAGATTAGAAATGGAAGTAAAGGCACTGTGTGGATGGAACTATACCCACTATGAAATGGCAGCATCTCACTGAGAATAAAATATTTTTTACTGCTGGCTTAAGGAAACAGCCTTTCCACCTCTCTTGCACATCAGTATCCATACCTAGTTATTTAAACAAATTGCCTCTAATTATAAACATCTTAATATGCTGGCTCTGTGGATCCGCATCAGCTATGTTTGCCCATTCCTTCAATTCATGTGCATCCAACACACAGTTCAATGCCAGCAACTACACATAATCTAAAATACAATCCTTATTTCAGTATCTATGTAAACATATAGTCTGTTAACTTCATCATCTTCATCAAAAGTATGCCTAACCCCATTAGGAAGTGTTCTTGTTATAAGTGTATTCCTCAGCTTTCCCCAAACTATCTTCTTCTTGCCAACATCTCTAGTCTTTTATCCTGCAATAACTCAGCCAACACTTAAATCTCCAAAAGCTGCTTGTGTTAATTTCTTTAAATCACAAATATCATGTGTAAATACTGGCCATGTAATACTCTGCATTGTGGAATAATAGTTTATTTTAAAGGGAACTAGAGAAACTAAGAACTAGAGAAATCAAGAAAGGCTTTTTTTCTGGAATTAATAAATGCACATCCTGTTCACTGGGGAAATTAAATCCACACTGAGCAATCTTCAATATGTTCAGAATATGACAGCAAGAATCCTATCAGGGATGCATTACACCTGTTTTCAAGTCCTTGCACTGGTTACCTATCAGATTTCGAGTCAACTTCAAAATCCTTATCCTCCTTATATACTGTCCTACAACTGGTATTATTGTTCTCCGAATTATTGTACTTGACATGACTTCATTCAGCCTTTCCTGAACGTCTATGACAGGCAGAGTGAGTGCTGTTTCTGGTGCGATCTTTTACAGCTGACATTTCACTGTTTTAAACGAACAAGAAATTAGATTGCTCATAAATCACTTATTCTATATAAACACAGCGTAATTGCCCTCCGAAAATCTTCTTTTTCTTGTTCGTTTTAGAGACCTTGATCGAAACTGATTTTAGATGTCAGAAAGAATTTATTTTCTCTGTATTTCCTACATTGCTTTGTCAAGATTTTAACTTTATATCTAACTTTATATCTAGGCTCAGATTTCAACTATAAATCGTACAGTAATTAATAGCAGTAAATACTGATGTTTATACATAAAAAAGTCATGCCTTGGAGTATAGACCCCCAAAGGAATGCCATAGACTCAAACTGCAAAATAAACACATACAGAAAGAAAGTATTTGTATTGTAATTGCAAATCCTGGTACTGTATGAGTGATTGGTATGACTTTCCTCATTACAAATCTCTTATTAGAATTTAAATTTCTCTGTAACTCCAGGTCAGAACAGAGAAAATGTAACTGCCTTAAGGAGTTTACGATTATGAAAAATAGAAGGATAAGCATGATACGCATGTCTTCTGTCATTTTCTAAGTCATGTTACTGAGCACCAAATCTTATTGAGAATATGAATCCATTTAAGGTTTATACCATTAAAGTAACAGTTTATTCCATGCTGAAAATGTTTGTACCAGACTTTTTTGAGGCCTGTTTAATTGTGTCTGAAGTCTGATGTTGTAAATTTTATTGTTAAAAAGATCCATGAAAATGTCACTACTAAAGTTAGCTGGTACTGTTGGTACTGTAAGTGGCAAGTAGAGCTCATATTTTAGATTTTGTGTAGTTGCTAGCGTTGAACTGTGTGTTGGATGCACATGAATGAAGCGACGGACACAAGGCAGAATACACCCTGGACATAGCGCCAGTCCATCACAGGACAGACACAAACACACACACACCAGGGCCACTTTAAATCTAACCTCAGAACCTTTCTTTTCAGAAGACTTAGTGTCTGTATCTGCTTCATTTTCTAATTTTGGTAGCACCTCTACCTGCTTGTCTTTCTTATATGCATTTACTTTGTAATCTGTGGTCCTTTTATCTGTTTTTACATCTACTGTATTGCTTTGAGATGCCACCTTTAATGGTGATATATCAAATAAAGTTTTTTATTATTGTTATAGGGAAACATGATCAGATTGTCCCTGGTTCAGAAAAAAAAGATCTAAAGTATACTAGTTTGTCACTCTTCTAATTCCCTTTGCTAAATGACTTTTCATACTAATCTGATCAATCTAACTGCCAGTTTTCTGTGCTTTCTCTATCCTGCTAGATTTGCAATTATTCTGAAAATTTTCATCTTGAAATAACTAATTTCTAAATACCTTTTTCACTGTTAACATCTTGCAGCAACTCTGCGACAAAATATACACTCTGACAGTTCATCCTGCTACCAACATTAAATAAAACAAATCTTAAGATTTCTATATTTATGTCTTTATTTAGTGGTTTCATTAGTGACAAAGGCTAAACTTTCTTGGAAAAATGTCTTTTATGTGTTGCGGAAAAAACTGACTTGCTTTAACAAAATATGTTTACAAATCCTTTCACTTGGCATTTTCGTAGTTAGAAATTATGGAGCGCTCTATTAAAAGCAAGGGAGTTTTTATGTCCGTTGCAGTTCTTTTGCAACATGAATATAATTATATCGTTATTAATTTCTTGAGATACGCGATTCCATATTATATTCCCTTTTAATCAAATTCTAAAAGTATGCTTGTTGACTCCGGTATCGCGGTAGTTAAAGACTTCGATGCTTAAAATGTTTAGGGAGAAATGGAATACTGGTGTGTATGTTTTCTTTAAAGTACCGATACCAGCCATATACTGTATGTTTAAGTTCCAAAATTAATATCGTTTATGGACTTCACACGCGTTGCAGTATGCTCCTATTCTTTTTATGCTCAGGCACAAAGTAAAAGGGGATGCTTCATATTGCTTGACTAATTTTAAAAACTAAGTTAGAAATGCAGACGCTCCCTCGGTGCGCTGCTCTGGTGCGCCGGCTCTTACACAGTGCCTGTCTGCCGTAAGCGTTACAATATACATACCCAACACTGCTTGTACCCATCTGTCATGCAAATAAAACACCTTGAATTGAATTGAATTGAGGGGAGAGGGGGGGAATACTAAAGCCAATACTGGCTCAATACCCTCGATGGGCTTTGACGTGCTAATGCGTTGGTTTAAGAGTCCGGGTGTGGCAGGCTTCCAATGTCAACTCGACTCGATTGGAAGACAATGAACATATTTTGTGATATTTAGAAATATAAATTTGTTTGGTGCGAGTGAGGTTTTATTTAATCTCTGACCAAGGGAAACGTTTCATTTTTTCAAAGAAATGTTTGTTAAAAAAATAAGTCATAGTTCTATGGGATTC
Source organism: Atractosteus spatula (assembly GCF_055471065.1). Taxonomy (NCBI): domain Eukaryota; kingdom Metazoa; phylum Chordata; class Actinopteri; order Semionotiformes; family Lepisosteidae; genus Atractosteus; species Atractosteus spatula. The sequence goes on along the minus strand of NC_142714.1, from coordinate 41,722,677 downwards.
AATCACAGACCATGTGACATGGGAGTCACGAAACTACTGTAACACACAGCGCCACCAGATTTAATAACGCAATAAAAACGCTATAAAATAATGTGACTAGGCACAGAAAAAGTTTACAGCACAGTACGATAATAAATGCTGACCATGACTTTAGAAGCATAAATTACCTTACACTCAATTTAAACACAAGCTGTCTTTCTGTATGAACCTCTAAGCTGGTTCATACAGAAAATGTAGGAATGCATTAGCCTGATTATGATTAAAAAACACATAATTAAACACGCGTCAGAACACGATTTAAATCAATATAAATGTTTATATTGTAACGCATACTGTCCAGCCTCCATTTCTCTATAAAAAATTACTCTGTTGCACACACACACACAATAGAAGGAGGAACCGCTGTCAGAAGGGAAGATATGTTCAAAATATCGCAAATATCGATCATGTTGCGATATTTTGAAATATAAAAGTCAATTGATTGTCCATAATATCGCTATTCTATTTTTTCGAAGAAATGTTTGTTAAAAGAAAAGTCCGGTACCAGCTGGATTTGAACACACAACCTACCAGTTGCTAGGCACGCACCTAGACCAGTCGGCTACAACACAGCTCGCATGACCAGGCAGGCGAAACAGCCCTACACAGCCCTGTCGCAGCACACGAATACCGTTATTAAATTCCTTAGATACGCGATTCCATATTATATTCCCTTTTAATCAAATTCTAAAAGTATGCTTGTTGACTCCGGTATCACATTAGTTAAAGACTTCAAAGCTTAAAATGTTTAGGGAGAAATGGAATACTGGTGTGTATTTTTTTCTTTAAAGTACCAAGACCAGCTATATACTGTATGTTTATGTTCCAAAATTAATATCGTTTATGGCCTTCACACGCGTTACAGTATGCTCCTATTCTTTTTATGCTCAGCTACTAAGATTTCCCTTCATTGGTAAATTCAATATCTACAACGGGCACAGCAAAGACGTTTTTACTGTAAGTCTTTCTACGACAGACCAACGGACCACGAGTGCCCCTGTCGGTCAACCAATCACTTACTGCGGTGCCGCGCGTCATCTTGCGTCATACTGAGCGACGTCACCTGCGGTACGTGTCTGTGACGCACACTTTGAATGGCTGCATCTGTACATGGCCCTGTGTGAAAAAGTGATTGCCCCCTAAACCTAATAACTGGTTGGGCCACCCTTAGCAGCAACAACTGCAGTCAAGCGTTTGCGATAACTGCCAATGAGTCTTTTACAGCGCTGTGGAGGAATTTTGGCCCACTCATCTTTGCAGAATTGTTGTAATTCAGCCACATTGGAGGGTTTTCGAGCCTTAACCGCTTTTTTAAGGTCATGCCACAACATCTCAATCGGATTCAGGTCAGGACTTTGACTAGACCACTCCAAAGTCTTAATTTTGTTTTTCTTAAGCCATTCAGAGGTGGACTTGCTGGTGTGTTTTGGATCATTGTCCTGCTGCAGAACCCAAGTGCACTTCAGCTTGAGGTCACGAACAGATGGCCGGACATTCTCCTTCAGGATTTTTTGGTAGACAGCAGAATTCATGGTTCCATTTACCACAGCAAGTCTTCCAGGTCCTGAAGCAGCAAAACAGCCCCAGACCATCACACTACCACCACCATATATTACTGTTGGTATGATGTTCCTTTTCTGAAATGCTGTGTTACTTTTACGCCAGATGTAATGGGACACACACCTTCCAAAAAGTTCATGTTCATGTTCAGGGCCATGTAGGTTTGGATTTTTTTTTTCCCTTAATAATAAAAACCTTCATTTAAAAACTGCATTTTGTGTTTACTTGTGTTATCTTTGTCTAATATTTCAATTTGTTTGATGATCTGAAACATTTCAGTGTGACAAACATGCAAAAAAATAAGAAATCAAGAAGGGGGCTAACACTTTTTCACACCATTGTAAGTGTAAGCAATTATTATTATTAGGATGGTGGCAGCTGTATCACGCTGTGGGGATGCTTCTCATCAGTATGGACTGGGAACTTTGTTAGGACTAAGGAAAAAAGGAATGGAGCAAAGTACAAAAGAATCCTGGTTTCATTGAGATGCTCTAATAATTTGGTGCTAGCCATTTTTTCTACGCTTTTAGACATCATCTAGTAGCTGAGCACAATGTATACTGATGGAAAAAAAGAAACACAACGTTTTCTGGAATGAGAATACTATAGTTATAGCTTATGTACTTTCACAAAAAGTTGTCAATTTGTTTAAAACCCTCTGACCAGCAATACAGCTTGTGCAGTGAGGCATTGCAACTTGCCAATCACACAAAAGCTCGTTAGGTGCACTTTAACCAAATAAGGTTCAGGTGGAACAATGCCTGATCAGGTCACCTTTAAAACGGCCTTAATTAGAAGCTTAGGTCATTGCAAGAAAAAGGCCACACTCAGTCAGTTTTCCCAGCCTTCCATAATACCTTGAATATCACCAGAAGCAAGGGAGAGGGCCATTGGCATACTGCAGGCAGGCAGGCATGTCATGTGCCAGCATTGCCAGACACTATGGAGTAAGCTGCTCCACTGTGTCCAGACTGCAGAGAAGGTTTCAGCAGATCGGCAGGACAGATGACCGTCCAAGATCCGGTTACCCTCTAGTGACCACACCAGAGCAGGACTGACATATCAGACTGGTCCATCTGAGAGATCATTTCAGATCTGCCACCCGTACTGCTGCTGCAACTGCTGGCAGACACAATGCCCACATCAGTGACAGGACAGTGAGGCTCCATGCTGCTGGCCTTAGAGTAGGACCACCTATCAGAGGCCCTCTGCTCACACCTCCTAGACGTCACACCCGACTGCCTTGGGCCAGACAGAGACTGCGATGGACTCGTCAGCAGTGGCATCAGGTCCTCTTCACAGATGAGTCACTCTTAAGCCTGTTCCACGCAGATGGATGAGGAGGTGTTGCATTTCTTTTTTCCATCAGTATATATACCTGCACTTTGGCAAAATTGCAGAGACCCAGTACAAAATTTGGTTCCTGCCTGTTATCAGGTGCTGTATCAGATACTGTACAGCTTTTATTAGTGCTGTAGGTATTTAGTACAGGCCATTTTGGCATGACATCTGAACGCAGGTGATAAAATTAACTGATTTTGGGAGGGATCTGATGATTTTCTTCTGTCTTACTCTCAGGGTCGCCCTGGTCCCCCTGGCCTGCCAGGACCCACAGTAAGTACTGGACATGTTGTGAATTTGATGGCAGTAATTGAATCTTCATCTCTGTTTCCCAGATCTGTGCCCTTTATTTAACCATTCGTATGGTAGAGTTAGGTTTTTAACTGTTCAAAAACATTCAATCATGTTTGCTGTCAGACTTTAACAGTAATAAACAATCTGAACACAAGCAGGAAAATAGATTAGGTAGTGATATTTCCATTGAAAATCCTGTACTGATTTACTGATGGTAGTGCCACAGCTGACCAGACTTTATCTTGCTCGCAATGATGGAGACATTTCTGTTTCTAAACTCTGCCTGATGCTGATGTAAGGAAAAATTTGTACAGTCAGCTCCTGGCATCTTCTTATTTTGTACCATTAACGTGTACTGATATTTATTTCATACACATGTGTAATTCAGTGTTTAGCTTGGTGCACGTACTGTGACATTAAACCAAGAATGACCTTTGCTGCTGTGTGCATTGTGATGTTTCACTGCTGAAGAGTTTATTTTAATTATTACAAAATATTGCATTGATCCATTGTAAATTATCCAATTATTATCGACTGTTGATATTGGTACAGTAGTTCAAGAAATAACCCATCTCTTCTACAGGGCAGTTCAAGTGTTGGTTTCCAGGGAGAAACAGGAGAAAAGGTAAAAATGCTCCCACTGAAACTCAGACTTTAAGTTAGTTCTTGCAATAAGCATTGTCTTAAGTAAAATAGATTTTTCTTAAAAAAAAAAGATATATTGTTTTTGTTTTTATTGATGCAGGATTTCTGTGTCAGCATTTCATTATACTTCTTATTCGTCATTTGTTTTAGTTGGTTCCACCCACATCACCATCATTTTGGAATATTTTTTTCATGCTAAGCATTTCAGCATGACAGCAGAAATCCACCCAGCACTGTTACAATTCAAAAAGTGAAACTCACTCAGAACCTGAAGTACAGACACAAACGAAGGCTTTTTACAGAGCCACAAAGCGTCTTGTAATTAGTCTGGAGATCCAGTCTTTTTTCTTTTAGAGCTTCTCATGTAAGCTAAACTGGTCTATACATTCAGTGTAAATTCAGGCACATAGTTATAGGTGCATTCTTTTTAAATTGCACAAAACCGTGTTTTTTCATCACCATGAAAACTGCATTGGGGACCCACAGAAGTGCCTTCAACATTCCCATCATGTGACAGAAGCTACTGCTATTGACCCATCTCACACAGAGCAGTTAGCAGTGAAAAGGAATTGTCCATTGACGTTTTGCTCCATTTAAGATCTAGAGCATCAAGAGCAGTTGATTGCGTGCCTTCATGCAAATACGCAAATAAATGTTGAGTCTTTGCCGAAGAGTGAAGTGTTTCCAGAATTCCCCCACGCTTTGTTTGCAAGTGTATGTGGGAGAATGCCTGGAGTTGGACATACAAGTGCTCCATCAAACTTAAAAATAATACATTTGGAAACACAAGGAATGCAAATAAGCTATAAAAGTGAAAAAAGAGACATGGGTTTGAGATCTGCCACATAGAGTATGGCTACAAAGTAGGACAAGTCCTTGTTAAATGACTGGAAAGGCTACAGGAACTTGCTTGGAATGTCTTCCATGAAAGGTTCAGTCAGGCAAAGGGACTGTCAGTATTTATTTTTCATAGTGCCTTAAACAAGGAGCACGGTAACTGTAAAATAATACAATAGTCATTATAGTGAGTTTAAAAATAAGAAAATGAAAAAAACAGTCACACTTCAAAGCAAGATACTACTACTCTTTGGGGTTATGGGAAAAATGCATGCAAAACAATAACACTTCCTTGAGAAAAATTAACAAAACATCAAATCACTACTATCTTTATAACTTGGGTGATTTTCTTTGCCTTTTCTTATCCTGCCAAGATTTTATCTCTGCCTTTGTGTTGTAGCTTTTTTCCACTCCCGAACTTCAGAAAATTTCATTTCCTGCCTTTTCAAATCTTCCAGATTGCTGTGTTTTTGGTTTCCAAACAGCTGCCTTCTCGCGTTCTTTTTTAGTGACAGCAGTGCCACTGCGATTGGTGGGACGTTGCCAAAATAGGAAGCCAATAAGTGTTGGGGTGATAAAACCAAAGTCTAATTAGTACATTAAACCTCCAACGTCATGACAAGCGCAGGTGTTTAATATTCACCTGACACTTTCTCAATCTGGTGCACTACATTTCCCTTCCAGTTTCCTGGGCACAGTGCATACAGTACTCTAGTGCTATATCAAGTGAGATTCCTACCTTTAAAGATCTTTGAAAGCAGGCAGAATTAGAAGCATGCTATAAATTCCCAACATATTACTGCCTTTCAGAGAAGCTCAAAGGGATAGACATTCTTGGGAAAAGCCCAAGTACAGTACAATCCACAGTTGAAGGAACGGTTTCTTAAAAGTTTTAGTGTGCATTCCACTACACAGATTGTGAAGGCAGTGCTTAAGGCAATGTGAATATCAGGGTGTTAGGAGATTTTGCTTTTGAAGCACCTTTAAAACCGCGTGGCACTGCTGGAATGTCTCCTGTTCTCATTGTCTATGGCAGTTCAGAGATTTCTATTGGTGGGGACTGCGGCCCTAATCAGGCTTTTATCAGGTGGTGAGGTGCAACAGCACAATCCAAAATGTTCCCAGTGGGGCCAGACTTTCCCCCTCAGCAGTTACACATGAAACACAAATCTGTGAGCTGCCACGCCACACAATTATGTGATTGGATTGTGACTTGTGCTGGAATCACTTGCTCCTACCTGCTGTGTGGTTTTATTTCCTTTTGGATCTTAATGCTTTTGGGGATAGACACAGTGGGACTTGTGTTTTGAACCAGGAGTGGTGGAGGCAGTAATTTCTCTCTTTGAATGATCACTAACTTCAGGCACCATCTTTTCCTGCATGAGGGTTTTGCCCACACAGCACACTAACCTAGGAAGCCTGTTATCGTCTGTCAAAACCACAAAATAATCGGGAGAGGAATAATAAAACAATACTTTCTTTAATGGGTCCCCAAATATGTAGGAATGAATAAGTGTATGAGATGTTGGAAATCAAACAGAAAATAATTTGCATAGTAAATTTGGTTAATAAACTCTGGGGTAATTTATCACTATTAATTGTATTAGGAATTGGCCATGCACACATATTGGGCATACTGTATATTCTGATTTGAGGGCAGCAGTTGAAAAGAACTGTTGATTGTAAAATGAAGGTGATGGTCTTTTTAAGTGTACAGGACAACATTGTCTTCTGAAAGGTGCAATTACAGAGATAAGTCATCTGACATAGTTTTGCATTGTTTCATTAATCTGTTTTGCTGACAGTATCAATTTTTTGTCGCTGTCAAAAAACCAAGACCATTTAAATGAAAGTCATAGGGCACACAAAAAAAGTGCAGCTCGAGTCCTTGCATGGAGTGGGAACAGGCTTCAGGTTGCCATCGCTCTGTCTCTTCCTGAGTCTGAAGAGGGGTCTGTCTTCCCTTTCCCCTGTCGGAAACTAATGCCTAATTGTATTCCTCTGGATCTCAGGGCGATGGGGGTCAGCCCGGACCCCCAGGCCAGCAAGGACCAGATGCCCTAGATGGGCCACCCATAAGCACTATCTTCAAAGGAGATAAGGTAACACAGACTGGAGCAGTGGTCCTGGCCCTGGGGATCAGGGACGAGAGGCACCCAGTGCAGAGTAAGGGCAGGAGGGAGGTTTGTTCGGCAGGCTCTGATCAGTAACACAGTAAATTGAGAATACTTCACAGCTCTATACCATTGACCCTAATACTGGCTTTCCTCATATCATGGCACGATTGGCTGTCAAATAAGAAACAAGATGTTGCATGACCTTGTACCAATTAGAGATGAAGGATGATCAGCCAATATGGCTGGTTGTTTTGACAAATTGCCTGCTGCAATACTACTTTTAATGATAGTGTAAGCACTTCGGCTGTACTGCAACAGCACCCTGCCTGCTGCCCTGGTCTCCTCTCGCTCCCCTCTCAGCTATCCCCAGGGTCCTCCGAGTACACTACCCCTGAGGTAAACGTGTCTTTCCTTGGTTACTGTATTCAGGGAGATGTGGGCCCGCCTGGTGACCCTGGCCACCCACAGGCCAATTGCATAGTGGAGTTTGTTGGCTTCCCTAAGGGGGACAAAGGACAAAAGGTTTGTGAGAGAGGAGTCGATGCTGGGCCCCGGCCAACAGGAGTCACGGTGCAGAGATCTACTCGACCGGAAGCCGGTGTCCAGCATTTCTGTTTTGAAACCTTTTATTTGTAGTTTCACTTACAGGTCCCCAAGAACCAGCTGATGGCTCTGGACGTCTTGCTGCTTTTGTTAGAGACCCCTGCATTTTGTTAAGCCGGCTATTTTAGAGTCAATTTTAGTTTCAAACTGACAAATTCGAAAACCAAAAATAGTAGCAATTTTTTTAGGGCACTTGCCTTAATGCAGGGGCCATTGAGACTGGCAAATACAAGTTGGCAAATAGTGTTTGGCCAAATGGAAATTTAAAAAGCAGAACATTTCAAGTGCTCAATGTATACACTTATTATTCATCTTGGCGACCATCAGGGATTTACCAACAGTGAATACTGACACAGCTCTTCAGTTAATACACTAAAGGGTCTTAGGAAATCTCTTGCAGCATTATGGAAAACCTGCATACTCAATCTCCAAACTCTCCACTCTTCCAGACTCACTCTAGGTGTGACAGTTTCATGACATAGTCCTTCATGTGAACAAAAGGCAATAGTTTATTTTCTCTTTAAATGCTGAAGATGTGTGAAAACCAAATATATACAGTATATATACTGATACCTTGTCCACATAATTAATTTAAATTACATTAACAAGCTAAAAGGGAGTAATATGGTTAGTTTCCACTCTGCAGAGCCAAATCACTTCTGTCAATTATGTTAGCTCTTCTGCACAGCTTAATTTTGAAACAGCAATTCAGTGGAAGTGAAAAACACTGTGTAGTTTTCTACAAATGTGTACAAATGTTGCACTTTACAGTGGTCTGTTTTGTTCACTAGTGAAATGCCTTTGGATGTTTTTCACCATGGGCTTTAGAAGTAAGAAGTGCAACTCTTCTTAAGCTACTGCCAATCAGATTGTGCTTTGAACAAATACTGTGAATTAGCTGTAGTGTGTTAAAACTGTGTATTCTAAACTTAGTACCAGCTTAGAAAAAGCATCCTTTCAATATTTCAATGTTGCCAGTCTCTGAGGGACATTATTAAAGCCTGCTGTATTTGTAGTGAAATAGACATTATTATCCTATCATGATAAGAAAAAAAGAAAGAGTCAAATGTATTACAAAAAGTAATGCACGTCATGGGCGTAGGTGCTGTTTGTGCACTGCAAACAACCTTTGTTGGAGGATAGTAAGTTATTTAGTTTCATTATCCCCTGTGCTGATTATAACTGAAACCTGTTTTGTTGTGCATCCAAAGTGTTAAAAAATAAGCCTTGAGATTTGTTTCTTTTAAAACAAATACAAATATGAAACTTTATGCTTGTTACTCTAAGTACAAATTTCAAACGGCTACCAAAACACAGATCCTGAAGATGACATTGTTTATGATTTTTTCTCCGTTTCTTCTCTTTCACCTGGTTCTTTTCTCGTTCCCTGTTAGGGTGAACCAGGCTTCGTGGGCATTCTTGGACTACCTGGCATGCCTGGGCCTCCGGTAAGAGCTGGGGTTCGCTCCAGAGTGAGACCGCAGTCCATTGCTGAAACAAGCCTGCATTCAGAGGTTTAGAGAACATGTAATGTCTGTGTGACGGCTACACACTGCACACTTCACTATAAAGTAACATTCATCCATCCATTTTCTAACCACTTCTTCCAGAACAGGGTTTCAGGGTAGCCGAAACATATCCCCGCAAGAGACAGGCGGAAGGCAGGATACACCAGTCCATTGCAGGGCACACACTGACACAGTGAAAGAGTGTCATACAGCAAAATCTGACCCGCTTTCCCGAAATCCAGGCTCTTATGTTTATGATCTTCATCCTGACACCTTTGTTCTAGCAAATATTCCATTTTCATAATGGCATGTCTGCAAAAGAACTAAAGATAAAAGTGTTGGCTAGTTCATTTGGATGTTTTCTGTAGGATGTAGACTTGAGAGGGCTTGTTCTTTGGGATTTTTTTAAATTACCAGGTCAGCTATTAAAGGCAATTGCCCGAGTCAGGCTGAACTGTATGATCAAGGGTTCAAGTCTTGGAGATAGTCCCTGACTATTACGTTTCTGGAAATATAACATGTCATGTCATGTACCAAACCACTTTATACAATACAGTGTCGCGGGAAGCTGGAGCCTACCTGGCAAGCAACGAGCACAAGGCAGGGTACACCCTGGACGGGGCACCAGTCCATCACAGGGCAAATGCAAGCCAGTCATACATGGGGACAATTTGGAGGCCATGAGTAAAGGCCGAGAGGGGAAATTTGTCCCGGACTCCGGCATAACTCCGTACTCTTATCAAGAAATGCTCAGGGTTCTTTAATGACCACTGAGAGTCAGGACCTCTTTTTAACGAAAGACCGCGCCCATTACAGTATAGTCTCCCTGCCACTATACCAGGGCATGAGGACCCACAAAGACCGCAGGGTGGGCGCCCCCCACTGGTCCCACTAACATCACTTCCAGCAGCAACCATAGCTTCCCAGGATATCTCCCATCCAGGTACTGACCAGGTTCACACCTGCTTAGCTTCAGTGGGTAGCCAGTTGAGAGCTGCAGCGTGATATAGCTGCTGGTGGAAATATAACATATTACATTTATTTTGAAATCAAAATATTTCAAAATATCGTAAGGTGTCAGCATAGTAGCTGAAGGAAGAAGCCACAGCAAACAAGGAAGCTGTGACGTAGGTAATAATTCTTAAATTGTGGGTATGTTTGCATATTGTTGGTGCTTCAATTTAGTGAAGAGGGTTGCCAGTGCTCATCCAAAACGTTCCTGTGCTGCCCCAAAAAAGATATGAGGTCACAAGGCATCACTTTCAAGAAAGTGCCTTCAATATTACATTCTTGTGCTGAAATGTGTAAGTTTATATGTTTTAATTGGGATTGTTCCAGGGTTTCTTTGGATACCGCGGAGAGAAAGGAGAAAAGGGCATCCTCGGAATGCCGGGAGTGCGGGTGAGATCCGAGGACCAGAGTCTCCTCCAGCCCTGAAAGGCCACTCTGTTCCCCTTCTGTGTGGTTCTAAATTGCCGCCTCTGTATCTTGTGGAGTACTTCTGTGATTTGGGTTGCAGTCTTCTCAATTGCATGTGCAGCACTTACTACCATCAAATGCAACCCCTGTAAGCTGCCTGTGCAATTTGTCACTTACTAAAAGCAAGGAGAATAATATCAGGTATCAAAACTGCAGTATGAGGTTCTTGTATCTCACATTTGTCCAGGTGACACTTCTTGAGCAGTAGATGCCCAGTTCGAAATCCTTGTTCTATAAACTCTGAGTGTCGTAGTTAGCAGAGCTTGACTGTGTTTTCTTCTGCAGGGCTATCCAGGACTGAATGGACCTCAGGGACCGTATGGAGACAGGGTACTCTATGATTCTCATCTCATGTGATTTATAGAAAACACATTCTTATTGTTAGTTATGTGATTAGCAGATACCCTTATCCAGCCTGACTTACCATTCTAAATTATGTTGGACAGTCTAAGTTTTCCTTGGCCATTTTAAATGCTGTCACATGTGCTTTCTCTTCGTAGGGTTCAGCTGGCATTCCTGGATACCCTGGAACACCAGGATTTCCTGGGCAAAAAGTAAGGCTAGAAACAAGACGTCCATTTACTGACCTTTCGCTATGTAACTTCTCCACTAAAACAAAATTCCGACCCAGAACAACAACAAAATGTCATTGCACTGTGTTGTTTTGTGGCGTCAGCAGTGCCGGTGGTCTCTGCTTTTTTCCAGGGGGAACGAGGAGATATTGGCTTTCCAGGCCCAACCACCGTTGTTAATGGAGGGGGACGAGGTAAGGATCCAACATGACCTGGATTGAAATTAACTAAATTTTTTTCTTATATCTTGTTGGCTATGTATTTATGTACTTATATTTTACTAACTCTGTCTAAGAATGTCTTGTCTCAAAAGATAATATAGCCACATATATCTTTACGCATAGCTGTCATAGTTCTCAGGGAAATGACCAGTGACTTCTCCTGGAACAAATGGTCTATTCAGCAGAAGGGGCTGCTTATCACGCAAGCCAGCAGTAAAGAAAATATATGTACTGGTCAGCTTTCTAGAATGATCATATATAGCCACAATGCAAGCAGAGATTCATGTGGGAGTGTATCTTGTATCGCTTGTTTCACTGTGTAAAAGAGCACTGTAAGCGTTGTCTTTTGAGTCTTGCGTACAAGAGTAAGACTCCCATATGCATATGAAATAAAGACGACTTTCAACACACTCTCAGCTGATGCCCTTTGTTTGGCACAACAGAGCACTTCAGTGTTTATGAAACTCCACCTTGTATATTGCCAGTCCTGTAGGGCTCACATTTACTTGTATAATTTCTAAGTTTCTATGGAGGCCATTGAGCCCATCTTGCCTGTTTGGTGGTTTAATAGCTAAGTGAATGTCAAATTCCATCCAGTGAGCTCCTGGTGTAGCCCAGCGTTTTGGCCTCACCCAATTGGCTGAGAAGTCTGTTCCACACATCCACCATGCACTAGCAACCAAAAATCAAGATGGTCTGAATACCCTCCACTTGTTTTCTAACCTGTCCTCTGTTGTAAAATTCAAATATGTGCTTTCATGAACTCTTCTATGAGTGTTATATATTGCCATGTATTGCTATTTCTCATTTAATTTTACTGTTGCTTATTCTAGTACAGTATGAACACTGCTAGGAGGTTCCACTGTTTAAAATGCATTTGTTACTTAAAATAAACGTGCCTTGCCTTGTACAGCTAGACATTGACATTGGTGGCAGATGAAAATAAAAATCAACTTCCCCACTCCAGTAGCATTAAAAAGATATGTTGAAAATGTAAAAAATTCAACTTGTTATTTCTGTTTATTACTTTTTCTACGTGCACTGTGGTCTGCTAGGTTTAGGGGGCCACATTGCAGGAAAAGCACACTCTCTGGTAGACTTCTGCATGTTTGCTGTCTTAATAGTAAGACGTCACTTGGAACTTTCACAGGCCCTCAAGGAGATCCAGGGCCAGAAGGCCAGCCAGGCCTCCCTGGAGATGAGGGGCCTCTGGGACCCCCGGGACCCCCAGGATTTCCAGGATCACCTGCATTCAGCCCAGGTAATACGCTGAAGAGAGAGCTTACCTGCAGAAATTCACTTGCATAGAGCCACAGTATCCTGCTCTGTACACCCCCTGCCCTACTGAGCAGTAATGAGCTGGTTCAGTTTCCGGTCTTGGGAATCCGGTCTTGGCCATTTACACTTTGGCCTTGTGGCTTTCCATCTTTATGTGTCAGAGGTCTGGAATTGTGGGTCTCCTCATATCCCTGAGAACACACTTTGCTAGAAATTAGAGCTGCTCCATCACAGTAATCCAGCTCACTGCAGTGCAATATGGGTCAGAGGCTGAGGAATAACCAAGTGGGCACTGCCAGCTGCCCTGCCAGTGAGGTTCTGCGGAGCAGCGGTCCACTGGAATGGCATCAGCAAATGGACCTTCTGCAGAAGACCCTGATGGCTTTTTGTCACGTCTTGTCTTCTTCTTGCATAGGTCAACCAGGCAGGCCGGGCTTTCCTGGGACACCAGGATTGAAGGGGGAGAAGGGGAGCCCTGGAGAGGTCAGCTTTGGGCAACCTGGGGCTCAGGGAAACCCCGGCTTTCCAGGTCCTGCAGGGCCTCCTGGACCTCCAGGAGAAACAGGTAAGTGCATGAGGACAGGGGAAACCATTTCCCCAGTCTGGAAAAACACTGCCTACAGCTAGAACAGGACATAAAAGTCTTCAGTCCAGCTGAAAAGATGGAGATGTGGTTTTTAAAGATTAAAATGTAGGCTGGCAGTAATAGAGCTGGTCTTACTACACGGGTTCTACATAAATCCGAGCATTGCTCTGCCTCTTAGAAGATGCGTGGCAATGTGAGAAAGCTGGTTAGCATATTCTTAAACGTGGCTGACATTTGTGGTAAGTTAGTGCAGCAATCATCCAGGAATATTGTTTTATTAATGGTCATTCAAATCTGCAATGATCAGTCCTTTACAAAATTGTATTTTTGAGTGGTATTCTAAAATGTGAAATTGGAAATAGCGCTCTGTCCTGTCTGGTATTACCTGTACTGCTAACACATGTAGGTCGTGCTGTTATTGTTCTGTATTTTGAAAGATTCCTCTTTAGCCAGTACTGTTGATGCTGACCAAAATGCAAAATTTAACTGCAATGTCCACAGTTCTTCATTTGGCAGAAGACCCACTAAACCAGTATGTGAGCTGTAATTTGGCATCTTTGTGGGGTCTTGGGACAATATAAGGTAGTGTCAAAATGATGTCAAAGACAGATTTATCTTTGACAAATGCAATAGCCTTACAATGCAGATGGCAGTGGCTCTTCCAGTGTTTCTGTAATATTGGAAAGAACCCTCACCTAATCCAAATGCTAAAACTGCCTAGATGCTTCTAAAAAGAGGTATGGAAATGGAAACCTGAAACAGATTTCCTCAGATGTTTTTGTGTCCTTTTGAAGAATCATGGAGTAAAATGTTAGAGGTCCAGTGCTGAAGTGAACATGCATTTTTAGGAGCTTACAAAACAACGTCTTTGTGTTATAATCACGACTGTTGAACTCAGGAGGGTCAGGATGTTTGTTGAAAAAAAGAGCAGTGCCTTTGCCTTAGTAGGCTATAAAAGGGGGGCTTATTGAGGAAATCTCAAAGCCCTGGAATATTGCCTTCACTTCATTTCACTATCAACTATTAAAGCCGAATATTTACACCACTAGCGCTGTACCTCTGTGTTTGTCACATGCACGCTTGCATGCTAATCACCTGTCTGTTCTGCTTAGTCCAAAACGCAGATTTTAATGGAAGAATCGGAAATCCGGGACTGCCTGGGCAACAGGGGCCTCCAGGGTCTCGTGGATCCAAAGGAATCAAAGGTACAAGCTCTTTCCCAACATCTTGATAGAGAGAGACTGTGTGACACAACGCTAAGTCCAAAATGGAGGAGACACAAATCTAGCAGAATCTGTAACATCTTAGAATGCAGAAGGCTCATATTTATACTGCGGGTGTTGCATTCTTTTGGGAAGACTGGATGATCCCAGAAAGCTGCTTAGGGCTCTGTACACCCCTGCACACCTGAGCTCGGAGTCACAACCAAGACGTGAGCCTCATAGGCAGGGGTGTCATTTCCCTTTGAGAAACAGTGAAATAGCAGCAATAGAACAGTCATTTTCAGAATTGTAACCAGATTTTGCTTGATTACATTCTGAATGAAAACAAGAAACAGGTTAAATCATGTTTTAGGATTTGTTTTCCAGTTTACTTCAGTACTGGGACTCTGTGCACAAATCTTAATTTTTATTTCCTGTAGGTTGTTGTGCTGTCAGGGTGTTCCACTCAGGAAGGGATGGGGCGACTTCATCCCTTCAAATGCAAAGAGTCCTCCATTTCTGAGTGTGGAAAAAACCTGTGAAGCCTAGTCTGCGTGCCAGTAGACCACTAGACCAGTAGTGGTCTAGTGCTCTCTGGGATGAAGGGCAATGGTGAAGCTGGAAGCTGCCCCTAACGAGAGAGATTGTGGTTACCCAGCTTGCGTAAGCAGTGTTCTTTGCTGTTTCAGGGGATCTGGGAGACTGCCAGTGCTTGGGAGGCGATGATTTCAGTATCCCGGGCCCTTCTGGACTCCAGGGGCCACCTGGTCCTGCAGGATTACCGGGTCGAAAGGGGGCAGGTGGAGACACGGGACCCCTAGGTTTTCCAGGACCTCCCGGCCCACCGGTGAGTCAGAGTGTGACATAATGAGTGTCATTTGAAAATGATGACGTGGTGTTTATTACAAAAACACAACTGAGACTATCCAAAACCTCGCTAAGTTGTGTCGTGTACCTGAGACCACAGAGATCATTATTTTGTGGTTCTGTTTGCGTCAGTCAGTGGTTTTCTACACATCTGGAGAGTTTCAAATGTGTAGTACCAAAGCTCTTCACCAAAGCTCACAACCCAAAAGCTCCAGTATAGTACCACTGGAAGCATACCCTGTCATGCTTTACTGTAGATCTAACACCCAGCAATACAAAACATTTGAGTAGGAGTAGATCACCACAGGGGCCCTGGAGGTTTTCTTGACCATGTGGGCTCCTTACCTGCAATTCAGTTAATATCCACCAGGTGTCACTGAAGGCTCTCTAATCTCAGTATTGGTTAATCAGCATAGGAACCGTGATTAATTACACAATTAAAAACTAAACATGATGACTTCTTCGGTACAAAGTAATATATTGACAGTTACAGAGGACTTAAAGAAAATTTTTAAAAATTAGGAACTAAATTGTTAAGTGTATTGTTTAGACTGCACTCATATCCACCTGGTGAGCTTGTGGACTGATAATTGTGACTTATTTTTCTAAACTTCAAACTTAAAAAAGATAGCAACAGACAGCAACACATACAGAAAAAGGCTGGGACTTGTGTGCCATTGCTATGAACTGGCTCTGTAAAAAAACGCAAGGGAAAAGAAACTCTGGAACACCCGCGTGCTGTAATACAGGTATATGATTTCACAGAGGCATTAGTGTGTGCTTATACTCCCCTGGAAAGTGCTGACCATCCTTTGATATGTGCATTTCTCAACAAGCATGTAAAAAGGGCAGTGTCAGCGTACCTGTAGTTACTGATGAAACTGCAGTTCTAAAAGATCAAGATGTTTTGCACATTTTGTTTGTTTAACAAGGACAATCAGATACTGATGGACTGACTGACATTCATCAGAATGTTATGAAGAATGCAATCTGTGAATTACTGTTTGGCTACTGGAGGCTCAGGGCATTGAAACATGTTTGAACTTATTTGAAGTGGATTTTTTAACCGTGCCTAGATTTGTCTCAGGTAGCGGCATTTACAAGGTTAACAATAACATTCTCAATGACAATAACAACATTGGCCTGTTGTCGGTATCAGCACATCTGAAATACAATATAATGCCTAACCATGACGAGTAATATAAATTTCCTAAAGTCGACAAGCTTGTTACAGCCAAGAAAAAAGATTTTAAATGTTGTTCAAAGGGAAAAGTGTTTTAAAGAGAGATGCATAGACCTATGAAACGGCTTCTTGAGCATATCCATCATGATGTGACACTTGGATTTCTGCTGGAGAATAGGTAGGTTGGTCCCTTTTCAGGCTATAAAGGCCCATGGGGGAATGGTGTTATGAGCACAGCCGGCACCAATTAGCTCCAAATGGTTCAATCTTTCATTCCCCCCAACTATTTAACCCCTCTGCTCATTGCTACCGGCGCTTGGCATTAAGATTTCATTTGCCCTCCTTTCCTGAAACCCTCTCTACCTCTTCTGGGTCCCCTCACCTACGGCTCTTTGCCTTTGGACTTCTCGCTACCTCTCTCTCGTCTCACCCTCTCTCGGATTTGTTTGCCTGGCTTCGTCCTGACTACCCAGATTTGACCTCGCTTGGAATTACCAGCCACTCTTCGCCTTCTGTCTTGGATACCTTAGCCCTCGGTACCACGTCTCTAGACCTGCACAGGGTTTGTTAACAGCCCGGCATTAACAAATGCTCGTCAAGGGCCACCATTTTTCTCAACCATCTGACACTGGAGGTGGAGGTGATGTGGTCAGCATCACGCTCCGGCCAGCCTATTACCCCCGGAGGGATTAACCCCCGGTACTCATTTGGAAAGCAGGCTGAGTGGACCCGGGAGCCCTCTGGAAGGAATCAGAGCAAGCTACATCGCTTGCCCCTACCTGGGATTGAACCCGGGACCTTCCAGTCAGGAGCTAGACACCCCTGCCATCTGAGCTACCACGGCTCTGTTTGCAAGTACCATTCAATGTACACTGACCTGTTTTCTGAGATGGTCAGGCAATGGTTAAAAACAGAAATGTATTGTGTACTGAATACTGTATCTGAATACTGAAATCTGTAGATCTAGGTTTGTAGGTCTGGCTTGCCTTTAACTGCAGGGGAAGGCTTTCTTCTTGAGTAGTAACCCTGTAACTGTGTCTGACTTTACAAAGAAACTGCATTTAACTTCAGTTCCTTTTTCTTTTCAATCCATCTAAGAGTCTTTGATTACAGTTTCTGTCCAACTTCAAATAGAGGTAGCGTTCGTACTCATATGTAAGCCGTTCTCATTCTTTGTAAAGCTCATCTTGTTATACCAGAGTCTTCCTCGTTCTACCAGTGTGTGATGGAGAGCCTGCTATTAAGCTCTCCTTCACACAGTAGGGAAGGTCGGTGTTGGCCGCTGTCTGTGGGGTTGGCTATTAACTTGGCTATTGTCTTTTTTTCAGGGAACTCCGGGCGAACGGGGGTTTTTCGGGCGGAAAGGAGAGAAAGGCGAACCCTACTTTCCTAACGGCATTGGAGTGAAAGGAGAACCGGGGGTGGTCGGACCCAGTGGCCCACCAGGGGAACTAGGACGACCAGGCAGAGATGGGTTGCCAGGATACCCCGGACGTCCAGGACCCCCCGTGAGTCACCTGCCCTTCCCACAATCCATCACTGCTTCTTGGAAAAGTAGTGGGAAATATGAACATTTTGCTTTATACATTTTCTTTGTGGATTTTGCTGACCTTTAAGCTCTAACATCCCCCCGAAAAAAAAGATTTGAGCTGTGCATCTTTTGTATTTCAACAAAGGTGGGCATCAGTAGAAAGGGATGAATACTTTTCCAAGGAACTGCAATGCTGCTAGGTGTTATTTTTAGAATATCCTGAATCCTGACTGTGCGCATATACTGTACAGTAGGTTTGCATAAGCAGGTGAATTCCCAGTCTAAATACTGGAATGGGAAACCTGTAATGTACTTGTTCTTTTTTTGTATGTCCAGGAATGAACTTAAAACTATTGGGGAAAAGGTATAAGGACTGAATGACAACAAAGCTAGAGGGCTTTTGACAGTGCAAAGTTTGCTCTGTTTTAACTTCAGAACTGTTTCCAAACTGTTCTAACACCATTCACTTCTTACTCCATTCAGCCCCCTCCTGACTGGCCCTTTTCCCCTTATTCATTGCCAGTTCTAATACAGCAGGAAAACAACATTTTGAAAATCCCCCTGGTTGTGGATAAAGAATCCAAATGAAAAAACATTCCTTTCGTGACTGAATGAGAAAACCGTAAAAGAGACCGGTGCCTGTACTGGTAGTGAAATAAATTGTTTTGTGTTATGAGAACAGAGGGTTCTGTTCATCGTCCTTTGAGTGCAGTCAGTATCAGAGTGTCGGGGTGTGTCTGTCTCGCAGGGAGATGGAGGAATTGGTGTTCCTGGAGAGAAAGGGTTTCCAGGAAGCCCAGGCCTCAAAGGTCGCCAAGGAGATGTAGGTCCCCCTGGAATCGGGTACCCTGGAGCTGTGGGAAACCAGGGCTTGCCTGGTGATCCTGGCATTGACGGACTTCCTGGTCAGCCTGGCCTGCCAGGACCTCCAGGTAAGCATACAGTCTGCGGTGGTGAGGACAACCATGACACAACAGTAAGCTGGAAATACCTGTATACCATTTTATACTCTCCAGAAAGAGTGAATCTGATTATTAAAAAAACAAACACCTAACATTGGAGAGTTTCTCCTGCTTTGTTCAAAGGATTTGCACTCTTGTCATGTATCAGATTATTTTTGTTACTGCAAATGCTGTAAAGCAATATTTTGTCGTCTATCCCCAGAAGAGCCTTGTCAACTTGTTAAATAGAACATGCCTGTCTCACACCAGAAAAATGAAGATAGATGGAGACATGTTGGTACAGAATATATGTACAGTATACAGTTTAGATGTTAAATATAAGAACATGCCACTGTTCCATACACAGTATAGATTTAAACACACTTAAGGACAAGAAATACAGTACATCACACAGTATGGATAATAAAATATAGAAAACTATGCACTGTAGAGCTAATAAAATGTTTTTTCATCAAAACATCAGTTCTGGTGGAGAGGGCTAAGCTCTGTAATTGATTTCTACATTATTGAATTCAGTGGCTTATGATCGTACTGTATTCATTTTTAAATAAGCAAATACATCTGGCATAAGTGAACTTGAAAAAAAACTTCTGCAGTCTAATGTAAGTTACAGCAGCAACATTACTAAATACTGAAAATGCAAAAAAGAAAATACATCCTCATATCCAATTGATTCCAGCTTCTGACTTTTTAATTAAATGCCCTCATTCAATGTTGGAATAGTCGATTGTCTCACCATGAATACAAGCAGCTACTGAGCAGATTATTAGAAATTTGACACCTTTATCGGATAGAATCAGGGTGAAGTTACCTTCTGACACAACCTGCTGAGCACCTCTTTGGTCTGGTTCTGGTCCAATTAGCCCAGTTCCTGCTTTTTGTGCAGCTACTTTGTTATCTTTGTCTCACAGAAAGAGACGGCAAAGTCCTCATTCTAAAGCCCGAAATCCTGAATCACTGAAGTTCTCCACTACTCATTTTTCTGTTTTCATATTTTCTCCTTGCAATCTTCACACTGCTGTGACTGATATTATATGATTGATCAGTTTTAATTGTTTAGCAGGTAAGCTATACAGTTTAATCAAAGGAAATAAATCATAACTCAAAACCACCCCAAAGCAGCGAATAACCTTTTTTTTATTAGCAGATGCCCTGCAACATTTCTCTACATTGTGTAATTTTTTTTATCAAATCTGCTAACTTGTGAAAATGTTAAGTGTTCCAAGAGTTTTTAATCTCTAATTGTGTTGACGGCAGCATGGGTCGTGCTTCCTTGTGAAAACATTGGTGAGCTTGTGGGCAATGTTACTTTGCAATACCTACTAAGCTAACCTTGATTTAAAAGATAATAACACTCTTGAGATAATAAATTGCCAGGTCATTCCATTTCAGAGGGCTCAGGGAAAATGCTGACAGACTGCCGGTCTTTGCTGAAACACACATGTCAGGAATTCTGGTGACACTCTTGAGGACCCACGAAAGACAAGGGTTTTCTGCTCAACTGCATTCTCTCATCCCAGCTGAACCCGTAGTAGTGAAGCAGATGCCTGACCTCAAAAAGTTAAAAAAAACTTGAATGTTTATTTTTGAAATAAAAGCATTTAAAAATTATGACAAATACAGTGGTTCATCATTTTAAAATGGGATTTATTTAATAAGTTTTAACATGTACTGTAGCCAACATATCTGTAAGTCATTGTTTGCTGCTAGTTAAGACCCCTGTAGTAAGAGAGAATGTAAAATTGACGTTTTTTAAAGGTCTTGTGAAAATTATGCATCCACAAAACTCTCAAAAAACAAATACTTCATTCGAGTAAAACCTCCCTAAGAAAAGTATATTTGAACGCATACATTTCACCTTGAACAAAAAAGAAATATACACTATATCAGTAGTTCAGGTGGGTATCAGCGTCAGCATGCGTAGGCTACAAAGGAGCAAGTAATAGGTTTATTCCATGCTGAAAAGTAAAGAAAGAAAACACAACGTTTCAGCTGTGGAGCCTTCTTCAGGTGCTCACAATAGGAATAAACCTATTAAACCAATATAGTGTAAAGGAACAAGTAAACCTATTACTTGTTCCTTTACGCTATATTGGTGTCTGACTGACTTTATGGAAATTGAGGAGAATAACCTTAGACAGTATTTAGATTGTACCCAGTCTTGCAACACCCAACTCTTTTTATTTCTAGGCTACAAGCCTCACTTCTGAATAGATAGCCAGTAATGGTCAAACTGTTTTCATGCTGAGGCTGATCAGAACCAACCAAACTGAAAGTCCACCAGCCCCTTGTTCACGTTGTGAACTCTCTGAAATGGAATGGCCTGGATGCGTCTAAAACACGTGGCTTTCGCTTTGTTAACAAAAATGCTCCGTAATATCTTGCTAAGGTGATTGTTTTTCTGTTTCTCCCGAAAGATCTCAAGCTTTGTTTCAAATTGTTTTCCCCCCTGTAACGCTGATGTGCTGACTGATTTTCTCAACCCCTTTCTGCACGCGCCTGGGCAGGTGACTGTTGCTGTGGGCAGGAGGTTGGTAATGGACTCTCACTCACAGAGGGAGGTGAGATGCCAGAATGCCATAGTAATGATGCCAGGGAGTCTACGAGCCTTACGCCTGCACTAAAGCAGTGTTAACCGGCACAGCTGCATGTTCTTCAGCTGCAGAAATTAAGTGGAGTTTTTGTGAGGTGCAGCGCATGACCTGTTGCTGTGCACATGCTCAGGCTGTCTGCAAAGCCTAACAGCCATGCCACTGGTGTATTCTGATTAACAAGGATATTGAAGGGTTTTATTAAAAACAGAGGATTGAGTACACGATCATTAGAATCAAAGAATTGTGTAAAGAAGCAAGAGGTACAATTTATGTAGGCTATGTTGCTTAACACACTGTTTCTTCCTAGATAAAGCTGGATTTTCTATGACACTGCAGCTGTACATGTATCATCTATTCAAACTTGTTGGGTTTTTAATTGAAGGACCCGATATGCACGCAATTTTATAATATTTTGCAACTTGCATGTGTGTAGCATGTGCAGATTTTAACAGCACCCTGCCTATGAAGATTTGTTCCTATAACTGTCATGCACATAGTGCACAATTTCTGTACAGTGTCTGCAACCAAAGCCCTTTGCTTCTACAACGAGTACAGATGAGCTTGCAATCTGGGCTTGAACAATACTGTTTAGAAGTTAGTTCACATAAAGATTTTAAAACATATTTCGTGTCAGTGTCAGTTTCACAAATAGGGCTTGGCTGGTCATGGTTTACTTAATTAGATCGATACATTTAAATATGTGCCATAGCATAATAAGATTCTTCTTACAGTATGTAGAGAAAAAGTAAATACTGAGAGCCAGAAACCATAAAAGTAGACTTTTATCTATATCCGAATGGCAGGGCATGCCCCTTTCTTAAATAAGCATTTAATGAACCTGATCCATTTGTACAATATTAGTTATGGTCGACAACTACATTCATAACAGTTATCACTGAAAAATCAAGCTTGCCTCTCAAGTTGTATTGAAATGAAAAGGTTTGTAGACAAGAGGGAGCCATCAAGTCAATGTGGCTTGTTTAGTTGCTGGTGGCTAATTAATGCGATGGAACTCATCCAGACATTTCTTGAAAGCTTCTTCCCGACTACCACAACTCTTTGTATGTCTCCTGTTTCAAAAGCACATCCCCTCCATTTCCATTTGTGTCCAAATAAAAGGTTAGATATTGCCTTTCACATTAGCTGAGTTACCCTGGCTCTGTTTTATAATTCTGCTTTACTCTAATGGCCCCAGGGACAACACTGCCTTGTATGCTTCCTAGAGATGTCGGTGACCAAGGACCACCAGGATTTCGTGGAATCCCAGGTAACCCTAAAGTCAGCAGGTGCAGTAAGAAAATGTGGTTGTCCATTTAAAATACAGCGTGCATCATTTTATTTATTTTTTATTATTTTACTTAGTATTAATCAGATCTTCCTTTTGAACTTATGGTGTATACCTTAAACATTGCTATTGAGGCATTAAAGGCGCTTAAAATCTGGAGAGTGCTCAGATTTGTCAGGTCCTTTCAAACAGGAACTGGAAGCTCACTACTGAGTAGCTTCCAGAAGGATGCCAAAAATGCCATTAATATTACATTGTGTAATTGTTTTCTCACTCTATTATTTGAAGCATGCTCTCAGAAATAATCTCAGAAATATCTAATAATATAAAGCTCCATAGTGGGACATCCCCCCCCCCCGTTATCCATAAATGGTTGATAAATAATAAAACTACTGTAAATACCTACCTACATAATTAACAAGGTCAAAGTTCAATTTAATTCATCATGAAGACTGGGACAGGTCCAATCAAGAAAAACAAAAGTTTCAGTTTCCCTCAAGAGTGGGAGAATATTTTTTTTGCTTACGAGCACCTAAAAGCAAATCTGTGTTTTCAAACTGTGGTGTGAGCATTGCTGGAGGGAAAAGACACAGTATGGAGAGGTACAGTACTTCTCCACTGTTCACGAGAATTCAGATCAGAATGTTCCCACTTGAAGCAGTCTGCAGTCTGAAACATTAAACTAGGTAAAAGCTGCCTCGCACAGGCAGTGATCCTCATTGCCAAACTGATTGAGAAAAGCCATAGTGCACACAAACCATCTTTCAAAGTGTCTTGTTATTTGGCAAAGAACAAGAAGGTGTTTACAGACAGCGAATTGTCGAGCATGCATCGACGGTGATGGCTGAATCTTTACTTAAGAATTGTAAAAACAGTCCCAAGATTATAGCAGGTCTTTCATACAGTATATGAAGCTGGGAGTAAGTCCAGTGTCAAGAAGAGTCTTTGTCCATGTTAAGGAGCAGTTAGAGTGGAATATTGGTATAGCCAGTGTGTCTCAAGGTGTGTCTTAGTTTAGTGTGATAAACTGTTTGAGGTGTTTTTTCAAATGGTGTTCGGGAACGTCACCATCAAAAAGCAATTTCTGGCATTGTCGCTGAACTCAACAACTAAAGGTACTGATATCTTCAACATGTTGATTGACTATTTTATTGCAGAGAAATGGGCCAATCGAGACATTGGTGTCCCTAACTGACCAAGTGGCGTGTAGGATTCTTTGCAAATTACAAAACTGATCCAGACTTGCCTTGTTTTTGGAACTATCATTGTATTATCCACTAGCAAGCAATTTGGGCCATTGTAATGGGGTCTGATTTCAATTCAGTCTATGAAGGCCACCATGCACTGGAGGAACTGTCTTCTGAGACTTCAGAGCCTTCCTCTAGCTCAGCAGAGGAACAATTCTGCATTGAAGCATTTCACATTTGTAACTGAAGTTTAAATAGAAATTACACTACGAGTCACTTGACAGAAGCTGCTTGTAGTGTTTTGTAGCTTGATTAGGCATTTTCAACCCATGTACCTAAGACATGCCCTAAACTGAATTGCTAGAGAAAGAGAGGTCAGTTGCTGATATGATCAAGGCAGTTAAAGCTTTCAAGTCTAAATTGACCCTCTTTCTTCATCAAGTGCTGCAAATAACAACGCTGCATCTTCCCTCTGTGCTCAAAATGCTGAAGGAAAATCCAAGTGAACCTAGGGCCCTGACTGCTCAGAAGACCAGAGATCTCTTGGTCAGGAGTTTGATAAAATAGGAGGTTAAAGACACCTCCCTAAATGTCAGTGCCAGAAATTGTTCACTGTCTGACAACTGGAAACTTACTGAAGCTAAGCAGGTGTGAGCCTGGCCAGTACCTGGATGGGAGACCTCCTGGGAAAGCCTGCTGTGAGAGGTATTAGAGAGACCAGGGCACTTCTCAAAAGAGTAGGATTGTTACCCAGGTCTCCTGGCCAGATCTCCCCCTAGCATTTACCCATCATGGCCTCTTAATACTGTCCATCTATGAATTGGCCTTCATTACTCTCTTTTCCTCCCTGCTGATAGCTGATGTGTGGTGAGTGTACTGGCACACTTTGCCTCTTGTTGCATCATCCAGGAAGGGGCTACACATCGGAGGTGGTGGAGGTGGGGAGTCCCGCATGCCTGTAAAGTGAGTGTCCAGAAAAGCACTATATAAATGTAAGAAATTATTATTATTATTAATCTCTTTCCCAGGTCCTAAGGGAGAGCCTGGCAAACCTGGCTCTGCTGGCCGGCCTGGCTTTGATGGTCAGAAGGGTGAACGAGGGGACCCAGGATTTGGTGGACAACCAGGACCTCAAGGTAGAGACTTGATTCTGAGCAAAACCTATTCCTTGCCTACCTCCATTTTATTGTATAACTGATCATTCAGCTCATAGTCTCCACTCCCTCTTTTTACGTACTTTTAATTTAAAAAATGTTCTATAGCTCTATGTTAGCCATTTTTAAAAACTGTGTTCTATAACCTATGCGTTTAAGGAGAGAATGGTCTCAAGTCCCTTATTATCGGTTTTGCTATTTCTTCTCTCAGCCCCGGGGCGGATAATTCTCCTCATTCAGTTCTGGATTTGTCAGCTCGTGGTCAATGCAGTTCTTCTGGGGAAACTTCACCACAGCTACAGGACATAAGAGCCAACACAACTGTCTAACATAAAGGACACTGACCGTCGTTTTTCTTGATAGGGTTCACAGGGCCCAGGGGTGACCAGGGCCCTCCAGGCATGCCAGGGCAGGATGGCAGACCAGGGCTTCCTGGGAAGGATGGCTTTCCGGGGCTGCAGGGGGAGAAGGGAAAGCCTGGAGAGGTGCTTGGGGCTCTGCCTGGACTCCCTGGCCTGCCCGGCCTGCCCGGAGCACCGGGGGACAAGGGACAGATAGGAAACCCAGGCCTCCCTGGATCACCTGGTGAGTTCTGGAGTATAGCCAGTCTCCCCGTTGTAACGAACAGTTCTTTCCGGACCCTATGCGGACGACACAATCCGACGAAGTGGGGAAACACTGGGGAAACGTCATGCAGGAATACGGGGCTGAAGACAGGGGGGCGTGTCCAAGGTGCACTGGTGCATGGGGGAGGTGAGGCCGAGGCGAACAATCCAAAAGAGTAGTCCTTAGAGAGTATCCAAAACAGAAAGGTAAGTCCAAAACCAGGAGATCCATCAAAACGCGGAATTAAAACACGAAGGCCGGGCCGGAACCGGCGGACAGGGAACAGGAACGGGAACCGAGGTTAAAACCTTAACGGGACCAGGCGCTTCCAGGTCCCGGACTCACACGATACGGAAATCAGATGCGGAGCCCGGATGAGCGTCAGCGCCTGGCTTTTAAGGTGGGCTGGGAATAGGAAACAGGTGCACAGAATAAAGTCTTAAGTGAAAGGGCTGGAGCACCCTTAAGGAGGGGGAACTATAATCGTGACACCCGTAGCCTGTCAGACTGACTTTACCATGATTAATCTATGTCATGGTGAAATCTGAGATGGAATGGATGTAGGGAGTTTTTAATTCATTCATTTGTACTAGTTCTGCATTACTGCAGTTTTTTCCTCACTAATATTAAAATGAATAAACTCCAAGCAGCTGCCAGACTACTGGGCCCTTCAGGTTATTGCTCCATCATCTTGGTCCCAGTTAACATCCAAATAGATTCTTTCAATAAAGCACAATGATTATGATGAACAAGACCTCTAATACATTTTATTGTATCTGCATTGTACTAGCATCTGCACCTGATGATCAATGGGCTATTCATTCAGCCTCAAAGGACATAGAATTCCTTCCTTCCAATATCTGGTTTTACAAAAGACAAGATAGTCAAGTCACCTTGCATGAAGGCCAGTATTTATGATACCATTTGCAGCAATGAAAGTAAGAAATGGTTGGCTCAGTCATGAGCATATCTTACAATAGAGCACTAGTAATAACAGAGCACAGATTGAGCTTTGAAGTCTCTTGCATGTGTTGTGCTGTTAACACATGTGCAGTTCCCCTTCCAGCCTCTGTATTAAAGCCTACTTTTTTCCTGGTTGATGTGCATCCAAAATGTGTACTCCTTCCTGCATTTTTCCAGGGTTTGATGGCCGTATAGGTATCCCTGGTGCCAAAGGGGAACGCGGTGCGGATGGATTCCCCGGAACTCAAGGTTTGCCTGGGCTGCCTGGAGAGGGTGGTCTGGGAGGAATCCCTGGCCCTCCTGGTCCTGAGGGGAGCAAAGGATTTACCGGTCCAACAGGTTAGTTATCTGATCACAGGGCTTCCCACATAGACCTCTGGCTCAGTATTCTGCCGGTGTTCTTGACACTTGCCATCAACCAGCATTTCCAGCTCTCCTCTTTCCCTAATGAGGTGTAAGATGCTTTTGTCTTTAGTAGGAGGAAGAACCAAAAATGAATTTGACCACCGTGCTTCTCTATACCCACATTCTTCAGGATGTTTGATTTCTACAGTATGTACAGTATGAATCCATTTCAATGAGGTCCATCAGTCAACAGAAGAACCCAGAAATTGCAAGGGCAGTTGGATTCTGCTGCAGGGTTTAACAGTTATTTTCAGTCTGGTGCAAGAAACATCCAATCCAAATCTGTACATTGAAAATGTTCCAGATTTATACAGTATACAAAATCCACATACAATATATTTACAGTACACAATTACAAAAGGGAATATCAGGGACACAGTAATGCTGTAGTTCACATTTATTTTATTGAAAACATAGTTACAGCACATACTGTATAGTAAACAAATCAGAACTGTTCATTGACCTCACGCTACTGTTTAGAAATGTTTATTGGAAGCAGGTAAAAAAAAAATAATCTGGACACTTCCAGTGGCTTTTCTTTGTAATACCACTACTAACAGTTGTGGTGAAAATCTTAACAAAAGAATTCATTAACTGCTAGAGCCCAAGTCAGCATGGCAGTTTCATCACTACCGGGGAGTGTCTCGTGGTGTGAAGAGTGTGGGAATCAGCTGTGCACCCCAAACAAGGCCGCTGGCTGAACTGCGAGGCCCTCCCCTGACAGAAAGAAGTCCTCATCTTGTCATGGAACCACATCCACGCATGCCCATGTTTATTAATGTCTGTGTGTTTTTCCTCACCATGCGTCTTTCTCAATTCCCATCCTCCCTCCATTTCTGGTGTCACTCTGTCTTGGTGTTGGGTCACTCCATAGGCTGCCAAGGTGAGAATTGCTGCTGTGACATTAGAGCCAGCCAGTAGACCTAACAGCCCCGCTTTTAGTGCTGCCAGACTTGAACTAAAAAGTAGACGTAACCATGTAGACTTGCCAGCTTAACACAGTCAGTCCCTGTTTTGAGCATGCTCTGTAGCACCCCGGGCAGGTGGTCCAGTCATCCTCCCCTTTTCATCAATGACAGAAAATGGGATGAACTCACTTCTTTTCTTAAAAAGCTTCTCAAATCTGATTTGCTCCTTTTCAGGTTTACGTCTCAAAGATGCACCTTTAAACAGTCGATCGTTCCGGATGCAGCGTAACTCTGAAGTTTTTGAGGTCATAAAGGAGAGCAGGAGCTGACAGCTTGCGCTAGTCAATTCTGAAACAGCACTGGGGCTGTCATCTCCTGCCAAGGTCAAGTGGGGAATTTGTGGCCTTTGAAAACTAAGGTAGCTTTAGAGAAACAAGGCAACAAAAAGTCAGAATATACAGTACTTCCTCATTGAATGGGGCTGAAACCTTTTCATTAGTATAGAGCCGTAGAGCTAGAGGAAGGGCATGTTGGTTAACATAGAACGGTCATAGAAAATAAGTTCAAAGAATTTGAAGCATTTTAATCTTTTTAGCCACAAACAGAGAAGCCTATGAGGACATGATTGTTTTCAGAATCCGTGAACAGGAATGGCTTCCACTTGATCTGAAATGTCCTTATCTTCACAGAAAAGCCAAGACGCTACTGCCATGGGCATCCACAACTTTTTAAAGGTGCATCGCAACTGAGAGATAAAAATTTGGTTCCTAACATCTGCAATCAGTGGATGCTGTTTGTAGGAGAAAAAATGCTAAAAACGTTAGGAATTCAGCACCCACTATCTTTAAACTTTTTGAAAGCTTCTCTTACCATCTGTTCTGGGCATGTGTCAATGGGCCCCTCCTGTGCGTTGTCGGTCTCTAGATTAGCCGTGTGTGTGTAGCCCATCGTCAGTGTTTTGCTGGTTTTCGAGCTCA